>NC_091629.1:5527260-6141401 GCF_027580195.1 Bos mutus
GTGGAGGCACTGAGCAAGCAAAGCTGGAATCCAGGTTCTGTTGCTTACAAACTGTCTGACCTTCAGCTTACCCACTCAGGCCTCAGCTTTCTAATCTGTAGAATGGAGCTAATTATACTTACCTCATGGGCTTGGTGAGAAGGTTGAACAACACAAGCTGTGGAAAGCTTTTTGCAAAATTTTGTGAATTGTAGAAGACCCAAAAAATAACCCTCGAGGCTATGCATGTGCTTGTACCAAATAGATCAGAAGCATGAGAGATGGAGAAGAAAAAAAATCAACTTGATGAGTGATAAAAGGCTGGATTGGTAGATATGGCCAAAGCATCCAAGCAAATAGGTTGGTGGTTGTTCACAGGGTCATAGGCAGTGCTGGATGATGGCTGGCCTCCCAGGACTGGCGGGATAGCCCTGCCCTGCTTATGGCACAGCAGAGGAGAGTAGAGAAATACAGTCTCTGAAAATTGGCAGATCCCCGCAAAGAGAGGAGGGAGCTGGACTGGGCAAGCATCGGTTACTCCTATAGTTCATCCTTTGGATAAATCACTCCTCTTCTTGTGGGAAACAGGAAGGGATCTCTGGATGAGGTAGGGCAGAGATGAGGTCCTTGAAGGAGGAGAACGGTTGAAGGATGTGCCTGAGTGCAGGTGATGGAGCACGCACGTGGAAGGAAGGTATAAACAGAGCCAATGAGATGGATCGTTGGGGTGTGTTCAGAAAACAGGCTGAGTCAGTTGGACAGAGACAATTGAGTATTCGTGCAATTTGGTGACAGCTGGGCTTTCATGGGACTGTCTGTCCACTCACACATTCAAGCTAGTGTCAGAATAGTAATAATGCCACACAGGTGCTTCTTCCTAAATTTCAGTATTTGTTTTATTTCTACATTTTTTGGCAGGCGAAGAGATGTGTTCTGTTTGCTCAGGCTGCCTCTCTGTCTCATAAAGAAATGTGAGAGTGGTAGGTGTATCTTCATTTGCCAGAATTTGCCTGACATTTACCAAATTTCAGCTGAGCTGATAGATTGGGAACCCACTGAATTTTTTTCTCATTCTCAAGCTTACTATTGATTCGCTTGTGTTTTCTCTTCTGTTGATACATGCTAAAGTTTTGGTGTTTCTGTGAGATTCTCCCTCTGTCCTTAAGGCTCCTCCAGCTAAATTATAGCAATACAACTGCTGTCCAGATTTTTGTAAAATAAAGAAGTATGCTCGTTCTTACTTGACTTGCTGCAGAGGAAGTGAAGTCTCGACATGTTTTTGCTGATGAGCATTTAGAGAACTTCTCCCGCTTCCTATTCCATGGACTTTCCCCCCAGCTGCTTTCGTTATGTGGTGGCAATCCTTCAGGTCACCATGAAAGTATTTGGTGGGTTTGAATTGTGGCGGGTGAGTCAGTTCAGGTAAGTAGGTCAGGCAGCACCAGGCAGTCAAGAGACCAGAATTCTCCATTTGATACTTAACGGCATATGACCTCAAGCACACCTCTGAGCAGTGAGACTTGCCCATCTACCTGCCCAAGAGGAATGAGATCGTAGTTAAAGGGGAAAACATTGAGCTGTAAGAGTAAAGATCCTCCACAAGTTTAAAGTATGCATTATGACAATATTTCACAGCTGGCCTAGCTAAAGCGCAGAAGGCTGGATGGACACACCGCTAGTTCATCATGACGAGTGCTGGCATCATGATTACTCCATTAGGGGAAAATAAGTGCTTTAGAAGAGATACCCGAAGGGCTTTATGAGAGCTCAGTGGTGGAGTGCAGAAGAAGGTCACATAATTCAGCCCAGATAACGCTCCTAAAAGACCATTTCCGTTCACTTTCTACCCTTTTCTGGTACACACTAATAATGCTCATAAAGTACACTAGGAAATATATCAGAGTTGCAATAATAATAACTTTTTCTGAGAGTGGACTGTGTGCCAGCCCTGCTCTCAATGCTTCCCTGTATTTCCCCATTTCATCCTCTTCACCCTTTGAAATAGGTAACAACATTATCACCATTTTCCAAATGAGAAGACAGAGAAGTTAAATAACTCCTGCCATTGAGCTCATAATGGCATCGATTCTCTGCCTGTAACAACTCCTGGCACGTTTCCTTTGTATTGATTTCCTCTGTAACTGGCTCCACCTAATCAGACCGTAGAATACCCTTGCAAGTAAAAGAAATGCATGAAGATTAAGAGGGGATGGAAAATGTTGCTTTGGAAAATTAAGTTCCTTAGCAAGAAGGCAGTGAGCATCTATCTGCTCAGTATCAGAGAGAGGGATTAATCCTCAGAGGTATATAGATGATTAATTAAGACCTGGTCTCCACCCTCAGAGCCCGAAGTCTTGTTTGGGAAGACAAATATGAACGAATCAATCAAATAAAGCGTTATGGGGCAATATGACTGTGTGAGCACTGGTCTCCTCCCCAACCCCACATTCACCAAAGGAACGTGGTAGTAGAGGAAACCCTTTATCACAGCTAGGGTCTATTGAGGAAGGCACCCACGCACTCTGTCTGGAAGGCTTTTGCTAGATATACTGCATTAAACCAGAGGGACTTCCATAGATTGAGTCCCACCCCTCTTCTGAGGGTATAAGTATATCCCACCCTCTCTAAGGATTATGTTGGAGAAATCCTGGTGGGGCCCTTCTGTGTCCCCCAGATTTGGAGGCTGAGGGATGAAGACAAAGAGAATGGGAGTTAAAGGATCAGCACCACTCAGACTTTTGAAATGGCAGAGGAGAGGCGAACTGCTATGACAGGTGTGTCTCGCAGGGTACCCAGGGACCACGGGAGGCTGAGTAAATTCCACCAAGATGTGAGGTGGGCAGGGATGGAGGTGAGGGAAGAACAGCTTTGCAGAGGAGGTAGAGACCGAGCAGGAACTTGGAAGATGAGGAAGTGGGGGAGGGGCAGGTGGCGGACAGAGGGGACTAGGAAAGCGGTCCAGGGAGAGGGGCGGGATTGTGAAGCGCCTAGAGCCATGAAGCAGTATGACACGTGGGAGAAACGGCAGGAGCTCTGCGTGATCTTAAGGAAGGTCCTCGGGGCTGCAGTGTGGAGATCCGACTGGAAGTGAGAGGTGACAAGGCTGGACAGAGACAGTAAGCTGCTACATTGGGTTTAATGGGGGATGATGCAGAATGGAGGTCCCAGGGAAGGAGGGAGAGGAGGTGGGGAAGGAGAAGAGAAAGTTGGTTGTGGCGGATGAGAGAAAGGGTGATGTCTGGGCGGGGCGCTAGGCCAGGAGTCCTGGCACCAGTCACTGGGCAGATTCCAAAGGCAAGACAGTGAGTTCCCTGCAGACCTGGCAGGTCAAGGGTCCCCA
Organism: Bos mutus; assembly: GCF_027580195.1. Taxonomy (NCBI): domain Eukaryota; kingdom Metazoa; phylum Chordata; class Mammalia; order Artiodactyla; family Bovidae; genus Bos; species Bos mutus. The sequence continues at coordinate 5,530,580 of NC_091629.1, forward strand.
GGAGCTGTCCAGGGGAGTCCTCAGATGAACGAACGGTCTGCAGAGTGTCCTGCCCTGGGCTACCAGGACAGCCTGGGCTGGCCAGTCACTTTTTTTTAAATGTAATTTTATCATTTATTTTTGGCTGCTCTGGGTCTTCATTGCTGTGCGTGGGCTTTCTCTAGTTGTGGCGCACAGGCTTCTCAATGTGGTGGCCTCTCCTGTTGCAGAGCATGGGCTCTGGGTCATGCAGGCTCAGTGGTGCACGGGCTTAGTTGCCTTGTGGCGTGTGGAGTCTTCCCAGACCAGGGATTGAACCCGTGTCCCCTGCACTGGCAGGCAGATTCTTAACCACTGGACCACCAGGGAAGTCACAGCCAGCCACTCTCATGCACACATTCTTTGTTGTAAAAAGCAAGGTCACTGTGATTGGCAGTAAAGAGATTATGAAATGTACACTCCATAGAGACTGGGAGAGGACAGTCCTGATGGATGAGATTCCAGTGCCTATATTTCCGTACAAGAGTAATTCTCCTTGGAATCCCCCTTCTCCCTTACCATCCACTCTGAGCACAAGAAGTCACCCCACAAAAATCTTTCATGTTAATTTCATCTTCATGTGCTTATTACATATCTTCTTGGCTCTTGAGATTTGCATATATACATATACATACATGCGTGTCTGTGTGTGTGTTCAACAGGACTGTGGAAATTTATGCTCACAACAGCTTTGTAAGATAGCATTTGATGCATGTTGTTCTTGCCAGTGTTAGGGAACAGCACTTCAAAAAATATTTGCTAATTGCCCAGATAAAGTAATGTTATTGTTTTATTTTATATTTTAAGTATTTTAGTCATTTTATTATTATAGTTTGAATTGAATATTAATATACCTCAAAGAAAATGCATTGTTAAATGCTGATGTTACTTTTTTTCAGCTATTTGCACAAAAGTGCAAAATTTCAGGAGCGTTTAAATGCTACAGAGTGAAAGATGTTCTTTTTTTTTTTTTTTAAGACTCTGACCATCTCCCTTTAGTAAATTGAGGCTATTCTTGGTTACTTCAGATTTTAATTCAGTATTTTATTATATGGATTCTCCATTTCCTAATATATATTCTTTATATAACCTCTAAATTTATAATCTATGCCTTGAAATGCCAGTAGCGTATATCTTTATTTTGATTCTTAAGTTACCATGTGGAAAAATTGACATTTATTTTGGGTGAATCATTCTGTGTATTTACGTCTAGATTTCTGCAACTGCCACCACAACCAGGCTGTAAAACAGTCAGACCGTCGCCCCTAACCTGCTCATGCCATTCCTTTATAATCACATCCTGTCCGCTAACCGCTGATTTTTTTCTCCCATGTAGCTTATCTTTTCAAGAATGTCACATAAATACAATTATATAGTATCTTGCTTTGTTTTTGCATTTCTTGACTTGCTCACAAGGCTGGAAATTTTCCTACAAACTAGTTACAACTGTGTTTTTTGTATTTTATATATTTGTGTCATTGTCACTTATTTAGTTGGGTCATGGGTAGTGGTTTGGGGTATTTTTTCCTACACATTTGTGTATACTTTTTATATAAGAATGATGATCACTTATTTTCTGTTACATTTACTATAGATGTTTACCCCTTTTGTTATTTTCTTTAAATAGTAATCTCTTACAAACAGTAATATCACTTGATCTAGTAATATTGGAGTTCTCTAGTGACCTAGTCTGATGCAGTCTTCCTCAATTAAAAAAAAAATTGTAAAAGGTGCTTATCAGCTAATTTCTGTATTGGAATAACTGGACACAATCTCTGTATGTAACTATAAGACTTTAATAAAGCAGATAATGGAGCTGTCCCTCAATGGGATATCATGCAAGAATTAAAAGGATGCTTAGGAAGATGGCATAGTAACTTGGACAATCTTCATGATAAAATGTTAAATTAAAAGATATAATCTCATACACACAGTAGGAGCACAGAATATAAAACAAAACCACAAAATCCATGAATTAAAATAGACTAGAGAAAATCCATCAAAATAATGAATGCAATTTGCCTCAGGTAAGGAGAGTTTTACTAACTTTGTGTATTTTCTTCATGATAATCACCTATTACTGTTTTTTTAATCAATTTTTATTGGGGTATAGTTGCTTTATAATGTTGTGTTAGTTTCTACTGTACAGCAAAATGAAGCAGCTATGTGTATACATGTATCACCTCCCTTTTGGATTTCCTTTCCATTCAGAGCACCACAGAGCACTGAGCAGAGTTCCCGGTGCTACACAGTAGCTTCTCATCAGTTATCTATTTTATACAGAGTATCAGCAGTCTATGTTAATCACAATCTCCCAGTTCCTCCCACCCTCCCTTCTCCCTTGCTGCTGCTGCTGCTAAGTCGCTTCAGTCGTGTCCGACTCTTAGCGACCCCATGGACTGCAGCCTACCAGGCTCCTCCGTCCATGGGATTTTCCAGGCAAGAGTACTGGAGTGGGGTGCCATTGCCTTCTCCACCCTTCCCCCTTAGTATCCATATATTAGTTCTCTATGTTTGTGTCTCTATTTCTGCTTTGCAAATAAGATCATATATATCATTTTTCTGGGGCTTCCCTGCTAACTCAGTAGGTAAAGAATCCACCTGCAATGCAGGAGACCCCGGTTTGATTCCTGGGTTGCGAAGATCTGCTGGAGAGGGGATAGGCTGTCCACTTCAGTATTCTTGGGCTTCCCTTGTGGCTCAGCTGGCAAAGAATCTGCCTGCAGTGTGGGAGACCTGGGTGATCCCTGGGTTGGGAAGATCCCCTGGAGAAGGGAAGAGCTACCACTCCAGCATTCTGGCCTGGAGAATTCCATGGGGTCACAGAGTTAGACACGACTGAGCAACTTTCACATTCACATACCATTTTTCTAGATTTCATATATCTATGCATTATATTTGTTTATGTGACTTCACTCTGTGTGACACCCTAGGTCCCCATTGATCATAGCAGCACCATTTACAATAGCCAGGACACGATCACTTACTGCCGATACAGAAGGAGAGAAGATTCTGAGTAGCTCAGGAATAAAATGCTAACTTTTGCCTTAAAAAGGCACCCCTGAGCTTGAGGCTTTACTGAACAATGTGTGAGGTGAAGCACACAAATGCCAGTTCTGCTTTCTAAATGTCAAAATGTCAGATGCCATCCCTGGGACCAGGCCTTTAGAATGAGAGGCATTGGCTTTGCTACCAGATAGATGGATGCATTGGGTAGATGGGCAGAATGCCCATGTGTGAGGGGATAGGGCAGGCAGACTGGCGAGGGAGCCTGGATCGCTCGTGGATAAGACATTGGGTGATGTCTGCGCCAGCCCTGCGGGAGGAGGGGTTTCACTGCAACTCACTTCGTTGCTGTGACAGACCCCCTGTGGACCCTACAGCCTTCTGTCTATTCCCCAGACAGATTTTCCCAGGTGCTCAGTGAGCACTGTTGCCTAATTCTGAGCCCAGCCTGGAAATAGCAAAGTGACACATCGTCAGTAAAGGTCAGAGTGCTTGTAACTCAAACACTATGAGTCACTGATCCTTCCAGGCTCCAGTCCGAATGAATTGCTTACCTTCAGCTTGTTTTGAGGAAATCTTCAAAAAGTCCACATGTGGTAAATAGTCCCATAAATGATGCCAATTCTTGGCTTGATCAGTGGAAGAATATAAATTTGTCTGAAAGATCTACATGACCCAGGGACCCCGGGGGAGAGGGGGGTGGCTGGGGGTCTCAAGTTTTCTCTGGAGAATTCTCATTTCTTAGACAAGCTTCTACCCAAGAGTTCTAAGCTCAGAGGGTAAGGGGGCTCCCTAAAGACAAACCTGGAAGTCATCTCACTGCTAATTCATCGGAATGTGTTTCAGAGGCTATGAACATGAGACAAATCGGGATGATTCTGTGACCATCTCTTTTTTTTAAACCTGGTGAACTGCAAGAAATTGAGACTCTCTTAATCTCCATGAAATGAACAGCAGTTGTCAAGGGCCCCTGATATGTCTCCCTGTTGGTTATAAACAAACAAACACACGAAAATCCCAAAGACCAACAGCATTCCGGAGGTCCAGAGGACTGGTGATCTTTCATGGCTCTGCTGGCTTCATATGATGGCTTCGAGATTTCTGGTTGTGTCATCGATTATGGCATCTGGGAGCCTGTTACTCTGAGTAGTTTTGTTCTTTTCCACAAAGATAAGAAAGATGGGAAATGCTTTCTTCTTGATACTGGGTTGTTCAAAAAGTTCCTATAACCTCTTAGGAAAAAACCCAAATGAACTTTTTGGCCTTTGGCTTCCTTAAGAATGTTTTGGAAAATTCATGAGGTGAAATCTGTTCAAGAGACAGGAAGCAAGAGTGTACTTTTATCACTAATTATTGATACCGGGTAATAGTTTCAGATTCATGGAGCCTCATGGAAAAGTAGGTTAAAAAGGGAGGGCGCTTTAGTTGAAGTAAATGGTCAAACAAAGGAAAGAACAGTAGATGAAAAATCAGAATAGAATCCCTGACTCTGTAGCCAACACTAAGATGATTTTCACTGACATCTCCCGTAAAGCGTAATTATTAGATCTTTGACTTTTACAAAGTCCTTTGTTTCTTTTTCCACAATGAAGTTGCTATTTTATGGTGGTCAGTGATTTAGGGTTTTTAAGTGGTTCAAACTGTTCAGAAGCTCTTTAAATACATACACACACACACGCAGACACAGATATATATATCTGTGGATGTGTCTCAAGTAAACAGATCAGCTGCTAAATAAACGCCCAGAGCCCATTCCATCACACACACAAATAGCCCATGTAAGAATTTCACAGTGTCATATTTAACTGCTGTGACTAAAATAGACTCACTGTTTATAAACTCATTTTCTTATTACTGTGTTGTTTCCTGGGTACCTACTTGACTAATAGAAGAAATGAAGTGTTGGAATGCTTTTGTGTCTCTCTGCAACTATTAAATACAACTCCATTCAATTAGGAGTGGGACTTAGGTCTAACTGACAAGGTTAAATAACCTTAGTCCAGGACGCCGCTTTCTCTGGCACGTCAGCCTGCGGTTTGGGGTGAGCCCAATAATGCACCGTGCAGAAGGGGAAGTAAAACATTTGTTTGAATGGATAGTCAAGCCACTTGAGGCTCTGGCTTTCAGAGATAAAGCACTGGTTAACAGGGATGCAACACCCCAAATAATATATTTTACAGTCTTCAAACAGCTGTTGTCTTCTGTCGCTTTGCAGGGAGTGACCATCATGTCACCGTTTCTCCGAATTGGCTTGTCCAACTTCGACTGTGGGTCCTGCCAGTCCTGCCAGGGTGAGGCGGTTAACCCTTACTGCGCCGTGCTTGTCAAAGAGTATGTTGAATCAGGTAAGTTTGAGTGGGTGTTGGGCATGGGGGGCGGGGGAAGAGGAAGACCCTGCAGTGAACGGGGAAGCAAGGCCTTCCGGGATCTTCAAGGCCGCCTGACTCGACCTGACTTTCCAGCTCAGGAAATGACGCCCAGAGAAGCCAAGTGCTTCCTCAGAGGCACATGGGCTTGGTAACAGGCTCTGAGCTAGACCTGGTGGCCTGCCTTATGTTTTAGGTCATGGTCCCATTTCCACATAAACAAAGGAATGAGTTGAGGACGTTATGTGAGGAGTTAACGAAGGAAAAAAACCAAAAACCTACTTTAATGAGCTAAAGTAGAACACGGTACAGTATTGTCTGATTGTTTTCTGTGGTCATAGATAAAGTCTGCATTGTCTTGCATTTTGAAAAATTGTAGTTGGAGGATACTTACTTTAGAATATTGTGTTGGCGGCTGCTGTACAACAACGTGGATCAGCCTTAAGTATACATATGTCCCTCCCTCTAGACCTCCCTCCCAGCCCCCCAGGCTGTCTCAGCACCAGGCTGTGCTCCCTGTGCTGTACAGCAGCTTACCTCTAGCTAGCGATTCTGCATATGGTGATGCATATTTCAATGCCACTCTCCAAATTTGTCCCACCCTCTCCTTCCCCTACTGTGTCCAAAGCCTGTTTTCTGTTATCTTGGAGATTATTCCTGCCCTGAATAGAAGTTCATCAGTACCATTTTTCTAGATTCCATATATATGCGTTGATGTATTGGTGTTCTTCTTTCCGACTGACTTCACTCTGTACAACAGTATCTAGGTTCATCCGCCTCACGAATACCGACTCAAATGCATTCCTTTTTATGGCTGAGTAATATTCCATTGTCTTAGACTTAACGCCAAAGATATTTTACTGCTTCTTTGACCAAGGTCAGATAAATAGTACAAAAAATATAGGATTAGTGATTAGGGTTCAAATTTCAGAAGACTTCCTTTACTAAGACCCCAGGTGAGTTAAAGAATTTTGTCAGATTTAAATATTCATGAAAATTTCATGGGGAGGAGGAAAGCATGACAGTCTTCCAAGATTCCTTCATGGGTTTAGATCTTTCCAATAAAATCATCCTACTCTGGCTGTCTAAATTAGTGGCACAGCAATGTCACTGGTGTGCACAGTTGAGCATGGTAGTACCATGGTGTCAAGGGGTTTTTCTAAATGAAATAGTAATTAACATCACTGTACATTGTAATAAGTGAACAGACAAAAGATGAGTATTGAATAGACATTTGGAATACTTCTTCCATTTGGAAGAATGAATGAACATAAAGCTAAATTGTCTAATGAAGTGCCTGCTAAAATATTTTAAAGAAAATTTGATAATATTGTAACCAATTTATTTCCTGAAGCACATTAGAAATGATAATGTGAGTAAACAGTGTCACTCAGGAAAAATAAGATAATCCTGTTCTGTCTAGAATATTTTCATGATTACTTAAACTGCTCCTACCCTGTCTGGTCCTGCCTCTGTATTTTAAAGTTCTCATGGACTTTCTAAAAACAGAAAGAAAAGGAAAAAAAAGGCAGGATGAAGTTTACATCCCATGGTCTTCCCAGCCCCCCTGCCTTTCCCTGCCTCTCTACACACATTTCTGGTTTTAGCAGACGACACTTTGTAGGGAAGTCTGATCGCCACTGATGCAGTCACAGGAACGATTAGGAGCCACCACAGTGCATTTACAGAGAAGGTATTTATGGAGCACCTACTGTATACTGGGCCAGAAGACATGCCTTTCCTTCAGAGTTCCTCTCCTAGCAGAAGATAAGCAAAAAGCAGAAAGATCACATAGTAAGTCATGTGAAGTGAAGACATCAAAGCAGGATCATGCGGGGCTGGAGAGAAAGATGGAGAGAGAAGGTAGTCTTGAAAAAGAAAAATTAAGTGATGTTCCTGGGTGCAAGAGGAACCTGATTCTGCAGGTGATGACCTCCAGCTGGATGTGTCCAGCTCAGAACCCTGGAGTTTCCAATCCCGGATGCTGGCTTTTCTTTCCCTTAAAAGACTTCTCTGTGCTCAACTGGCTTCTGCCTTCCAGCCCCAGGAGCACATCAAAGCGGAGGAGACTGACTGATTATCTTGAGTTCCCTTCTGCCCAGATCTCTCTCCTGTTTAGTTAACAGTGAGAATGGTACTTGCTCCCAATCTAAAACCTTTCAAATGTCACCGAAATCTTTGAAGTGTGCAATGTCTGAGTTTTTCAAAGCTGCTTTTTGACTTAATGGGTCCCTTGGATCTGGTTCCCTTTATATCCACAGGTCTCACTGACATTTGCCTCCTGGGAGCCTTTTTTTAAGTAACTATTTCTTCTTTTGGCCTTGCCTTTGAACTTGGTCTAATCAGCCACATGAATCAAGAGGACATGTTGGAAATGAAGTTTGTTTTTCTGAAAGGTTAGCCTTGGAGCGCGGAAGGTTTTGTTTTTTCATTTTGTTTTAAATTTGTCCTGAAAAGAAATCTCTCTGAACGTGGTGTTTAAAACATTACTTCTGTAGCATTTCAGCAGGTTTCCGTGTTCGGGATGTTAAGGCTGCAGTTTACATAAAGCAAAGAACAGAAGTAAATAGGACACAGTGCTGTCAGTCTAGGAGCCTTTGAAAATAGTAAACCCCACTGTAAATAGACAGGATCTTGAGTTCTCGTTCTCTTTATAAATGATGACCATCTTTACTGAATGAAAGTGTGAAAAATACCTTGCTATGGGAATTTCTGTCCGTTTCCTGGGTGTGCTGAATGATAATGGTTGGAAGAAGTTAAAGGAATTTTGAGAGGTAGTGTGAAGCCTGTGGAAGTAAAACATTACTCTGATCACTAATATTGCCATGGCTTTTTTTTTAAGTCTAATCCTGAGTTAAATTTCTGTTAAACAAACCATAAAAATATCCCCCTTCCAATTCCATGCTCAGCATTGTTAGAGTTTATGCCTCTCACAGCCAGGTTTACCTACAGTGTGAGGTTTCAGCTTATTCAGATCCTTGTGTACCTCCCAAAGAATAATTGAGCAAATGCCTGATGCCTGATGTCTTTCAGCATCATGCGTCAAGAGCTAGAACTGCTTTGTTTCCCTGCTTTCAGTGACGTTTTCTTTTTGCTTTATCAACATCTCTGATAAATCTCTGCTCAAACTGCTGCTTCATGTGCTTAGGATCACAAGAAAGAAACCCTGAAATACAGCTGCAGTTTTCTGCTCCTGCAATGACTGAAGCATAAATGCTACAGAGAATCCAATATGGATGGAGGATAGGACAACACTGCTGAATCCCACTAGTAATCCCTGGTGGTTCTGGGATGGTTCCCTTAAACGTCATCGTCCTGCCCTTGGTTCCTGTCACTAACTGTTTGCGGGCCCTCTGCAGCCTGCTTCACTGACTCCAGGGATGACGACCTCCACCTCTCTGAGATACTTGTTAATTTTTGCTTAGGGTGCATGGTTTATGTTAAAAGGTATCCTCATTTTGAGAAGAAAATAATGGTTCATGGTATTTTAAAGGTTTTGCCTATTAAAGGTATGTATGTTGAGTGGGAATTTAAAAAATTTCTTTCTAAAAGAGCACTCAGTATAAGCCTGAAATTAAGTCACTGTCTTTTTCAAAGCAACACACAGTAGTTTTATATTATCTTTTTTTTTTTACTAGATACCAGTGAAATTGAACAGTCATGTGTCCACCATTAATACGTTAACACAGAAGGATCCCCAAAGGCATAAAAGTATAAAACCTGTTAAAAAAAAAGGAGCAGGGTATCTAGGTCACTGTCTTCTACCAAACATACCAGGCTTAGCTGCTGGGTTCTTTGCATTTGCTCAGGTGTTCAGACTTCAAAAGAAGCAACTGATGAATAGGAAAAGAGCATTGCCAGTGCAAGATGCCAGATTTATTTGCATAAATTATCCAGGTTGACTTCCAAGTTTAGGAACGTTACCTTGGAACCATCTCATTTTGTCCTATTTTATCTCTAATTCTTTTTTTTTTTTTGGAGTATAGTCGATTAACAATGTTGTGATAATTTCAGGTGCACACCAGAGTGATTCAACCATACATGAATACATGTATCCATTTTCCCCCAAATCCCTCTTCCATCCAGGCGGCTACCTAATACTGAGCAGAGTTTCCTGTGCTATACAGCAGGGCCTTGTTGGTCGTGCATTTTAGATACAGCAGTGTGTGCGTGCCCATCCCCAGCTCCCTAACTATCCCTTCCCCCATCCTTCCTCCCTGGTAACCATGAGTTCATTCTCTGAGTGTCTCTAATTCTTGTATATGTTATTGTCGTCCTCCCAAAAGACTTATAGAGTCCTCGAGAGCAGAGGGAATGGGTGAATTATTTCCCAGAACAGGCTGAAAGCGTAATGAGAACATATCTTTCCATTCCTAGAGAATGGGCAGATGTACATCCAGAAAAAGCCAACCATGTACCCGCCCTGGGACAGCACTTTCGATGCCCACATCAACAAGGGACGAGTGATGCAGATCATCGTGAAGGGCAAAAACGTGGACCTGATCTCCGAGACCACCGTGGAGCTGTACTCCCTGGCTGAGAGGTGCAGGAAAAACAACGGGAAGACAGAAATATGGGTAAATAGCCAGGCACGAGCTTCATGTATTTGTATATTCCATGAAGTGATAGGTACCATTGTAGCAGAAGACTGGTACAAAATTTCAGTGTCATCCTGAAGGCCTTGAGGAAACTGACTCCCTACCACTGACTCATTGGTGGCTTGCTTGTGACAATGAGTATTCATTGTGGACTATAGAACATACTAGCATACTCAAATTTCTTTGATTCTTGTGTAAAGGAAATAAGGTCTCTTAGGGTGTGAAGAACTGTTATTGATCTCTAACTGTTAAAGTCAGCTTGGAAATACCACAAAATTTTCATAGCGTGGGAACCTACCTGTGATCTGTGTATCAAGATATCACGTGAATATCAAGATATCTAGATACCTACATGATACCTTGATACCATGATATCTTAGATAAGATGCTGGACAGATAGCTGAGAAGAGAGCAAAGATCCATTTAATATCTCAATCCCTGTAATTTTTTTTAGTCGTAATGTGTTTGCTTAGCTTGTTGTTGTTCAGTGCTCAGTCGTATTTGACTCTTTGTGATCCCATGGACTGCGGCAGGCCAGGCCCCTCTGTCCTCCACTATCTCCCAGAGTTTGCTCAAACTCATGTCCCTTGAGTCAGTGATGTTATCCAACCATCTTATCCTCTGCCACCCCCTTCTCCTATTGCCTTCAATCTTTCCCAGCATCAGGGTCTTTCCCAGTGAGTCGGCTCTTCGCATCATGTGACCAAAGTATTGGAGCTTCAGCTTCAGTCCTTCCATGAATATTCAGGATTAGCTTACTTTGCTCTAAAAAGTACATTATACACAACTCATGTTACCACACAGATTTTTGAAAACTTCGATTCTAAACATTTGTTACCAAAATAGTTATGAAGTTAAAGGGAGAAGTAAACTATGAAAGTATAAAAAATTCTTATGAAAATTTCTGGGGTACAAAAATTAAAGAAACATATGAGTAAAAGCTGCTTTTGTAAGATCTGAAACCCAGAAAGTGTTTTCAAATGTCTGCGTCCTTTATGCAAAGGAGGAGACTTACCTTTCAGCTTCATACTTCGTATAACTCAGATTCTTAAGAATTCCAGCCAAAAGATTTTCATATGCCAGGTTTCAAAATGGGACTAATATAAGCCTAAAACCTAGATTTTCATGTCAATTGTATATTTTTTACCTTAAAAAAAGACAGTGAGAGAGAGAGGTACTTCTTAGGAAAGTATATCTATCTTTGCTTGCATCACTAAAGTAATCTTTAAAGATAACGATATGTCAAGATTTTTTTCTTAAAGTCCCCCGTGCTTAGATGTATTTAGATAATTTAGTTCAGGGTGTCTGTGAACTCATTCAGCCTGGTGAGAGATCACAGAAACAGAATTCCTCTTAGGTAGCTGGTTGTGCAAATAGGAAGTGGATAAATAAGTGGGTAATGTCACAGGTATGTGACTTAGTGGTAGAGGTTTACACAGACTTGTTGGGGGAGAGGGTGAGGCTTCAGATACCTCTGAGTCATAGAGCATTTGACCAGGCTCAGAGAAATAAGAGAGAAACTAGAGAAAATCTTCCTCTGTTTTTCCCCCCATTCCCATTTATTTTCCACTTTATGCCTCATTTTTTTTAAAGGGAAGAGTCACCAAATCTCTAATTTTTAAAGTTGCATACTATTGATTTCCTTTTCAATGAATAAAGGGATAACTATATTGTCAAGGCATCCTTGACAAACAAGTTGTTTTTCTATCTATACCTCTTAAAGTTGCATTTGCTTTCTTGCCAAGACATTTTTTTTTTAAGTTTATTCTTGTCAGACTTTCCATGTTTTTTGCATATTGGGATTATCGAGACATAAGCCCTCGGATCCTTGGAAGGATAGGATCCTTCCAACCTAGACAGCATATTAAAAAGTAGAGACATTACTTTGTCAACAAAGGTCAGTCTGGTCAAGGCTATGGTTTTTCCAGTGGTCACGTATGGATGTGAGAAGTGGGCTATAAAGAAAGCTGAGCACTAAAGAATTGTTGCTTTTGAACTGTGGTGTTGGAGAAGACTTGAGAGTCCCTTGGACTGCAAGGAGATCCAATCAGTCCATCCTAAAGGAGATCAATCCTGGGTGTTCATTGGAAGGACTGATGTTGAAGCTGAAACTCCAATCCTTTGGCCACCTGGTGCGAAGAGCTGACTCATTGGAAAAGACCCTGATGCTGGGAAAGATTGAGGGCAGGAGGAGAAGGGGACAACAGAGGATAAGATGGTTGGATGGCATCACCAACTTAATGGACATGGGTTTGGGTAAACTCTGGGAGTTGGTGATGGACAGAGAAGCCTGGCGTGCTGCGGTTCATGGGGTCTCAAAGAGTTGGACGCGACTGAGCGACTGAACTGAACTGAAGCCCTCGGGTCCACATTTAACTACTGGCAACCTTATATTTTCCGCCTTTGTTATGTTCAAGGTTATTTCCTAGTTCGCTTTTATTTATCATGTTTAAGGGTCAACAATTGCTTTGGACTTAGTGTCCCTTGCTTCTGTTGAAATCTGCTTTCTTAAAATTAGTTTCTCTATTTAAAAAAAAAAAAAAGATTTTCTCAGAGTTGCCTCTTACTCCACAGTCACCATCTAGTTTCCAAACATTGATATTTTCTTTCTGCTTTCCTAAGGTTTTCCCTGTTGGTGTGGTTATCCCCCACTCACTCATAAATGTGATGGAATCTGACTTTCCGTGGATGCTGTTTTTCAGCAGCTCTCTGATTTAATTTCCTCTATCACCACTAATTCCTGAATATTGATAACATTGCAGTCACCTGGTACCAGTTTTTCCCACTTCCTCTGGGAATGAGCCCCTATCCCCCACTCTTCTAGTTTTATTTTTGCCTCCATTATTTATTATTCCATAAACCAGAGAATAATGGTATATGTCCTTGATGTCAAAGGCCCTTCTCTTTTCACTAATCTATTTAAGCCATTTAAGAGTCAGACACAACTTAGCAACTGAACAACAAGAACAAATTTAAGCTTTCATGGGAATGTGTAGTTAAGAAAGTGGTATAAGCTTGTCACATCATAAAATTCTAGTAGTAGTGATGCTGTATGGTTGGCATTGCTATTATGTCAGTTTCTCCAATATCTTTTAAGGTCTGGTGGAAGGTACACGGTCACCATGACTTTGAATTATTTAACCATGATTCGTATTCAGTCCTGAGTTCAACCAGACCCTTTTGCTACTTTTCAGTTATTCTAGTTACCCATAGATGTAATGATCAGCAATGGGCTTCAGTTCACCTTTTTTTTCTTTTTAGCATGTGAACAATGCTGCGTTACAGTTTAGTTATATTATTAGTGGTCAGTCAGGTCTTCTCAGATTTGCCATGTGTCTCTTACGTCACATCACGTAATCTGAATTGTCCCTTAACAGGTCACTTTGTCTGGTTCCTTCTACATAATGATACTGAAATATATATATTCTTAATCCCTTCCTTGACCAATCTAATTAAAATTTCCCTTAGTAGACGGTCCGGCACTTTCCAAAGGAAGCAGGTTCTCCATGTGAAGGTAAAAGGCCACTCCCATTTAATACCCCTATTATCCTAGAGGCCCTGGTGGCTCAGCAGTAGAGAAGCGCCTGCAACTCAGGAGATGCTGGGTCAGGAAGATGTCCTGGAGGAGGAAATGGCAACCCACTCCGGTATTCTTGCTTGGGAGATTCCATGACAGAGGAGCCTGGCAGGCAGCAGTCCATCAGGCCACAGAAAGTCGGACATGGCCTTAAGGAAGTTTTGATCTCCAAATCAAATTCATGAGCTGCTGAGGTGTTTTGATAAAAGAAAGGTTATATTTGTGGATGCTGTGCTATTTTGATGATAACATGAGTGAGCAAGATGAAAAGGAACAGAGCTGTGCTGGAAATCTCCTGCCTCACCCAGCTCATCAGTTGGGATGTCGTTCAGCTCAGCGCTTGCCTCTCGCTCTGACCCGTGTTTCTTTTCTTCCTTCCACCAGCTAGAGCTGAAACCTCAAGGCCGAATGCTGATGAACGCAAGATACTTTCTGGAAATGAGTGGCAAGTGACATTTCTTATTCCTATTTGGGGATGAGGTGGGCATGTCTCTTCTCCTTGGCAACTTAGTTCACTTTTTTGAAAGCAAAGAAAATGGAATCGCAAGGAATTTCCTTAAAATTTCCAATGATGCTCGAGCATGAGTTGAATATACAGTCTGTGGGACCAGATACACACAGAAATATAACACATTTATAGCATTTACTTTTGAAGAAATTTTATTTTTGGCTGCACTGGGTCTTCATGGCTGTGCTCAGGCTTTCCCTTGTGGAGGTACGCAGGCTTCTCATTGAGGTGGCTCCCCTTGCCGCAGAGCTCCGGCTCTAGGGCACACGGGCTCGGCAGCTGTGGCTCACAGGCTCTGGAGTGTGGGCTCAGTACTTGTGATGCGTGGGCTTAGTTCTCCTGCCTCATGTGCAATATTCCCAGACCAGGGATCAAACCTGTTTTCCCTGCCTTGGCAGGCAAATTCTTAGCCACTGGAGCACCAAGGAAGTCCAGCCTTTGTTTTTCACGTGGTGTGAAGGCGCATGCCCAGGGCTTTTCTAGTCTGTCTACATTTTCATTTTGGAGTTTACTATAAACACCAAAGGTTCTGCTAATGCGTTGCCCTGTGTGTTCACAGTGTGTATAAATGCTGTGATAGGACACGTGGTCACACCATCAGGATACAAAGTGAATAAGAATAAGAATAAAAGGATAAGAAGCTGATAAATACTTTGCTTAGCCCTAGAAGAACAGAGTACTAACGCTGCAAGTTAGTCATCGCAAATGCTTTTAGGAACAAGCAAGGGAAAAAAATGTGTCACTGAAGACTTTCCCTTGCGTCTCACACACAGACACCGTTCCTAGAAGTTAATTTACGAGCCGTGTGCATGGAGTCTCGGACAGCCTGTCAGTTCTTCCTGTTGCATGTATATCCTGTTGTCAAAATGCTGTGTAAATGAATCAAATGCTACGACTCTTCAATCTTTTTTTTAAGTATAGTTGATTTACAATGTTACGCTAGCATCAGTGTGGAGCAAAGTGATTCAGATATGTCTGACTATATATATACGCACCCCCCACACACGTATGTATATATACTTTCACAGCCTTTTCTCTTATAGGTTATTACAAAATATTGGGTCTAGTTCCCTGTGCTGTACCGTAGATCCTTGTTGAGTATCTATCTATGTGTATATGTTAAGCCCATTCCTGTTTTATGCCTCCATGCCCTTCTCCTTTGGTAACTATAAGTTTGTTTTCTATGTGAGTCTATTTCTGTAAATAAGTTCATTTGTTTCATTTTTTTAGTGTCCACA
The DNA here is from genome assembly GCF_027580195.1 of Bos mutus. Classification (NCBI taxonomy): domain Eukaryota; kingdom Metazoa; phylum Chordata; class Mammalia; order Artiodactyla; family Bovidae; genus Bos; species Bos mutus. The sequence continues at coordinate 5,545,891 of NC_091629.1, forward strand.
TATAAGTGATATCGTATAATATTTGTCATCCTGTCTGACTTTACTTAGTATGATCGTCGCTAGGCCCATCCATGTTGCTGCAGATGGCCTTATTTCGTTCATTTTTCTCTTTCACAGAGTACTTAGGAGGGGCTCAGTGATGTGTGTTGAACTGTTCAGTTGGGCTCACTCTGGCATTTGGAAACGCCTTTTCTTTTCCTGTGGTTCTCACTCAGTGACTGTCTCAAGTATTCCCATGGCCCTTCTGAGTTGCTGAGGAAGCCTGCTAACGTGGTGGAGCTGGGAGAGACCGTGTCTTCCGCCGGGGTCTGCGCTTCAGGGCACAGCTGCTGCTCCCTGAGCCCTCTTCCCGCTCTCAGCCTCTGAGAGAGCCCCCCTTTCTTGGTGTCCTGGCTGGCAACCCTGGCAGCTCTGTAACACCAGCCGTGCTTCTTCTCTGGCATCTTCAGCTTTTCCTTCTCTCTTTGGTTTCCACCTCATTGCCAAGACATACGTAATTATGCAATCTTCTCCAACTTGAAATAGGTATTTTTTAAAATGCTTTTTACTGTGCTAAAAGTCACATAATATATACTATTTCAGCCATATTTAACGGTACAGTTCGACGACACCAAGTCTGTTCACATTGTTGAACAGCTCTCACTGTCACCCACCCTCCTGAGTTTCTCACCTTCCTAAATTGAAGCTCTGTCCCCATGAAACATGAACTCCCATCCCTGTCTCCCCACCCATCCACCTCATAGTCCCAGGCATCTACTAGTGTGCTTTATGACTCTATGAATTTGACTATTCTAAGTACCTTGTATGCTGCTGCTGCTGCTGCTAAGTCGCTTCAGTCGTATCCGACTCTGTGCGACCCCATAGACGGCAGCCCACCAGGCTCCCACGTCCCTGGGATTCTCCAGGCAAGAACACTGGAGTGGGTTGCCATTTCCTTCTCCAATGCATGAATAAGGGCAATCAAAAAGTATTTGTTTGCACCTAATGTATATTGGGCTCCAAAATCACTGCAGATGGTGACTGCAGCCGTGAAATTAAAAGACGCTTACTCCTTGGAAGAAAAGTTATGACCAACCTAGATAGCATATTCAAAAGCAGAGACATTACTTTGCCAACAAAGGTCCATCTAGCCAAGGCTATGGTTTTTCCAGTGGTCATGTATGGGTGTGAGAGTTGGACTGTGAAGAAAGCTGAATGCCGAAGAATTGATGTTTTGGAACTGTGGTGTTAGAGAAGACTCTTGAGAGTCCCTTGGACTGCAAGGAGATCCAACCAATCCATTCTGAAGGAGATCAGCCCTGGAATTTCTTTGGAAGGAATGATGCTAAAGCTGAAACTCCAATATTTGGCCATCTCATGCGAAGAGTTGACTCATTGGAAAAGACTCTGATGCTGGGAGAGATTGAGGGCAGGAGGAGAAGGGGATGACAGAGGATGAGATGGCTGGATGGCATCACCGACTCGATGGACATGAGTCTGAGTGAACTCCAGGAGTTGGTGATGGACAGGGAGGCCTGGCGTGCCATGATTCATGGGGTCGCAAAGAGTCGGACATGACTGAGTGACTGAACTGAACTGAACTGAACTGAATGTATATTGGAATGCACGTTAAATTTTATTTATTTTTAATTGAAGGATGATTGCTTTACAGTATTGGTTTCATTCAGCAAACATGAACACGAATCAACCATAGGTATATATATGTTCCCTCCCTCTTGAACCTCCCTCCCACCCCACCCTTCTAGGTCGTTACAGAGCCCTGGTTTTAGTTCCCTGAGTCACACAGCGGAAGGTTAATTTAACATATGTCCTAGGGCTTCCCTGGTGGCTCAAATGGCAAAGAATCTGCTTGTGATGCAGGAGACCTGGGTTCGATCCCTGTGTCAGGAAGATCCCCTGGAGAACAGAATGTCAACCCACTTCAGTATTCTTGCCTGGAGAATTCCATGGACAGAGGAGCCTTGCAGGCTACAGTCCATGGGGTCACAAAGAGTCGGACACGACCAAGCAACTAACACTAACATATGTCCTACAAACAGATTACCTTCTTTTTTTCCCCTCTGTGCTATACAGTAGGTTCTCATTAGTTACCTGTTTTATACCTAGTACTGTATATATAGTTTGAGCATTCTTTGGCATTGCCTTTCTTTGGGATTGGAATGAAAATTGACCTTTTCCAGTCCCGTGGCCACTGCTGAGTTTTCCAAATTTGCTGGCATATTGAGTGCAGCACTTTCACAGCATCATCTTTTAGGATTTGAAATAGCTCAACTGGAATTCCATCATCTCCACTAGCTTTGTTCATAGTGATGCTTTCTATGGCCCACTTGACTTCACATTCCAGGATGTCTGGCTCTAGGTGAGTGATCACACCATTGTGATTATCTGGGTTATGAAGACCTTTTTTGTACAGTTCTTCTGTGTATTCTTGCCACCTCTTCTTAATATCTTCTGCTTCTGTTAGGTCCATATCGTTTCTGTCCTTTATCGAGCCCATCTTTGCATGCAATGTTCCCTTGGTATCTCTAGTTTTCTTGAAGGGATCTCTCGTCTTTCCCATTCTATCATTTTCCTCTATTTCTTTGCATTGATCACTGAAGAAGGCTTTCTTATCTCTTCTTGCTATTCTTTGGAACTCTGCATTCAGATACTTATATCTTTCCTTTTCTCCTTTGCTTTTCACTTCTCTTCTTTTCACAGCTATTTGTAAGGCCTCCTCAGACAGCCATTTTGCTTTTTTTGCATTTCTCTTCCATGGGATGGTCTTGATCCCTGTCTCTTGTCATGAATGTCATGAATCTCTGTCCATAGTTCATCAAGCACTCTTGTCTATCAGATCTAGTCCCTTAAATCTATTTCTCACTTCCACTGTATAATATCACATGCTAGTAAAGCAATGCTCAAAATTCTTCAAGCCAGGTTTCAGCAGTACATGAACCATGAACTTCCAGATGTTCAAGCTGGTTTTAGAAAAGGCAAAGGAACCAGAGATCAAATTGCCAACATCCGCTGGATCATGGAAAAAGCAAGAGAGTTCCAGAAAAACACCTATTTCTGCTTTATTGACTATGCCAAAGGCTTTGACTGTGTGGATCACAATAAACTGTGGAAAATTCTGAAAGAGATGGGAATACCAGACCACCTGACCTGCCTCTTGAGAAACCTATATGCAGGTCAGGAAGCAACAGTCAAAACTGGACATAGAACAACAGACTGGTTCCAAATAGGAAAAGGAGTATGTCAAGGTTGTATATTGTCACCCTGCTTATTTAACTTATATGCAGAGTACATCATGAGAAACCCTGGGCTGGAAGAAGCACAAGTTGGAATCAAGATTGCCAGGAGAAATATCAGTAACCTCACATATGCAGATGATACCACCCTTATCGCAGAAAGTGAAGAGGAACTAAAAAGCCTCTTGATGAAAGTGAAAGAGGAGAGTGAAAAAGTTGGCTTAAAGCTCAGCATTCAGAAAACAAAGATCATGGCATCTGGTCCTATCACTTCATGGGAAATAGATGGGGAAACAGTGGAAACAGTGTCAGACTTTATTTTTCTGGGCTCCAAAATCACTGCAGATGGTGATTGCAGCCATGAAATTAAAAGGTGCTTACTCCTTGGAAGGAAAGTTATGACCAACCTAGATAGCATATTGAAAAGCAGAGACATTACTTTGCCAACAAAGGTCCGTCTAGTCAAGGCTATGGTTTTTCCTGTGGTCATGTATGGATGTGAGATTTGGACTGTGAAGAAGGCTGAGCGCCGAAGAATTGATGCTTTTGAACTGTGGTGTTGGAGAAGACTCTTGAGAGTCCCTTGGACTGTAAGGAGGTCCAACCAGTCCATCCTAAGGGAGATCAATCCTGGGTGTTCATTGGAAGGACTGATGCTAAAACTGAAACTCCAGTACTTTGGCCACCTCATGCGAAGAGTTGACTCATTGGAAAAGACCCTGATGCTGAGAGGGATTGAGGGCAGGAGGAGAAGGGGATGAGAGAGGATGAGATGGCTGGATGACATCACTGACTCAATGGACATGAATCTGAGTGAACTCCTGGAGTTGGTGAGAACAGGGAGGCCTGATGTGCTGCGATTCATGGGGTTGCAAAGAGTCGGACACGACTGAGAGACTGAACTGAACTGTGTATATATGTCAATCCCAATCTCTCAGTTTAAAGGTATTTTTTTAAACTTTTTTCCTCTACAAGGCTTTCTTTCCTTTCATTCCCTGACACATTTCTTGAGAAAGTAGTTTAATATATTACTCCTTTTTCCTTCAGTACTCTATCAACCCTTAAACCCAAAGAATCTGGCTTATTTTTCAATCCATCTGCTAAATGGCTTTCTCCAAAAGAATGAATCCTCAAAACAAATGTTTGTTTCTAAGCTTCAATTCCCTTGACATCTCTCTATCGTCAACACTGAGAAACCTTTTCTTTCTTGGATTGCTTGATGTAATATTATTCAAGTTTTCCTCTTCATTTTTCAGCTGCTTCTTCATGGCCTCTTTTGTAATTTCTTTTCCTCCCTCCTAAAAAATGGGAATTCTCATCTCCAAGTCTGTTCTTCTTGTGAGTGCCATCTCTTCCTGACTTACCCATTCAAAATTGGGGGTAACATCTCATAATTCTTTATACTATCCTGCATAACAGTTCGCTTATAGCTTCCCAGGAAATGTGTGACTTAATTGACTACAAACAAGTGATTGGTTAAACTAAACAAATAGATTAGGCACCATTGCTATAAAATAAATAACCAACTATATAAAAATCAGTGAGCTTATTCAAGCCAGTGAACAAACGAAGATCAAATTACTTCAGAAATAAACAGTAATTACAAGGAGAATTTTTAAAATTCTGAGCTTTTATACATTTACTTTCTTATAAGGATTGAAATGGTCAGAGGATAAAGAAAGTATAGCAAGGAGCAAGGGAATGAATTCCTTACCTGTTCTCTCTGACATACTTTTAAATGTACAGTGTTCTAATGCACAGACTATTTTATATTTATAAACATACAGTTGTATATAGTCTGGACTATTATAATAGCTTATTAGACTATTCAGTCAGTAAAGAATCTGCTTGGGCTCGATTCCTGGGTCAGGAAGATCTCCTGGAGAAGGAAATGGCAACCCACCCCAATATTCTTGCCTGGAGAATCCCAAGAACAGAGGAGCCTGGTGGTCTGCAGTCCTTGGGGTCACAAGAATTGGACGCAACTTAGCAACTAAACCACCACCATATAATTTTTACATGATTATATTTGTATATTTTTCACAGTAATATGGATAGGGTTCCCAGAATAATTCACCTCCCTCCCTGAGTTCAAAAGTAATTTTACGCTTTATTTCCTTTTATTTCATCAGCACCAAAATAGAAATGAGTCAGAGCTTCCCGACAAATGGCCTCCTGTGCCAGTCCCGAGTTGTAAATAGATCTCTACACTTAAACCAGAACCTATAGGAGAAGGCAGTTGCCTCGGTGACCCTAAGTCTAACCCCTAATTCACCAAGCCTAATTTATTTCCAGCCCAGTTCCTAAAAAAAAGACCTAAATCGCCTATCCTTGAAGTATCAGGCAAAGTACTAAGCCCTGTAAGGAACTCTTTTTTAGGAATGCTTTATTATTGTTTTCTTTGGAGTATAGTTGATTTACAATGCTGTGTTAGTTTCAGGTGTACAGCAAAGTGACATTTTATCTGAGAGTTTGGGGTTTCCATAAAACAGACCCATGGACTCTTGGAGAAAAGACTTCAGTCTTGAAATGAGTGCTGGCACTAGGCTGGATCATGGAGGAGGGTCTCCACCTCCACGACCCTCCCCTGGCCCTTTGTCTCCCCAGTGTGCTTCCAGCCTGGCCATGAAAAGGCGTGGCAGGATGATTTGCCTCGAGCTTGTTGTCCAGCCACTGCCATGGCTTAGCCAGAAGGGAAACAATTGGGTTTAAATATTGTTAACGCTCTTCATTTGTGAAACAGGAGCCCCTTATTCTCGCCAAACCTCCATTTTTTTGTATTTTAAAAAATAAGTAGAGTAAGTAATCCAAGAATCTACTTAAAATCGCAGTTGTAGGAACTAGAGTCATGAAATCGTTGTCCGTATTTTAGTGATGATGGCAGCTCTGTTCTGTCTACTTTACCGTGCCGCTCTCTCATGCATGCTGGAGGGTCCATTGTACTGTTTAATCATAACTACCTTGCTATTGTGTATTTTGGTTGGGGGACCTGGGCTTCAGCCAGGGCTAATATTCTCACTGGCATTTCTCAGAATTCTTCCAGCCTTTTAGGAAGCTGTGGGTACTGTGGACAATTACTACCCAGAGTACCTTCACCAGCATCCAGAGCCCAGGGTAAACTGAACAAATGTAAATGTGATGATTTGATGTAGATGACTAGGTCCCATCCAGGATTATCTAGACATTTTTTAATTGCAGTCATCTGTTCATTTCTAGCCCTTTCCACATTGACATGTATAGTTTATAGAGCTGTATCTGATTCCCATGGGCTTCAGAAACTAAAACATAAACAACTTTCCAAAGCTCTTTTGCCTTCAGAAATCTGGCCAGCTCTTACCTGTCTACATTTTTTGTGTATAAACAACCAGATATAAAATTTCCTGAGACCTAATATATGTATGTGTGTATATATATATAGTTTCCAACTTACTGTCAGTACCACATTATTCTTTAGAATTACAGGCAAAGTATTTGCCACTTCCTGCCTTTTGTGGCTGACTCATCACTGACAGTGACGAGGAGAGGTCAATAAATACCTTAAACATTCCAACTTCTGGTTTTAAAAATTGAGAGAGGATATAGCTCAGTGTCATGAAAGAGGATGGAACGACTGAGCCAAGAATCCAGGCTTGTTGTTCCAATCCTGTAACAGGACACCCTCTGATAATTCTGTTATGGGACTAAGGAAAAACACTTCATATTGTACCAAACTTTAGAAATACTGGGTTGGCCAGAATGTCCATAACATCTTTTGGAAAAAAATCCGAATAGGCTTTTAGCCCAACCGAGTACTTGGGGTGCTAATGGTCTTAAAGCTTGTCTGGTTCCTCATCCATCTCTGCCCCTTCCGCATTCCCCCACCCTGGTCGCCCCCAGCTGTGACAGCCATATCCAGAAGGTCACTCTCACTGCCCTCTTCCTGCAGATACAAAGGACATGAACGAATTCGAGACCGACAGCTTCTTCGCTCTGCATCACCGCCGAGGAGCCATCAAGCAGGCCAAAGTCCACCACGTCAAGTGCCATGAGTTCACAGCCACCTTCTTCCCACAGCCCACGTTTTGTTCCGTCTGCCATGAATTTGTCTGGTATGGTAACTCGCATGTGATGCCAAGCTTCAGGTTATGCCTTGTGTCACATTTTTTGTTTGTTTGTTTATTTATTTGGCTGTGTTGGGTCTTAGTTATGGCACACAGGCTTCAGAGCACAGGCTTAGTTGTTCTGAGGCCTGTGGGATCTTAGACCCCTGAGCAAGGACTGAACGCCCGTCCCCTGCATTACATGGCAGATTCTTAAACACTGGACCACTGGGGAAGTCCCTTGATGCATCTTTTTAATCCACCAGGCCTGGCATGTTCCACCTTGGGGGGAGTGTACGGGAATAGGTACTACCTGAGAGTTTCCAGTGGCCTCCCCTGGATTGAGAAGGCTCAAACGGTGTGATTCTAGAGAATATTTTCATAATAGAGCTCCTATAGCGCAAGGAATCCAGCTCCCTTAAGAAAGATTTCAAGGAAACTTTGGTTTCCAATTAAATGGGAAGTTTCTGGGGGTGAGTGGGGAGGGACAGAAGAGGGAGAGATCTTTATTGTAAGCACAGTTTTATAGTCAAAACTGCCACCAGCTCAACAACCCAACTGTGCTGCTAACTAAATGTCTGCAGAAGGCAACACTTGCCCATTGGAGCTGATGGGTTTCTATGTTTACAAGGCTCTTGGGTGTCTTAACAGCCCTCAAACAGAGATTGGTTCAAGCCTCAGTAACCACAGCAGCGAAGGCTACGGTAGACTGGAGACTCAAAATGACTCCTATCTCTTGTTTCAGCCTCCCCCACTCTTTTGGGGTCTTCTATCCCATGGGTTCTTGCAGGATTTGTTAATGCACAACCTCTGGCTTAACCAGGGTATCCAAAGGTCAGGTAGACTTTTGGTGGATTTCCGTCAACTGTCTTCATCTAATGACTTGAACTCCTTCCCTTCTAATAGTGAGTGTTAACAGAATCAGTCTTAAGGTTGAGAATTTATTAGCTGCAACTGTTCTCAGATACTCAGAAAGAGGAAATAAAGTGTTATATGGATATCTTTGCTTATCTGTACTGAACTGAGTAAGACAGTGAAAATTTTTAAGTGTAGACATGGAAATTTGCTACTAGGATTCTGTGATCCATTTTTGGTTGGGCATTTTTTTGTCTGCATGTTTGTTTGGGAAATATGCAAACGAAAGGGAACAACTTTCCCTAAATGAGGAACAACTCCTCATTTATTGAATGTTCAGACTTTTCACAAAGCAGGTCCAAATAAGAGCGCACATTAACACTCTTGGCTAATAACAGACGAGGGCTGCTGATCAGAAAATGCTATGTGACAGTAGGAAGCTATGAGAGCTTGTTCATCTTTTAAATGTTTTTGTTCTTGGTACTACAGTTGACTCTAAAGTCCATATACGTATTCAAACATGTGCTTTATTGCAGGGGTCTGAACAAACAAGGCTACCAGTGTCAACGTAAGTAAGAAGGATTTCTGTTGTACTAGCATCATTTCTTTTGTTTAGTTGTCCCTTAACGTCTGAAAATCTCAAGCTATAGTTATTTCTTTTCAGAATGTAATGCAGCAATTCACAAGAAGTGTATCGATAAAGTAATAGCAAAGTGCACAGGATCAGCTATCAACAGCCGAGAAACTATGGTACGGACCTAGATTCGCCTTTGTCTGAAATATGATGATTTCATCCTGACATTGCCTTTAACAGCCCACTAATTCTTTTTTAAAGGACTTTTTAAAAAATTCTTTTCTTTTTGGTTGCAGTGGGTCTTTGTCGCTGCATGTGGGCTTTCTCTTGTTTCAAAGAGCAGGGGCTACTCTCTAGCTGCAGTGCTCGGGGCTTCTCATTGTGGTGGCTTTTCTTATTGCAGAGCATGGTCTCTAGGCTTGCAGGCTTCAGTCGTTGGGGTGCATGGGCTTTGTTGCTCCACAGGGTGTGGAACCTTCCAGATTTTTATCCGCTGTACCACCAGGGAAGTCCAGCAACTCCCTAATTCTTGCTCATAATGCACAATTCTTAAGTTTTTCCACGCGCGTCGATATCCCTAAAACACTTTCCTCTTCAGTAATGATTGTTACTGAGACCCGAAACTAGTGTCTCGCCCTCTCCGTGTTTAATGTCCCCATAGATCAAATCAGAATCCTGAACAGAGGCTGCTTCAAATGAGATATTTTGAGGATTGTATGAGATATTACACGTATACAAGACAACACAGGTGACATTTGTCACAGCACCTGGCGGGACTGTTTTCTATGCCTTGTCTCTTCTGTTCATATATAACAAGTGTGAGAAGTCTTCCCACTGCTCACACTAATAAACCGATGCCTCTAGAGGAGGCATTATATAATATCTTCCCAAGGTGAAAGCACTCGTTCTAGGTTGAAAGAGAAAAGGAAATATTTATATTAAATTAGGAAGGGAAGTCCGTTGACATAACTCTCATTTAAACGAATAACTCTGGTCTCCTTCCTGAAATATTAACCCATCTGCCCAGAGGCGGCAGACTTCAGCTCTCTCCAGGTTACCTGAAACGAGTATCTCATGCCTTTGATCCAGAACAGCTAATGGCTTCCTGTCTTCACTGGACATGACTATAAGGCTTAACAAGTAAAACTCATGACTTCCAATACACATCATTGCAATGTTTTTATTATTCTGTTCATTCTGCGAAAGTCTCTGCTAGAGAAATGGAAAGTGGGGAACCCAGGGACACACGAACCATCACACTCTCTTGTTCCCTTTCAGTTCCACAAGGAGAGGTTCAAAATCGACATGCCGCACAGATTTAAGGTCTACAATTACAAGAGCCCAACCTTCTGTGAGCACTGTGGGACCCTGCTGTGGGGCCTGGCCAGGCAAGGACTCAAGTGTGACGGTGAGTCCCACGCGAAAGGTGCTTGGCGTCCCCACCAACTGAACATCCAGGGGGGTGGATTTGCAGCTTTGATGAGAGGACGAGGGAGGGAGGGAAGATGGAGATGACTGGCTTGTTCAGCCAGCCCGGAAGAGCCCCGTGGTCCTGAATGAGAAATTCCCGGATAACAAGCCGCTGCTGTTCTTTCCCTCCACCTGCCACCACCCCATGTCTTATTTCCCAGAGAAGTGCACAGTCATTCAGGTCCCGTGTCCAGGCCCCTGGCCTGATGCCTTCTGAGGCACCCAGTCCTGGGAAGCAAGGAGGTGGCACGCTCCTCTGACTGGTCCCCTGCCCTGGCCTGTCCCTTCCTGACTGGCAGCTCCAGCCAGGCCCCTGCCACTCTCCCTGGAACCAGCAAGGACCATTCTGTCTGTGGCCCCATCGAGGAATGAGCCTGGTACATCTGCTGGGCTGCTGAAAAGTCCTGTACGGGAAAATTCCCTGGCTTACTGAAGCTGGCGCACCTGTCCCCAAAGCGTGCTGTGAACTCCAGCTGCACAGTTTAAGTGTTGGACGTGTCGGTCACTGAGTCATGTCCAGCTCTTTGTGACCCCATGGACTGTAGCCTACCAGGCTCCTCTGTGCGTGGAATTCTCCAAGGCAAGAAGAGTGGAGTGGGTTGCCATTCCCTTCTCCAGGGATCTTCCTGACCCAGGAGCTGAAGCCAGGTCTCCTGCATTGCAGACAGGTTGTTTGCCATCTCAGCCACTGGGGGAGCCTGCACAGGGAGCAGCCCAGCTCTGACAGGATGGCTCCTCCAGGTGACCTGGCCACAGAGCCTGAGCTCACGCCCCTTTACCCATCCAGCTATTCAGTCTAACCAGAGAAAAAGCCAGACAGCCTTCTTGCTCTAAAAGCCCAGGTTGCTAAGGCAATAACCTTTAGAAAGTGAGATGCCATTTCACCAGGATTAGGAGGTAGGGAGGAAAAATTCCAACAAAAACTATCAGAGCCCTTCTGCCTTTGGATTGGGGCTGAGAGGGGACAGAGCCTAGATAATGTGTTCAAAGCAAAGGTGCCCCACTCAGCAGGGAGCATTTTATTCTCAATTAAAAGATTTTTTATTGGAGTATAGTTGACGTACACTTTTGTTAATTACTTCTATACAGCAAAATGATTCAATTATATATATATATATACACACACACACACACACATTATATAATGTGCATACATTTATATGCATTTTTTAACATACTTTTTTCCATTATGGTTTATCCTAGGATATTGATGAAACATGCGTGTTTGCTAAGTCACCTTAGTCATGTCTGACTCTGCAACCCCATAGATGGGCACGTGCCAGGCTCCTTTGTCCATGGGAATCTCTAGGCAAGAATACTACAGTGGGTTCCTCTGCCCTCCTCCAGGAGATCTTCCCAACCCAGGGATACCCGTGTCTCATAAATCTCCTGCGTTGGCAGGCAGGTTCTTTACCACTAGTGCCGCCTGGGAAGCCCACTGATTAAACATAGAAACCACTTTATTTTTTGTGGGTGACCCCATTTTAACTTATGCCACTGCCTAATGTGTGTTGGGTCTTTTAAGTGATAAAGGGGGCTGACCTAGCAGGAGGATCGCCCTTAGATGCCTCCTTATCCACATCCCAGGTGTATCTGCAGGTCTGGTGGAGCCTGGAGTGACATCTTAAGGAAGGCAGGTGATGTTAGGTTTTTCAACTCATTGCTGAAGGCAAACCCACAGGTAGTCAAAATTCATCTGAACCAGAGAAACCTCTGCTGCCCAGGGACCACCACACACTTTCCTGTCTACGCCTGCTCAACGATCCGTGGGTGGGTGGCCTGGCATTGTGTAGAGTGTCTTTAGGAGTTCACAGGCAACAGGTAACTGGAGGATTTCTGAGTGGACAAACAGGACAGGAATAATCAAATCCACACCTGATGGCACCTCGAGTCTGATGGTCTTGGACATCAGGGTTTTCTTCCCTGGAGCCCATCACCCCACCTGCAGAGGACACGCTCGTCCCAGCAGTGGCTGCTGCCTCTGAGCTCAGAACTCCCGCTAGGATTCCTTAGCATTATTCCATGGCTTCCACGCCCTGCTCTGTCCCCTCATTTCCCAACATTCTTTCTTCTCTGTTCCGTTCTCTTCTTTCATTTCCTGTCCTCTGGCCTTCCTTACTTTCCCTCCCTCTCTTCTCCTTTCCTCTCTCCCACTCCTTCCTCCCCCTCGCCCCGAGTCATTCTCTGTTCTTGCTGGAACCCCGCGAGGCGGGGTGCTGTCTGCTCCCTCCTCATGCCCCTGTCTGCATCTCCACCTCCCACTCTCTCCCCTGGGTCTCCCCCCGTCTCTGCCTCCCTCTCTCTTCTTCTTGCTCTCCTGTAAGCCTACTGCCTAAGTACGGTCCCCTCTTATCCTGATCCTGTCTCCTTCCTCTGGCTGCTGAAATTTGCATGAAATTAGTCATCAGAGGAACTGTTTGCACTCACGGAGGTTCAGTTATCACCTACTAGGTTCGTAACAGGCTTCTGACATTTTGATCCTGGTGGGCAGGGAGCCTTTCTGCACGGCACATCAGAGAGGAGCTTAGATCTGGTACACTTTTAAACAGTAAGATGCTCAATCCCTGCTAACTGCCTCCCTCTCTCTGCCTTGCAGTCATGGGTAGGAAATGGGAGCTGGGGCTGCCCAGCATAAAACCTGTATCTGGGAGCCCAGGAAGAGTCAAGTAAATCAGACAGGGTTCAGAAGAGAGAGGCCATTATAAGTAGCATCTTTACTGTATTAAAGATTTCACTTCTGATGGGTTTTTTACAACTATCTATGGTTTATACTTACTTACATAGAAAATGCTATTTTGTTTTATTGTGAATGGTTTGTTTACCTAGTGAAAACTAAAGGTAAAGACAGCTAAAGTATCATCTAAATATTTCAATAACATTTTGAAAGATGAAAGAAAAGTTGTCTTTGGTGAGCACCTTTTGGAGGCCAGTCACTGTGCTCGGTTTGTGCACACAAATGGACGGCAGCCTTCCTTGCCATCAACAAGGCTCTGGCTCTGCCTCGAGCAGGAGTCGTGTCCCAGCATCATGACAAAAGGCACCTGCTGTGTGCATGAGTATCTCAGTGAAGCGGAGGTGGATGCTTAGTGGCATCATAAGAGCACCGCCCTAATATCTGTCTTCAGCGTCTCCCTCTGCGGGGAAGATGGTGCTGGGGGGTTGACAGTTGTCTGTTGGACGTACCTGCACCCAAAACAGATCGTGTTCAGAGTGTCTGGAAGTTGGTTCTGTCGCCCTTGCTCACAGCGTTGCTTCTCTTTCAGCATGTGGCATGAATGTGCATCACAGATGCCAGACAAAGGTGGCCAACCTTTGTGGTATAAACCAGAAGCTGATGGCTGAAGCACTGGCAATGATCGAGAGCACTCAGCAGGTAGGATTGGCTTTTAGGGGACAAGTTCCCGCAGTTTCAACTCAACAAGGACTATTTCAGTCCCTTCACTCTTGGACTTGTAGCAACTGTATGCGGCAACCTGGAATCTATTTCCAAGCACTTGCCTTGACCCTGGCTTTGATCTGCATGTCCACATCCCCACTTTGAGATGTTTATTTAATGCATTTTGCTTGTGTGGATCTTTGTAAGAGCTTAAATTCTTCATGGAATGAGCAGGGGCACAAACAAATGTATTCATTAAAATTATTGAGGATTCATTGCTAGCTTTATACCTCTATTATAGCTTTATTATATTCATAAATATTAATAAATAAATAATAAATATATTAAAATATTAATAATTATATATTATATTCATTGCTAGCTTTATTATAAAATGACTATGTAATAGCTGGTGAGAAAAACATTTGCTGAAATCATCTCCAAAATGCCCCCAGAACACTGAATCCGAGGCAGCTTTGCCTTTCCACTCAGTAGCACGCTGAATCCTCACATCTGTGAACCCTCTTTGAGACCTGGCTTTGGGACTTCCCTGGTGGTCCAGTGGTTAAGACTTCACCTTCCAATGCAGGAAGTGTGAGTTTGATCCCTGGTCAGGGAGCTAGGATCCCACACGCCTCGCACCAAAGAACCAAAACATAAAACAGAAGTAGTATTGTAACAACTTCAAGAAAGACTTTAAAAATGGTCCGCTCTAATAAAAAAAAAAAAAAAAATCTTAAAGACTTGGCTTTGCCTACTTGAGCTTTTTTTCCATCCATTGGTCTTTGATTCCTATTTGTGACTGAGTGCTGTGGGGAGTGTGGGAAAAACCAGTGAGCCCCCAGAAAATATGAAGGAAGTAAGCACGCTTTGCTGGTGCGTAAAATATAATAGATGTTCACAGGGTGTGGGATCCTAAGAGAGTGCCGAGGAGGAGGAGAGGTTTGGTTATCCTACATACTCAGGGATCTGAAATGGCTTCGTGACCATGGACAGCAGCATGCATGGTCCCGTCCATGGTGGGTGGGTAGGTGGGTGGTCTGACTCTTTGTTTGTAACCCAGGCTCGCTGCTTAAGAGATTCTGAGCACATCTTCAGAGAAGGTCCAGTTGAAATTGGTCTCCCATGCTCCATAAAAGGTGAAGCAAAGCCGCCGTACGTACCAGGACCAGGGAAAAAAGGTAGCTATCCCTATTCACCATGGAATTGTCATCAGTAATTAATCCTGATTAACCTTAACCTGAGTCGAGGACTTCCCTGGTGGCTCAGAAGGTAAAGAATCTGCCTGCAATGCAGAAGACCCGGGTTTGATCCCTGTGTCGGGAAGGTTCCCCTGGAGAAGGGAATGGCTACCCACTCCAAGTATTCTTGCCTGGAGAAGCCCATGGACAGAGGAGCCTGGCGGGCTACAGTCCATGGGGTCACAAAGAGTCGGACACAACTGAGCAACTAACACTTTCACTAAGACTTTCTGAGCTAAAGTCTCCCTTTACCTGGCCTGATAAATGATTCTTTTCTAGTTAGAAATTACTGACCTAGCCACCCACAAAAAGGCTTCTACTTCTAGAAGTAAAACCAAAATACAGCCCACTAGAAAAGCTTTGTAAGCGGATAGGGGTTGTGGGAAGTTGGGGTGGGGGTAGAAGATGGGGCAAACTTTTCCTCAGAATTTTAGAATGTTATTCCCTGCCATGGTCTGACTGTTTTACAAAACTGAATCCTCCATAGAGCACTAAGGTAGAAATACCACAGACCATCTTATTCTGTACTTTGAGTCTTTACTGGAAAGTTTAAGATTAGAATGGGGAAGAATAGCCAACATCCTTAACATTTATGACATTATGGAAGTTCATCCAGCCTCCTGTTGGAAGGTGCTTTTTGAGAGGTTGTGACTGTGTGATTCTTTTTCAATTTTTATTTTTTTAACACCAAAACCATTCTGTATTGAGGTATAGCCAATTAATTAATGTTGTGTGTAGTTTCAGGTAAACAGCAGAGGGACTCAGCTATATGTATACATGTGATTCTGAGTAGTTTCAACATATATTATAAAATACTTATTTTCCTTGGACTCAGAATGTGAAAGACAAACCTGGAGTGGTAAAGACTCTTCCTGCCAGTGCAGGAGACACAAGAGATGCAGCTTCAGTCCCTGGATGGGAAAGATCCCCTGGAATAGGACATGGTAATCTGCTCCAGTATTCTTGCTTGGAAAATTCCATGGACAGAGAGGCCTGGCAGGCTACAATCCATGGAGTCTCAAAGAGTTGGACATGACTGAGCACACACATAATTCCAACCACAAAAATGATAGGATAATTATGTGCTATGAGATGCCATCAAGTGATATCACGGTAGATAAATGTGTCAATCAACATGTTATGCATGTTAACTTAACACAATGTGATATGTCAAGTGTATTTCAATTTTAAGAAAAGAAATTTTATAAGAGGGTGAGAGGAAGGTTCCAGAAAAGTTGGTCTACAACTTCTCTGGCATGGGGTGAAGAATAAATTGTCTGTAAATTTTTTTAAAGACGTGTTTGGATTAGATTTGGGAAAGGTCTCTGGGTAAACCATGTCTCAGAGACAATCAAAATAGGCAGCATCTTGACCTGAAGACTGTGGCGAATGCTTCCATTCGCGTCTTCAATGATCTGCTATCCAGCTCTTCTTCCCTACATGGTAGGTCACAGAAATTGATGCCATTACGCCTGCAAGCCATGCAAGCAATGAGGAGTCATCTTCTCTCTAGTTCGGCTAAAATCCCTATGTGTCTGTGATCCGGCATTATCTAAAGTGCTTGTTCCTGCTGCAGAGATGGTCTTTTGCTGGTTGGAATGTTTCTTAACCTGACATTTTCCCCAGTCTGTCCCATAAAGAGACACGGTCCACCCCCCAGATGCCTGGCTTCCAGGCAGGAGGTGCTCCTTTTGCCCTGCAGGAACCCCTTTCTGAACTGTTGCAGATGAAACTTTAGAACAGGATATGAAAAAGAAAGCAGGTCTCAGAATAGCTAGGATGACCCTCCGCTGTTCCTTATTTCCTTTTAACCACTGGCCTATCATTTTCAGAGCCTCAGGGGATCTCCTGGGAGTCTCCCTTGGAAGAGATGGAGAAAGTATGCCATCGTCCAGAACCTGAGCCGAACAAAGAAAGAGGTTCTCTACGTATGAAACTAAAAATCGAGGATTTCACCTTGCACAAAATGCTGGGGAAAGGAAGTTTTGGCAAGGTATGATACTGTATGTAGGATTCTGTGGGCCAGATGAGAGAAACTGAGAAGCAAAGCTCTGGCCAGCGGAACTGAGCTGGTGGGACCAAAACCAGGCATGGTGTGCAGAGAGAGGCTTCCTGGGTGGGAGCTGTGATGTGATGTGATGTATGTTAGAGACCAGAGAGATGTCTGAATCAAAAGGGATCTAGGAGCTTCCCTGGTGGCTCAGGCGGTAAAGAATCTGCCTGCAAAGCAAGAGACCTGGGTTCTGTCCCTGGGTTGGGAAGATCCCCTGGAGGAGGGCGTGGCAACCCGCTCCAGTGTTCTTGCCTGGAGAATCCCCATGGACAGAGGAGCCTGGCGGGCTACAGTCCATGGGGTTGCACAGAGTCGGACACAGCTGAACGACTAAGCACAGGGAGGTCTTGGGAGCAGCAGCCTCTACTCCCTGGGGAAAAACAGTTCCAGCTATCTCACTTTGAAGGTGTTCATCCCACCAGCTTATGAGTGTGGTATCTTTGGATGCCAACGAAGCAGGAAGGTGCTCCGGCCAGTTCCTGTCTCATAGATATTTTTGTTTCATTGGTGGTTTTGTTGTTGTTTTGCTCCTTTTTTCAACCCAGAGTCTGGTTTTACTTTCCTTATGATTTTTTTCTCAGTGTTGTCTTAGCTTAGGGCTACTGTAATAAAATACCACAGAGGGGGGCAGCTTCAACAGCAGAAATGTATCTCTCCCAGTCCTGGAGGCTGGACATCCAGGATCAAGGTATGGACAGGGCTGTTCCTCCTGAGGCCTCCCTCTCTCCCAGGTGTAGACGCGGTCTTCTCCCTGTGTCATCACATGGCCATTCCTCTGTGTCCCAATTCCCTCCTCTTATGAGGATGCCAATTCTATGGCATCAGGGCCCATCCTAATGACCTCATTTGAACACAATCATCTCTCTAAAGACCCTGTCTCCAAATAAGGTCACACTCTCAGGTGCTAGGGTTTTAGGACTTCAGCATATGAATTATTAAGGTTCCTCTGGTGGCTCAGATGGTAATGAATCTACCTGCAATGCGAGAGACCTGGGTTTGATCACTGGGTCAGAAAGATTCCAGAGGAGCCTGTCCATGGAATTATTTGGAAGGGACACAGTGCAGCCCAGAATTACAGCCATAACTTGAGTATCTTAGGAAAAGTTTCACGGAGGAGTCCCTCCTCTCAATTATTCCCGCCGCTCACTCAACGTATGGGCTCTCTGTCATGGAGGGTGAGGAGGAGGAGGAAAACATAGTCTAAGAAATTATAATCAACTCTCAGTGACAAGAAGATTGTCAAGTCAGTGATTGTAAAGAGGGATGTCATGGAATACAGGCTTTTAGGTTATCTTGGCTATTAAGGATATCTCATGTATTAATGAAATCCTCAGTTGTTTTTTTATTTATATTGGATGTCACTTCTGGGAGAATTTTAGCCAGAGACTACTGTTCCATGAATTTGTGCAACCAAGGCCAGCATTATACTCAGCACCTGCTCACCAGACTTGGGCTGTAAAACTTACCCAGTTTAATAATAAACAAGCTGAAATGCAACTAGGTCTTGCCACGGCTGAATGACTTTGTGCTGCTAGTAGAGGTTGGGTTTAATACCAAGGAATTGCTTTTGGCAAAACCCACTTGGCCCTGCCAACTGTAGCCAGTAGCTATTAATTTGTTCCCACAATAGCACGAACCATCGCAGGCTCTCTTGGTGTTATTCTGAGTGCAGTAGGCAGTTTTACAGCCAGTCTTCATTAAAATGTAGCATCAACTAATGTGCCATGATAGCCTGTTACCAAAAATTGAAAGGACATTATAGAGATGGAGATTGCCTTTTCGATTTCTTAGTTTAAGTTTGGTTTGGGAAATGTTTTATTGAAAGAAGCAGTTACCAAAAGAGGATTTCTAATTGTTATAGAAATGTTTTTCTTTGTTCTCTGGATAGATTTCTACTTTTCAACATGGTTAACACAGCTTTAAGTTAAACCTATCTGCCTTAGTAAATAACCCAATGTACAGCTGAGAGCTTCAGTAGCCTCGGCTCTGTGACTAAGCTCCTCCCCATCAGAATCCCAGATCCCTGCACCCCGAGGGGACCCCACTGTGGGAACCCAGTGAAGGGGGGAACCCCAAAGCAAAATATATTTCCTCTTCTTGAACTCCAAAACTTGTTCTTATTTTTCTCTTTTTTCACTCTCTATAGATATGGTTCCTTATCAAAATGGTAGCCTGTCTATTTTGGTTCTCCATCGATTTTAGGCCCAGGAGAATAAATGGCTTGTTTTCTGGGGTTATGCTCGTTATTTCCCTGATGGCTCAGATGGTAAAGATTCTGTCTGCTATGCAGGAGACATGGGTTCGATCCCTGGATTGGGAAGATCGCCTGGGGAAGGGAATGGCTACCGAGTCTGGTATTCTCACCTGGAGAATTCCATGGACAGAGGAGCCTGGCGGGCTACAGTCCGTGGGGTCGCAGAGTTGGACGCAACTGAAGGCAATGGCACCCCACTCCAGAACTTTTGCCTGGAAAATCCCATGGACAGAGAAGCCTGGTAGGCTGCAGTCCATGGGGTCGCTAGAGTCAGACATGACTGAGTGATTTCACTTTCACTTTTCACTTTCATGCATTGGAGAAGGAAATGGCAACCCACTCCAGTGTTCTTACCTGGAGAATCCCAGGGACGGGGAGGCCTGGTGGGCTGCCGTCTCAGGGGTCACACAGAGTTGGACACGACTGAAGTGACTTAGCAGCAGCAGCAGCAGCAGAGTGACTCACACTTTCACCTTCATGCCTGAATTCTCATCTAAGCTCTACCCTCTCTTATCAAGCCAGCTACCCCCAAACCTGTCTGCATTGTATTATTTTAAACATAGACACATGCATTTTCACTATTGGTGTGTCATCATGAACTTCAGCATTCCTCAAAAGTCACTAAAAGAAGCAAACAATGAGTGGGTTTTTTGAAGTATAGTTGCTTTACGGTATTATATTAGCTTCCGAAGTGTTGTAACATAGTGATTCAGTAGTTTTATAGATTGTACTCTAAAGTTACTACAGAATAATGGCTCTGTTTTGCTGTGAGATTCAATATATCCCTGTTGCTTATTTATTTTACACAGAGCAGTTCGTACCTCTTAATTCCATGCCCTTGTCTTGGCCCTCCTCCCCCTGACTGGAAACCACTGGTTTGTTCTCTATATCCGTGAGTCTGCTTCTGTTTTGTTACACACATTCGTTTTGGTTTTAGATTCCAATGACTGTCATTCAGAAAGCATTTTAGGGTTCACAAGTCACTTCCCCACCTGGATGTGTGATTTTCACAACAGTCCTGTAAGTCAGCAGTGTGGTGACAGTTATGGCTTTTCCACGTTAGGGAACCGAAGCCCAGGGAGGTTCCTTTGTGAGCCCACATTCCCACAGCCAGTAAATGTCTGTGGAACGAGGCCAGAGCTGCGGCTTTCTGTCTCCTCAGGCCGTGTCCTCACTACCGTCAGTTGTCTGTGGCTTGCATCATCTGCAAGAGTGCAGACTGGAGCAACCCTCCATTGTAAGCCATCTGGTGTCCTGTCTTATAAGATGCCTGAAATTGAGTGGAAAAAGTCAGCTTTGGAGTCAGATTTTCC
Source organism: Bos mutus (assembly GCF_027580195.1). Taxonomy (NCBI): domain Eukaryota; kingdom Metazoa; phylum Chordata; class Mammalia; order Artiodactyla; family Bovidae; genus Bos; species Bos mutus. The sequence goes on from NC_091629.1 coordinate 5,566,339, forward strand.
ACTGAGTAGCTCTGTGAGTTTGAGAAAGTTACCCTTTGACCCTAGGTTTCTGTTATTATTACTATCTGTACTAAAATTAGATAGCATGCGTAAAGCCTGTAGCAGAATGTCTGACACATAGTAGGTCTTGAAGATAATGTTAGTGTCTGTGCCGTCAGAGGAAATGCTATGCATTCTTTAAGTACATCAGGAAAGTTGGATTTCTCACGTATGCTTTTTGGCCTTGAAAAAGTGGATAAAACGTGGAGTAAGGTTTTATGCTCATTTTTATTGATTATTTCAAAAGCAGTCAAGTCTTCCTCTTCATTGCTCACTGCTGCTTCCTCAATACATATTTTTCTCTGATTTTTTTTTTAATAAACTTAGGTCTCTGGGCAGACAGGACACTTTTAAAAAAAAATGTTATTGGCGTATAGCTGATTTAGTGTTGTGTATCTGCTGTACAGTAAAGTGAATCAGCTACACAAGTACACGTATCCCCTCTTCTCTGGATTTCCTTCCCATTTCAGTCCAAGCATTGGGTAGCGTTCCCTCAACTATATAGTGGGTTCTCATTGGTTATCTGTTTTATCCATAGCAGTGTGTGTGTATCAATCCCAACCTCCTAATCTATCCCCCTTGATGTCCATGCTTTTGTTCTCTATATCTGTGTCTCTGTTTCTGCTTTGCAAATAGGTTCATCTGTACAATTTTTCTAGATTCCACTTTTTTAAACAGAATCTTTTCAGGGGCTGAGAATAACCCATCCGATTTTGTGAAACCCTTTGAAAGGTAGAGTGGATGAAGCTGTTAATAACATCCCACGCCAGTAAAACTTGGTTTGTCTCCATAAAGGGGATAGAGGAGGATTGGAGAATTAATTCTGTTTCCACCCCCAGTACATCTCTCTCAGCATGTCATGACTCTTCTTTATCGAGTGTCAATCCAAATGCTAAAATAACTCTGCTTCTTCTGCTTCCTTCCAGGTCTTCCTAGCAGAGTTCAAGAAAACCAATCAGTTTTTCGCAATAAAAGCCTTAAAGAAAGATGTGGTTTTGATGGACGATGACGTGGAGTGCACGATGGTAGAGAAGAGGGTCCTCTCCTTGGCCTGGGAGCATCCATTCTTAACACATATGTTCTGCACGTTCCAGACCAAGGTAAGGCTTCTGCCCAGATGGTCCTTCATCTCTACATCCTCAACCAGTAAGTCGGGGTGCTCCTGCAGAACAGGAGACATGGGGCGCTTACTCCATGTATTTCTTCTTTGAGTCCACCTTCCATCCATCTAAGCAAGCCTTTAACAGTTGTTTAGAGGGGAAGAAACTTGTTTGAAAAGAAACAAGTTTTCTTGTTTGGAAAAATGCAGGAAACTTGAATTTTCTAATGCATTTGACTGGGGAAAGGGCCTTCTGGTTTTGCTTGCTTTCTTTTTAAAATTCAGTTTAACTTCTATAACAAGGATTCTAAGCAGTGTGTGATTTGCTTAACAAAGCAGTGCTTTGTGAAAGGGAAAAGGTGTGACATCTGTTCATCTACCATACATGTATTTCAGGAGACAAAATTTGGAAAAATGGATCAAAATGTGTGTGTACTGTTATTTCCCTTTAAAAGGCCAGTAGAAGATCATCCTTTAGAGCATACTTTACCAGGAACTGAGCAGTCAGATAAAACTGTAAATTTTGTCAAAAATGCCTCTTATTTTGGGAGAATGTTCCTCCTGATCTGCTTTATCTTTAAAATTAAAAAAAAAAAAAGCACTTTTTTTCTAACTTAAAAGTTATTCAGGATGATTTTAGAAAATTTGCTTATTTGCTTAAAGAAAATCATATATATCCCATTACTTGGGTATAGTCGCCATTACTATGTCAAAGTTTATCCTTCTAGATTTCCCCCCCATTCGGTTTATAAAAATAAAAATAACCAGTTAGTGTAAATACCTCCTGCTCTGTAACTTGCACTTTAACACTCTGTACATTTCCTGACATCTGTAGATATCCTTCTGCAATGTGGTTTATCTCATTAGGCTAATTCTAAACTTTGTTCTGATTTAAATAACACTGAAATGAACATTCCTGTAGATCAGTCATCTGTATAAACATTATGGTTTTCTATTTTTCTACTGTACTTCACCCTGTCCTCATGGGTAAGGCCTAGAATTGTGTTGTATGTAGCCAAGAATAATAAGCAGACCCATGGGGAGCTGTGTGGTTAAGATCCAAAGAAAATGAAGAAGTTTTTCTCTTGTTCTATTTCAAGCCTTGATGATAATGTACTACCTTAGTATAAGTAGCATCTTCTGCCTCCAGCCACAGAAGTGTTAGTGGGGAAACTGGGAATCAGCCAGTAAATGTGGACGGTCACTTAGGGATTTCGTCACCACTTCTCCAGCTGCCAATAGACTCTCAAGTGTTTAATTAGGGAATAGATGAGTAAATGTACTTAGCTAAAATAAGGAAAGATATAAGCATCTGAATGCAGAGTTCCAAAGAATAGCAAGGAGAGATAAAAAAGCCTTCCTCAGCGATCAATGCAAAGAAATAGAGGAAAACAACAGAATGGGAAGGACTAGAGATCTTGTCAAGAAAATTAGAGATACCAAGGGAACATTTCATGCAAAATGGGCTCGATAAAGGACAGAAATGGTATGCACCTAACAGGAGCAGAAGATATTAAGAAGAGGTGGCAAGAATACACAGAAGAACTGTACAAAAAAGAGCTTCACGACCCAGATAATCACGATGATGTGATTACTGACCTAGAGCCAGACATCTCAGAATGTGAAGTCAAGTGGGCCTTAGAAAGCATCACTGCGAACAAAGCTAGTGGAGGTGATGGCATTCCAGTTGAGCTATTTCAAATTCTAAAAGATGATGCTGCGAAGGTGCTGCACTCAATATGCCAGCAAATTTGGAAAACTCACCAGTGGCCACAGGACTGGAAAGGGTCAGTTTTCATTCCAATCCCAAAGAAAGGAAATGTGAAAGAATGCTCAAACTACTGCACAATTGTACTCATCTCACACGCTAGTAAAGTAATGCTCAAAATTCTCCAAGCCAGGCTTTAGCAAAACGTGAACCGTGAACTTCCAGATGTTCAAGCTGGTTTTAGAAAAGGTAAAGGAACCAGAGATCAAATTGCCAACATCCACTGGATCATGGAAAAAGCAAGAGAGTTCCAGAAAAACATCTATTTCTGCTTTATTGACTATGCCAAAGCCTTTGACTGTGTGGATCACAATCAACTGTGGAAAATTCTGAAAGAGATGGGAATACCAGACCACCTGACCTGCCTCTTGAGAAACTTGTATGCAGGTCAGGAAGCTACAGTTAGAACTGGACATGGAACAACAGACTGGTTCCAAATAGGAAAAGGAGTATGTCAAGGCTGTATATTGTCACCCTGCCTATTTAACTTCTATGCAGAGTACATCATGAGAAACGCTGGGCTGGAAGAAGCACAAGCTGGAATCAAGATTGCCGGGAGAAATATTAATAACCTCAGATATGCAGATGACACCACCCTTGTGGCAGAAAGTGAAGAGGAACTAAAAAGCCTCTTGCTGAAAGTGAAAGAGGAGAGTGAAAAAGTTGGCTTATAGCTCAGCATTCAGAAAACAAAGATCATGGCATCTGGTCCCATCACTTCATGGCAAATAGATGGGGAAACAGTGGAAACAGTGTCAGACTTTATATTTTTGGGGCTCCAAAATCACTGCAGATAGTGATTGCAGCCATGAAATTAAAAGGCGCTTACTCCTTGGAAGGAAAGTTATGACCAACCTAGATAGCATATTTAAAAGCAGAGACTTTACTTTGCCAACAAAGATCCGTCTAGTCAAGACTATGGTTTTTCCAGTGGTCATGTATGGATGTGAGAGTTGGACTGTGAAGAAGGCTGAGCGCCGAATTGATGCTTTTGAACTGTGGTGTTGGAGAAGACTCTTGAGAGTCCCTTGGACTGCAAGGAGATCCAACCAGTCCATTCTGAAGGAGATCAGCCCTGGGATTTCTTTGGGAGGACTGGTGCTAAAGCTGAAACTCCAGTACTTTGGCCACATCATGCAAAGAGTTGACTCATTGGAAAAGACTCTGATGCTGGGAGGGGTTGGGGGCAGGAGGAGAAGGGGACGACAGAGGATGAGATGGCTGGATGGCATCACTGACTCAATGGACGTGAGTCTGGGTGAACTCCGGGAGTTGGTGATGGACAGGGAGGCCTGGCGTTCTGCGATTCATGGGGTCGCAAGAGTCGGACGTGACCGAGCGACTGAACAATATCTATTTTTATTCTACTATTGCCTATTTCAGTTCAGTTCAGAGTCTTCACAATGCTTCAAGTACAGTATGCGATCACTGAGTGCTTTCTCATGGTCCGGGTTTCCACTGTGAAGGATATAGAAATAATATTGTCTCTGACCTAGAGAATTTCATACTCTGTGGAGCTGAAATAGCTCTGTTGAGAGAGTGTTAGACTGAAGATCTAAAGGTCCCTGGTTCAGTCCTGGGTTTCGGCAGGCAAGCACTTCTTTTGTGGCTTCCCTGGTGGCTTAGATGATAAAACGTTGCCTGCAGTGCGGGAGACCCAGGTTCGATCCCTGGGTTGGGAATATCCTCTGGAGAAGGAAATGGCAACCCACTCTAGTACCCTTGCTTGGAAAATTCCATGGACAGAGGAGCCTGGTAGGCTATAGTCCATGGGGTTGCAAAGAGTCGGACACGACTGAGCAACTTCACTTTCACTTTCAAAGAGGCAACAATGATACTTCTAATGGTGTAAGTAATTTTAATATAAATTTATTTTAATTGGAGGTTAATTACTTTACAATATTGTATTCGTTTTGCCATATATCAACATGAATCCGCCACAGGTATACACGTGTTCCCCATCCTGAACCCCCTTCCCACTTCCCTCCCCTTACCATCCCTCTGGGTCATCCCAGTGCACCAGCCCCAAGCATCCAGTATCATGCATTGAACCTGGACTGGTGATTCGCTTCATGTATGATATTATACATGTTTCAATGCCATTTTCCCAAATCATCCCACCCTCTCCCACAGAGTCCAAAAGACTGTTCTATACATCTGTGTCTCTTTTGCTGTCTCTGCTGACTTTTAAGTACCAGAGCTGAGAAAAACTAGAAATTAGAATTTGAATAGGCAGTAAAGGTCTTGGACAACAGAAGTGTCGAGGCTATAAGGCGGCATGAAGGAAGAAAGGGATTGTGATCAGCTGTTTAAGTAGGCTTATGTTTTTACAGCAGAAAGGAGTTTCGGATTCCTGGTAATGAGGGTTACAGAGATTTCCTGCTAGAGGGTTCCTCCTGGAGATGAGATATATCTGTTGGTCTTGGATGGTGCAGATATTTCACTGAAAGACAAAATCTGGAACTCTGCCCAACTCTCTTGGTCAGTGTTCTAGATTTGCTGTGCGCCCTGGGGGTTACTTAGTCTCACTTTTCCTCTTGGAATATTGTGAGGCTTTTATCAGAATGCTAAATGCACCTCAGACCAGGCTTCTAGGAAATCAAATTTCTCTTGGCACCTTTTCCTGCTGTCGTTTTTTATTGGAATATAATTGGTTTACAATATTGTTAGTTTCAGCTGTACAATGAAGTGAATCAGCCATGTGTATCCATATATCCCCCACCCACCCCTCCAGGCCATCACAGAGCACAGAGCTGCACTCCCTGTGCTGTACAGCTGCTTCCCACTAGCTGTTTTTATGTATTTGTTTGATTGTTGTTTTCATATCTTATAGAGAAGGCTACCATTAAGTCCATTTTGTAAAAAATAGGCATATTTCTGTCTCTGATTGTCAATTCTCAGGGATTATTTACATTTTTCCTTGATATAGGAAATGCTCTTAAAATTCCAAGACTATGGAATGCCTTACCAAAACCAGAGCAGTAAATGCACGAGAAAAAAACGTTATAGAATTTACACGTAAAATGTAAAAATGACTGTCTCACTACGTTTCAAAAAGTTCTTTTAGAGATGGTGGGGAGGGGGAGGCAAAGCTTACATTATTACACTTTCTGAAGGACCCTCAGTTGTTTTGAGACACCTTGATTTTTAAATTTAATTTTTGATAGTGTACAGATGCTGTGCAGTATTATAAGTTATAGGTGTACAATTCAGTGATTCACAATTTTCAAAGATTATACTCTATTTATAGTTATTATAAAATATTTAGATTGCCCATGTTGTGCAATATATCCTTGTAGCCCATTTTGTGCCTAATAGTCCTGATTTATTTAAACCTTGTATGTCAAACAAAATAACCAGATGCCACAGGTGAGTGTAAAAAGCAGCAATTTACATGAATAATGATTTCCTCTGGCTAAGTTTAGAATGTAGTCAGTTGGGAAAAGGGCCTTACTTCTGGATTTTGTCTGCTTGCTTATTGTTTAGAATTTGGTTTTAACTTCTATAACAATGAGGATTTGAAACAGTCAAAGACTGCTTGTCTACTTGAATTTTTTTGTGATTCCATACAAATTTTAGGATTATTTGTTCTTGTTCTGTGAAAAATGTCATGGGTATTATGATAGATAATGCATTAAATCTTTAGATGGTTTTCAGTAGTAAGGACATTGTCACAATACCAATTCTTTCAATCCACGAACACAGGGTATTTTCCACATTTTCTTTGTATCATGTTGAATCTACTACATCAATGTCTTTTAGTTTTCAGAATACAGGTCTTCCACCTCTTAAATTAATCCCTAGGTATTTGATTCTTTTTTGATGCAACTGTAAACAAGATCGTTTTGCTTTTTCTTTACAACAGTTCAGTATTAGTATACAAAATGCATTGTAATTTCTGCATATCAATTTTGTATCCTGCAACTTTATTGATTAGCTCTAATAGTTTTCTCCCTGTATCTTTAGGATTTTCTATGTGTAGTATCTTATGATCTGCAAATAGTGACAGTTTTACTTTCTCCTTTCCAATTTGGAAAGAGTTCCAGCAGTTCCCCCACATGTTTGGCAGATGCCTTAAGGTTAGTAAATGGTCTAAATGTCCTTTAAATCACTGTTTCTTTCCATGTGTCCCAAGGTGGGCAAGTCTGTGCACAGGGCTTTCAGGGGTATCCTTCCTACTGCAGACCACAGTGTCAGAGGTGGATCCTAGTTTTTTTAATTAGAAAATAATTGCTTTACAATGTTTTGTTGGTTCTGCTGTGCAACAATGTGAATAGCCATAAGTAGACATACATCCCCTCCACCCAGCCCTCTAGGTTCCTGGTAATGCTGGGTCTCGGTCCCTCTATCATTTCTTGAGCAGAAGAAAGGTTAGCCCTCAGTCAGCCCTCAGTTCTTCAGGAGGAATTGCTTTCTGTGTAGATCAGTGTGTTCATGGGAGGACTCTTTTAACTGTGCTGGCAAATTAAAATCTATCAGAAACTAACTAATCATAAAACTTTGAAAATACACTTCATAAATCTCTTTGGAAAGTCACCGCTAATTCAACAAATGTGGTTTTTTGTGGACCTACTGTTTGTTAATTTCTATATTTCCCCAACAGAGGCAAGACTCAAACTATAGGTTCTCAGTAGCTAGCTTGGAAGAATAGTAGTCTGCTTTCTTGATTTTAAGATGCTATTAGTATTAGATGCCCTATTTTCTTGATACACAAAATTATTTTAAAAACTAGGAGCCACGTCTCTGAAATTGTCTAAATGTGAATTGACATGTATGTCAATTAGAAATTGTATCGGCTGCTAGTAATAGAGACTGGAAACAATGATTTAAATGAGACAGAAGTGTTTGTCAATCTCTTCATATGAAAGGAGTTAGTTCCATGATGTCCAAGACCCAGGAACCATCTACTGCTCTGGGTTCTCATCCTGAAGAGTACTCCTCAGTCCAGTAGGGACTGGAGAAGCCCATCTGTCACAGCCACATTCTAGGGAGGAAAGAACAACCCTGTGCCTGCTTAGTCTTCTTTATCAAGTCACTTTTGGAAAAGACTTACAAAAAGCTGCTGTTTACCTCTCTCTCTGACTCTTCTATAGCTCTAAGGAGAGCTGGAAAGTTGAATCTTTAAGGTGAGCACACCATCATCCAGAATAATATTTTTTCCTAAGAAAGAGAGGCAACCAGACATTTCTGCTCTAACATATTTTTAGTTTGAAATATATGATTCAAACTAGCTTTATTGAAGTCAATTTAGCATCAGATAATTTCCTAGGAACCTTAAATAAGATAATATACTTAATTCTGTAATCCCAGTGAAGTAGATATTATTCCATTTTACCTATGAGAAAACTGAAGCTAGGAAAGATGAACTTTATCTTAAGGCCACTGAGATGGAAACAGCATACAATCTTACCAGGGCATCTTTGTCCAGATATGGGATTCCTATATATTCATACCATGTAAGTGTCTTAGTGGAGAAGGCAATGGCACCTCACTCCAGTACTCTTGCCTGGAAAATCCCCATGGACGGAGGAGCCTGGTGGGCTGCAGTCCATGGGGTCGCTAAGAGTCGGACACGACTGAGCGACTTGACTTTCACTTTTCACTTTCATGCATTGAGAAGGAAATGGCAACCCACTCCAGTGTTCTTGCCTGGAGAATCCCAGGGACAGGGGAGCCTGGTGGGCTGCTGTCACAGAGTCGGACACAACTGAAGCGACTTAGCAGCAGCAAGTGTCTTAGTGATATGTCATCTCTGTAGTATCTAAATGTTCACCTACAGGGGGAAAAAAACACACAGAAAAATAGTTTTCTTCTGTTTCATTATACTAGAGTAAAAGTTCAATAACTCGAGTACCCAAAGTTTCTCTGATCTAACTTGATAACCCTAGGTGTTGAGGGGGGGGGTGTGGGGGAAGGGTTTGGAAAGTGTAACACAAAATTCAACTGAGTAAATTTAGAGATCTAATTATGTTTTTGCAATAATTCATGAATCGAATAGCATCCTATTTAGGAAGCAGAAAGGAGCACTGAGGACCTGTATGAAATGGAAGACTTTTATGGGCAGAAAGTGGGGACAAGGAAAGAACAGTGTTTCAGGCAAGGTCACTTCCTCACAAGTGCTGATCAGGAAGTTCCAGACTGGGGAAGGTTAGAATTGCAGGTAGGTTAGATGTTAAGTCTCCATTTAGAGATGTGGGCTTAGCACGAGTAATTCCATTTGGGGACTATTTTATCAACAATCACACCCCTCCCCTTTTGACCAGACCGTCAGCTTAACTGGAAGATGTGATCAAAATTTAAGGTATTAGCTAGCAGTACTCCCAGCTGCCGTCCTGAAGTTCCCGTGGTTTTTTGATGGTCGTTTGTGTGCTATTCACAGGCCACAGGGTTCAGGGTCACCATTTTTAAGTCAGGCATCGTCTTCCTTTTTGGAAATTCCACATTGAGGGAGATGGTTCACCTGAGGGTCAGTGCCTACAAACATGAATTTAAAGCCTTTGAAAGAACACAGCATTCCAGGGAGACTCTTGTGACTATGGAAAGTAGGATAATTCCCAGTAGTTGGAGTGCTGCCAAACTAATGAAGAAAAAACAAAAAAGATCCCATTGAAAGAGTCACCTTTTCAAGCCAAGTGGGTTGTTCAGCGTTTTTCTGTAACTGAGTTTCAGCTTCCACAGACATGTTAATCTGGGTGCCACAGGTTGTCTTGACTTGTGAAGTAGAATCCTGCCAAAGGAAGGGGGAGGTCTCCTCATTTATGTAGAGCCTGAATAGAAAGTTCCCCAAGTTTGGGGTGGCTAGATAGAGGGAAGGAAACAGACCAGGGCTTTTTAACATCATGGGCAGATCAGAGTTTCTGATGAGAAATCCAGCGATCTGAAAGGATTCCACCCCCACACCCAAGCAATAGCTTGGGGGATGGTGTTCTCTTTCCAAGTCAAGGCCAGAGTCAAGGAAAGGCGCTGAAGAAGAGAGGGTTGCATGTTTGGCTACCCAGTAATGCACCTCAACATTGGCTACTTCTCTTCCCAGTCGATTCGATTCTGAGGTCTTGAGCGGGTGGACAGGACCCAGTATCAGGTGAGATGTACACCCAACGTTCAAGTCCCTGCAGTTTGGCTCCCGTCTGGTTAGTGAGGAAGATCTGGGATAGTCCCTTGCCAGGAGACGCAAGGGAGTCTTTGTTCTTTGGGATTCCAAATCAGAAGGGTGGAAGGAAATTGGAAACAGTAGTTTGGAGAGTCATAACCAGTCAATTGAGGGAACTGGAAGTATTCAAGATCTACTCCAAGTTACAGAGATGTTACAAAGTCTCCAAAGTAGTTCCCAGGATTAGGCTCTGATATCTACAGAAATAGAGTTTTCTTCTCTGTAATCACTGTTCTCTTAACCAAAGAGCATTAACAGTAAACCCAATTTGTTTGCATTAAACTTGGCCTGATTAATTACCTAAGTGCAGCAAGAATAGTGCTGGGCCACTTATACTCTTTTAAAAACTGTTTCCTATAAAGGAACCTCAGGCTGAACTCTTAAGCCTCTGAAGCCAGGTAGCCAAAATCTCACAATCCAATTTTACCTGCAATACCTGTAACTTTGGGTGAGTTCCTCTCTTATTGAGGTCTGAAAAAATATCCTGGAGTTCTATGGACCTACCAGGAAATTACCTTTTTTACTCTCCTGTTTAGTTCACAGGAATCTTGGTACCAGTCCAATTTTTCCAAAGGATTTTATTGACCCCCCCCACCCCCCTGCAAAGTGAATCTTAGTTATTTTCAGCTGTCTGGTCATATCTGAGTCTATACACATCTCTCTCGTATATACTACTACAGTCAATGCCTTGGTAATAATACCAATGTAATCAATTGTGCCCTGTTACAACGACAGATTCTCACTAAACTTATGTAAAATAGCTATTTTGCTTTAAAAAGAACACTTGAGAGTTTCTGGGTTCTGGAAGAATCAGAGAAAACGTTTCATCTTTGTTTACAAGGGTATACTTTACCTCATTGTTGTAGGTCATGTTACTGCAAGAGCAATCTCAAATCTGGAAAAACAAAATATTAAGGTGCCAGCAATGTTTCAAATAAATTCTAACCATCCTCCTCCGTTCATTCAGTCTCGTGTTATTAATTCTTGTTCTACTTGAATCCAGTTTTTCATTAGTTCTGGAAACGTTTACCCAGTTGTGTGAACCAAAGTTATCACTAACCTGTATTTGCAGTCCTTTCCATGAATTTCTTTAAAGATGAAGCACTTTTGAAGAAATACTTTATTTTTTTTTATGAGTTTAACTTTTTTTTTTTTATTGCTTTCTTCTCTAATTTTATTTTATTTTTAAACTTTACATAATTGTATTAGTTTTGCCACATATCAAAATGAATCCGCCACAAGTATACATGTGTTCCCCATCCCGAACCCTCCTCCCTCCTCCCTCCCCATACCATCCCTCTGGGCCGTCCCAGTGCACCAGCCCCAAGCATCTAGCATCATGCATCGAACCTGGACTGGCAACTCGTTTCCTACATGATATTTTACATGTTTCATTGCCATTCTCCCAAATCTTCCCACCCTCTCCCTCTCCCACAGAGTCCATAAGACTGTTCTATACATCAGTGTCTCTTTTGCTGTCTCGTACACCGGGTTATTGTTACCATCTTTCTAAGTTCCATATATATGCGTTAGTATACTGTATTTATGTTTTTCCTTCTGGCTTACTTCACTCTGTATAATAGGCTCCAGTTTCATCCACCTCATTAGAACTGATTCAAATGTATTCTTTTTAATGGCTGAGTAATACTCCATTGTGTATATGTACCACAGCTTTCTTATCCATTCATCTGCTGATGGACATCTAGGTTGCTTCCATGTCTTGGCTATTATAAACAGTGCTACGATGAACATTGGGGTACACGTGTCTCTTTCCCTTCTGGTTTCCTCAGTGTGTATGCCCAGCAGTGGGGCTGCTGGATCATAAGGCAGTTCTATTTCCAGTTTTTAAGGAATCTCCACACTGTTCTCCATAGTGGCTGTACTAGTTTGCATTCCCACCAACAGTGTAAGAGGGTTCCCTTTTCTCCACACCCTCTCCAGCATTTATTATTTGTAGACTTTTGGATCGCAGCCATTCTGACTGGTGTGAAATGGTACCTCATAGTGGTTTTGATTTGCATTTCTCTGATAATGAGTGATGTTGAGCATCTTTTCATGTGTTTGTTAGCCATCTGTATGTCTTTTTTGGAGAAATGTCTATTTAGTTCTTTGGCCCATTTTTTGATTGGGTCGTTTATTTTTCTGGAGTTGAGCTGTAGGAATTGCTTGTATATTTTTGAGATTAGTTGTTTGTCGGTTGCTTCATTTGCTATTATTTTCTCCCATTCTGAAGGCTGTCTTTTCACCTTGCTAATAGTTTCCTTTGATGTGCAGAAGCTTTTAAGGTTAATTAGGTCCCATTTGTTTATTTTTGCTTTTATTTCCAATATTCTGGGAGGTGGGTCATAGAGGATCCTGCTGTGATGTATGTCGGAGAGTGTTTTGCCTATGTTCTCCTCTAGGAGTTTTATAGTTTCTGGTCTTACGTTTAGATCTTTAATCCATTTTGAGTTTATTTTTGTGTATGGTGTTAGAAAGTGGTCCAGTTTCATTCTTTTACAAGTGGTTGACCAGATTTCCCAGCACCACTTGTTAAAGAGATTGTCTTTAATCCATTGTATATTCTTGCCTCCTTTGTCGAAGATAAGGTGTCCCATATGTCGTGGATTTATCTCTGGGCTTTCTATTTTATTCCATTGATCAATATTTCTGTCTTTGTGCCAGTACCATACTGTCTTGATAACTGTGGCTTTTGTAGTAGAGCCTGAAGTCAGGTAGGTTGATTCCTCCAGTTCCATTCTTCTTTCTCAAGATCGCTTTGGCTATTCGAGGTTTTTGTATTTCCATACAAATTGTGAAATTATTTGTTCTAGCTCTGTGAAGAATACTGTTGGTAGTTTGATAGGGATTGCATTGAATCTATAAATTGCTTTGGGTAGTATACTCATTTTCACTATATTGATTCTTCCAATCCATGAACATGGTATATTTCTCCATCTATTAGTGTCCTCTTTGATTTCTTTCACCAGTGTTTTATAGTTTTCTATATATAGGTCTTTAGTTTCTTTAGGTAGATATATTCCTAAGTATTTTATTCTTTCCGTTGCAATGGTGAATGGAATTGTTTCCTTAATTTCTCTTTCTGTTTTCTCATTATTAGTGTATAGGAATGCAAGGGATTTCTGTGTGTTGATTTTATATCCTGCAACTTTACTGTAGTCATTGATTATTTCTAGTAATTTTCTGGTGGATTCTTTAGGGTTTTCTATGTAGAGGATCATGTCATCTGCAAATAGTGAGAGTTTTACTTCTTCTTTTCCAATTTGGATTTCTTTTATTTCTTTTTCTGCTCTGATTGCTGTGGCCAAAACTTCCAAAACTATGTTGAATAGTAATGGTGAAAGTGGGCACCCTTGTCTTGTTCCTGACTTTAGAGGAAAGGCTTTCAATTTTTCACCATTGAGGATAATGTTTGCTGTGGGTTTGTCATATATAGCTTTTATTATGTTGAGGTATGTTCCTTCTATTCCTGCTTTCTGGAGAGTTTTTATCATAAATGGATGTTGAATTTTGTCAAAGGCTTTCTCTGCATCTATTGAGATAATCATATGGTTTTTATTTTTCAATTTGTTAATGTGGTGTATTACATTGATTGATTTGCAGATATTGAAGAATCCTTGCATCCCTGGGGAAGAAATACTTTAGCAAAAGCATCTGAGTAAAACAATAACTCTCTGTAAATGACACACTTACAAATGACTATAGTTAAAGATCTGATAAGAGTTCATGTGATAAGGAAATAGTTATTCTGTGATTAACAGACATGTGAATTTTGAGAATACTTAATATATCTATAGAAATACAACTTAAAGGAGGCTTCAGTTCAGTTCAGTTGCTCAGTCGTGTCCGACTCTTTGCGATCCCATGAGTTGCAGCACGCCAGGCCTCCCTGTCCATCACCAACTCCCAGAGTTCACTCAAACTCAGTCCATCGAGTCAGTGATGCCATCCAGCCATCTCATCCTCTGTTGTCCCCTTCTCCTCCTGCCCCCAATCCCTCCCAGCATCAGAGTCTTTTCCAATGAGTCAACTCTTCGCATGAGGTGGCCAAAGTACTGGAGTTTCAGCTTCAGCATCAGTCCTTCCAGTGAACACCCAGGACTCATCTCCTTTAGAATGGACTGCTTGGATCTCCTTATTACCTTTTATATGATAGGCCTTCCTATGCAATTTAATGTATCAAATAAGCCTAGTTAGTTCAACATCTCTTTTTTTCTAAGGAGAGAAAACAAATCTTTTGAAATGTTCCAGGGGCCCTCTGGAAAATCTCAAAGTTGGTTTGAGGTCAAAAAGATTACATTTAGAATTTGATTTGTATACCTGTGGCGGATTCATTTTGATATTTGGCAAAACTAATACAATTATGTAAAGTTTAAAAATAAAATAAAATTAAAAAAAAAATAAAAGAATTTGATTTGGGAGAAGTTTGTCAAAAACACCAAAAAGTTTAAAAATACTTGGTCAAATAAGATCATAGTTCACTGCGAAGTAATAGTTATCCATTCAAACAAGGGGATAAAGACTTTGCAGGTAAATATAGAAAGTTGTGTAATTATTAGAAAGATGGTAATGATAACCCTATATGCGAGACAGCAAAAGAGACACATGTAAAGAACAGACTGTTGGGAGAAGGCGAGGGTGGGATGATTTGAGAGAATAGCACTGAAACATGTTTATTACCATATGTGAAATAGATCGCCAGTCCAGGTTCGATGCATGAGACAGGGTGCTCAGGGCTGGTGAACTGGGGTGACCCTGAGGGAGGGGATGGGGGACACATATACACCCATGGCTGATTCATGTCAATGTATGGCCAAAAAACCATTCCAATATTGTAATTAGCCTCCAATTAAAATAAATTAAATTTTAAAAAGTTTCATAATTGTTTAAAATGTCTCTCTTAGTAGAGAAGACTCAGAATTACTCAAGTAATCAAAGACCTAATCAAGATAATGAGAATCACAGGAATTTATTTTGAAGACCCTTTCACAGCTGCGTACCAGAAGTAGACCAATAGTGCAAAAGAACTTTTCCTTTTAAGAAAAAGCAACTTTAATTTTGACTAAAACTCTTTTACTTAAATAAATTCATTCAGATCATGGATAGCTTAACCACGCATAAAATTCAGCTCCCAAGACTCTCTTTCCCACAAACTTTCTACAGTTGTTTTCTATGTTTATTCCTTCTTTCCATTCTTGAAATAACCATTCTGCATTTAGGACAAAATTGCCTTCTGTTTCCTCAACAAAAATACATCTCTATTCTTCATCCCTACCATTGTCAAATCACACATCCTACTATCCTTGCATCCAGAGATATTTCCCCTTACTATTTCTAATAGCTTTAATTATAATATAATGTTTAACCCTAAAAAGGGAGAAGGCAATGGCACCCCACTCCAGTACTGTTGCCCGGAAAATCCCATGGATGGAGGAGCCTGGTGGGCTGCAGTCCATGGGGTCGCTAAGAGTTGGACACGACTGAGCGACTTCACTTTCACTTTCCACTTTGATGCATTGGAGAAGGAAATGGCAACCCACTCCAGTGTTCTTGCCTGGAGAATCCCAGAGACGGGGGAGCCTGGTGGGCTGCCGTCTATGGGGTCTCACAGAGTCGGACACAACTGAAGTGACTTAGCAGCAGCAGCAACCCTAAAAATACTTAATTTTAGTGAAAATCAAATAGTAAACAACTATAAAGTCTTATGTTAGCAGCTTTTCTTATTTTGTGGCTTGAAAGTTCTTAAAATTTCTTAAAACATGTTTTCTGATAGTAAATATTTCAGTATGGCACAAAAAGAGTTTACTAATAGACCCAAAAATCTTTAGTTGGTCTGTAAAAGCCCAAAGTAGATAAACCTGTATTCAGTAATTAGTGTTTCAGTATTTTATCTTATTTGGAAATTATCTAGATATTTAATGACTATCCATAATTTAACTTAGCAAAACTTGGGTTTCAGATTACCACAAAGTTTTGAGGAAACTATTTTACAAGTTACCTAAAACCTGTTATCCCATTTACATCAATTTGATTCATTTGTTCTAAATAATTATGTTTACACTACCCACAAAAGCTTCATAAGACATTGGACAAATCATCCATCACCCCCTAAGATATTTTTCTTGCTAAAAAAACTTTGTAACAGAGATAACATGAACTTATTTGACCAGTAAAACAAGTAGAATTAAGTTGTACGTTTGCATTATTTTAGTGATAATAATGCAGAGCACGTATTTTAGTTAACCCAACAAACTTCAACAAGCTTTTATTTACTAAAGATTACCTCTGATCATGTGAACTTGAGAAGCATTTGGACCAGTTTCTGTTATAGGTATACTTTGCTTTATTGAACTTCACAAATATTGCATTTTTTCCTTTAATAAATTAAAGCTTTATGGCAACCTTGCATTGAGCAAGTCTGTTGGTGACATTTTTCCAACAGCATTTTCTCACTTACGTCTGTGTCACATTTTGTATTCTTGCAATATTTCAAACTTTTATATTATTACATTACAGTCATCTTTGATGTTACTGTTGTAATTGTTTTGGGCATCATGAACTATGCCCATGTAAGACAGCAAACTTAACACATCATTGACCAGAGATGTATGAATACATCTTTTATTATATGAATGTTATTGACCGGAGATGTATCAGTATATTTTTAGAGCATGATACAATTAACAGCAGACGCTAGAGCTTAAAAGATTGATCAAGAATTCACTATATAACTTTCAGTTGTTGTTGTCATTCACATTTTACTCCATTAGGTTTTTGGTTCAAATTTGTGTCTATTATAAATACAGGTCTATTACCATAACACTTTCAAAAATGATGCATTACAAAATTTCTTATTTCTAAAAGAGCTCCCCACAAAGATCCACCTTGCCAACTATCAGGTAAAATAAAAGAACATATTCTAGAGAAAATAATACGCATAGGACTAAAAAGAATGTCTCCAGAAAGTGTAAAGTCTGTTCTTCCGGGGGGAAGCACAGTGAAGCCCAGTGTGTTTGTAATATGTGTTCTGTCCTTGCACAGAGGTGCCTCCTGTTGCACCTATCACACACTCAAAATATTCAGTTTATTTCAGTCGCTCAGTCGTGTCTGACTCTGTGCAACCCCATGGACTGCAGCATGCCAGGCTTCCATGTCCAACACCTACTCCTGGAGCTTACTCAAACTCATGTCCATTGAGTCAATGATGCCATCCAACCATCTCATCCTCTGTCATCCCCTTCTCTTCCTGCCTTCAATCTTTCCCAGCATCAGGGTCTTCTCCAGTGAGTCAGTTCTTTACATCTGGTGGCCACAGTATTGGAGCTTCAGCATCAATCATTCCAATGAATATTCAGGACTGATTTCCTTTAGGATGGACTGGTTGGAACTCCTTGCGGTCCAAGGGACTCTCAAGAGTCTTCTCCAACACCACAGTTCAAAAGCATCAATTCTTTGGCACTCAGCTTTCTTTATAGTCCAACTCTTACATCCATGCATGACTACTGGAAAAACTATAGCTTTGACTAGACAGACCTTTGTCAGCAAAGTAATGTCTCTGCTTTTTAATATGCTGTCTAAGTTGGTTGTAGCTTTTCTTCCAAGGAGCAAGCATCTTTTAATTTCATGGCTGTAGTCACCATCTGCAGTGATTTTGAAGTCCAGAAAAATAGTCTGAGCTACTTTCATCAAGAGGCTCTTTAGTTCCTCTTCACTTTCTGCTATAAGAGTGATGTCACCTGCATATTTGAGGTTATTGGTATTTCTCCCATCAATCTTAATTCCAGCTTGTGCTTCATCCAGCCTGTCATTTCGCAAAATGTACTCTGCATATAAGTTAAATATGCAGAGTGACAATATACAGCCTTAACGTACTCCTTTTCCAATTTGGAACTAGTCTGTTGTTCCATGTCTGGTTCTAACTGTTGCTTCTTGATCTGCATACAGATTTCTCCAGAGGCAGGTAAGGTGGTCTTGTATTCCCATCTCTTTCAGAATTTTCCACAGTTTGCTGTGATCTACATGGTCAAAGGCTTTGGTGTAATCAATAAAGCAGAAGTAGATGTTTTTCTGGAATTCTCTTGCTTTTTCTATGATCCAGTGGATGTTGGCAATTTGATCTCTGGTTCCTCTGCCTTTTCTAAATCCAGCTTGAACATATGGAAATTCATGGTTCATGTACTGTTGAAGCCTGACTTGGAGAATTTTGAGCATTACTTTGCTAGTGTGTGTGATGAGTGCAATTGTGCAGTAGTTTGAACATTCTTTGGCATGGCCCTTCTTTGGGATTGGAATAAAACCACCTTTTCCAGTCCTGTGGCCACTGCTGAATTTTCCAAATTTGCCAGCACATTGAGTGAAGCACTTTCACAGCATCATCTTTTAGGATTTTAAATAGCTCAACTGGAATTCCATCACTTCCACTATCAGAATGTTTTAATAAGACATGTACAAAGTTTCCAATAAATACAGTAAGTGCAAAAAAAGTGTTGATACTGACTTAAACACAGGTGTTTCAATATTCACTCACATAGCAAATCGCTGGCCGCAGGTGCTGGTTTCTGCAAAAATGCCCCTGTTGGTAACGTGTTCATTGGCACACGTTCAGCGTGTTCTGACTGCTTCACTGACCGGCCATTTCTCCGTCTCTCCCCTTCTCTTCAGGTCCCCTAGTGTCTGAGGCATGAAGTTGAAAGTAGAACAGTTAATAACCCTACAGTGGCCTCTAAAGTTCAGTGACAGAAAAAGACACACATTACTCACTTTTAAGTCAAAAGCTAGAAAGAATTAGGCTTTGGGATGAAGGCGTGTTGGAAGGTAAGATATGTCGAAAGATAGGCCTCTTGCACCAACCGTTAGTCCAGGTGTGAACATAAAGGAAGTTAAAAGTGCAACTCCAGCGAACACAGGAGTGATAAGAAAGTGAAACATCATTACGATGGCTGTGGAGGAAAGTTTAATAGTCTGGATCACTCACATCAGCCACACTATTCTCTTAAGCCAAAGCCTAACCCAGAGCAGGGCCCTGCTCGCTCCGTCTGTGTGAGAGCCAGGAGAGGAAGGGAGCGGCAGAAGGAAAGTCTGAAGCCAGCAGAGGTTGGTTTGTGAGGTTTAAGAAGCCATACACATAACATGAGAGTTTAAGGTGAAGTGGCAAGTGCTGATGTAGAAGCTACTGCAAATTACCTAGAAGGTCTAGATTATCTAGAAATTATCTAGAAGGTCTAAGATAATTAACAAAGGCTACACCAGCAGATTTTCAATGCAGATGATACAGTGTTATATTAGAAGAAGATGCCATCTAGGACTTTCATAGCTCCAGAGAAGTCAGTGCCTGGTGTCAAAGGACAAACCGACTCTTATTAGGTGCTAATGCAACTGTGACTTTAAGTTAAAAGCAATGGTCATTTACCACTCCAAAAATCCTAGAACCCTTAAGAATTATGCTAAATCCACCCTGCCTGTGCTCTGTAAATGGAACAACAAAGCCTGAATGACAGCACCTCTGTTTCCAGCATGGTTTACTGAATATTTTAAATTTACTGTTGAGATCTACTCAGGAAAAAAGATTCCTTTCAAAATACTACTGCTCCTTGATAATGCATGTGGTCTCCCAAGAGCTCTGATGGAGATGTACAATGAAATTACTGTTTTCATATCTGCTAGCACAACTTCCATTCTGCAGCCCAAGGACCAAGGTGTGATTTCAATTCTCAAGTCTTATTCTCTAACGTATACATTTTGTAAGGCGCTGCACCACAGATGTTCATTCCTGATGAATCTGGGCAAGTCAGTTGAAAACCTTCTGGAAAGGACTCCCCATTCTAGATACCCTTGAGGACGTTTGTGATTCCCGGGAAGAAATCAAAATATCAGCACCAACAGGAGTTTGAAAGAAGTTGATTCCAACCTTAATGGATGACTTTTAGGCATTCATGACCTTGGTGGAGGAAGTAATTGCAGATGTGGTGGAATTAGAAGTGGAGCCTGAAGATGTGACTGAATTGATACAATTTCATGATAAAACTTTAATGGATGAGGACTGACTTCAGTGGATGAGCAAAGAGTGGTTTTTGACTTAGAACCTAATTCTGGTAAAGATGCTGTGAAGATTGTTGAAATTGCAACAAAGCATTTAGAATATTATATAAACTTAATTGTTAAAGCAGTGGCAGGGTTTGAGAGAATTGATCCCAATTTTGAAAGACATTCCATGCATAAAATGCTATCAAATAGCATTGCCCACTTTGGAGAGATCATTCATGAAATGAAGAGTCAATCAATAAACCACTCTTGTCTTATTTAAGAAATTAGCATAGCTACACCACCTTCAGCAGTCACCACCCTGCTTAGTCTGCAGCCACCAACACTGACGTAAAACCCTCAACCTGCAAAAATATTATGGCTTCATGAAGGCTCAGCTAGTGAGCATTTTTTTTTTTAGCAATAAAGTATTCTTAATTAAGGTACATACATTTTCAAGCATAATGCTATTGCACACTTATAGCCCATGCTGCTGCTGCTGCTGCTAAGTCGCTTCAGTCGTGTCCAACTCTGTGCGACCCCACAGATGGCAGCCCACCAGGCTCCCCCATCCCCGGGATTCTCCAGGCAAGAACACTGGAGTGGGTTGCCATTTCCTTCTCCAATGCAGGAAAGTGAAAAGTGAAAGTGAAGCCGCTCAGTCGTGTCTGACTCTTCGCGACCCCTTGGACTGCAGCCTACCAGGCTCCTCCGTCCATGAGATTTTCCAACTTACAGCCATAGTATAGTGTAAATATGAGCCTTATATGCACTAGGAAATACAAAAATTCATGTGACTTGATTGATTGTGATATTAGTTTTTATTGTAGCTGTCTGAAACTGGACCTGTAATATCGCTGAGGTATGCCTGTGTATTTCTGGGAGACTTAGGAATACTTACTTCATATAAGTGCTTAATTCTCTTCAAACCAACTAAATGGAACTCGTTTTTTTTTTAAACAGTTTTAGTAATACCATTAGGAGGTGAAAAATAACCATACAACACATGTATACAGACACATGAACATAAAGAGAGGTACAGAGACCTTACAGCTTTCATTTTAAAATTAATGGCATGAATCAGGTACAGTAACATTGCCTTCTCCAATAAGAAATTTACTACTTACAAAAGAGGCTGGATCTCAGTTGTTTACCTGGTAGAGAAATAAGTTAAAGTTACCTGCTCAGATGGCTAACGCATTTTCACTAAAGTTTGTGGGGAAGACATGTAGGAGATTTTTTGTTTTGTTTTGTTCACCTAAGTTTCAAATGGCAGAAAGTGAAGAGGAACTAAGGAGCTTCTTGATGAAAGTGAAAGAGGAGAGTAAAAAGGCTGGCTTAAAACTCAACATTCAAAAAATGAAGATCATTGCATCCAGTCCCATCACTTCATGGCAAAAAGATGGAGAAACAATGGGAACAGTGATGGCTTTTTGGGGGGGCTCCAAAATCACTGCAGATGGTGAATGCAGCCATGAGATTAAAAGACTCTTGCTCCTTGGAAGAAAAGTTATGACCAACCTAGACAGCATATTAAAGAGCAGAGACATTACTTTGCTGACAAAGGTCCATCTAGTCAAAGTTATGGTTTTTCCAGTAGTCATGTATGGATGTGAGATGGATCATAAAGAAAGCTGAGCACTTAAGAATTGATGCTTTTGAACTGTGGTGTTGGAGAAGACTCTTGAGAGTCTCTTGGACTGCAAGGAGATCCAACCAGTCCATCCTAAAGGAAATCAGTCCTGAATATTTATTGGAAGGACTGATGCTGAAGCCAAAGCTCCAATACTTTGGCCACCTGATGCAAAGAACTGACTCATTGGAGAAGACCCTGATGCTGGGAAAGATTGAAGGCAGGAAGAGAAGGGGACGATAGAGGATGAGATGGTTGAATAGCATCACCGACTCAGTGGACATGAGTTTGAGTGAGCTCCAGGAGTTGGTGATGCACAGGCAAGCCTGGCGTGCTTCAGTGCATTGGGTCACAAAGAATCGGACTCGACTGAGCGGCTGAACAGAAGTTTCCTTTTATTTTCTTACTGATAAGAATTACCTCCCTAAAGTTTAGATAACATTTACATCTCAAAGGCATGGGAATAGAATGCAGGTTCCTCCAAGAAGGACTTTGGTTTCCTAAGGCCAGAATTTCTATACGATTAATACATACAGGGCTACAGGGCTTTTGAGATAAATAGGGGTGGCTGTGGCCTTGGTGGAAGGGATAGTTGAATTCTGAACTGCTTCTAGAGCTGAATTTCTAGTTTTCCACATTTTGTAAGATCATGACAGTAGTTCTTAATTCCACAAAGAATTGGGTTGCAGCTTAAATGACAGCTTACATTGATCTATCCCATCCCAACTAGATTATCCTTAATTCATTTTTTCCTTGTATATCATGGAGAAGATTTCTAACTAAAATGGATATCAAAAAATTTCTATGTTCTGGAGTTAGAGCTGTTTGCTTTTGGAATGTTTTAGTAAATCTTTTCACAAAGGCGATAGGTTTTTATTTCCCTCTGGGGTGTACACAGATTTATTTTGGCTTAAGGGAAGAGGCCTAAAAGAAAAAAATTTCTGTGATGCTGTCAGTATCAACTGCCAATTTCTGACCAACTTCTTATCACTGAGCTAGTTTTTAAAAAAATCCTTGGAAATATCTCACCAGTTTTTAGTTGGGGCAAACAGCAAATATTTCTTGCAGTACAGAACCATCCCTTGTACTTAAGAGGTGTCCCCAAAGTGGATATAAAAGTTACTGTCTTTTCCTTTCTCATGGATTGATAAAGATCCAGGAGAGCTAATTCAGGGAAGAGTTCTCTCCTGAGCTGCCTTCTGCCAGTTTTCCTGGGATCCCATATGCAGGCTTGAAGTGGGGTGTACAGTAGAGAGTGTGTCTCTGGAATCTACCAAAACTGGGTCATTGTTTCTCATTAATTTAAATTTTAGTTAGCCTTAGCTGCTTAAGGGAATAATGTAGCCATTTACCAGAAAATCCCTCAGTCTCGACAATCCTGGGAGGGGCCTTTATGGGGGTCTTCCATTGAGGGTAGACACGGGGCTGTCTGCAAGCCCACTGACTTGGTGGACTTTTGTTTATGATCTTGTGTTCTCTTCAGAGTAGAAAGACAATTTAGATCAGATTACTAGAATGAGTGTCCAGATAAAGGGGGACAGAAGGGAGCAGTTAAGGTTAGGTAATGTCTATCTTACAGTCTGTTTTACGCACCTCCTGTGTCTTTAGTATTTCATTAGCCTGTTGCAACAAATTTTTAATGACACTCCTTTGACATCTTGAAGCCTTTTGAAGGCTTCTGCATGCCAGCTAACACATCATTAACAGGAGACATATTAGTCCATCTTTTGCTACCTGAATATTATTGACCAGAGACTTATCAATATGTTTTTAGATCATGATACAGTTCACATCACTGTGCAGAGTTGTTAAGAGCTTGAAGCTGATCGGAGGTTCATTATACAACATAATTGTCATTATCATTCACATCTGGCTCCATTAGGTTTTGGTTCCAACCTCGCGTATATTATAAACACAAGTTTATTACCAACATTTTCAAAAATAATGCATTGGGAAATTTCTTATTTCTAAAGAGCATCCCCCCCGCCGCCCACACACACGCAAAGATCCACTTTGTCGACTGTCAGGTGAAATAAAAGAACATATTCAAGAGGAAATAATACCCACAAGAACCCCCCACCCCAGAAAAATGCGTCCAGCAGTCTGCCTTTCCAGGGGAAAGTGTATTCGTAACAGATGTTCTGTCCCCTGCACGGCAGTGTCCGCTACATTCTGCCTGTCACACTCTCATGAAACATTAGAATGCTTTAGTAAGACATGTACAAAATTTCAAATAAATACATTAAGTCCAAAATAAAAAGTTGTTGATATTTACTCAAATGCAGGTAGTTCAATATTCACTTACATAATGAATTGCCAGCCACAGGCGTTAGTTTCCGCAAAAAAAAAAAAAAAAAAAACCCAGTTGATAATGTGTTAAAACAGGTATCCCCATTCTGTGTGTTTGATTTGGAAGGTCTTATTTTCAAGTGTACTTTTTAAATAATCTCAACTAACTTCCCCCATAATGGCTGTGGTCATTTCCCTGAGGCCTGGTAGGACCCTCAGCCACAAAGGTAGCTCAGCCACTTTTCTGTCCAGCCATATTTTGGCCCCCAGACTGACGCAATAAGCAGGTGGCACACTTAACTCTTTTAGAATTGAAAGGTCCAATCTTTTTCTGGCTAAGCCTTTTGGGTCTCTCAGAGACAGGTGAATAAGCAGGGTGTGCTGTGGGGCTTGTGTGGTTTTTATACAATGCACATACCCCATTGCGTGGATGTTTTGAGGTGGGCAGGTGACTCAGTGTCACTCTAAGCCATTCCATAACTATCCTGTCCTAACCCAGGAGTCTCTGGGTGAGGTGATGAGCCTTCTAGCAGCTTTTGAGTGCTCAATCCATGCCCACCAATTTTGTGGCTTTTCTTGCCTCTGAAATTCCCATCAACAGTAGCCTTTATTTACATAAGACAAACAAATGTACACCTTAACACACCAGGAATAACCAAGAGCTGTCATTGCATCCTGGCCAAGACAAAGACCTCATATACCACCAACAGTTCCCAGCATGGAACCTGGGACTGGGGGAAGGACCAAACCAGCAAACCCCACAAATGGAGAACCACAGCTGCCACCACAAGCTCCCGGCATGGAGTCTGCAGGGGGTTCCAAGCACATGGGGAGCTCCAGCCTACACCGCCAGCAGGTCCCAGCATAGAACTAGGGGCTCCAAGCAAACAGGGGACTGGAAAGCCAATTAAATGTCATTAGGAGCTCAACGCAAAGAGCAGAGCTCAAAACCGAGGGAACTCACCCGCAGCATTTGTAACGGTGGGAGAGAGAAGTCAGTGGTTTCCTACCTGTGTTTCTCGTTCTCCTCAAAGCTGCCAGAAGTTTCCTTCAGATCCTGTCACCGTCACCAAACCTGTTAAAACACAAAATTGAGCTGAGTATATTTAGGACTCTAATTGGCTTTATTCAGTGATTCCTGAATTGGGCAGCATCTCAATTAGCAAATAAAAAGGAGCTCTGAGGAGCCTGGGAGGCTTTATAGGCAGAAATTGGGGAGGGGCTAGGAAAAGGCAGATTGCTTCAGGCAAGACCACCTTCCCTTAGGGGAGGAGAGGGTTTATATTAGGCAGCTTACCTCACTCGCACTGACCAGAAAATTCCAGATTGACCAGTTAAGACTGCATCTCTGGGGAAGGTTGGAACTGCAAATAGGTTAGATATTAAGTCTCAGCTGGTGGTGTGGGCTTAGCACAGGTGACTCCATGTGGGGACTATTGTCTCTTTGAAAAAAAAAAAGGGAAAAGATGCCTCTGTTGTGGTACAAGCATGGGTTGGAAAAAAATTTCCACAACACAGAGTAACCTAGAGCCTATTATACTGAGTGAAGTAAGTCAGAACGAGAAAAACACTGATTGTATGCTAATGCATATATAAGGAATTTAGAAAGATGGTACTGATTAACCTATTTGCAGAGCAGCAAATGGAGACAAAGGCATTGAGAACAGACTTATGGATATGACTACAGGGGAGAAGAAGAGGGTGGGAGGTATAACATGGAAACATACCTAACAGTATGCAAAATAGATAGCCAATGGGAATTTGCTCTTTGACCTAGGAACTAAAACGGGGACTCTGTAACAATCTAGAGGGGTGGGGAGGGAGGTGGAAGGGATATTCAAGTGGGAAGGGACATGGGTAAACCTATGGCTGATTCATGTTGGTGTTTGGTAGAAACCAATGCAATACTGTAAAAGTTATCCTTCAATTACAAATTTTTTAAAAATTAAAAAATAAAAAAAACACTTCCAGACACAGAGTAATTGTGAAAGGAGTGAGTTTATTAAGAACAAAGAGCAGAGATAATGAGGGCGCAGCAAGTAGAGCAGGCTGGCTCAAGGGAGCGCCGATGCTTTCATGGGTTAGTAGCCAATTTTTATAGCCTCAAGACAAAGACAGTTCCTGCTGGAAGGGTGGCATTAGGTGATCGGTTAGGGTGGGCATTTTTTACCTAATATAGGGTCAGGGAGCTGCCAGTTTAGGGGCTCATGGCAACAGTTACTGTGGGGCTCAGTCAGTTCCAGAGATGATCTTGGTTCCAGGCTCTGGACCTGTGACCTTGGTATGGGACTTCACAGGATCTAACACTTTGGGTTTGTTTTGTTTTTAAGGAAATAATCGTTCCTTAGAAATGAAAAGTAAACTATGGTCTACATTCATCTGTGTCTCCTTTGAATCCTGAAAGGCCCATCTGATTTCAAGTGTTGGCCATAATGCGCATTCCAATTTTTCTGTAAAATCTTAAGACGAAACCCAAACACGCTTTTTAGCCAACACAGTAGTTTCAGTAGCTTTACGATGTCGCACCTACAAGACCTAGATCACAGATCACATCTCCAGGACCCTCCCCTTCTTCAGGCTGAATGTGAGTGAACGCCCAGCTGTTTTGCAGGCGTCCAAATGCAGAGTCCTCAATTTGACATAAGGAGTGAGAATGCTGCTGTTAATTCATGTGCTTACACCACCACCCTCGACTTCCACACACCCTGTCTGAACCAGATGACTCTTCTCTGTCAATATTACCTTGCAATGTCTCTTTTATGAAACAGAAAACTGAGTTTCACTTTCCCTTCATAATAGAACACGCAGGCCAGCCTTGCCACAGTCACTCCTCTGCTCATGAGTTCAGAGGAAGAGTTGATGCCTGACGCTTCCCGTGACTTTCAACAAGTCACCTAACGTTTTTTTGTAACCTCGATTCTCCCCTTTTAGCCTCCAAGGGACAGCATTAAAGAATATATAGCATTTGCAGAGAAGTTTGAATCCTTTGTGGAAAAAAGTGCCATATGAACTGCAAGGTATTATCTGAAATAGAAGAAAAACTCCTTCAGCATGGTAGTTTAAAAAAAAAAAAAAAAGTCAAACTGTGAAAATTCCCGTAGTTTGAAGGTAAAATCCATTAAGACTGCTGGAAGGTTTTTAATGGCAAGCATTTCATTCAGAAACTCCCTTGTCTAAAGCTTGCAAAAACACTTTAATCCATAAACGCTCTGGTTGAGTTAGGAGTCCTGACAATGATCACAGTTTGAGCAAGGAAAAGAAAACCACATAAGCCACATCCTCAAAAACACTTATCCATGAACTAAGATGAGAATTAACTTTTTGTGTTGTCCCCATTCATAGGTAAGTCCTTTTTTTTTATTTCATAAAGTAGTTAATGTTTTTTATTTATTCTTTATTTGGAGGAAAATTGCTTTTCAATAATGTGTTGGGTCCTGCCATACGATAATGCAGTTCAGCCATGATTATACAGATATATCACCTCCCTCTGGATTCTCTCTGCCCTCCCCCCTCCCACCCCTCTAGGTCATCACAGAACACCAGGCTGGACTCCTGTGTTACATAGCATATGTCTCTTTTCTTTACAGGACTCTGCCAGTTTTTGATACTATGAATGCTTGAAAACTGTTATTTCAGAAATTGCCCTTCACTCTGACGTGTTTCAGATGCCCTTTCTATGCAACTAAACTGATTCAGCAGATGGTTGATTCACAATTTACAAAAAAAAAAAAGAATAGTTTAGTGGGTGTATAGTAAATTTCTATTGTACTCAAAACTCTAGCCTCCGGTCCCACCCTCTCCCAAGAGGCTAATGGTAATAGGTAATTAATGCACAAATATGCAGGAACTCTGCCTGCAGGTGTTGCCTGCTGAGTCGAAAATGCCAAGCCCTTTCCACATGCCTGCTCTTAAGCTCACAGGTATTTTCTCACCTTGATGTGATTTGTGTAGCGTTTCCTCAAGGCTCACGGGTGTCATTGTTCCTGCATCAGCTATTCTCCCAAAGCCCCAGACACCAGCTTCCCACAAAACACCAGCCTTTTGCAACTCCTTCGAGCACATCTGGAAAGAACCTCTTGTCTGCAAATCCACTCTGCCTCCTTTGAAGGCTTAAAGAGGATTTCCCCCATTAATATCTTTCAGATTCACCAAATCCTACTTAATTGCCTTTATCTTTCACTTCCTCAGGCTTCTCAGCTGATAAAACCTGGAAAGGTGGTTTTGTTCCTGTGGTTTGCCTTTCTGTAACTGCGTTCGTATGCATCTTTCCATTTCTCCCTGTAAATAGTACTTTCCCTTGATTTAGAGAAGCATGTTTTATTTTTTTAGCTGGAAACGTGTGCAACTCCCTGTTGTGGAGGCTAGGGGTTGGAGTGGGTAGCGTGCTTTCCGCATGTGGCCACTTAACTGGCTAGGGGTTGGAGTGGGTAGCGTGCTTTCCGCATGTGGCCACTTAACTGGCGCGAGATTTGCAAGAATTCTAAAGTCATCACATACCTTCTTGGTCATTATGAAGGTATATTTCTATATATATATTTCTCTCTATATATATAGAGAGAGAGAGAACACGTAGGAATATAGAACATGTTTCATTTGTTCTAACAAAATAACAACAATATGCATAATAAAGGTAACTATGTATGGAGTTCTTTGTGGCACAGGGGAAATACTGATCTGGAGAATTTCCTTTTAGATACGAACCAACTGCCCTTCATTCTTCAGGGTGCACCATCCCACACTTGCCGCTGGCTGTAATAGGACATACCCCAAGGTTGAGCTGAAGTCTGCTCTCCAGTTTCCATGTTGTTATACTATCATCTTGGATGTTACATCACTTATCACATATGCTTCAAAACATATGATTCTCCGAAAAGCATACTGGGATACTTGGATTTTTTATTTTTGGCCACCCTGTGGGGCACGTGGAATCTTAGTTCCCTGACCAGGGATTGAACCTGTGCCCCTTGCATTAGAAGCACAAGGTCTTAACCACTGGACTGCCAAAAAAGTCCTTATACTTGGACATTTTAAATAAATACTTGAATTCTAATTTTATTGTTTCAAACATGCAAATCTTCTCATATAAAGTTTACTACATTAACTCACTAGCCCTTGGGAGAAGAAAAAAACCTGAAAAAATGACTGTAATTATTCTTTTCCTCCTTTTATTTTTTCTGGAAAGGGAATCTATATTCCTGACCTTATTTGCATGATATTTGCCACGTTCTCCATGTAATCTCACAATTATTACAAGTTTGATAAAATCATAAAATCTCTAATGCTAAAAAGTTCTCACTTTGCTGATAATTATGCACATTTGGGAACTGTTCCCTTATTAGTTCAGTACTTGACTCGCTAGTCATCGTGACTGAATAATTTCCCATGTTCTTTATTTTCATTGTCCTGTGGAAAACAAATGTAATCCTTCTAAGGAGAAATCAGGTAGAAGCCAGATCATATTAGGATAAGTTTATATTTCCCCTTTACCAATTCTAGAATCTTCATTCACAAAATGTCTTTTAAAGAATAAGCTTATGTTGTAAGTCCTGGTGTGTTGACAGCCCTGGGTCTTGTAATTCCTCCAAAGGACACTGACATGCAAACACAGTCCTATGACAATTACACCACTGATTTTGTTAAATCTGTCACTTTAATCTTACATTTAATCATCTTTCACATTGTCAGTGTAAACTTACTTTAATGAGGATTTCCCTTTTAGATCTGTTACCGATTCTTTTTTAAAATCTTTTCTAAAATTTGTATTATTTTGATTAAAATGATGTAAGAGGTCTTTTATCAGATGACTCATATTTTATCAGGGAGTATCAGGTGCTACCTGATCATGCTGTCTTCATAATGCTAAGCCTGCCAATTTCAATTTAGTTGAGCTAAAAAAGATAGCATCTTTACATCAAACACTGAATCGAGATGTCCATATCAAATAGCAACCCCCCATGGAAAATAGAGAGAATCTACACTATAGAAACATCAGGTGATGGAAAACGCACTCACTTTTAAATTCTTAAGGAAATTTCATTCATGTTTTCCCTAGTTATAAAAGTAATTACACCAAAATATACTTTAAAAAGTGGAGAATACACAAAAGCATTAAAGAAGAGAGTCATTTCTAGCTATATCATTCAAAGGTACCCAGAGGTAGGATTTTTGAGTATTCATCTTTTTTCAGTATTAGTTTCTAGTTGCTAATGAAGGGGGGAAGATAACTTTAAAATCTTCAGCAGAGTAGATCATTTTCATATCAAAGCCGTATTCCTTAAAACTTGTCTATGTTAAAATTCAGTCGGTTCCAGGAACCCTTCTGTGCTTGTGAATGTATATTTCTCAACATGCATGTATATTATGTATAATAATTATAGTCATAAATAACAGCTGATGTTTATAAAGCATTTACTGTATGCGACTCCATGTTCTAGGCATGTTACATATTTTAAATCATTTCTAGATGGGGAAACAGTGGAAACAGTGTCAGACTTTATTTTTTTGGGCTCCAAAATCACTGCAGATGGTGACTGCAGCCATGAAATTAAAAGACGCTTACTCCTTGGAAGGAAAGTTATGACCAACCTAGATAGCATATTGAAAAGCAGAGATGTTACTTTGCCAACAAAGTTCCATCTAGTCAAGGCTATGGTTTTTCCAGTGGTCGTGTATGGATGTGAGAGTTGGACTGTGAAGAAAGCTGAGCGCCGAAGAATTGATGCTTTTGAACTGTGGTGTTGGAGAAGACTCTTGAGAGTCCCTTGGACTGCAAGGAGATCCAACCAGTCCATTCTGAAGGAGATCAGTCCTGGGTGTTCTTTGGAAGGACTGATGCTGAGGCTGAAACTCCAGTACTTTGGCCCCTTGATGCGAAGAGTTGACTCATTGGAAAAGACTCTGATGCTGGGAGGGATTGGGGGCAGGAGGAGAAGGGGACAACAGAGGATGAGATGGCTGGATGGCATCATGGACTCGATGGACGTGAGTCTGGGTGAACTCCTGGAGTTGGTGATGGACAGGGAGGCCTGGCGTGCTGCGATTCATGGGGTCGCAAAGAGTCGGGCATGACTGAGTGACTGAACTGAACTGAACTGAGGCATGATATGTATTTTAGATCATTTATTCTTCATAGCAACCTTCTAAAGTAGACACTATTATCATCCCCATTTTACAAACAAGAAAATCGAGGTCACCCCTGCAGGGGCACAAAGACACCAGAGGTCACACAGCTGTCAAGCAGGGCAGCAGTTTGGGAGCAAAGTCCGTCAGCCTCACTACACTATGTCCTCTTAGTGGAGACCCAGTCATATCAGGGAAAACAATTTTAAAATTCATGAACTGAATCCCTGCTAGCACATGTTACAGAAGGAGAGAGTTTGTTAGTTACTACAAGATGACCCTGTGGGACAATTAAGCCAGAAAATACCAACTGAGCCCAAGTTCTGGTGCACGTACAAGCCTCTAGAAACTTGGGCACTTTATTTCTGATACGTTTTAATGAATCTATGGAAGGCAGTGAGCTTTACTAATTAGAACTTACAGTAGAAATAGAAACAGGCCATACGTAATGAATGAGTCTGCCAGCCTGCAGGGAGCCCTGCCTCCTTCACACACATACCCACCCAACATTTAGGTGTCAGAAGTACACATGATTATCTTTGGGTTTCTTTGATGGCTTATTCTTTTTGAAAAAAGGAAATAAACCTGTTTCCTAGGATGTTTTAGCTTATGGCTCGGTAAACAACTAAGGAATAAATTAAGTTCGACTCCAGTCTTCTAAATTACAAGCATACCTAAGACACTGAGTGTTCTCCTGACCACACTGACGCGGGCGTGCGCGTGCAGCAACAGGGGCTCTGGGTGCGCCCTGCCAAGGTGCTGAGCCCGTGTGCCTCAGTGATGCGAGCTCCACCCTAGGCTGGGTCACTCACTGGTTCTGTGAGCTCCTGGTGTGGGCAGCCCTGACCCCAGCTCCATGCTCTTCCTCCCCACCCCAGAGATGCGGATGTCCAGGAAGCAACTTGCTCAGTCTGTAATTCCAAACCAAAACTTTGCTTTTGGGCGGACATTAAGTAGAAGTAAAAATGTAAATCTTGCAGAGGTAGTCAGCCCTCTGAAGGGGACTTGCCTCCACTCTCACTCTCGTCCATACTCAGGGCATCAACAGAGTAAGTAACAAGGGTGGGATCCACCAAGGTGGAGATTCAAGTGCAATATCTAGGTTAAATTTAGACCTTAATGATTTCAAGGATTTGGCTTTGAAAACCACTGAGATGAATACATACCTCTCACGTGAAAAATGATTTTTTCCCCAATTCTTAGATTAGTGAAGTGTCTAAGTACTTCTATTCCTGTATATAGCTGTGACCAGCCTTCCTCCTTTCTACTAATATAAAGTGCCTTTACAGCTAAATTTTATATAAATATTTCACAAAGAAGATGAATACAAAAGAATTTAGATGTTAGAGGCCCCCTAAACCGGTCTCTCATATTTTTATGAGTATTGTGTTGGGCAAAAAATTCATTTGGGTTTTTCCATAACATTTTCCGGGTCAACTTGAATGAACTTTTTTAGTCAACCCAAAACACAGGAGAACAAAATACATCCCATCAGCCAAGTGGTGAAAGATCTTTGTAGATGCTCTGGAAAATACAGTACTTTGCACACAAACACACAGACTCCTTTGCTGTTCTGAAGTTTTGAAAGTACTCAGTATTTAACTGACGTTACACTTTGCTATACAGTAGAAACAAACATTGTTGCTTTACATCATGGTAAATCAGCTATACTCCAATAAGAAGTTTAAAAAATAAATGACTCTACAAGAATATGCACTCTACAAGAAATGCACTGCAGGAGGATTCTTTACCCCTGAGCCTGTTCACAGCATGTTGCTGTTCAGTCGCTCAGTCATGCCCCACTCTTTGTGACCCCATGGACTGCAGCACGCCAGGCTTCCCTGTCCCTCACCATCTCCCGGAGCTTGCTCAGTCTCATTGTCCATTGAGTCAGTGATGCCATCCAACCATCTCATCCTCCGTTGTCCCCTTCTCCTCCTGCCTTCAGTCTTTGCCAGCATATCAGCAGTAATTATTGCCTTCAATTGTCAGAGAACCACAGCAAAGCAGAAACTAACTCTGACTCTCTTGCTTTTGTGGGCCAGGCGCAGAACAGCATGTATTCCATAGATATATTTGCAAACTGGGGAGCTGAGAGAGAAACATCATTGAATGATGTATCAAATGCTTTCTTGTTAGCCAGAGGTTCTTCACTGTACCGCTTCTTTTAGTGCCCATAATCAGGGTACTGGCAAGCCCCAGTGAGAACTGACTTCAGGGACTTCCTGACAGGCCAGCGGTTAGAACTCTGCATTCTCACTGCTGACGGCCCAGATTCAGTTCCCGGTTAGGGAACTGAAATCCCACAAGCTGTGCATCCCAGCCAAAAAAAAGATTTTAAATAAAAAATAAAACTGACTTCACTGATCGGATGGAAAGATGCTCAGTGTTTTCTTGTGTCATGAATAAGAACCTCAGCCACACCCCTGCTGGAGGGAGCATCCTAAGGCAACCTTCCTCTTGTAAAATTCACTTCTTCATGGAGCTACTTGACAAAATGGTATGGTTTTGCCAGCTAAGTAGGCAAAAGGAAAGACTCGCCGAATGCTCGGACTCGGGGGCAAATCCTAGAGGTTACTGAATTCTAATTCTTTGTTTGGACTCTTTTCTGAAATCAGAAATAATACACTCTGAGCAGGCCTGCTTGAGTTCTTTATAAGAGAACAAAAGACACGATTCAGAAACAAAATACAAAGGCCAATCAAAAAGTGATTCACCTGCACTCTTCTCAAGCTCAGAATCGTGCCAGCCCACTCCGTCCTAACTAACCCATTCTGCTTCTCATGGTGGCATTGACTTAAATGTTAAGGCAGTCAGGACACGGTGCATGGAGGTATTTGCCCCCAGGCCAAGCTCCATTGGCATAAACAGTAGATGACTTAAACTGGAGGAAGCCCTCTCTCCTCTATTTTGTGACCTTCTTGAGGGCATCATGGTAGTTAATTGTGTTTAAAAAATTAAAAAATCACCCGGGTCAGGTTCACAGGTGCAGATTTATGTGCAGACATGCCAGCCATCTCCACATGAATAGATTACTAATTCTGTGGTTCATGAGGACTCTCAAAATCAGGGTGCTCATGTGTGCGCGTTCATTTGCTAAGTTGTGTCCGGCTCTTTGCGACCCCATGGACTGTAGCCAAAAAGGCTCCTCTGTCCATGGGATTTCCCAGACAAGAGTACTGGTGTGGGTTGCCATTTCCTCCTCTAGGGGAGCTTCCCGAGTCAGGGATGGAGCCCATGTCTCCTGCATTGGCAGGCAGATTCTTTACCATCCGAGCCACCAGGGAAGCCCCACTTTTACCATCCTACACGCTTGTCAGCTTGAGTAGGTAGGCAGTCAGCACGCATTGAAGAGCCCGAGACCGTCCCACGGTCAGGTGGGCAAGTCCAGATGGCCCCTCCCTCATGTTGTGCTCTGTCTGCTCCACCGCATCAGCGCATTCAGGCATCCAACATCACATTCACCACCACCCCCAACTTCCCAGACTTCTTGGGGTTCAGAAATGCTGCAGATCAACTAAATTATCTTGCCAGCCTTTTTGTAAGGGATTTCAAGACAGAATTGGTTCCTCTGAAGGAGTGAAACTCATTCCTTTGAAAAGTAAGCCAGAAAGAGAAAAACAAGTATCGTATATGAATGCATATATGTGGAATCTAGAAAAATAGTACTGATGAACCTCTTTGCAAGGCCGAAACAGAGACACAGAGGTAGGGAATGAACATACGGACACAAGGGAGGAAGAGGAGGTTGGGATGAATTGGGAGATTGGGTCTGATATGTATACACTGCAATGTGTAGAATAGATAGTGGGAAGCTGCTGTATGGCACAGGGAGCTCAGCTTGGTGCTCGGTGATGACCTAGAGGGATGGGATGTGGGTAGGTCCCAGGGGGAGGGGATATAGGTATACACACAGCTGATTCACGTTCTACAGCAGAAACCATGTGAAACATTGTTGTAAAGCAGCTATACCCCAATAAAAAAAATAGCACTTGTCTTAAAGAAGCTCACAGTGGGATTGTCGTGTCTTTCTGCAGGAGAACCTCTTTTTTGTGATGGAGTATCTCAACGGAGGAGACTTAATGTACCACATCCAGAGCTGCCACAAGTTCGACCTCTGCAGGGCCACGTAAGAGCCCTTTGTAGGGTTGGGGGTCCCCCTTGTCTGCTCGGGGACTGGGGTCCACTGTGCCCGCACCTTGCTTTTTCCCACATGCTTTACTCAGTGGACCTAAACTGCAGGGCGAGGTGACCCCAGAAACACGTCCAATGAAGCCCCTGTTTTCCCAGCTCCCAAAGCTTCCATTCAGTTAGTTTTATTTCATTTTTCTGCCTCGAGATCAAGTATGTTTAAGGAACCACCCCAATTCATCAGCCTTCTAAGTCTCCTGAGCCTAGAAACAAGATTTGCCCCTTGAATGGAAGTTAAATGGAAGAGGGGTCACGGGGGGGATGTCCACAGGGGCCTTTCAAGGGAAGCTCAGAGTAAAGCATCAAGCATTCAGCTCTGGGGGCAGGAGAACTGGGGAACAGGAAGAAACATTTGCCTTCTCTCGAGAATAAATCTCCACCTTCTTTGGCGTCAAGCCACCCTAGATGCTGGCTTCCCAGGTGGCTCTAGTAGTGAAGAATCCACCTGCCGATGCAGGAGATGCAAGGGACTCAGGTTTGATCCCTAGGCCAGACAGATCCCCTGGAGTAAGAAATGGCAACCCACTCCAGTTTTCTTGCCTGGAAAATACCAAGGACAGGGAAGCCTGGTGGGCTACCATCCACGAGGTCACACAGAGTCAGACACCACTGAGCAACTGAACGCATACACGCACCCTGGATGCAGGCAAAATCAAGCAAGGTGGCTTTACTGGGTGGACTGGAGCAGAGCTCACAGAACCCTCTGCATCCTGCCTCCCTCGGGCCCTCTTTCCTGAGTCATCAAACGCCTGAGACCTTCAAAAACTGTGCCCCTGGGCCCACCTAAAAGTGTGGGTACACACTAGCCTTCTTCGCTGTATGCTCAAGAATCTCTCACTCACTCCTAACAAACACTCAGAGTGGTTCATGTCAAGCTGCATTGAAAGACGGAGCCTGCCAGCAGCTTCTGCAGAAACTGCAGGTGAAACATCCGTCTTGTCACATCCAGTGGGGAGCTCGCCGCTGATCTCGTTGTCTCCAGGACCCGTCATGGGATAATTTTATGGGATTTCTGCAGCACAGAAATCTTTGGGCACTGCTACAATCTGCTATAAAGGGTTCTCCCGGTCCCCTCCAGGTCTGTTAAGTGTGGGAGGCATCACAGATACACGCTGTCTGTCTTTCCTCACTGCCTCCCAGGAAGGGATTCCTGCATTCCTCTCCAAGATCCAGTGGACCACACTTGCGGGAAGTTCTCCCTTTTATCTAATCCAACTAGTGATGGTTAAACTCACCTCCTTTGAGTCACTCATCTTTGAAGGTGGAGAGCACAGGATCACCTCCTAACACAGGCCTATCTCCTTTTACTGCACTTCATTTTATCATGCTTTGCAGATAGCCTTTTTTTTTTTTTCAATAAATGCAGGTTTGTGGCAACTCTACATTGTTAGATGATGGTTAGCATCTTTTAGCTGTATTTTTCATTTATTTTTATTGAAGTATACTTCACAGCAAGTATTTTTAATTAAGGCATGTGCATTTTTTAGACTATTGCATACCTCATAGACTGGTATAGTGTCAATGTAACTTTTGTATGCACAGAAAACCAACCCCCCCCCCCCACCAAAAAAAAAAAGACCTGCTTTACTGCAGTGGTCTAGAACTGAACCTGCGAGATCACTGGAGAGGAGGTATGTATTCCTCCTCTCCAACTGCATCTTTTACATGTGAGCAAGTCAGGTCCATGTGGAATCTGGGGTCCAGGTAGATTTTAAAATAAAAGGGAAAATTATTACATTATTATTACACTTAGTGTCTGTATGTTCTCAGAACCTGCCAAAATGATAATTCAAGCATTCTAGTTCACAGTATAAGAAGCAGCACTAGATACCAACTCTGTTTCATTCTCTCAGGGCTGAAGCTGGGCGTATAGAATGGATGCCGTCTTCCTTTTGTTAGGGTTAAACAAAATTCTGCATGTACATTTAGCAGAACACCACACAGTCACTCTGTCTAAAGAGGAACTTTTTCCCACTAAACATTTCACGTGGAACCTCGATTTTCCTTCGCTCAGGTTCTACGCTGCCGAAATCATCCTCGGTCTGCAGTTCCTTCATTCCAAAGGAATTGTCTACAGGTAAGCTGGCTCTTTTGGAACAAGCCCTGGGATATCGGGATTCCCTGCCCCGGGAGGTTTAATCATCGTGCTCAGGTGACGGGCAGTGGTCAGTGAGCTTTTGTGGCGCAAAGTTCCACACCCAGGCTTCCCGCCCAGAGTGATCTCGGATACTGATTTACCAACCAAGGAGGAAGTTCCCATCTCAAAGCCGAGGGGCTGCGACCTCATTCTGTCCGTTCTTTCCTTTTCTTCTCCCTCTTGCCTCCCTTTGTCTCATTTCCTCCCGTTACTTTCTCTCTGACGTCTTACTATTGTTTTCTGTCTCCTTTTCCTTCTTGGCTGTATCTGCATATTGAGTGTCCTGCTGGGTGAGGGCGGAGGGAAGTCCTTCCTTGAACACTCAAGCACGCCTGTGAAAACCTACATGCCTACACCTCGTCACCGTACCCAGGACGCCACGTGTCCCCTCTTTCTTGAGCGGATATCCATCCAGAGCTTACTGTACATCATCATCTCACAGCCTTCTTGGATAAAAGCTAATGTACTTCAGTGTCCATTTCTCAAGGCACACGTGAACTCATTTAACATACAAATCTTCAAAGGCTTAGTTACCTAGTTTCCAACTCACTGCAGATTAGAGGGGGGGATAATTTTTTTATAAAAGAAAGGAGCTAGACAGGATGCCAGCTGAGCAGCTGGAGGCCTGCACAGGGGCCACAGTGAGAAGAGACAGCTGAGGACCCGGCATAAAGGGGGAAGGCAGGACAAGCTCACGGCCCAGGAGAATGGGGGTCACCTGCTTTTCTGTGACCATTGCTCGGGAAGGACCCTGAGTCATTAGGAAAGGCCAAGTGACGCTCTGCACAAATTGCTGGAGACAGCAAATTGTGTATAATGTGCTCCAGAAGCATTCCATCCAGGATGGTCCGTACCAGTGCTTACAGAGTAGACTGAAGCTCCACCTGGGAAGACCTCTCTACTTCCAGAGGGTGCAGCCAAGTGTGGGCACCCTGTTTAGACCTGCCGAACCAGATGACTCGGGGGAGGTTTCCACACTCATTTTTCTTAAGCAGTCTCTCTGACACCCTTTGGATATACTTTTGTATTGGGTGGGGGTCTGTCTACAAAACGATAGGTTAAAAACCTGATGTGATTCTTTAATCTTCAGGAAATTGAGATCTGATCACCAGGATGGTGAAAACCCTGATCAGATTCCATGGTTTGTTTTTCTCCTTCTATATGAAATGCCTGCAGTATCCCCGAAGTATTGAGGCCCTCTAGATTGTGTGGGATGGACGGATAGGAAAAGAGGGAGGAAAAACTAGGAAGATCAAAGAGAAGAGAGATCTTAGAGCTGAAAGGGACCTTGTGCCACCAAACCTCACATGCCCCAGTGCAGGCTGCTTCTCCACATTCTATCTCTTCATCTCTTGTAAATTACTGACACTCAGGACAAAAAGACAATGAGGGTCCATAAGTGTCTTTAATATCATAAATTGTTTGGGAAATCATGTTTTCTGAAGTGCCTTATGCACCTCTAAGAAGGAACACTACCTTTACTTAGCAGTGTAATCATAGGATTGTAGGAGATCCTGGGAAGTCATTGAATAATTTGAACCGAGGGACGTCACCCAGCAGGTACATGGCCACTGAGATTGGCCTTCAGAAAATTTTCAGCCTACAAGGTGCCTTGTAACCTTACTCACTGACACTCATTGGGCCCCTGAATTCACAAGGAGATTGTTAGTTTCCTTTTTCTGTCCACTGATGATTAGTTTCAAAGGGTTGCCATAAGATTTAGCACAAATTTGATGACTTCAGCCAACGGAGTTTATCCCCTCCCACCTGTGGAGTCCCGAGGTCCAGAATCAAGGTGTCCACAGGGCCACACTTCCTCTGCGAGCTCTTGGGGAGGGTCCTTCTGGCCTTTCCCAGTTTCTGGTGGCCCCAGGGGTTCCTGGGCTTGGGGTGTCCCTCCCATCGTCCCTCAGCCTTCGCCTCTCCCTGTGTCTCTTCCCTGTATGCCTCTCACATGGACACGTGACATTGGATTTAGGGACCACTCATGGCACCCAACTCCAGTACTCTTGCCTGGAAAATCCCATGGATGGAGGAGCCTGGTGGGCTGCAGTCCATGGGGTCTCGAAGAGTCGGACATGCCTGAGCGACTTCACTTTCACTTTTCACTTTCATGCATTGGAGAAGGAAATGGCAACCCACTCCAGTGTTCTTGTCTGGAGAATCCCAGGGAGGGGGGAGCCTGGTGGGCTGCCATCTATGGGGTCGCACAGAGTCGGACATGACTGAAGCGACTTAGCAGCAGCAACAGCATCAGATAAACCAGGGCTTCCCTGGTGGCTCACTGGTCTCCTGCCAATGCGGAGATATGGGTTCTATCCCTGGGTCAGGAAGATTCCCTGGAGAAGGGAATCTACCCTTCTAGTATTCTACCCACTCTAGTATTCTTGCATGGAAAATCCCACTGACAGAGGAGCCTGGTAGGCTACAGTTCATGGGATCACAAAGAGTCAGACACGACTAAGTGACTGAGCAACAACAGATAATCGAAGATGATATCATTTCAAGATCCTTCACTTGATTACATCTGCAAATACTCTCTTTATAAGATCTCATTCATAAGGTCCTGGGGGTTAGGATAGAAACATCGTTGGTGGGGTGTGGGGTACCTTAAACCCACTACACCTGGTAACTTGGACGGAGTACCCGCTGAACACACAGCCTCTGTTAAGCATCGTGGTGGATAATGAAGCTATAGAAGTCCAGCCTCTGGACACCTGAGGAAGTCCCTTT
Source organism: Bos mutus (assembly GCF_027580195.1). Classification (NCBI taxonomy): domain Eukaryota; kingdom Metazoa; phylum Chordata; class Mammalia; order Artiodactyla; family Bovidae; genus Bos; species Bos mutus. The sequence goes on from NC_091629.1 coordinate 5,606,517, forward strand.
CTGGGTTTGTACTTTGTTTGGGGTTTGGGGTTTTTTTTGAAGGTAAAATATAAGGACGTGAAAAGACACAAACAGCAAACTCTTAGAAAGTCCAAGGGAATAAGATTCTAAGGAAGAGTGCCCGAGGGAGACTCTCAGACAGACATGCTCAGCCTAGGGTCCAAGGCAGAATGTGAGAGGTTTGTGATTATGGGTGGGAGAAAAAAGTTTTCTTTTTCACTAGACTCTAACTTGACATTTCCCTCAAGTTTAAATACAGGCAACACATCACAATGAAAGTGGGTTTAATTACAACGAAGGAACAAAGCCAAAGGCCTGCCTAAGGAGAAGACAGACATATCCGAAGTGTGTAGTCCTCATTAATGAGAGTGTGATGGCATTTGATATGATACTGATATGATACCGATACTGATATGAATGTGAGATACACATTCCTGTACCATGGGAGCATCCACGCCTCTGGTCAGACCGACTGTCCATGAGGCGTTGGTGCCAGAGGTTAGCATGCTGGTCCTGATATAAGACATCAGTTCTGGGTTCAGCTGCTAGCAGCATCCATCCACCAGAAGAGGACTGTATCCCCTGCTCTCTGTCCCCGGCTGATCTGCTCAAACGAGGAGAGAAAGCACTGAAAGGGAACCACTACTCAGGACTTCATTGCAGCAGGCGATGAAGTGGTGAGGTAGTCACCAGCTCGTGATGAATTCATTCAACAAATATTTATGGAACGATTGCCACAGGCCACACTCTTGTCACAGCATTGCTGTACAGTGAGTAATAATACGTATTTCTACCCTCTTGAAGCCTAGAGTTTAACAAGAGAGAGAAATAGCGATGGGAACTTTAGAATGTGGATACTGATTACAAGCAATGTAAAACCTCAAACTCTTGCTTAAGCAGAAGCTAGGCCTCACTGAATGAATGGGCTTCCCAGGTGGCTCAGTGGTAAAGAATCCTCCTGCCAATGCGGGAGATCTGGGTTTGATCCCTGGGTTGGGGAGATCCCCTGGAGAAGGAAATGGCAACCCACTCCAGTATTCTTGCCTGGAGAATCCCATGGACAGAGGAGCCTGGCAGGCTATATGGTCCATGGAGTTACAACGAGTCAAACACAACTGAGCGACTGAGTAACAACTACTCCTTAATAAGTGAGAAAGGGAAATGGGTAGCAGCCAGCCTTTTCCTTGATGAGTCAGGCTTATCTGCTCCCCTATCTGCATAGAAGTGAACGCGTGTACGTGTTGTGTAATACTAAATACCACTCAACCCCAGACACACCAGGCTTCATTTCTGGAAGGCCCCTCTTAATATTGAGGGGTGCTGCTTTGCAGAGATGACACATGACCTTTATGCATCCCCATCTTGGCACCTGCTCAGCCATTCATACAAGAAATACGGATGGAGCTCTTGAGATGGGCCGGGCACTGCACCGGGCATAGAAGATACAGGACTCTGTCAGAGTGAAAGAGAAGTCGCTCAGTCGTGTCCGACTCTGGACTGTAGCCCACCAGGCTCCTCTGTCCATGGGATTTTCCAGGCAAGAATACTGGAGTGGGTTGCCATTCCCTTCTCCAGGGGATCTTCTCAACCCAGGGATTGAACCTGGGTCTCCTGCATTGCAGGCAGACACTTTACCGTCTGAGCCACCAGGGAAGCCTTCGGAGCTGGGCCCAGAAATAGCTTACCTGCCTGCGTGGGGCTGTAATAGATCGAGTCTTGGGCAGAGATGCTGGTCACGGAGGAAACCCCATGGAGGAGAAGCAGTGAGCCCCTGAGCTGTGCCCTGGATGAAGGGTTGAAAGGAGAGAGGAGAACCAGCAAAGCACCCATGGGTGGCCTTTCCAGCTGTGCTGGGAGAAGACGCACGCACGTCCTGCTCTGCCGTCTTGATTTGAAAACTCCGATGGTACACAGAGGCCACCGTGTCCCATCTTACACAGCGACCCCATGTCACCAAAACTGCCTTATTAAAGTGAGAACCTGCTTTGTTTTTCAGGGACCTGAAGCTGGATAACATCCTCTTAGACAAAGATGGACACATCAAAATCGCAGACTTCGGGATGTGCAAGGAGAACATGCTGGGAGACGCCAGGACCAACACCTTCTGCGGGACCCCCGACTACATCGCGCCGGAGGTAGGGAGCGCCCCGGCCCCTCCCCACCTCAGCACGCCCAGGCCAGCGCTGCTGCTTCCGCCTCCCCGGAAAAACCAAAGACTTCAAAGTGCTTTGGTGCAGGAGGTGTGTCTGTTAATCCAAATACTTGACAAACGCACCTGCACACAGGCACTGCTAGTGTCTCCTGGCGGGTGGTACCAGCCCTGACTGCGGCATCTCACCAAGCGTGAAGGACCCAGCAGGTCCCTCCTGTCCTGGCTCCCCCCACCCCAGCCTTAAAATATATTCACCCTGCTCAGAGCAACCGAAAGCAGCCGCTGGAGGAGAGCCAGGTGGACCCTGGACAGGCTCATGGGCATCCACCTACGTTCAGTGGCTTCTTTTGGGATCAGAAACGCCCAAGTTGTGGTTACCAGGCTGTGTCCCGTGTGAGCCTGGAGAGCCCCACATGCTCGTGGAAAATGAGAATACTTCTGTCTTGTCTGTTTTGCCACATGGGAGAGCCTATGAACGCTTAAAAAAGAAACAAGCCATTGCTCGTGTATTCTGAGCCCCTGGAAGTGCAGCGTTTGCTCAGAAGGCATCCTTCAATCCTGCTTTGCCCACTGCCTGCCCTCCCAGTTGTGGATTCCGTGCTAGCTGCCCACCCGGGCAGATAAGAGAGACACCCCCTTGCCACGTGGTCCTTCTAGCACCATACATTTGTCATCGTGGCTTTTCTGTCTTAAATCTCTCTGCGCTATTGGATGATTGCCCTAATACCAGCGGCCGTTTCTTTCTTTTTAAAAAAGCATTTATTTGGCTGCACCGCATCTTCGTTGAAGCATGCAGGATCTTTTTTTTTTTTTTAGTTGCAGCACGTGGGATCTAGTTCCCCAACCAGGGATTGGACCTAGGCGCCCTGCATTGGGAGTGGGGAGTCTCAGCCTCTGGACTACCAAGGAAGTTCCAGGACTGCTGCTTATTCACTTTTTAGACACTTTATTTTGGAACAGTTACAAATTCACAAGAAGTTTCCAAAAATAGTAAAGAAACATCACCCATATCTACCCTTCACCATCTCCCCCACCAGTTCCATCTTCAATCGCTATGGTACAATAGCAAAACCAGGGCAGTGATGTTGGTACAGGTGTATACCGTTGTTTTCTCGTCTTGTCACTCGTGTGGATCAGTGTATTCTTACTCACTTTTATATCCAAGGATGGAGCACAAGGCTTGGCACATTGAGGTGCTAATAGATACCTTTTCAAAGAGTGAATGAAGAATTGTTGAAAAGTGTGTGAGTGCTGCGTGGTTGTTTGATAGACAATGATGGGCCTCTGGTCTCCAGGGCAAAACAAATTTAGCGACAGATCCCTGTCGTTGCCAAAGTAACAGCAGCATCTTCAGTCTGGGAAACAGGAGACTCCGCCCTGCACGTATTTATTTAGTTTTGACTGCACCTTTTTTAAATGTGACCTTGGCCTCTGGTGAGCAGACTATGGCTTTAACTGACCTGTCTACACATGCCTTATGCCACGCCCTATCTTGGGCAGTCCTTCATTTTCAATCTCTTTTCTTTGGCATCTTCCAGAATTTAGCCTCTGAGATTGGCTTCTCTCTGCAACTTCAGTCTCATTCTCTCACCTTCAATCATGCTTGTCTTCATACAGCTCCACTCCTGGTCCTTTTTCCTCCCATACATTCTCCATGACCAGCAGCTGTATGTATGACTGTGATTTCAAATCACTGCAGCCATGCCCAGACTTCTTGTCCAGACCCATACGTCTGTTTTCCTGCTGAGATCTCCAACTAACTGGCACAGGCCATTCAAACATAGCAGGTCCCAAACCTGTTCTCTCTGTTCTTTCTTGACCCTCCCAAATCCAAATGCCAAGACCCTCTAAATTTAGACCTCAGGACTTCACACATCTATTTTCATCCTTCCCCAGTCTTGTGAATTAAGATTCCCCCTCTCCCCCGCACCTTGATTCTTTTTTGATGCTCAGAGTGAATACTTTCGTGAATGAAATACGAGCTTCTCCAGTCCCTCCCCGTCTGGGGCAAAACAAATTCAGCAGCAAATCCCTGTCCAGGACCTCAGCACCTCTGGTTGGACCCTGGTGATGCCTTTTGACCTGGTTTTCTGCTCCAGGACCACCCAACAGCCACTGCATAATTACATTTTCACTTTTAGATCATCCTTCATCAGTTAAAAATGCATCACCAGCTTACGTGTATTTATTATACATTATCACCAGCTAGTCTAGGGGGCTGCCGTCTATGGGGTCGCACAGAGTTGGACATGACTGAAGCGACTTAGCAACAGCAGCAGCAACAGTACAGTGTATGTTCTAAAACATGCAGGAAAAGGAATTGGCTGAACTTAAGATGAAATAGTCTTAAATAACAATGACTATTCGTAGTACATTTTATGCTCTACTGAAATCATGAGGCTCAGTAATTTTTAAAATCTTGGCTTAGTACTTTGTGATAGGCACTCAAAATACTGGTTCAGTTCAGTCGCTCAGTCGTGTCCTACTCTTCGTAACCCCATGGACTGCAGCACACCAGGCTTCCCTGTTCATCACCATCTGCCAGAGCTTGCTCAAACTCATGTCTATCGAGTCGGTGATGCCATCCAAACATCTCATCCTCTGTCGTCCCCTTCTCCTCCTGTCTTCAGTCTTTCCCGTCATCAGGGTCTTTTCCAATGAGTCAGTTCTTCACATCAGGTGTCCAGAGTATTAGAGTTTCAGCTTCAGCATCAGTCCTTCCAATGAACACCCAAGACTGATCTCTTTTAGGATGGACTGGTTGGATCTCCTTGCAGTCCAAGGGACTCTCAAGAGTCTTCTCCAATACTAATACAGTTCAAAAGCATCCATTCTTTGGCACTCAGCTTTCTTTATGGTCCAGCTCTCATATCCGTACATGACTAATGGAAAAACCATAGCTTTGACCAGATGGACCTTTGTCAATAAAGTCATGTCTCTGCTTTTTAATATGCTGTCTAGGTTGGTCATAGCTTTTCTTCCAAGAAGCAAGTGTCTTTTAGTTTCATGGCTGCAGTCACCACCTGCAGTGATTTTGGAACCCAAGAAAATAAAGTCCATCACGCTCCCCATCTATTTGCCATGAAGTGATGGGACCAGATGCCATTTTTTGAATGTTGAGTTTTAAGCCAATTTTTTCACTCTCCTCTTTCACTTTCATCAAGAGACTCTAGTTCTTCTTCACTTTCTGCCATAAGGGTGGTGTCATCTCCATATCTGAGGTTATTGATATTTCTCCCTGCCATCTTGATTCCAGCTGTTCTTCATCCAGTCTGGCATTTTGCATGATATACTCTGCATGTAAATTAAATAAGCGAGGTGACAATATATAGCCTTGATGTACTTCTTTCCCAATTTGGAACCATGTTGTTCCACTGTTCCTGGTTCTAACTGTTGCTTCCTGACCTGCATACAGATTTCTCAGGAGGCAGGTCAGGTGGTCTGGTATTCCCATCTCTTTCAGGATTTTCCACAGTTTATGGTGATCCACACAGTCAAAGGCTTTGGCATAGCCAGTAAAGCAGAAATAGATGTTATTCTGGAACTCTCTTGCTTTTTGGATGATCCAGTGGATGTTGGCAATTTGATCTCTGGTTCCTGTGCCTTTTCTAAAACCAGCTTGAACATCTGGGAGTTCTCGGTTCACATACTGTTGAAGCCTCGCTTGGAGAATTTTAAACACTACTTTGCTACTGTGTAAGATGAGTGCAATTGTGCGGTAGTTTAAACAGTCTTTGGCATTGCCTTTCTTTGGAATTGGAATGAAAACTGACCTTTTCCAGTCCTGTGGCCACTGCTGAATTTTCCAAATTTGCTGGCATAGTGAGTGCAGCACTTTCGCAGCATCATCTTTTAGGATTTGAAATAGCTCAACAGAAACTCCATCACCTCCACTAGCTTTGTTCGTAGTGATGCTTTCTAAGGCCCACTTGACTTCATATTCCAGGATGTCTGGCTCTAGGTGAGTGATCACCCCAGCGTGGTTATCTGGGTTGTAAAGCTCTTTTTTGTACAGTTCTTCTGTGTATTCTTGCCACCTCTTTTTAATGTCTTCTGCTTCTGTTAGGTCCATACCATTTCTGTCCTTTATTGTGCCCATCTTTGCATGAGATGTTCCCTTGGTATCTCTAATTTTCTTGACGAGATCTCTAGTCTTTCCCATTCTGTTGTTTTCCTCTATTTCTTTGCATTGATCCTTTAGGATGACTTTGTTATCTCTCCCTGCTGTTCTTAGGAGCTCTGCATTCAGATGGTTAGTTTCAGTTTCTGGTTTTAGTGGCTCATAGCTAAAATAAAAAAGCCCTCACACAGACACAGTGTAAGCCAGATGCCACAGGGTGTACATAAGGCAAGTTCATGGTTAAGAACAGGGGATATACATCCAGAATTTACAAGTGTTTTTGATACACCTGATTTAGCCAGCTTCCTACCATAACTAATGAGATGATCAGTTTCAGCCTGATGATAAAGTGACAAGGAACTGGGACAAGGAGTAAGGCCCCTGCACTGCCGTCTTTGGCTTTACATCACTTAGCGTGGTCTTCATCCCAAGCCTCTTTGCAGATAACTTTTTAAGGACCTGCCACGTTGTGAAAATGAGCTTAGTTCAAACAGAACCCAGCAATCCCCTTAACCAGGCCTACGACACAGGTGATGCCACACCTTAGGATAGTAAGTCCTCGTAACGGACACACCTCACGACGCGCTGAAAACAGACGCCCCAGCCGGCACACCCCCAGCTCCTCCTGGGACGAGGCTTCCCATTCCCCTCTCGGGAAACCTAGTCCTTGTTCAGGTCTCTAAACGAGGGCACCGATGTCCCTCAGAATTTTTTTAAACTCGCAAAAATACAAATTCTAGTATCTTCATCTACGTCTTGTGGCACCGTCTGGGTGACCCCTGGAGTGCCTTGAACTGAGGGCCACTCCTCCACTGCATCACCAGATTTCCCTTTCTAGTGGGGAAACCTGTCATGCCACGACTTTGAGCATCTTCAGGAGGTCCCTGTTATCGTCTGGTGCAAGCCAAAACCCCGAGCCAAGGTCCTTAATCGTATGTCCTAAGAACTGCAGCTTCACTCCTCTCCCGTGGCCCTGAACCGGGCACTTGGGATCCTGGGTCTGATCGCCCCCACCTCCAGAGTCATCTTTGCCCTGAAGATGCTTCTGGCTTCTTACACTAATCACTTGTTTCCTCCTCTGTGCTTGGCACCCCACTCCAGTACTGTTGCCTGGAAAATCCCATGGACGGAGGAGGCTTGTAGGCTGCAGTCCATGGGTTTGCTACGAGTAGGACACGACCGAGTGACTTCACTTTCACTTTTCACTTTCATGCATTGGAGAAGGAAATGGCAGCCCACTCCAGTGTTCTTGCCTGGAGAATCCCAGGGACAGAGGAGCCTGGTGGGCTGCCATCTATGGGGTCGCACAGAGTCAGACACGACTGAAGTGACTTAGCAGCAGAAGCAGCAACTGTGCTACCGCAGCGCACATGTGATTGATTTGCCAATAAACTGAATTTTGCACCGTTAAGGACCACAGTTTATCCACCTTGATGTCTAGGCTCCTCCCCCACCACTCAAAGCATCTGTCACCTGTTCCCTGAATGTCTGCACTCAGCCCTGCACCTCAAATGCCCGTCTCTGAACCTGTGCTGGATTCCCCCATCCCTGGGCTTCTTTTACACAAGAACACTCCCTAGCTTCCCCCTCTTCTATCAAAACCCTACCCATTTTCCAAAGCTACACACACACGCCATGCATGGGCCTTGGTGAAGTTTTTCCTTCATCTCAGTCACTCTCCCTTAGGGACCCCAAAGATATGGGGGCAGATCCCAAAACACAAGAAATTAAGGCATTCAGTGCAGTGTCAGAAACGATACATGAAAAAGCAGACTGTGCTCCTCCAAACCAGGAAATAGTCCCAGCAATCCATGCCTCCTGGGGTCTTCTCAAAACCTCCTTTGTCTCCTGTCAGTGCTATAAGACCGAGGGTCTGACGTATAATTGGAGGTCTACACTCATTTTGACAAAGAATAGGAAAACAGTAAACTAAGGAGACACCCTACTTTCTAACATCTACCAGCCACTTAGTCAGGAATTTTAATACAGAGAAGGCGCTCCCTGGAGAAGGCAGGAGTCACACTGAGTGGAGGTCACCCGGTTTTCTGAGGACACTTCCTCTGCTGTGAACATCACCCGGTGAGCATGACCTCAAATTACTAGCTCCACAAGGCAGATGGAATTGCAGCTCTCCTTTGCTCTAAGAGAGAAAGAGGGACTCTGACATGAAGTGGTAACATTATGATTACCTGAATTATTTTGAGCAAAGATGGGGAGGACACGGGACAAAAGACAGCATGGCCAAGAGAAGGCATCAGGGTCTGAGATTCAAAAGGGTTTGAATCTCAGTGTTTCTCCACCAGTTTCTTTAAAAATATATACTAGTTTGAGCATGACCAAGTTAGAGCAAAGTTTCAATCCTGGAGACATTATTAATAGAAAAGGAACATTGTATAGTAAGATCCCCAAAGACCAGGGTTCAGAACATAGCTCTTAACTAACCAGGAGACCTTACCGAAGACATGTAACCTCCCAGGGTCTAGTCACTCTCCTTTGTTACACGGGGATAAGAGGACCTGCCCCAGACGTTCTTGGAGTAACACACAAAGTATGGGGAAACGCCCAGGACCCATCACAGATGTTTGCAGATTTTCTGTTCATATCGTGAATAACTGAATTGGCATTGTGCTTCTTTCTCCTAACTTAAGACTGAAACTGTTTATCACCTAGCCCTGGCAGACTGAATTTCCACCTTAACTGTCTCCTGTCCTCCAAATTTCTTTTCGTTAATCCAACACTAATGAAGTTGTGTACCAGGATGTGATGCTCAGAGCGGCTTCTGGTTGCCCTGGGCTCCCCCTTGTGGCATGTCCTGGGAATTGCACCTGAACCAGTCCCCACTTGAGGCAAAGGCCCCTGAACTAAGATTGTGCTGTGTGTGCTCATCTTTATTTTATCATTCTCCCTAGGTCTACTTTTACACTGTTCCTTAAGGTTATTTTTTGAACTTTAAGATTAACTTTGGTGTTCAAATATTAAGGCCAATAGATAGCATTTTTATCCTGGAAGTCAGTGGCAGATTGAAAAATTCTGATTGCAACTTGATCTTTATTTTTTGCAAATATCTATCAGCTTGTTGTCCTAACAAGCTTGTTTTTGTTGTCACAAAATTTGACTCTTCATAACCATGACTGCTTAGGTTTAAGGGGTGGACTTGGTCAACCTCCTTGGCTGCTTGCTGCTAAGTCACTTCAGTCATGTCTGACTCTGTGCGACCCCATAGACGGCAGCCCACCAGGCTCCCCTGTCCCTGGGATTCTCCAGGCAAGAACACTGGACTGGGTTGCCATTTCCTTCTCCAATGCATGGAAGTGAAAAGTGAAAGTGAAGTTGCTCAGTCGTGTCTGACCCTCAGCGACCCCAAGGACTGCAGCCTTCCAGGCTCCTCCATCCATGGGATTTTCCAGGCAAGAGTACTGGAGTGGGGTGCCATCGCCTTCTCCACCTTGGCTGCTTGGTTAGCTACAAAAACTTTATGTAAAGATTCAGGACCATTTTCTTAGGTTGCTTAGTCATTCACTCATGTTCAACTCTTTGCAAATCTTTGGACTGTAGCCCACCAGGCTCCTCTGTCCATGGGATTCTCCCGGTAAGAATACTGGAGTGGGTTGCTATTTCCTCCTCCAGGGGATCTTCCCAACTCAAGGACTGAACTCGTGTCTCCTGTGTCTCCTGCGTTACAGGCAGGTTCTTTACCCAACAAGCAACCAGGGAAGTCCCAGCACTTAACAGAAAGTCCATAAAACGTGTGGGTTTGGTTTGGAGGCACTGAAGGGCATAGATACACACCAGCTCTCCTGGGCTGAATCTGTCACCCACAGGCTCCCGTCTCAGATGGGCAGATGAGGGGTGATGGTACAATTTAGCTGTTTCGCTTAGGTGGGGGGAAAAAGAGGTTGATCTCAAAAATATTTGCTTAGTTTGGGCACTGCCCACTCATTTCCACCTGATCATTAACTTCTCAAAAGATCGTTTTCAGTGTCATCTTTGTAAAACCGCGCTCTGTCCCCATGAGTTACATCCTGTGTGGCCTTGAGAAGTCCATGCGAGGTTTTCGAGTCCACCTCATTTTTATTCTCTGTGTCTTTGCCTCCTGGTCACACAGATCCTCCTGGGTCAGAAGTACAACCACTCTGTGGACTGGTGGTCCTTCGGTGTCCTCCTCTACGAGATGCTAGTAGGCCAGTCCCCTTTCCACGGGCAGGATGAAGAGGAGCTTTTCCACTCCATCCGCATGGACAATCCCTTTTACCCGCGATGGCTCGAGAAGGAGGCGAAGGACCTTTTAGTGAAGGTAAGAAGTGAAGTCAAGGAGACTTTTGTAAGATTAGCACTAGGTATTCTGATCGTAAGATGTTATGGAAAGACTGGAACAAAGTTTTTGACCAACCCAGTACGTAGTAAACAACAATTGTCCTGAGCCAGCCTTAAAGGGGATGCTTGCCGTCTGTTTTAGCTGAGGCACCAGTAGGATGAACATGAGCTATCAAAATGAGTCACATGCATAATTTACAAAAGAAATCTCCAGCAACAGTCCCTATACAGTCTATTCTGTCCACCTGAAGCCATAAAATTCCTAGAAGAAAATAGACTTCATCAACATCAGTCCTAGCAATGTTTTGGGGGATCTGGCTCTATAAGCAAGGGAAACAAAAGCAAAAAAATAATATGCGACGACATCAAACTAAAAAGCTTCTTCTGCACAGCAAACGAAATCATCAAAATGAAAACTTTGAATGGGAGAAGATACTTGCAAATCATATGTCTAATAAGGGATTAATATCCAAAATACATAAAGAAATCATACAACTCAACAACAAACAACCCCATTTTTAAATGAGCAGAGGAGGATCTGAATCAACAGTTTTCTCAAAGACATACAGGGGGCTAGTATGTACATGAAAAGACGCTTAACATCACTCACCAGGGAGAACGCAAGTCACAAATACAATGAGCTGTCATCTCGTACCTGTCCGAGTGGCTGTTATCAAGAGGGCAAGAAGTAAGTACTGATGGGGATATGGAGAAAAGGGAACCTCATACACTGTTGTTGGGAACGTCAATCGATAGGTACACTATGGAAAACTGTATGGGGGTTCATCAAGAAGTTAGGAACAGAACGGCCATGCACTCATATGTCTTCCACTTTGGTTATTCATTCAAATGACATAGAAACACTAATTGGGAAATACATATGCACCTCTGTGTTCACTGCAGCATTGTTTACAATAGCCAAGATGTGGAAACAACCTAAATGTTTATCCATGGATGAACAGGGGAAGCTATGATGTGTGTGAGATGTGCATAATGGAATATTACTCAGCCGTGAAGATGAAATATTGCCATTTACAACACCATGGATGGATCTAGGGGGTTGTTCTAGCTAGTGAAATAAGTCAGACAGAGAAAGACAGGTACCATGTGCTTTCACTCATGTGAAATCTAAGAAAACACACAAAACAAGCACAATGAAATAAAAACAAACTCATGGATACAAAGAACAGATTCATGATTACCAGTGGAGAAGAGGGTTAGGGGATTGGGCAAAAACAGATGAAGGGGGGTCAACTCTATGGTGATGGGTGATAATTAGATCTCAGTGGTGATCGCTCTGTAATGTGTACAGATGTCGAATTATAACGCTGATCCTGAAACGTAGTTAAAAATCTTCCCCTTACCCTGGATGAAGATGTGGATAAGATGTGTGGCTTTCTGCTCATTCTTAGATAAAAGAAAAAGTTCTTGTCACTCCTAAGTTAGAAAACAGTGTCTCTGCTGAGAAATTAAAGCTGTCCTGGCCAAGATATAAGTCACTACATCAGTCCTAACTTGAAAGCAAAGACTTCCAGCTCCCTTTCCTCTGGCCAAGTTCACGGCTGGCAGCTGCTCGCTTCTGGAGAAGAGAGAGTGGTCATAGACTGCCAACTGTGTGTGCGTTACCTTCGTCTCCAACTCTTGGGTTTCTGCTTCAGACCGAACACAGCAAGAGGACAGAGAGATTATGAAGAGAAAGAACTGCTCTTGGATGACTGAGGGCCTCCTGCTCTTTGAATCTGATGAGTTTTAAAGCTGAGACTTTGGAAGTTCCCTGGTGGACCAGTTAGGACTCGGTGCGTTCACAATGCAGAGAGCCCAGGTTCAATCCCTGGTCAGGGAACTAAGATCCCACAAGCCACATGACATGACCAAAAAAATAAAGCCAAGGCTTTGTATGGGATTCTACCAGGTGTCTTGGAAATGCCTGTAATTGGAGACAATTTGCAATGAAGCCCTTGAGATTCAGGCTGTTGAATTCATCCCTCAACCCAACTTCTGTATGAAACCTTCAGCCAGCAACACTCCATGTGGGTGAGACTCCTGCTGAGCAGAGTCCACGGGCTGTCCAAATGGACGCAGGCCAGCCCTCCTGCCACGTTCCTGACCCGTGTCCATAGGAAGACATTGATGTATTTTTCACCCAGAACCCTTGATACTGCAGGCTCTTATCATCTTAGCAGCGATCTCCAGAATTTACTATCAAAGCAGGAGTCAGACCTCACCCGCGATAGACCAGACTTAAGCCTTGGCAGGCTTCCCTGGTGGCTCAGCAGCAAAGAATCCGCCTGCCAATGCAGGAGACACAAGTTCGAGTCCTGGTCTGGAGGATTCCACATACCGTGGAGCAGCTGAGCTCATGCAGCACAGCTCCTGAGCCTGTGAGCCCATGGCCGCAACAAGAGAAGCCACCACAGCACAGCCAGAGAGCACCCGCACTCACTGTCGCCAGAGAAAAGCCTGCACAGTGAAGACCCAGCACAGCCAAAAATAAACAAAAATAAGAAAGGAAATTACTTAAGAAAAAAAAAAAAAGAACCAGAACCCAGTGCTACAGACCCCAAGAATCACTAACCATGAACCAGGAGCGCCCAGGGAGTCAGTCCATTACAGAGACACGCGATGTACTGGAAAGCCATCACTACAGAATTAAACTTTAAGTTCTCGTCTTTTGAAGATGCAAAATACCATTACAGGGTGATTGTAGTAAGTTGTAAAAAATAAAAAAGAAACTCATGCTCATACAACATGCTAATTACATATCATGATAAGCACCTACATTTACTGAGCTGTTCCAGCAACTATGTGGATCAAAAAGACCCACGAGTATTAACCAAGAGCCAGCAGATCTAAAAAGAACTGCAAATACAGGTGTTTTGAACAAAACAGGGTTTTGATTTCTGACAACTCGTATCAGCTAGCTAAAATAAAAAGTCATTTAGGAAAATAATTTTTAGCTCTGCTCTTCTTATAATGAAAAGGGGACGAGAATAGGATCTTTCAACATCAGATGTTATCAGTGGTTTTAAATCCAAACTTAGAAGATTATCTGGCCTATCTTTTTTTCCACCAGTCTCCTTTTTTCTCATGAAGAACTGCTCAGAATTAAATTTAAACTGAGCAATACACTTCAGCCTCTCATCCGACTGTCAGCTTGTTTAGGGTGTTTCATACGTAGAGGCGGCTGTGGAGTTCTCCCTGAGGAATCAAGGTCTTGAATCTGAAGTGCTGACAAAGCCCCCAGAGGAGCCCCAGCCCAAGGTTGATGGTATTTAAAAATCTGAACCAGTACACCCTCAGCTTGCACTTTCTGATGGATCCAAACAGGCAGTAAACTTAGAAAACTCCCCAAATGACCAATTAAGTTCACTTTTAATGACTGAACAACACATCTATAAAATGAAAGCTAATTTCAAAATTAACCAATTAAAAAAAAGATGACAACAGTAAAAATTAGTTACAAGGATTGGAATGTAAACAATTTTGCTTTTCCATAATGGCAGCTTCAGGCACTATGACAGTTGTTACATTTATTTTACACCCTGGCTCTTGGAAGGACTTAATTGAGGTATGTTAGTTGGTTCCAGCTGCTGAAACAAAACACCGTAGACTGGGCGAATTAAACAACAGAAATTTACTTACTTACATTTCTGAAGGCTTGGGAATCCAAGGTCTGGGCCTGACAGGGTGGGTTTCTGGTGAGAACCCTCCTGCTGGCAGGCACTGTGTTCTTGCAATGACAACTCTGAGACCTCCTCTTATAAGGACTCAGCTCCACCGTCATGACCTCATTAACCTTAAGCATCTCCTTACTCCCAGTTAACTCACACTAGGGGCTAGGGATTCAATACACGGATTTTGAAGGGACACGGTTCAATCCACAGCATGAAGGCTGCCCTCCAAAGGCCTAGACTGTAAGAACTCACTAGAAAAAGAAAGCGAAGAAAAGGCTTGGAAGGTCTGAAGCTGACCTTGCAGCTACCTTTTCCATAAAGCTGAACACCTGTGCCTCCAAACCCAGCTCCTCCCAGCTCAGCAGAGGAGACGGCCCGGCAAGGACGCAGTGAGGGTGTAACCCTGACCAGGTGGAGATGACGGGAGTAAGTCCACAGAAAGACACTGGGGGCGGGGTGGTTTCCAAGGAGAGGAAGCCTGAGGAGGAGGAAAGGATTGCTTCCTGTTGGAGGAGAAAAGATGCGGTGAAAAGTGCAAGATGGAAACTAATTTTATCAGCTCAGCTCCCAGAACCTGGGAGAGCAAGGGCATAGGCCTTTTACTTTCTAATGCCAAGTTTCCATCTTTTAATTACTCAGCAATTAAAAGGACAGAACTATTGAGTCACCAGGGAACCAAAGGACATTAAAGTGCAAAGAAGAAAAAGTCAGTCTCTATAGGTCACGTACTGTGTGAGCCCACATCTGTAACATTCTTGAAAGGACAACATTGTGAGTTGTAAATCAGATTAGTGGCTCCCAGGGGTTAGGGGTCGTGGCGGCAGGGGAGTGACCATCAAGGGGAACCCCACGGGAGATCTTTGTGGTGACATGACAGTCCTGGGTCCTGTTTGTCTTCCTGGCCACCCAGACCTCCACATGTGATACACAGGACGAGGCGCATACACCGTGTGCGTGTCGGCCTCCTGTGCTGTCGTCATATTACGATGGACGCGCTAGGGGAGACCAGGCGAAAGGTGCGCAGGACCCCCTCTACTCTCTTCGCAACTTCCTGTGAATCTACATGTATGATCTGAATGTCTGCGTGCTCCCAGAACCTCGCATGTTTAAGTCCTCGAACTCACAACGTGATGTTATAGGTGGTGAGGCCTTTGAGGGGCAATTAGGTTTAGATAGGGTCATGAGGGTGGGGTCCTCAAGGTGCGATTAGTGTCCTTACAAAAAGAGGGAGAGAAAAGAGATCGCTCCCTCCAAACACGTGCGCCAAGAAAAGGCCTCGTGAGCCCATGGCAAGAAGACGGCCGCCTCCGGGCCAGGACGAGAGGTCTTACCAGAAACTGACCATGTCAGCACCTTGATCCTGGACTTCCCACCCTCAGAACCACGAGAAACAAACGTCTGCTATTTAAGCCTCCCAGTCTGGGGCATTTTGTTACAGCAGACTGAGACCCTATAATTATTTCAAAATAAAAAGTTTAAGAACAAAACTAAATCCAAAGCTAAATTCTAGCAAATACCCTCCTCCGCTTTTAAAAAAAGTCACCTGCAGAGTTTCAGTGGCAGGGAAAAGATTTGCTGTGAATGTAGAAAGTGAATTTTTTTGGTGAATAGAGCAGAAACAAAGACAATTAAGGATAAAGAAGGGGAAGAAAAAGAACCAGTTGTTGAAAGAGGTTTTAAATCCACGTGGAGGAATCTGTGCTTATTCTTTCTCCTGTGAGTAAGTAAAATGTCCATGTCCTTGCTCCGCGGGAAGATCTCCCAGGTTCTAGGAGCTGGTCTGATAAAAATTTTGCAATGTGCTAATTGTAAGACTGGCCTCTAGTTTCATCTCTGCGTCTCTTTTGCTCTATAATTTTAATCCAACAGCCCTCACATCCTTGAGCTCCCTTTTCTGTAAAAATCAAAGGTATACTAATGAATCATTTTGAGAGAAACTCCCTCTAGGGAGTTATACCTAATGTTGTGAGACCCAGAAGTAATGGATCCTCTGAAAAAGTTGGACAGAGTACTCACTGGCATCTGTAGCGGCAGTGGTGTCTGCTCCGGGCTGCATCCTCTTTAGTCCTGCAAGGGCGTGGGTGCGTGTAGTGCACTGAACAAATGCACGTCAGGAGAGGCTGTGCCCCAGCAAGAATTACAGCTGGAAAAGGGGGCCATGGACAAAACGAAAGACAGACCAGTGAGTGAGAGGAAATGTTTGCAGACGGGATGATCAATAGGGATTAATAGCCAGCATATGTAAACAACTCACACAAGTCAACATCAAAAGAAAAACAACCCAATTTAAAAATGGGCAGAATTTATCTCTGGGCTTTCTATTTTGTTCCATTGATCTGTATTCCTGTCTTTGTGCCAGTACCATATTACTCAGCCATTAAAAAGAATACATTTGAATCAGTTCTAATGAGGTGGATGAAACTGGAGCCTATTATACAGAGTGAAGTAAGCCAGAAAGAAAAACACCAATATAGTATATTAATGCATATATGTGGAATTTAGAAAGATGGTAACGATAACCCTGAATGTGAGACAGCAAAAGAGACACAGATGTATAGAACAGTCTTTTGGACTCTGTGGGAGAGGGAGAGGGTGGGATGATTTGGGAGAATGGCATTGAAACATGTATAATATCATATGTGAAATGAATCACCAGTCCAGGTTCGATGCAGGATACAGGACACTCAGGGCTGGTGCACTGGGATGACCCAGAGGGATGGTATGGGGAGGGAGGTGGGAGGGGGGTTCAGGAGGGGAACACATGTATACAGTGGCGGATTCATGTTGATGTATGGCAAAACCAATACAATATTATAAAGTAATTAGCCTCCAATTAAAATAAATTTATATTTTAAAAAAGAAAAAAATAAAAAATAACAAAACAAAAATGGGCAGAAGACCTTTTCCAAAGAAGAAATGAGGATGGTCAAGAGGCACATGAAAAGATGCTCGACATCACTAATCATCAAGGAAACACAAATCAACCACAGTGAGATGTCACCTCACACCTGTCAGAATGTCTATTGCAAAAAGACAACAAATAAGAAACGTTGGCAAGGAAGTAGAGAAGAGGAAATTCTCCTACATTGTTGGAGGGAACGTAAATTGGTGCAGCCATTATGGAAAACAGCATGGAGGTTCCTCAACAAACTAAAAATATTTATAATAACAAAGACATGGGAGCAACACCTGAGACTTCATCAATGACAAATGAGTCAAGAAGATTTTTATATATGTATATATATGTATGTGTATATATATATATATGCACATATGTACACACACACATACACATCCGATATAATACTGTTTAGCCATACGGAAGAATGAAATTTTGTCATTTGCAACAACATGAATGGACTCAGAGGGCATTATGCTAAGTGAAAATAAGTCAGACCTTGTCACAAGAGTTGGACAGGTCTGAGCAACTAACACTTTCACAGAAAAGTAAATACTATATCACTTATATGTGGAATCTTAAAAGTACAGCAAACTAGTGAATATAGCAAAAAAGCAGCAGACCCACCGATACAGAGAGCTGGTGGCTGCCAGCGGGGAGGAGGGTGGGGTGGCACAGGGGTGGGAGGGGAGGCGCAAACTCTTAGGTGCCAGATGGGCTAGAAGGATATATTATACAACGTGGGGAATACAGCCAATGTTTTGTAATAACTAAATGAAAAGTAAGCTTTAAAAGTTGTGTGAAATGTCTTCTTTAAGGTTTAAGGAATTACCGCTGGAACATGGCTGTCCAGTTGACGGTGGTCAGAGACACTCCCCTTTCTTACTCATTTATTTATCCAGGATGTCCTGTCCGTTTGTCTGGAAAATGATGAAACACTAATGACCCCAGACAGAAATACCTCTCCCTTTAGTAGAAAGAGCCGTCTGAGGAGGGGCTGAGGTTGGAGGGGAGATTCCAGGGGCAGATGCCAAGCCTGGGGGTCAGGGGAGGGGGCCGCCCACACTGCTTTCTTGCCCAGACAGTCGAATACGTTTAAACAAACTCCAGCTGCGTCCTGGCCATTTATGAAAGAGATGTGCTTTTTCCTACAAATGTAAACCACGCTTGTGACAGCTTTTATGGACGAAATCAAATCTTTCTCTGTAAACATTTATTCCTTTGGTGCAGCCTCCCCTGTGGCAGAGATGATGACTTCCCACGAGGTCAACGGGCATCTTCAGGACCAGGGTAGGGAGGATCAGCTGCAGGGCAGAGAAGATGATAATTTACTCTGTGCAAAACTAGAAAGGATTTGGAGTCCTGAAGCTGGAGATCATATTACCTTCTCATTATACCTTTTATCTTCTAAATTTTTTTTTTTTTTTTTTTACCTTTCACAGATATATCTGTTAGGCTCATAAAACTCTTTCTCATGATCCTCTTGGAACAAACGCCCCATGTTACTGGGGGAATGAACAGAAAACTAGTGTGTGCACACTTGGCCTCAGGCAGCTGTTACACTGCTAATCTGATTCCCTGAAGCATTTAATTATAACAACACGAGGCTAAGCTTTTCCTTAGAGCATGACTGTGAGTCTAAGAAAGCTTTGTCAGAAATCAAACTCAGTTGATGGCAGTCAACCAAGCAAGAAACACGCCGGTCACTTACCCTCTGCTGGTGTGTTTTGCAGACCAGGAATTAGCACACACCTGCATGTGTGCGTGTGTGTGTGTGTGTGTTGTTATTGTAACCCACAAAACAGTCCTGTAAGGAGGATTCACTCACCTTACTGATGACCCAACTCAGAGCTTCTGTAACTTGCTGGCGGCCTCATGAATAACACAGGGCAAAGCTGATTTCGATCGAGGTCTAGATAATTCAAAAAATAGCATTTCTAGAGCAAAGCTCAGACTCTGGAATATTCAGTAGACCGGTTGCCACTAGTTTGACTGGAGTCGATAGTTTAAGACAGTTGTAGAAAAAGAAGGCTCTGAAATCAGGTGGCAAGAGCCAAACCCCTCTCCTAGTGGAGTCAAGCCATGCGGACTGGGCTCCCTGCATCTGAGGAGCCTAGTTCATCCCATGAGAAGTAACTGCTCCCCTTCTGCTCCCTTTCAGCTCTTCGTAAGAGAGCCTGAGAAGCGGCTGGGGGTGAGGGGAGACATCCGTCAGCACCCCTTGTTTCGGGAGATCAATTGGGAAGAGCTGGAAAGGAAGGAGATCGACCCGCCATTCAGGCCTAAAGTGGTAAGGGGCCCCCGGGACCCTGAGGTCCTGCCAGTACCATCCTCACGTCACACCCAGGCTGCATGGACCCTGGCTTCTCACCCACCCTCTGGGGTGCTGTTCTTGGAAGAAAATCTTCTTTAACCATAAGCAGGCTATGGGGCTGGGGAGGGGGATGTAACTCATTTACTGTGTCAAATGTAGCTGCATGAAGAATGGATCACTGAGTATACAGGCCTTACACCGAATGT
Source organism: Bos mutus (assembly GCF_027580195.1). Classification (NCBI taxonomy): domain Eukaryota; kingdom Metazoa; phylum Chordata; class Mammalia; order Artiodactyla; family Bovidae; genus Bos; species Bos mutus. The sequence continues at coordinate 5,626,196 of NC_091629.1, forward strand.
GTGTGTGGACAGGTAACCCTGAGATGCGAGCTGTGCATGGATGCATTCAAGCTTTCAGGGTCAAGTCTGTGTGACCCACACCTGAGCGTAAACCCTGCCTCCTTTAACAGGAATTTTGGAGCCATGTGTTCTGTGATATTTGTGAAATTTTCCCTGACATATATCATCTGGTCATGTAACTACAGACCCTGATGGTAACTGGTAGATGTTTTTCAAGACAGGTCTCTAAATTCCCACTGGCAAGAGTCACCAACCTCCCTGAGCAAGGGCAGAACTTCCTGGGTCACTGTAAAATGAGGCAAAGTTGAGATAAAAAAATGTTCTGAAGGTAGATGGTAGTCATGGTGACGGAGCATATGAATGCACCTGAACACTTAAAAAGGGTTAGGATGGTCACTTTCATGTTATGTACATTTTACCACAATTAAAAAAAATTTTTTTTATCATGGTAAAAGTCACATAATACAACACATACTATTTTAACATTTCACTGTTCAGTAGCACTAAGGACATTCACAAGGTTGTGGAACGCTCACCATCATCCACCCGCCTGAGTTTTCCACCTTCCTCAACTGAAACTCTGTCGCTGTTAAACACAAACTCCCCAGTAGTACATGTATACAATGGAATATTACTCAGCCATAAAAAGGAGCGAAATTGTGTCATTTGCGGAGACATGGATGGAACTAGAGACTGTCATACAGAGTGAAGCCAGAAAAACATTGTATATTAACACAAATATGTGGAATTTATAACAATGTACAGATGAACCTCTTTACAAGCAGAAACACAGGCCCATGTATTTGTAGAGAGCAAACATATAGATTCCAAGGGGGTGGGGAGAGTGGGGTAGACTGGGAGATTGGGATCCATATATATATCACAACTTTTTTTTTTTAAGAGTAAAGCAAAGTGGTGGGCTTTTTAGGAGTAAAGCAAAGTGCCAGCTCTACCCCATTCCTGGTGATTCTGAGAATGAGATAGCAGCGACCTGGGTGAATATGAACCGTCTTTGCACCAGGTGGCACAGGCTTGTGGATTTCAAAGCAGTGCATTCACTCTAGAAAACGTCTTCCGTTGTTACCTGTGGTGGTGGATGGCCAGTCAGGGCAGTGTGTCCCCAGGCCAGGAAGCGTTAGTTATTCTCAACATTTTCCTAAGCTCTGGGGATGTTCTGAGGGTCCTACAGGGCTGGCCCATAGCAGTCTTCTTATTTGTAACAGCACCATTTCTAATACACAGGTTAATAATTTAGAGAGTAATTTCTGCCTTGTTCCAGCTCATCGGGGCAATGTCGTTTGTCTCGACTTCCATGAGAGACTATGATGGACTTGATATTTTCTGCACAAATAAATTGGACCTTTGATCTACTCTTTCCTTGTGGGATGATTCCAAATTCCTCCCATAGGAAGGCATTTCCCTGACCTGCAGTCTAAGCAGCTTTCTGTAGGCAAAGACCAAAGAACCGTTGGCCTCAGCAGCTCTGGAGGCCCCTTAAGGGTGGGAAGGGCTGACTCTTAGTCATGCTCGTATGAGGGTGACATTGCATAATGGTTGCTTTTAATCTTAGAAAGTGGAAGTGTACACCATACTGAACCGTATTTGTGAATAGGTCTGTTTTTGGTCATGGGCACCAATAGATCGGGTGGCATGAAGGGAGGTCACCCTAATCTGTCTTGTCTATGGAAGACAGCCCAAGATGTTTAATAATAACATTAGCATGGGATTCTTTTCCCATTCAGGCCATTAAAGAGTAGAGTTCCCTGTGCTATACACAGTAGGTCCTTATGAGGAATCTAAAAAAAGAGTAGTATTTTATGTATTTATGTATATATATATATATATAACTGATTCACTTTGCTGTACACTTGAAACTAACACATTGTAAATCAGTTATCCAGCAATAAAATTTTTAATAAAAAATTAAATAAAATGACTTAAAAAAAATAAGATGCCTGTGGGTAAGGGGAATGAACAGTAGTGAAGGATGTTGACAGAACAGGAATATATACTCTGCAAAACTCCTCCCCTCCTCCACTCCCAACCCCCACCCCTACCTCCCACTACTCCTCCACCCAGGGTCACCTGTAAGTTAAAAGATCAGAGGTCAGATTGGGGCTGACCATTTTCCCAAAGGTTGCCAATCCTGCTTCACGTACACTTATTTGAATGTGCAAGTCATAGAATCCCTCTATATGTATTTATTATGCTGTTGATAACACTGATGATCCGGGGTCTGAGAGATGGTCAATAAAACTCCCGTATGATCATCTGTAAGTGTTACTTTATTTGCAGATGTCACCTTTTTCATTTGCAGATTATAGCCTTGATGGTGAAAACAAAGATAATGAGTTCAGTGGCTGATCATCTTCTCTTTTTCTCCCCACCACTTAAACTCTGATCCAGAAATCACCATATGACTGCAGCAATTTCGACAAGGAATTCCTGAATGAGAAGCCCCGGCTGTCCTTCGCAGACAGGGCGCTGATCAACAGCATGGACCAGAACATGTTCCGGAACTTTTCCTTCATGAACCCAGGGATGGAGAAACTGATATCCTGACCTCGCCTCTCCAGAGGATTTGTCCTCTTCCCTCCGTGAACTGGTTCAAGCGGACACTCCTTGGGTTCCTTTTCAACTTGGAAAAGAAAAGAAACACTCAACCATAGAGGCTGAGCCCCTTGGAGCTCCTCAGCAGCTTTGTCTGTAGCAGAAACTAGCTCTGCTTCACTGATGACCATGGCCAGTCTTGAAGTTAGTTCCTTACTCACTGTAGCTATTTACTTGAAGATGGGTCTCCATGCTGTGAAAGATCTGAAAACTGAACTCTGCTCTGAGTTATGACTCTTCACATGGGCACCAACTACTGGTCCATGACCTATGTGTTGACTCAAGGAGCATAGTCTGAACCTCTCAAGACCGAAGACAGCACATTGCCTGGTGTAGCACTGGATTCCATTCAGCCACAGACAAGTCACCACTAACCCATTTCATTCTGTTCATACCTGTGCAAGTGTAAGGGGGAAGGGGTGGGGGAAGCCCTGACTAGGTTCTTACAGGAACTCTTCATAATAAACATAGCTTATAACTTGAGATTTACAAATCCACTCATTCTGATTAGCAAGGAAATTCATGGGAGAAAGGAAGATGGGGAGTGTTGGTGTCATTGATATGGAAGGTTGACTCGACCCCTACTCTTGTTATCTTGTCAACGTAGAAATTAGAATCCAATGAAGATTTAGTCATAGCATCGTTTTACTCCTGCCAATAAAACTTTTCCACCCATCCATTCTCAGTTGATTTCAGTATCAGTGGCAGTTTCTCATTATCATCCTCACATTAGAACAGGAGAAAAAAAAATGAAATGTGTAATTCTTCTAGGGAAAAGAAATCCCATTCCTTTCTGATACTGTTACGGATGTTTTGATGACTCATAAGTCTCTTGAGAAAGACATCTTTCAGGATAAACACCCATGCATGCTATTCACAATGATCTTATTTAATAAGAATTCTAACTATTCATGTTTAAAGTATCTGTGCTGTTTGTATATTTTGATAAAATGTTGTGACTTCATGACAAAGAGTGGATACATAAAAATGGAATAAAAGAGAAAGATGCCTCTTCATAGTTTAATTCCCTACTCATCCCCCTTACCCCCAACTTGGTTCTGTTTAGGTTATCATCAAAATATAGCTAGCATTGAGGTGATGTTTTAAATTTTGAGAATCATTCAAAATCCTCAACCAGGAGAGAGGCTCAGATAACCCTGAAGTTATTGGTGTTATATTTCTCTTTCTCTTTCCTACAAGATTTCTTTTTCCACTCACTTTCCAACATACTTTATTCCAAATTCCCTACAGTCTTCCCGGGACCTGTGGGATCAGGTCTTTAGTTTCCCACTCTCAGCTTTGCTCCAGTGACTTGTCATCGTGGTCTCCCCGTCACGCCGGACGCAGTTGTACCTCAGGGCCTTTGCACTTCCTGTTCTCAGCACCTGGGATGCTCTTCCCTCCAGTAAGATTCTTTGAAGGAATGATCTCCAACCCCCGAATTCAGCTCTGCCTCCTAACCTCTCTCCTGACTCTGCTTCCTCCAATGACAGCCTTCTTTCCGGTTCTTATAGAATGTGCTCGCCACCTCTCTGCAACTTTTGATACAAAGAAAGATGCTCTGTTTGATCTCCAGCCCCAAGGATGTTCTGACCTTTCCTCTTTCACCACCTCTACCTTTGATTAACTCCCCACCCCTAGCTGGCCTCACTCCCTCCTTCTTCCCCAAATCACCTCTGAGGCCCCTCCCCACCTCACATTTTTTTTTTTAACATAGTTTTCTCTTACCCCATGCCTTTAAGGATCCTCAACACAATCATCTCAATCCTCATCTCCAGTTTAGGCTCTCTGCCAGGCTTCACGCAGGTTCCATTAACATGTCCTGTTTTCTTAAGATCTTTCTATCTCTTACTTCCTAATTCTAATAACAGCACCATCATGGACCTGGTCATCCAGGCTCAGAGCCACAGAGTTCTTGTCAGCTATCTGCTCTCCCTTTCTAACCTCCCTCCTCTTCCTTCTACAAAATCCTTTTGAATCTGCCTCTGCAGTCTCTCCAAATACATACTTATCTCTCCTTTCTCCCCTGCTAATCGTGCCTGGATTATTTAATAGTCTATGAACCAGTGTTCCCATCTTAAGTCTCTGTCTACATTTTAATTCACACGTACGATATATAAACTGTAGGGTGGGAATAACTTTTCCTCTATCCTCTTACGTTCTGTGCCCAAGGGCCTGTGAATTAAGTTGACAAAAGCCCAATGAGCAAGAGAAGCATACTTTTATCTACACATGTAATGTGCGTGCATGTGGGAGAGCTCCGTGATGAGGCACTCAAAACAGTGGTTATGATTTGGGGCTTAAATAGCTAACTTGCCAGAGGAAAGGGAGGAAAAGGAAAAGTCTCCAATGGAAAGAGCAAATAGGTTTCAGGAGACAAGAGAGTTTGCAGAGGTAGGTTTACTCTTCGTCTCACTCCTGGGATCAGACACACACCCAAGAAGGAATCTATGGTGGTTCTCACTTCTCTGAAGTGTCTGCGTTTAGTCAGTTAAAGGAAGCTCCAGAAAGGCCTCTTTCTGCCTCTACTGCATCTCAAATAGCTTAAAATAATTTTTACTGTTTATGAAAAAATAATTTTTACTCTTTATGAAATATAAAAGTACTGTCTTCAGAAATCAAGGTTTTTATACCATGCCCTTATATTCATAATGTTGTGCAGGCTTCCCTGGCTGAATCCCATTCAAGGCACCCTATCCTGTCCCCAGACACCCTCTCTACCATCCCCTCTTGCCTCGGCCATCCACTCATCTGTGCTCCCATCACTCCAGATAGTTCTTAGCACTGCCTGTGAACCCCCTGCTTCCTGCCTCTGGGCCTCCCTGAGGCTAGTTTTTCTGCCCAGATGTCCCTGTCCCACAAGTTCATGTCCTCCTGTCTCTCAAAATCCACTCACATATCAGGTCTGCTATGAGGAGCCTCCTTTTCCTTGCTGGCCCCCAAGCCAAGCTGGTGTATCTCTTGCCCCTTTAAGCTTCCATTCTACTGTATTTCTCTCCACATCTCCAACACACCCACCATTTTCCATCAAGCTCTGCAAACATCTGCTTTGCCTCTGTTTCTAGACTGTAAACCCAGTCTCACTTCCCATATTTCTTTTGTATATTCAGGCTCAAAAAGAGCTGTCAGGCAAGGTGAGTAAGGAATGTATGGCACAGTGTGTGAATCGTGATCCCTCAAAAGATATGTCCCCCAGTACCTGCCAGCATGACCTTATCTGGAAAAGGGGTCTTGGCAGATGTCTTTAAGTTAAAGATCTCAAGATGAGAGCATCCTAGATTGTGTAGGGCTGGACTAGAAAGCCACATCGGGTGTCCTTATAAGAAATGCAGGGAGAAGAGGCGACTGGAGGCAGAGACAAGAGTGAGGCAGCCACAGGCCCAGGAACACCCGGGGCTGCGAGAAGTTGGGAGAGGCCAGGACGGAGCCCTCTCTAGAGCCTATGGGGGGAGCGTGGCCTGCCAACACCCTGGCTGACCTTCTGGCCTCCAAAACCAAGAGAGGGCTTCCCAGATGGTGCAGTGGTAAAGAATCTTTCTGCCAATGCAGCAGATGCAGGAGTCAGGTATGACTGAGCGACTGAGCACACACACAGGCCCCTCCTAAACTGAGGGAGAGTTCATCTGGGTCGTTTTCAAGTCAACCAGCCTATGGTCACTTATGACAGCAGCCGCAGGAAATGGATGCTCCGTTCAGGGAAGCCAGCAGTGGGTGTGCTGGGAGAGGGCAATGGTGAGGTTCAGGCTACCCTGTCTCTGATACAGACAGGACCCTCCCCACCCAGGCCAGATCCTTACATCCCTTCTCCTGCAGCAGCACCTCCACCATCGTTCAGCTTCTTGTCACGTTCTGACTCTTGCCTGTGTGTTTCTCTCATCACCTCGTTTCTCTCTCCTGCTTCTTCCCTCTCTGGCCTCCAATATCCTCTCTGACTGCAGAGCTCGTGGTTTTTCCACACACACAGGAAGAGGCCTCTGTCCGGCTCTCGATGTGTGACTTGGCAGCTGTTTCTTCCTGCCGGTGAAACATCCACACTGTGGTTTATAAACCTGTCAATATTGTCAGAGAAAAGACCCAGAGACACTTGTGAATGCACAGGAAGGCTGTGTATTCGAGGGGGACCATTGCGATGGGCTTAGGGGCCAGCATGGGGGAGGTGCCTGGGAAAGTGAGGGTCTACAGACAAGAAGCAGGGGGGCAGGGCAGTGGGTGGAAAATTACTAAGAGGAAACAGCAGGGGGAAGCGGGGCTTCTGGCTGATCTGACCTAGCAGGACTCTTGCGGAAGGCAGGCCAGGTAAGCAGACCTCATCTGGGGGATAAGGGATCACATGTCAAGAGTGGGGGTTCTGGTTAAACTGATGTCACAAGATTCTTGCTAAAATTGGATGATGCAGAAACAAATACAGAAGCCCCAAAGTTATGCTTACTTGAAAAAGATTTCAGGGAGGCTGAGTACAGGATCATCAAGGAGAGAGTCTCTGTTGGCATTCAGAGCAGAGATCCCAGCTGCAGCCATGAGGGCTTCGGGATTACCACCAGTCCAGCCTTCCTCTCTCCATGCAATAACTACTTCCATGTGGTCCTAAGAGCTTGCTACCCTCCCTGCTGTGAACATGACTGTCGAGAAGAGATCAGTTCCTAGGATCCCATGTGTCAGCTGAGACGTGCTGGGAGCGTGAAGAGCTGTGGAGAACAGGCGGGATTGGGAACCAGAGAGACCTGAGTTCAAGCCCCAGCTCTGCCATGATAAACTTCACAGCCTTACTTAACTTCCTGGATGAGGTTTTCTTGCCCATAAAATGGAGCTCATTGTCCATTATGAGACTGGGAGATGCTCCTGCACAGGGTGGGGAGTCAGTGCATGCTTCCTAGTGAGAGTCACTGGAAATTTTCAAGTTGATCATGAGCATGAGGGTATCCATCCATTCATCCACCCATCACATCTATCTATCATCTATCTATACCTCAGCTATTGATATAAATATATCAATATATTGATAGATATTAATAGGTTCAATGGATGAATGGATGGATAAATAGAGATGTTAGTGTCACTGTCCAGAAAAGTACATGAGAGTCAAATGTCCAGATGCTACAAACATTTGGATAAAGAATTTGAAGGTCATTCCACAGGCAAACTGGAGACACTGAAATTATGCCAACAAAGCACGACAAAATCCTCAAAGCAGAGCCACTAGAAGCATGCATTTTAAATTTTTAAATTAAAATAAGAGAGTTTTCTGCCAACCTGGAAGTGAATTTTCTGCAACGAAGACCCATTCAGATTCTTCCATGTGTAAGATCATATTATCTAAGTTGGAAAATATCAGTAAGATGGAGTACCAAGAGGTCTCAGCCCTTGTACCTCAAAAACAAGAATCTAACAACTACTCATTGAGGAAAAGAGCTCTGGAGAGTTCCAGGGTACAATTAAGAAGCCATAACAAGCCGTGTGTATGTGCTAAGTTGCGTCAGTCATGTCTCTTTGCAACCCTATGGACTGTAGTGTGGACTGTAGCCACATTCCTCTGTCCATGGGATTCTCCAGGAAAAAAACACTGGAGTGGGTTGTCACTGAAGTTGTAAAAAGCCAGTGGAGGGGAAAACTGGGGATGGCCACATAGAAAGCTACAGAAGGTGTTTAACTGTGTCTCCCCTCCTCAGACTGGTGCAGTTCAGTACTAAGAGGATCTCTGCAGCCAAAACTTCTGTTTTGGGGCCCAGAAGCCCACCCCACCACTGCAGGGGTGGATAGTGGTTAATATCCAAAACACTCTACATAAGGAACTCATACAACAAAGACCCTTGAGAGTCCCTTGGACTGCAAGATCAAACCAGTCAATCCTAAAGGAAATCAATCCTGAATATTCATTGCAAGGACTGATGCTGAAGCTGAAGCTCCAATACTTTGGCTACCTGATATAAAGAACTGATTCATTGGAAAAGACTCTGAAGCTGGCAAAGATTGAAGGCAGGAGGAGAAGGGGATGACAGAGGATGAGATGGTTGGATGGCATCACTGACTCAATGGACATGAGTTTGAGCAAGCTCCAGGAGTTGGTGATGCACAGGGAAGCCTGGCGTGCTGCAGTCCATGGGGTCACAGAGAGTCGGACATGAGAGCAACTGAACAACAATGAACAACATACAACTCAATAGCCAAAAACAAGTTAAAGTAGGCAAAATATCTAAATAGACATTTCCCAAAAGAAGGCACACAATTGACCAACAGGTCCATGAAAAGATGCTCAACATCATTTATCATCAAGGAAATGCAAACCAAAACCTCAAAGAGCTATCACCTCACCTGTCAGAATGGCCATCATCAAAATGAAAAGAAGTATGTGTCAGCAAGGATGTGGAAGAAAGGGGACCCTTATATACTGTGGTGGGAATGTAAATTGGGTTAGCCTCTCTGGACAACAGTATGGAGGCTCCTCAAAAAATTAAAAACAGAACTAAATAGAATATTATCCAGCAGTTCCACTTCTGGGTATATACCCAAAGGAAACAAAATCAGTATCTTGAAGAGATATTTGAACTCCATCATTCACTGCAGCATTGTTGACGATGGCCTAGATGTGGAAGCAACCTAAACGCCTGACGTAGATAAAGAAAAGTATGGTGTACATATATAAGGGAATATTAGTCAACCCTAAAAAAGGAAGTCCTGCCATTTGCAATAACATGGCTGAAGCGGGGGGATATGATACAAAGTGAAGTAAGCCAAAGAGAAATACTCTATGGCCTCACTTATATGTGGAATCTAAAACATTCAAAACTCATAGAAGCAGAGAGTAGCAGGGTTGCCAGGGGTTGGGGGAGGGGAAATGGGGAGATACAGGTCAAGGGGTACAGAGCTGCAGTCATGCAAGACGAATATACTGTGGAAATCTAATGTATAGCCACATGACTATAGGTAACAGTACCACACAGAACACCTGAAATTTGCTAAGGCAGGACATCATTAGTGTTCTCACCACAAAAAAGAGGTAAGTATGTGAGAAAACGGTAAGTTAATCAGCTCAACTGGTGACCATCCCACAAGGTACATGCGTACCAGAACATCAAATTGTACACCCAGAAGGCACACAGTATTTGTCAATTATACCTCAATAAAGCTGGAGAATTTTTTACTTAAAAAAACAACCTCAACATATAATTACAATGAGGTAAGTAATCTCTATATATTAAACTAGCCTTATATGGGCTTCCCTTGTAGCTTAGTTGGTAAAGAATCTGCCTGCAGTGCAGGAGACCTGGGTTCTATCCCTGGGTTGGGAAGATCCCCTGGAGAAGCAAATGGCAACCCACTCCAGTATCCTTGCCTAGAGAATCTAATGGACAGAGGAGCCTGGTGAGCTGCAGTCCATGGGGTCGCAAGGAGTCAGGCATGACTGAGAGACTAACACTTACTTACTTATGCACGCATGCTTCATGGGAAATGAATGCAAATTGCCAGCAGTTGGAACATTCTTTAGTACTACCCTTCTTGGTAATTTGGATGAAGATAGAGGGTCACAGAGGATGAGATGGTTGGATGGCATCACTGATTCAATGAACATGAACTTGGGCAAAGTCCAGGAGATGGTGAGGGACAGGGAGGACTGGCGTGCTTCAGTCCATGGGGTTGCAGAGAGTCAGACACAACTCGGTGACTGAACAACAACACACGTGCTTTTGTGTCAGCAAGTTTTATTTAATGAATGAAGGCACGTGTGTGTCTCTTAAACTCTTTGTACCAGCGGGTCCAAGAGGCATCAGGGCTAAAAAGGTTGAGTCATTTTTTATGGATGTAAAGTGCTGCACTCAATATGCCAGCAAACTTGGAAAACTCAGCACTGGCCACAGGACTGGAAAAGGTCAGTTTTCATTCCAATCCTAAAGAAAGGCAATGCCAAAGAATGCTCAAACTACTGCACAATTGCATTCATCTCACTAGTAAAGTAATGCTCAAAATTCTCCAAGCCAGGCTTTAGCAATACGTGAACCATGAACTTCCAGATGTTCAAGCTGGGTTTTGAAAAGGCAGAGGAACCAGAGATCAAATTGCCAACATCTGCTGGATCATGGAAAAAGCAAGAGAGTTCCAGAAAAACATCTATTTCTGCTTTATTGACTATGCCAAAGCCTTTGACTGTGTGGATCACAATCAACTGTGGAAAATTCTGAAAGAGATGGGAATACCAGACCACCTGACCTGCCTCTTGAGAAACCTGTACGCAGGTCAGGAAGCAACAGTTAGAACTGGACATGGAACAGCAGACTGGTTCCAAATAGGAAAAGGAGTACGTCAAGGCTGTATATTGTCACCCTGCTTATTTAACTTCTATGCAGAGTACATCATGAGAAACGCTGGGCTGGAAGAAGCACAAGCTGGAATCAAGATTGCCGGGAGAAATATCAATAATCTCAGATATGCAGATGACACTACTCATATGGCAGAAAGTGAAGAGGAACTAAAAAGCCTCTTGATGAAAGTGAAAGAAGAGAGTGAAAAAGTTGGCTTAAAGCTCAACATTCAGAAAATGAAGATCATGGCATCTGGTCCCATCACTTCATGGGATATAGATGGAGAAACAGTGTCAGACTTTATTTTTCTGGGCTCCAAAATCACTGCAGATGGTGACTGCAGCCATGAAATTAAAAGACGCTTACTCCTTGGAAGGAAAGTTATGACCAATCTAGATAGCATATTAAAAAGCAGAGATATTATTTTGCCAACAAAGGTCTGTCTAGTCAAGGCTATGGTTTTTCCAGTGGTCATGTATGGATGTGAGAGTTGGACTGTGAAGACAGCTGAGCGCCGAAGAATTGATGCTTTTGAACTGTGGTGTTGGAGAAGACTCTTGAGAGTCCCTTGGACTGCAAGGAGATCCAACCAGTCCATCCTAAAGGAGATCAGCCCTGGGTGTTCATTGGAAGGACTGATGCTAAAGCTGAAACTCCAGTACTTTGGCCACCTCATGCCAAGAGTTGACTCATTGGAAAAGACTCTGATGCTGGGAGGGATTGGGGGCAGGAGGAGAAGGGGACAACAGAGGATGAGATGGCTGGATGGCATCACTGACTCGATGGACGTGAGTCTGGGTGAACTCCTGGAGTTGGTGATGGACAGGGAGGCCTGGCGTGCTGCGATTCATGGGATCGCAAAGAGTCGGACACGACTGAGTGACTGAACTGAACTGAACTGATTCTTTGCTCATGGGGGCTTTTCCCCTCTGCCTGCATGTTACACTATCAACATTTCTATCATGAACCTATGACTCACCTCCTCAGCAGATCCTACCGTCACAGCACACAGCAGAACCATCCTCACTGCCCTCAGGGAGTTACCCAGAACTCTTGACCCTCGGTACTTACTTAGCAAGAAAAGGTAGACACATGTGCCCTGTTCACCGATGGCTCAGGGTAAAGAATCCGCCTGCCATGCAGGAGACACAGGAGATGCAGGTTTGATCCCAGGAAGACCCCCTGTAGAAGGCAATGACAACCCACTGCAGCATGCTTGCCTGGAGAATTCCACGGACAGAGGAACCTGGTGGGCTACAGTCCATGAGGTCGCAAAGAGTCGAACACAGCTTAGCACACACACAGATGTCTTGTTCACCAAGCTGTCAGAGACTGCTTAGCCATCCCCTTCTGGTTTAAAAAGACATCCAACTCAGAGTCACTTTATTTCTTTTGAGCTTGAGTCTAGCAAGAGATGAGAAGTTTCTCTCTATTAAAGCATTTATACTTTTTTCAGAATTCAACTCCTTGACCTATATGTTGGCTTATCCCTTTCAATGTTTTCAGAGTCAGAGGGGCCAGAAAAACACACTCATGATCGACACTTGCTCCAAAGTTTCAACAAGGTAGCCATCATGGTTCTTTGGTTCCTGCAATAACTGGAATTAAGAAAAAGAAGTCCACGTAGAGAATAAACTGGTGGTTGTCAAGGCAGAGGGGAATAGGAGATGGGTGCATAGGGAGGTAGGGGCTAGGAGATGCAAACTCTTCTATATAGAATGAGTAAACAAGGTCCTACTGTATACCATAGTGAACTGTATTCAGTATCCTGTAATGAACCATAATGGAAAAGAATATGAAAAATACTGTGTATGTGTGTGTATATATATACATATATATGTGTGTGTGTGTGTGTATAATTGAATCACTTTTCTGTACAGAAGTAACTGACACATTGTAAATCAACTATATATCAATAAAATAAAATTCTGAAAAAAGAAAACAATGTTCCAGATATCTAAAACACTTGTCAGGAGACTGCTGGTGGAAGGTCTTGCAAGAAAGAGCATAGGGTTATAACATCAAATACTTCCTTCGAGAAGCCAAACGGCCTGGGTTGTGACTTGGCTGTGTGAACACCTCCGTCTGTGCTGTGTAAATGGGCCTAGTCTCCTGACCTTCCTTGTAGACGCACCACTCGAGTTCTGAGCAGTGTGAAGAGGTGCTGCCCAGGTGTCTGCCAGTCCCAGGGGAACCATCTGCTACCCTTTGAAATGTGGGGGCTGGGGGAACATGTCCTGGTCTCCAAACATGTTCCAGGCTACTTTGAAAATGTCTAAGAACAGGGCAAGAGGGAGGAGGGAACACCCCCTACTCCCACTAAAACAAGCAACTCAATGACACAACCAACGTCAGAACCAGCTCTCCAGGGGCAAACCTGGCCAATAACACCGCTAATTGTTCTCTTAAAGCTAGTTTTGCCATTGTTCACTTTTACCTGATTGCATACCCACAGACGGCTCCAGGCAGCATCCGAGTCTAACTAAAGACAGTCACCCTTTCTCATGTGTCTTTTGCAGGCTTTGCACCCAAGCTCATCTACGGCAGAGAGGAGTGCATTACCCAGTATGGGGTAGTGTTCAGTCGTAAGTTTACCAGGGCTGTTTGAAGACTGCATCCATTCTGACTGGCCAGTGCCCATGCTGTCAGGGTGTTTAGATATTTTGAACCTCAATCCTGAATGTGGTAAATGGGATAGAGAAATGATACCCACTTGGCAATAAAGTCCTGTAAGTTTCCTTTCTTCTACCATTAAAATTCAGAATCTAGGAAGCAACCTAAATGTCCATCAACAGAGGAATGGATAAAGAAGATGTGGTACATATGCACAATGGAACATTACTCAGCCATGAAAAGGAACAAAATTGGGTTATTTGTAGAGATGTGAATGGACCTAGAGACTATCATACAAAGTCAGTCAGAGAAAATCAAATACTGTATGTCAATGCATATATATGGAATCAAGAAAAATGATACAGATGAACCTATTTGCAAACTGTAAACAGACACACAGATGTGGAGAAGTAAAGTATGGGGGTAAGGGTAAGGGGTGGGATGGATTGGAAGATTGGGATTAACACATATACACTATTAATACTATATATAATATAGGTAACAAACGAGAACCTATTGTACAGCACAGGTAACTCTCTCTATTCAGTGCCCTGTGGTGACCTAAATGGGAAGGAAACCCAACAGAGAGGGCATTTATGTATATGTCTTATAACCGATTCACTTTTCTATAGAGCAGAAACTAACACATCGTAAAGCAAATATATTCCAGTAAAAATTGTAAAAATTCAGAATCTAACAAACCATGTAAAAGTAGATAATGCAGCTGTTTTTTAAATGAGCACAGAACCAGCAGTCCTGTGATTACTAATCCTGTTTTGAATCAGCTTACCATTCTCCTCCAAAACCACCTTACTAGGCCACTCAGAGGGTACCCCACCATCCCCCTAGAGACAGACCACATCAAAATGGCAACACGGAACAAAGAATCGGCCAACACGTTTCACAGTGGAGGAGGAAGTCAATGTCAGAATCTTGGCTGTTATAAACGTATTTCAAATGTTTCCATCCCATGTGTTTTTGTAAAAAATTGTGGAGCGCAACAATAAAAATCCATGCCACCAAATTACCCATTACCAGTGCATGGCGGGGAGGGGCTGTCTATGCCTTGTTTCCAGAGTTTTCCCACCAGAAGTCCACCACCCAATTTCTGTAGATGTTATTACCCTACTGTTTTTTTTTCCAATCATATTTCTATTCCCTGACAAATATGTGGCTTCAGAATGTGGTGCTTAGTCACTCAGTCATGTCTGACTCTTTGTGCCCACCAGAATCCTCGGTCCAAAGGATTCTCTGGGCAAGAATACTGGAGTGGGTTGCCATTTCCTTCTCCATGGTGGGATTCTGTGATACAAGATGTGTTTCTTGTGATTCTTAGTTGCTACCCTAACTCATTGTGCAACTGGAAATTCTTCTGGCACTCTATCTAAAATAAAGTCCGGTGGGGCTTCCCTGGCAGTCCAGTGGCTAAGTATCTGCCTTGCAATGCAGGAGACATGGGTTTGACACCTGCTGGGGGAACTAAGATCCCACACGCCTCAGGGCAACTAAGCCTGGGCCCCGCGCGACACAGTGAAGATCCGCGTGCCACAGCTAAGGCCTGACACAGCCAAATAAGGAAATAAAATATTTAACATAAAAAATAATGTCCAGCACCTTCCATTTCTAAATCAGACCAGTCTTGAATAAGACGAAACAAGGAAATAAACTTAATTAAAAGTGAAATAACTTGCCAAGACCAAATGGCAGACCATCAAACTGGAGGAAATGAGGACTTCTGTAGGGGGTGGATTGTTTATGTAGGGTTTCATTTCAAAAGAGTAAAGAAGACATCGAAAGTGTTGGCTTATCCATAACTAGGATGCTCCTACCCCCTGCTCAGCGAGGGAGGCGACATGAGGGGGGAAACTGTGTTGGTCTGTCTGATCTTGGGCTAGGAAAAGAATCTGCGGAGAAAGCCAGGTTAATTATGTGCTGGGGGTCAAAACCTAAAAAAATGACTAAAATGAAGGCACAATCAGGTAAAGTTAGCGTCCCCAGCTTCAAACTATCCTATGGTGCAGCCACTCTGATGAATTGCTTGCTTTTTTTTTTTTTTTTTTGCATTTTTTTGTACCATAATGACCTACAGGAAGAGTAACCTACACATGCATATGAATAGCAGACCTTTGAAAAGTCTGATGAGGAAAACGAAATACTGCAGGGGGCCAAGGGCTTGGGACGCACCAGTTACCTTAAGGCAATAATAAAAGCAGGTTGATGGTCTGACAGGAGTGCCGTGAAATGATCATGACCATTTTGAGGCTACTGTGGTATTTTTTTTTTAATGGACACTCTGCTGTAATGAACACTGAGAACCTCACCTAATGAGGAGAAAATAGATGCCTGTTCTCAGAAGCACAGGTGCAGATGTTGGGGTCCGTTGTTCTGAAAATAATGTCAGACTCCAGAGCTCTAGATCCATGGGAAGGCAATACTGCTCCTTCCTGGCTCCTGATGGAAAGCTCAGATGTTTGCCAAACACGCCCACCTCAAGAAGGAAGAGGGTGGAGGATGACCTGCAGGGAACTGTGGCGGGAAGGGAAGCATGTAGACGGAGGACTGGAAATGTGTGGGTCATCATTCTGAAATGGCTTTGCTTCCAGTTCACTGCGAAACTCTGAACAAGTCATTCAGTCCTCAGGGGCCTCAAAATGAGGGAGGGTCAGAAAGATGCTATCTCAGGGCCCTTTTAGTTTGAGCGTTTTCTGGTTCTAATCTGAATCAAAATCCTGAGCAGCCACAAAGGTTGGTGAGCAATACTTCCCACACACACACAGACACTCCCCGATTCCACCCTTTGCAGGCATGAGGGCACCTGTGGGCCCCCTCTTCCCCTCTCGGCACCCCCTTCCTCAACCTGGGCCCCTGCATGCACCCTACCCAGGTACCCAGTTTCGCCTGCTGCCCAGAGACCCCCACCAGGACCCCAGCAGGAGACACTTTTGAGAATCGGCTCTCAGAAATAGTAACATCCAACTCTGCATTCCCCTCCACGGTGGCCAAAATCATGTCAAATTCATAATCAAGTTTTAATAAATGGTGAATCTGTTGGATGACTAATGACATTACTACTTGCTTCCTATTTTAGAGTGTACAAAGGACTTACACATCAAACTCTTTTCTTACAAAAGCTTTCTGAAATTGGACTGTAAATGTATCTATTCAATAGGTGAGGAATCAGGACTTCCCTGGTGGTCCAGTGGCTAAGACTCCACGCTCCCAACGCAGGGGGCCTGGGTTCAATCCCTGGTCGGGGAACTAAATCCCACAGGTTGCAACTAGAGGTCACATGCTGCAAATAAGACCTAGCACAGCCAAATAAATATATATTTTGGGGAACTCAACCTGGTGCTCAGTGACAACCTGGAAGGGTAGGAGGTGGGAGGGAGGTTCACAAAGCGAGGAACATATGTATATCTATAGCTGCTTCAGGTTGTTGCTTGGCAGAAACCAACTCTGCATTTATCCATCTTCTAGTTGACACTTTTGAACTGTGGTGTTGGAGAAGACTCTTGAGAGTCCCTTGGACTGCAAGGAGATCCAACCAGTCCATTCTGAAGGAGATCAGCCCTGGGATTTCTTTGGAAGGAATGATGCTAAAGCTGAAACTCCAGTACTTTGGCCACCTCATGCAAAGAGTTGACTCATTGAAAAAGACTCTGATGCTGGGAGGGATTGAGGGCAGGAAGAGAAGGGGACAACAGAGGATGAGATGGCTGGATGGCATCACCGACTCGATGGATGTGAATCTGAGTGAACTCCGGGAGTTGGTGATGGACAGGGAGGCCTGGCATGCTGCGATTCATGGAGTCACAAAGAGTCAGACATGACTGAGCGACTTAACTGAACTGGACTGAATTAAATAAATTAAAAAAAAAAAAAAAAGGTTAGGTATCTGAAACTCAGAGACACAAAAAACAGTCACCAAGTGGAGACTAGAATCCAGATCTCTCAGCATCCAATCTTGCTTTGTTCCAGACTATACTCAGCCTTCCTGCTGTATCTCCCCATCAGGGCTAGAAAGACTTTTACACCAACTCTTAGGGTCAGAAGTCACACCTGGTCTCACCTGTTCCACGTCTAGGGAAAAGAAACATGGAGAGATGGTCTCGTGGAGGCCTGGCCGTTGTAACACCACCCCCAATTCTCTCCCGTGCTGTACTTCCATATGGACTCCATCTTGCCAACAGAAAGGAGAACTTTTCCTTGAGTCCTGGTCAAAGGTATTGAGAAAGGGACATCTGGGTTTCTTTTAGGAAGACATGGACTCAAGAGTTCAGCTGTCCTAAGGGAGCCTTCCCTGCTCATGCGGACAAATGAGGAGGCATGGGTACTTCCTGTGAAAAAGATGTGGGCCATCAAGGGTGATGTTATTTTTAGGTGTGAAAAGTTAAGCAATTATATTATACAATAAATAAATGTTTAAAAAATACAATTTAAAAACCTTTACACCTTTTACAGCAAAAGAAAGGGGTTCTTAAAGAAGTTACTCTCTAGGGTTTGGTCCTTGGTTTGGAAGTTGTGGGGTTTTGGTATTTTTTGTTAAGTGCTTTAAGAATCTTGGTGCAGGGCTGGTGACGCTGCTCCAGTTTCTTAACTTGCTTGTTAGCAGGACCACCTGACGCAGCTGCTCGGCTGGGGCTTTGCCCAGTGATGCTGAGGTGTGGAAGCGGCAGCTGGGCACGGACAGCCAGAGGGACAGGGCCTTTGCACGTGTCCAGAAAGTGCAGCCACAGATTTCAGGATTCAGAGCGTCTGTCCTGGGCACACTCATCCAGGACTCCCAGGAGAAGAGGCATCAGCTTTTATCACCCGCCCAGCCCAGGAAATGCCAGGATCCACCCAGACAGCCCAAGACGAGGCAGACTTCTCCCGCCAGTCCTTCCTGTTTACTTACCCTCTTCCGATTTGGGAGAGAGGGCAGAAACCATGGTTACTGAGCCAGAAAAGATGGCGGAAGCCTGGGGTAGCGATGGAGCCTGGAAAGGAAGCCTGCCTGTTTCTCTCCTTCTCACCTACACGGTGCACTCAGCCCAACTGAACCAGAGGAGAGAGAACAGATGCTCTGAACGGATTTGCGATTATCTCACGTCAGATAGTAAAGAACCTGCCTGCAACACAGGAGACCTGGGTTCGATCCCTGGGTTGGGAAGATCCCTTGAAGGAGGGCATGGCGACCCACTCCAGTATTCTTGCCTGGAGAATCCCCATGGACAGAGGAGCCTGGCGGGCTGCAGTCCATGGGGTCATAAAGAACTGGAGAGAGTCAGGAATGACTGAGTGACTAAGCCAGCACACAGCACGTGGCACCCCAGGTGGCACTAGAGGTAAAGAACCTGTCTGCCAATGCAGGAGATATAAGAGACTCAGGTTTGATCCCTGGGTCCAGAAGATCCCCTGGAGGAGGAAATGGCAACCCACTCCAGTATTCTTGCCTGGAGAATCCCATGGACAGAGGAGCCTGGTGGACTGCAGTCCATGGCGTCGCAAAGAGTTGGACACAACTGAAGAGACTCAGCATGCATGCATGACACCACACAGTTAAGTTGCTGAAATGAGGCTCAAGGGAAGACAAGAAGTGACCAGACGACATTTTCAATCACCTAAAAATAACCAGAAAAGTCACAGGATCTAGGAGATTTCAGAAGCTGGAAGAATTAGCCCCACAAGGCAGGTTTGAATGGATGGTGGGCCAAAAATAATAATAAATGGTTCTTGTTTCATTTTACCCTGAGTTCTGTTTCTTTACACATAAATATGTATTGAAGCCAAGATAAGGTTGCACTTGGCATCACAGTACCTGTGAGAGATCTCGGCTGCATCAGTGACGTGCCTTTTGTCACCAACCCTGCCACCCTGGAAGGGGCTTAATAAATATTTGCTCAATGAAGGAATGCATTGGACCATAGGTGAGCACCCAGCTATGATCACCCATCAATGTGTGTGGCTGGTCAACAATAAGGCTTGGTGGGAATTATTTTGCCCAACAGGGACTGATTAATCTTTGGTATCAGATTCTCTGTCTTGGAGAATTTTAGGAAGACTCAGAAACCTGTGGAACAAGAGAGGAAGTGTCAAACCAGAGGCCACGAGGGAGCAAAAGGGATGAATAGCAGAAGGTGGGAGGTAGAGAGCAACCAGAGAGGCAGTGAGGAGGGAATGGTCTGTCCCCATTAACCCCTGGAGTAGTGACCAAGAGCCAACAACCTGTCCAGTCCGCACCTGGAGTTGCTCTAACATCCCAGAGTTATCAAGGAGTCCATAGGCTGCGGGGTATTTTGAAGGCAGCCCTGGGGTCAACCTGTGTGGCCCCTTTAACTCACCAAACCCACTCTCACTCACTCCGGGGGCCATCTTGGCAGAGAAGGGGCCCGCAGTCAGAAGGCGGGCCTGGAACTGAACTGCCTGGACGCCGCCATTCCTGCAGCGATGCTGGCGGGTCTCCATGAAGGCTGACAATGGGGAAGAGTCCTGGCTGTCTGTTTCTCTATGTTTCCCACAAAGCCCTGGGCCCAGAGAGTCCTGAGTGTGTCTTTGGGGTGGGTGGGTGTGTATGTGAGTGAGAGAAAGATAGAGATTAGCTAAATCCTTACACATCAAACCACACAGCTATTAGCATCAGATAAGCTGACTCACGGTTCCCTGCATACCTACTGTGTATTCCTGGCCCAGAACCTCCTGCACGAGGTCTTTGTGGCCGCATCAGGAGACACTGCATGAAGAGGCTCCCTCCATATTCTGCCTTTTAAATTGACAACAGTTGAAAGCAGGCTTGAACAACCAGAGCCCAGAGATCCTTGGGGCTGGAGTAGGCACCCCCTGAGGCAGTTCGTGTACAGCCCAGGACTCACTGTCAGAGAAGCGCACTCAGAGGGTGCAAGTTGCTCTGGGGGCCCATCTGGCAGGTGGGGTGACACCTCCAAGGAAGACAGGAAAGGCGTGTATTTCCATCTCCGAGTCCTCTGCCTTCTGTATTTCTTTTGCTGATGAAGCTTCGGGAGTAGAATTCATCATGAGAATGCAGTCACTTCACTGACTGACATGGCTGTTGGGCCAGCCCCCAGCTGGCAAATGGGGAGTCAAAGACTTCCTTATGGAAAAATATTGCCAAGTACTGTGCTAAGGGCTTTGTGGACATTTTTTCCACTTAGAACAACCCTATGAGGACAACATAATTGCTCCCATTTTATAAATAAGGCTTAGAAAGAGTCTATATTTTGCCCAGAGTATGTAAAAAAAAAAGAGAGAGAGAGAGAGAGCATTTGATTGCAACACCTGTGCCCTCTATCGGACGATGCATCAGGGCCAAGCAGGTGGGTTCTGAAGTCAGACTGCCCAATTCACATCCCAGCTTCACCACTACATAACCTTGAACTAGTCACTTAAATGCTGGGCCTCAGTGCCTCATGTCTAGGATGAGGACAACAGGGCCAATGTTAATGGGGACATGAGGAGAAGTAGATGAGATACAACGTGCAGAGCTCTTAGAAGACCACCGAATGTATACAAGGCAGCCACCAATCCATCAACATTGTTATTATTCTATATTATTGTTATAATACTACATTATTGTTACAATATTCCCAACAAAGAATCTAGAGACCTCTTTTGTAGGAAAAGTAATTCCATCAGAATTATTTCTACCTGAATTAATTCTATCTCAATTCTATCACCAAAGGAGGGGACCAAACTTAAATATAAACAAGCAAACACACACAAAAAATAAACTCAACCTCATTGATTGTATATAACTATAAAGATAACCAAAGATGTGGTTTGTAAAAGTTAACACAATTAAACTATAAAAAATATTAAAATTAACAATACTAATTTTATAAGGCGATGACACCAAGAGACTGAAACTAAACCAACACTCCCAATGTAACTGTGTCCTGATGACCACAGTGTAAAATCTTTTGCGTTTATTGTGGTTATCTGACCTCATGCACACAGTGTGATGACTCAGTCCATCCACTGCTTTTCCCCTACTGCAATTATCAAAGAGGAATCAGTTATGTGTCTTGATGCATTTGACCTTCATTTGTCATAAATTCGCAAGCACACCTCAGCTCTTTTGCACATGACAAAGTAATTCCATGGGGCCAACATAACCATGAACAAAATGCACCGCAAGCTCTATTTCAACACTACCTGATGGAACTTTGTGCAATCTTAGAAATGTACAAGGTGCTGTGCAAAATGACAGCCAGCCGTCGTTTGTAGCTATTGCTTGAAATGTGGCTGAGGATGGTACTCAGTTACAGGCAGGCATCAGTATGATCCATAATTTATATAAAAACTGTACATATACCTACCAGAATAACATACATACATACGTGTGTACAGACACAAAACTTTCAAATGTGTAGCAAGAATCTTCAGACCACTGATAACTTTGCAGTTTGCAGGATGCTACATTATAGCACACTGCATTCTTTCTATTGGGAAGATTCATTCAGGTCCAGCCTTAATGCCAAGGTCTCTGTTCCCCAGACCATACCTGGTAGTTGGTCAGAGGTAGAGAATCTAAGAATAATATTGCCATATCCTGGATTTACCAGGCCATGCCAGGAGTTTGGGGGTTACATTTTAAGAGAGACCTCAAAGAACTAAAGCTTTTTGAGATGAGGGTTAGCAGAAGAGTAAAGAGAAACTAAATTAGGCCAGACCAGAAAAGTCAAAAGAAATAGAAAGTGAAAGTCGCTCAGTCGTGTCTGACTCTTTGCAACCCCGTGGACTATATAGTCCATGAAATTCTCCAGGCCAGAATACTGGAGTTGGTAGCCTTTGCCTTCTCCAAGGGATCTTCCCAACCCAGAGATCAAACCCAGGTCTCCCTCACTGCAGGCAGATTCTTTACCAGCTGAGCCACCAGGCAAGCCCAGTAATACTGGAATGGGCAGCCTGTCCCTTCCCCATTGGATCTTCCCGACACAGGAACTGAACCAGGGTCTCCTGCATTGCAGGCAAATTCTTTACCAACTGAGCTATCGAAGAACTAGAGATGTCACTAATTATTAGAGAACTGCAAATCAAAATTATGATGAGATATCACCTCACACCAGCCAGAATGGTTTTCATCAAAAAATCCACAAACAATAAATTATAAAATTTGGAGGGTGTGGAGAAAAGGGAACCCTCCTACAGTGTTTGTGGGAATGCAAATTGGTACAGCCACTACAGAGAAGAGTATGGGTGCTCCTTAAAAATCGAAAAACAGATCTACCATATGACCTTGCAATTCCACTCCTAAGCATATATCCAGAGAAAAACATGATCCAAAAGGATACATGCACCCCAGTGTTGACTGCACCAATAGTTTACAACAGCCAAGGTATGAAAGCAACCTAAATGTCCTTTGGCAAATGAATGGAAAAAGAAGATGTGGTAAATATGTACGATGGACTATTACTCAGCCATTAAAAAGAATGAAATAATGCCATTTGCAGCAATGTGAATGGATCTAGATTGTCATACTGAGTGAAGTAAGCCAGAGAAGGAGAAATACCATTTAATATCCCTTATGTGCAGAACCTAAAAAGAAATGATACCAATCAATTTACAAAACAGTGACAGAGAGTGAACTTATGGATGCTAAGGGGAAGGGACAGTTAGGCAGTTTGGGATGGACATGTGCTGCTGCTGCTGCGTCGCTTCAGTCGTGTCCGACTCTGTGCGACCCCATAGACGGCAGCCCACCAGGCCACCCCGTCCCTGGGACCCTCCAGGCAAGAACACTGGAGTGGGTTGCCATTTCCTTCTCCAATGCATGAAAGTGAAAAGTGAAAGGGAAGTCGCTCAGTCGTGTCTGACTCTTAGCGACCCCATGGACTGCAGCCTACCAGGCTCCTCCATCCATGGGATTTTCCAGGCAAGAGTACTGGAGTGGGGTGCCATTGCCTTCTCCAGGGATGGACATGTACACATTGCTATATTTGAAATGGATAACCAACAAGGACCTACTGTATAGCACAGGGGACTCTGCTCAAAGTTAGGTGGCAGCTTGGACGGGAGGGAGGTTTGGGAGAGAATGGATACATGTGTATGTATGGTTGAGACCCTTCACTGTTTACCTGAACTGTCACAGCATTGTTAATTGGGGTATAATGGGGTAATCTATACCCCAATATAGAATAAAAAGTTCAAGAAAAATTAAAGCAATTTAGGACACCAGAAAAAAAAAAAGAACTGGAGATGTGTGGCTTGGAGGAGATAGTATCGAGAAGGAAAGGAAAAGGTATGGAAAAGCTATGCCTTGTGGACAAATGTTTGGAGGCTGCAGTTACAGGAAGCAAAAAGGACACGTTTCAGTTCACTTGAGGTTAGAGCAAAGAGAACACTGGCACGAGTCAAAACAAGATTGGCCATAGTGAGTAGAAGATAACATGTGTGGGTTGTATCTCAACCAAAACTAAACAGAAAGACTCTTCTTAGTGACCACGCGTGTGGTCTACATGAATAAAGACACAGGGTGCATTGAACACAGTTATTCATTCACTTCCTTCTTAACGTCACTTAACTTTTAAAGGAAAGATACATTCTTTAAAAGAACAAAGTGAACAAGGAAAGAAACAACAGAGGTGGAGATGTTAGCAGATTTGGAAGCTGGAAAGCAGTTGAAGGAGACTTGGCACAGTGAGGAGAGAAATCCTAAACCTGAGACCTATTTATTCCGTAGAATCTCAGAAGAGAACAGAAATGTGAATTGGACAAAAGACCCTTTACGTATAAGGTGGAGATGTAGCTGGAGGGAAAGGTTGAAACTCTTTAAAGGGAGTAAGATTTTCTGGGCAATTTCTCCATGTAGCCAAGATTCTACCCTGAGAGCCAGCAGAGACCTAGAGATCTGCTCTTCTAGAAAGGGTGACCTTGATTGACAAGATCTGGACTCATGAACCTTTCCCCCAACCCAGTGGAGGATGCGGAGAAGTCATGGTAACAAAAAGTGGGAGATTAAGTTAAAGCCCATGGATTTACTGGGGAGACCATCCCCCACCTCAGTCCCTCAGTTCATTTCCAGAGTAATTATTTCTCCCATGGCTGGACACTATAGGATTCCCTTTTGAGAAAACTGATCAGCCCAAGAGAAAAGGCCAGGAGATCCATCCATTTAGGGACATCCACGGAGGTTAAAGGGCCCCTTTAAACTGCTAAGTGAGCCTACTAATGTATAAGCCCATTCCAAGATCTCAGACTTCCCAATCATCATCTTAGTGTTTCACCAAAATATAAAAAGATAACTAAACCGCCAAGCACTTGAACAAAAGCGCTAGCCTACAAGGCAGAAATTGAAATAACATGTTCTTTTAAAAAAAAAAAAAAAAAACTGAGGGAAAACAAAAACAACAGACATGAGGAACAGAAGAAAACTAAATAATAACAACAATTATTATCTTCAGACACACAAAAGGAAGCACTGTGTCCATAGTACATCCATGAACAAAATGGATGCTATAAAAATGCAAACAGCATTCAGAGAAGAAAAAACTATTTGGGAAATTTAAAACATTGCTAAGAGAAATTTTTTAAAACTTCATAAGTTGGAAATAAAGCTAAATCTCCCAGAAAAAAGGAAAGCTTAGAAATGTTAGAAAAAAAAGTTTTAGGGCTGAGGTTCAATGTCCAAATAAAGGAGTTACAGAAGGAGAAATAATGGAAGGGGAGGGAGTTCTGAAAGAAATATTACAAGAAAATAACTCAGAGCTGAGACACTGTTTCCAGCTTCAACAGACTATTTTGACACCCAGTAAAATTACTGAAAAAAAAAAAAAAAACAACCTCTCATCAGAGCACATAATAAAGAAGTTTCAGAACACAGGTGAATTGGATAGGGGGGTGGGAGAGGGAAAGAGAAAGCTGATCCAGAAACCTTCCGTCGAGAAGAAAGAGGCTACCTACAACCGCTGACTGTTTATAACGCTGAAAGCTATAAGACAACGGAACAAGGTCTTCAAAACCCCGAGAGAAAACAAATTTGAACATATAATTCAATAACTCACCAAATCTCCATATTCCAAGTATGGAATTTTATGTTCAAATTTGCTTGAAGAAAGGAAGAAAGAGTGGAACTATATGTAACTTTGTTCTGTATATTCCAAGTCTCCTGTAAATTATTATCATAGTTTCATAATTTAAAAAAGAGAGAGGAAAAAAAAAGGAAGAAAGAGAGGGAAGGAGGCAGGAGGGACAAAAGAAAGCAGCAGGCTCCTTGGGAGGTAGGAAGTTCCCTGGAGCTGGGACTAATCAAGCAGAATGTATAGCCACTTTTTCAGAGGGATTTAGAGGGTTTTCAAACTTGAGATTCTTATTGTGATGGAACCAGTCATCAAACCTCCCTATAAACTCCAAGATTCTATAAGGAGCCCACAGAGTTTGGATGAAGAAGGTTCTGGAACTGAGTGCCAACAGTGGGTGAGGGTCGGTGAGCACCCTGTAAAGAGTAGCAGACAGGTTCCCCTCCCGCCGCCTGTAGTAGCCCAAGGAGCTGGGGAGAAAAAAGGAGAGGGAAGAAGCAGGCTTAGCTCTCTTCCTGTTTCTTTTCAGGAAGTCAGAGAGGCCCTGAGTGATGCGAGAGGGAGTACATGGGTGTTTACACCAGAGAGTGCCCTTAGCATACCTGTGAGCTCTCAGGTTGTAGAATTCTTCAGTAAGAGACAAATACCAAGACATGTTACTATCCTAAAATCTTTTCATACTCAAAGTCTGATTCTGCCTCACAGATTTGGGGGCTACATCTTTTCCTTTCTTTTTACTAAACCCAAAGTTTCTCTGAATTCACATGTGATCCTTTACAATGCAAACAGCAGCATGCAATTAATTTAAAAACAGGATGTTGTTATTTGGAAAAAGTCAGTTTAAAACCCAAACTGGAAGAGGATTTCTTTGCCATGGCTCATAGTAATGACCACACTTTTTTTTTTTTTTTCCCCAGTGCCGCAGGATTTAAGCAGCTTCAGGCGTCCAATCAAAGACACAAATCTGAAAAACAAGTGGAAAATCTAAGTCCAACAAAGCCTACTCAGATTTCAGTCTGTATTTCAAAACATCAACAGGTGACATCCACCCATCAACAGAAACTAGAAACTGCTCATTATGAACTGTCCCCATGGGTCACACATGTTGCATGCGGCACCAACTCCCCCAGGACAAGATACCCACTCACTGTTGCCATGGAAATTTTTCTTCTAAGGTTTTCCTCTGTGATGTCATTTGTTGCATGGTAAGGTGGAGTCCTCTAGTGTCCCTAAACGGTATTTCCTTCAAGAATAAATTACACGGTTGGCGTCTGTGATGGCGATTTATCAAGGGGAAAATTAATTCATCACCAAATCAATTGATATGAGTTTGAGCAACTCTGGGAGATGGTGAAAGACAGGGAAGCCTGGCATGCTGCAGTCCACGGAGTCACAGAGAGTCAGACATGACGGACTGACTGAACAACATCTGGGTTTGATCCTAAAGCAGCTAAACTCTAGAGTGGAATAAAAATAAGAATCTTTTGCATTTTGCACTCATGGTCTGACTGGTCAACAATAACAAGAATCAAAATTGCTTTATCATGGTGACTATTTTACTCCCCGGGAAGGTATATTTGCCAATGCTGTGTTTGTGTGCGCTCAGTTATGTCTGACTCTTTGTGACCACATGGATTGCTTCCTCTGTTCATGGGATTTTACAGGCAGCAGTTCTGGAGTGGATTGCCATTTCCTACTCCAGGGGAATCTTCCCAACCCAGGGACTGAACCCAGGTCACTTGCATCTCCTACATTGGCAAGCACGTTCTTTACCGCTGCACCATCTGAGAAGTCTGCCAAGTAGACTAGAAACTCATCCAACTCTTTTTCAAGAGAAAAATGTAGACAAATGTCAACAGTGTAGCCCTACCCATACTGTGACCCACCAATCCCAGTATGGAATTTCAGATGAGTAACTGAGTGATATAACAAAAAATCTGTCCTTTCCCCACTGGCTTAAAATTCTATGTCGTGTATTATCTTGTCACACACAACTTTGGATATCCTCTGTTGTAATATATTGAGCTATTCATTCTTCTACCAAAAACCAACTGTTTAACTTTGTATCACTTTATAACATGCTGATATCTTGCGAGGTAATCACTCTTTCAAACACTCTTTGCCCATTCTTATACATTTACCGTTACAAATTAACTTTAAAGTTAGCTTAAATCACCCTTTTAAATAAAACTGCCACTTTTATTGGGATTGCACTGAAATAAACTGACTTGAGGGCAATGAATTTCTTTTACATTGTAAAACACTCCGAGATAACTAAACTCTCCTTTGCTCAGATATGGCTTCTTACATTCTTCTTACCATAAAGTTATCACATTTAAAAGACTTTCTTCACCATCCAGCTATTGCCTGTGTTCATAGG
This sequence comes from Bos mutus, assembly GCF_027580195.1. NCBI lineage: Eukaryota > Metazoa > Chordata > Mammalia > Artiodactyla > Bovidae > Bos > Bos mutus. Next base: position 5,654,107 of record NC_091629.1, read on the forward strand.
CTGATTTTACTATTACTAACTGAATACACTTGACAGATACTGAGATGGCAGGCATTATTGTAGATGCTTATTTAAAAGGGTTAGGAACATGCCTGGCCATAGTAAGTAAATACCATGTTAGCAATTGTCATCAGCATTATTATCACTATATAAAACCTTTGGGTGTAGCATTCATGGATCCAGAGATTGTCACATGGAGTCAAGTAAGTCAGACAGAGAAAGAGAAACATCGTATGACATCCCTTAGATACAGAATCTAAAATGAAATGATTCAAATGAACTTATTTACAAAACAGAAACAGACTCACAGACTTAGAGAACAAATTTATGGTTACGGAGCCGGGGCAGGATCAGAAGGCATAGTTAGGGAGTCTGGGATGGACATGTACACACTGCTCTATTTAAAAGAGACAGCCAAAAAGGACCTTCTATATAGTACAGGGAACTCTGCTCAGTATTATGTGGCAGCCTGGACAGGAAGGGAGGTTGGGGGAGAATGGATACATGCATGGCTGAGTCCCTTTGCTGTTCACCAGAAACTATCACAACATTGTTAACTGGCTATACTCCAACATAAAATAAAAAATTAAAAACAAAAAAACAACTTTTGCTGCATCTTTTTGAACTATGTTCAGAAGTGGCGACTGGGTAACACTGATAAGTAGCCATATAAGGTAAATTATGTGCTAGACCAGGGAGGTCAAGAAACATTTCCTGTAAAGGACTGCTGCTGCTGCTAAGTCGCTTCAGTCATGCCCGACTCTGTGCAACCCCATAAACGGTAGCCCACCAGGCTCGTCTGTCCCTGGGATTCTCCAGGCAAGAATACTGGAGTGAGTTGCCATTTGCTTCTCTGTAAAGGACTGCTGCTGCTAAGTCGCTTCAGTCGTGTCCGACTCTGTGCAACCCCATAGACGGCAGCCCACCAGGCTCCCCCGTCCCTGGGATTCTCCAGGCAAGAACACTGGAGTGGGTTGCCATTTCCTTCTCCAATGCATGAAAGTGAAAAAAGTGAAGTTGCTCAGTCGTGTCCGACTCTTCGTGACCCCATGGACTGCAGCCCACCAAGCTCCTCTGTCCATGGGATTTTGCAGGCAAGAGTACTGGAGTGGGGTGCCATTGCCTTCTCCAGTGTAAAGGACTAGCATATAGTAAATATTTTAATCTTTGCAGGCCATAATCTCGATGGCAGTTATTCAACTCTACTGCAGGAAAGAGATCAGAGCGGTATTCCAATAAAACTTCATTTACAAAACAGAGTTTCTCTAAGGGCTCACATTTGCCAATCCCCCAGACAAAATCAGGAAGTCAGTCACATTGGTTTATGATGTCCCTCTGCTGTCTTACAATGATCCTTTTTGTCTTTTTTACAGTGACTTGGCACCATAGGAATTTGTCTTACCCTCAGGAAAATATTGTTCTTGGAGTATTCACATGTCAGAGTGATGTCTCTGCAATAACTCCTGGGCAATGGCAAGTTTTATGAAGGGGAACAGGGAAAAGGATGATCATAGCTAGCATCTATGAGGGTTTCATGGGCTCAGAAACCTTCTACATGGTTTAAATGCATTGATTCATTTAAACTTCACAACTACATAAGACAGCTACCAAAATGATCCTCAATTAACTGACTAGAAACTGAAGTACAGAAAGGCTGAGGAACTAGGTCAAGGTCACATCACTATTAGAGAAATGGACTGTGAACACTAGTCTCTCATTATAAACTAGAGACTGAAAAAAAGAGTATTTATTGCCTAAAAACCCCATGTCCATGGAATTCTCTACGCCAGAATACAGGAGTGGGTAGCCTTCCCCTTCTCCAGGAGATCTTCTCAATCCAGGGATCGAAACCCAGGCCTCCTACAATGCAGGCAGATTCTTTGCCAGAAGAGCCATAGTTCAGTTCAGTTGCTCAGTTGTGTCTGACTCTTTGTGACCCCATGGACTGCAGCACGCCAAGCTTCCCTGTCCATCACCAACTCCCGGAGTTGACTCAAACTCATGTCCACTGAGTCAGTGATACCATCCAACCATCTCATCCTCTGTCATCCCCTTCTCCTCCTGCCTTTAATCTTTCCCAGTATCAAGGTCTTTTCCAATGAGTCAGTTCTTCACATCAGGTGGCCAAAGTACTGGAGTTTCAGCTTAAGCATCATTCCTTCCAATGAATATTCAGGACTGATTTCCTTTAGGATGAAGTAGTTGGATCTCCTTGCTGTCCAAGGGACTCTCAAGAGTCTTCTCCAACACCAATCAAAAGCATCCAATCAAAAGCATTGATTCTTCAGTGCTCAGCTTTCTTTATAGTTCAACTCTCACATCCATACATGACTACTGTAAAAACCATAACCTTGACTAGACAGACCTTTGTTGGCAAAGTAATCTCTCTGCTTTTTAATATGCTGTCTAGGTTTGTCATAGCTTTTCTTCCAAGGAGTAAGCATCTTTTAATTTCATGGCTGCAGTCACCATCTGCAGTGACTTTGGAGCCCAAAACAAATCAAACAAAGTCTGTCACCATTTCCATTATTTCTCCATCTACTTGCCATGAAGTGATGGGACCAGATGCCATGATCTTAGTTTTTTGAATGTTGAGTTATAAGCCAACTTTTTCACTCCCCTCTTTCACTTTCATCAAGAGGCTCTTTAGCTGCTCTTTGCTTTCTGTCATAAGGGTGATGTCATCTGCATAACTGAGGTTATTGATACTTCTCCTAGCAATCTTGATTCCAGTTTGTGCTTCATCCAGCCCAGCATTTCTCATGATGTATTCTGCATGTAAGTTAAATAAGCAGGGTGACAATATACAGCCTTGATGTACTCCTTTCCCAATTTGGAACCAGTCTGTCGTTCCATGTCTGGTTCTAACTGTTGCTTCTTGACCTGCACACAGACTTCTCAGGAGGCAGATAAGGTGGTCTGGTATTCCCATCTCTTGAAGAATTTTTCATACTTTGTTGTGATCCACACAGTCAAAGGCTTTGTGATCACACAGTCAAAGCCACAAAGGAAGCCCAAGAATACTGGAGTGGGTAGCCTATCCCTTCTCCACTGGATCTTCCAAACCCAAGAATCGAACTGGGGTCTCACACATTGCAGGTGGATTCTTTACCAACTGAGCTGTCAGCAAAGCCCCCAACTCCCCCTCAAAAAAAGAGTATTACCTAAAAACCTTTGGATTTTTTAATAAAACACAAAGACCAAATAACTCACTCCCTCTAATAAATCTGCAACATTCCTCAAGAGGAGTTATTGGCATTTAAGGAAGGACCATTATTTGCTAGATGAAACAGCTCAACTTACTGTAAGACATTTTGCCCCCCCTGGCCCCCCATGCACTAAATGCTGACAATTACCAAGACCACCATTCCTGAGACCATTTTGAAAACCAAAAATGCCCCTATGCATTTCCAAGTCTCACTGCCACTTAAAGCTTCTGTTTGGGGTCAATCTTGGCAGCTGTTGACCAAGAAATATGGCTCCACCTTCTGTCCTAGATTTCCTCCCAAGAAGGGCAACAAGCATCGAAGAAAAAGGTATCTTCTTGGCAGCCTCATTCAGCCACTATGATGAAGAGTCCCAAACAGAGAACTAACTGTTGTCTCTGGCACCTGAAATTCCAATTTAGGAGCTGTGTTCGTTTACTTAAGGATTTATATCCCTTAAAGGCACATATCCTGCCAAAGTGGTAACATATTAAATAACTCATAAATATTCCTTAATAAGTTCATCTCAAAATCAACCAATCCATACATGAAGACGTTTACTGAGAATTGAGTACCCAAAAAGTGCTAAGAGGCTGGCTTGTGCTATGTCCACACAAACTTCTCCCACAGTTAACGAGTTACTGCCAGACTCCTTCTAATGCAGGGTAACCCGAAGTTAAATGAGGTCTGTTAAATTTTGTGTTTGTCATGGCATCCACCAGCTTTTTAACACATCTCACCAAAATTAGGATGAACTAACATTTCTACATTATGAGACTTGTAATTTTGCCTTTGGAGGAATTTCATGAACAAAGAAACTTCATCTCGGTCTGCTACCATAATCCTAGTGATTTTACCCCTTCCATGAAAAGTATAGCTTTTCATTAGATCAACATTCTTGCTATCATATCCTCCATGCTACAAACTGGGAAATACCCTTCTGTAGGTTTACTCACTTTAACTTACATGAAGGAGAACATACTCAGTTCAGTTGCTTAGTTGTGTCCAACTCTTTGCCACCATATGGACTGCAGCACGCCAGGCTTCCCTGTCCATCACCAACTCCTGGAGCTTGCTCAAACTCATGTCCATTGAGTCAGTGATGCAATCCAACCATCTCATCCTCTGTAGTCCCCTTCTCCTCCCGCCTTCAATCTTTCCCAGCATCAGGGTCTTTTCCAATAAGTCAGTTCTTCACCGCAGGTGGCCAAAGTATTGGAATTTCAACTTTAGCATCAGTCCTTCAAATGAATATTCAGGACTGATTTCCTTTAGAATTGACTGGTTAGATCTCCTTGCAGTCCAAGGGACTCTCAAGAGTCTTCTCCAACACCGCAGTTCAAAAGCATCAATTCTTCAGCACTCAGCTTTCTTTATAGTCCAACTCTTACATCCATACATGACTTCTGGAAAAACCATAGCTTTGACGAGACAGACCTTCATTGGTAAAATAATGTCTCTGCTTTTTAATATGCTGTCTAGGTTTGTCATAGCTTTTCTTCCAAGGAGCAAGGGTCTTTTAATTTCACTACAATCACCATCTGCAGTGATTTTGGAGCCCCCCTACCCCGCCGCAAAAGTCTGTCACGGCTTCCATTTTTTCTCCATCTACTTGCCATGAAGTGATGGGACCGGGTGCCATGATCTTAGTTTTTTGAATGTTGAGTTCTAAGCCAACTTTTTCACTCCCCTCTTTCACTTTCATCAAGAGGCTCTTTAGCTTCTCTTTGCTTTCTTCCATAAGGGTAGTGGCATCTGCATATCTTAGGTTATTGATATTTCTCCTGGCAATCTTCATTCCAGTTTGTGCTTCGTCAAGTCCAGCATTTCTCATGATTTACTCTGCATATAAGTTAAATAAGCAGGGTGACAATATACAGCCTTGATGTACTCCTTTTCCTATTTGGAACCAGTCTGTTGTTCCATGTCCAGTTCTAACTATTGCTTCTTGCCCTGCACACAGGTTTCTCAGGAGGCAAGTAAGGTGGTCTGGTATTTCCATCTCTTGAAGAATTTTCCACACTTTGTTGTGATCCACACAGTCAAAGGCTTTGGCATAGTCAATAAGGCAGAAGTAGATGTTTTTCTGGAACGCCCTTGCTTTTTCTATGATCCAGCGGATGTTGGCAATTTGATTTCTGGTTCCTCTGACTTTCCTAAATACACTTTGAACATTTGGAAGTTCTCAGTTCACATACTGTTGAAGCCTAGCTTGGAGAATTTTAAGGATTACTTTGCTAGCATGTGAGATGAGTGCAACTGTGCCATAGTTTGAACATTCTTTGGCATTGCCTTTCTTTGGGATTGGAATGAAAACTGACCTTTTCCAATTAACACACAGAAATCCCTTGCATTCCTATACACTAACAATGAGAAAACAGAAAGAAATTAAGGAAACAATTTCATTCACCATTGAGAAAAAAAGAATAAAATAATTAGGAATAAATCTACCTAAAGAAACAAAAGACCTATATATAGAAAACTATAAAACACTGATGAAAGAAATCAAAGAGGACACAAATAGATGGAGAAATATATCATGTTCATGGATCGGAAGAATCAATATAGTGAAAATGAGTATACTACCCTAAGCAATCTACAGATTAAATGCAATCCCTATCAAGCTACCAATGGTATTTTTCAGAGAACTAGAACAAATAATTTCACAATTTGTATGGAAATACAAAAAAAAACTTAAATAGCCAAAGCAATTTTGAGAAAGAAGAATGGAACTGGAGGAATCAATCTACCTGACTTCAGAATAGACTACAAATCTACAGTCATTAAGACAGTATGGTACTGGCACAAAGACAGAAATATAGATCAATGGAACAAAATAGAAAGCCCAGAGATAAATCCATGCACCTATGGACACCTTATCTTTGATAAAGGAGGCAAGAATATATGATGGAGAAAAGACATTCTCTTTAGCAAGTGGTACTGGGAAAACTGGTCAACCACCTGTAAAAGAATGACCCTAGAACACTTTACAACACGGTACACAGAAATAAACTCAAAATGTATTAGAGATCTAAATGTAAGACCAGAAACTATAAAACTCCTAGAGGAAAACATAGGCAAAACACTCCCTGACATAAATCACAGATAGGATCCTCTCTGATCCATCTCCCAGAGTAACGGAAATAAAAACAAAAATAAACACATGGGACCTAATTAAACTTAAAAGGTTTTGCACAACAAAGGAAACTATAAGCAAGGTGAAAAGACAGCCTTCAGAATGGGAGAAAATAATAGCAAATGAAGCAACTGACAAAGAATTAATCTCTAAAATATACAAAATTGAGCAACTCATGCAGCTCAATATCAGAAAAATAAATGACCCTATCAAAAAGTGGGCCAAAGAACTAAACAGACATTTCTCCAAAGAAGACATACAGATGGCTAACAAACACATGAAAAGATACTCAACATCACTCATTATCAGAGAAATGCAAATCAAAACCACAATGAGGTACCATCTGAACTGAACTGAACTGATGGGAGATGGGGGAGAGACACAGAGGATTCCTGAGATATAGTCATGCTTCACTTATTGGCCTTTTTGGTGAACATATGGATTTTTTTTTCTCTCTAAATGGTATGCTTGTAGTTTATATACTCTTTGTTCAGTTCAGTTCAGTCGCTCAGTCATGTCTGACTCTTTGCGACCCCATGAATCGCAGCATGCCAGGCCTCCCTGTCCATCACCAACTCCCGGAGTTCACTCAAACTCATGTCCATCGAGTCAGTGATGCCATCTAGCCATCTCATCCTCTGTCGTCCCCTTTTCCTCCCGCCCCCAATCCCTCCCAGCATCAGAGTCTTTTCCAATGAGTCAACTCTTCGCATGAGGTGGCCAAAGTACTCGAGCTTCAGCTTTAGCATCATTCCTTCCAAAGAAATCCCAGGGCTGATCTCCTTCAGAATGGACTGGTTTGATCTCCTTGCCGTCCAAGGGACTCTCAAGAGTCTTCTCCAACACCACAGTTCAAAAGCATCAATTCTTCAGTGCTCAGCCTTCTTCACTGTCCAACTCTCACATCCATACATGACCACTGGAAAAACCATAGCCTTGACTAGACGAACCTTTGTTGGCAAAGTAATGTCTCTGCTTTTGATTATGCTATGTAGGTTGGTCATAACTTTCCTTCCAAGGAGTAAGCGTCTTTTAATTTCATGGCTGCAGTCACCATCTGCAGTGATTTTGGAGCCCAGAAAAATAAACTCTGACACTGTTTTCACTGTTTCCCCATCTATTTCCCATGAAGTGATGGGACCGGATGCCATGGTCTTCGTTTTCTGAATGTTGAGCTTTAAGCCAACTTTTTCACTCTCCACTTTCACTTTCATCAAGAGGCTTTTTAGTTCCTCTTCACTTTCTGCCATAAGGGTGGTGTCACCTGTATATCTGAGGTTATTGATACTCTTTGTTACATATACTATATTTTTAAAAGCTCTTTAAAGAAACTAAAATATTTTACCACCAGCTCATCACCAACCCTAGGAGCCTTGCAAAATCACAGGCTAACTGAGAACTAGGTGTAGAGCTTGCCAAATTTAAATTAGACCTCCTAAAGCTTAGCATGCCAAGGATTTTTTTTTAATGTTTCACAATTCATTTCCTATTCAGAACCTTCAGGGGATAATTCACACCAGAAAACAGAGCTGTACTGATTCCTGTCAGTTAATTATACAAGTACCAGAAGACGTTATAACTGTTTTTGACAGAAATATCTCTAAGCTGTACTGTGCAGTTTCCTGAGTTAAAGTGCAATTTGTCTTACTGATTCAGGGTAAGCCTCAGAATGAATCCCTGTACTTCCAAGGGAATTTTAAGTCCTGTCTACACTTAGGATTACTGACTGAAAGACCACTGCCTCTCACAGTAGTTCTCAAACTCATCTAAAAAAAAAAAAGGAAGAAAGAAAAGAAAAGAAATTCCATGTTTATGTGTGAAAGTTTTGATTACTAATTTATTCAACAAAATGTACCAAGTGCCCAGACTTAGAGATTGAACTTATGGTTCCCAAGGAGGAAGGATGGGGAGAAGGGATAGTTAGGGCACTGAGGGTGGATGTGTACACTCTGCTGTATTTAAAATGGATAACCAACAAGGACCTACTATATAGCACAAGGAAATCTGTTCAGTGTTATATATCAGCCTGGATGGGAGGAGAGTTTGGGGGGAAATGGATACATGTGTATGTACATATGGCTGAGTCCCTCTGCTGTTCACTTGAAACTTATCCAACATTGTTAATCAGCTATACCCCAATACAAAATAATAAGTTTAAAAAAATGTAGTGAGTGTCACGACAGGGCTGTCTATCCATTCTCAAATACCCTCTTTCCTAATTCCTGAGCACACAGTTAGGCTGGACTTCACAGTGCTCCTTGCAGTTAGATGAGGCTGTCTGCCTAAGTACTAGCCAGTAAAATGTGGGAGAAAATAATGCTAGTTTCTTCTAGGCCTGGCCCATGAAACCTCCCATAAGACTCTCCACTCTCTCCTTTTTTTTTTTTTAACTTTTTAAAATTAATTTATTTTAATTGGAGGCTAATTACTTTACAATATTGTGGTGGTTTTTGCCATACATTAACATAAATCATACATGGGTGTACATGTGTCCCCCATCCTGAACCCCCCTCCCACCTCCCTCCCCATCCCATCCCATCCCTCAGGGTTGTCCCAGTGCACTGGCTTTGAGTGCCCTGTTTCATGCACCGAACTTGGACTGGTGATGTATTTCACATATGGTAATATACATGTTTCACAGCTATTCTCTCAAATCATCCCACCCTCACATTCTCCCATAGAGTCCAAAAGCCTGTTCTTTACATCTGTATCTCTTTTGCTGTCTCGAATATAGGGTCATCATTACCATCTTTCTAAATTCCATATATATGCTTTAATGTATAGGTGTTCTTCTTTCTGACTTACTTCACTCTGTATAATAGGCTCCAGTTTCATCCACCTCATTAGAACTGATTCAAATGCATTCTTATTAATAGCTGAGTAATATTCCATTGTGTATATGTACCACAGCTTTCTTATCCATTCATCTGCAATGGACATCTAGGTTGCTTCCATGTCCTAGCTATTGTAAACAGTGCTGCAATGAACATTGGGGTACATGTGTCTCTTTCAATTCTGGTTTCCTCGGTGTGTATGCCCAGCAGTGGGATTGCTGAGTTATATGGCAGTTCCATTTCCAGTTTTTAAAGGAATCTCCACACTGTTCTGTATAGTGGCTGTACTAGTTTGCATCCCCACCAACAGTGTAAAAGGGTTCCCTTTTCTCCACACCCTCTCCAGCATTTATTGTTTGTAGACTTTTTGATAGCAGCCATTCTGCAGCCAAGAAATTAAAAGATGCTTACTCCTTGGAAGAAAAGTTATGACCAACCTAGACAGCATATTCAAAAGCAGAGACATTACTTTACCAACAAAGGTCCATCTAGTCACGGCTATGGTTTTTCCAATGGTCAGTATGGATGCAAGAGTTGGACTGTGAAGAAGGCTGAGTGCTGAAGAATTGATGCTTTTGAACTGTGGTGTTGGAGAAGACTCTTGAGAGTCCCTTGGACTGCAAGGAGATCCAACCAGTCCATTCTGAAAGAGATTAGCCCTGGGATTTCTTTGGAAGGAATGATGCTAAAGCTGAAGCTCGAGTACTTTGGCCACCTCATGCAAAGAGTTGACTCATTGGAAAAGACTCTGATGCTGGGAGGGATTGGGGGCGGGAGGAGAAGGGGACGACAGAGGATGAGATGGCTGGATGGCATCACTGACTCGATGGACGTGAGTCTGGGTGAACTCCAGGAGATGATGATGGACAGGGAGGCCTGGCATGCTGCAATTCATGGTGTCGCAAAGAGTTGGACACAACTGAGCAACTGAACTGAACTGAACTGATTCTGCCATTCTGACCAGCATGAGATGGTACCTCACTGTGGTTTTGATTTGCATTTCTCTGATAATGAGTGATGTTGAGTATCTTTTCATGTGTTTGTTAGCCATCTGTATGTCTTCTTTGGAGAAATATCTGTTTAGTTCTTTGGCCCATTTTTTGATAGGGTCATTTATTTTTCTGGTATTGAGCTGCATGAGCTGCTCAATTTTGTATATTTTAGAGATTAATTCTTTGTCAGTTGCTTCATTTGCTATTATTTTCTCCCATTCTGAAGGCTGTCTTTTCACCTTGCATATAGTTTCCTTCGTTGTGCAAAACCTTTTAAGTTTAATTAGGTCCCATGTGTTTATTTTTGCTTTTATTTCCATTACTCTGGGAGGTGGGTCAGAGAGGATCCTGCTGTGATTTATGTCAGGGAGTCTTTTGCCTATGTTTTCCTCTAGGAGTTTTATAGTTTGATAGTTTCTGGTCTTAAAGTTAGATCTTTAATCCATTTTGAGTTTATTTTTGTGTATGGTGTTAGAAAGTGTTCTAGTTTTATTCTTTTACAGGTGGTTGACCAGTTTTCCCAGCACCACTTGCTAAAGAGAATGTCTTTTCTTCATCGTATATTCTTGCCTCCTTTGTCAAAAATAAGGTGTTCATAGGTGCATGGATTTATCTCTGGGCTTTCTATTTTGTCTCATTGATCTATATTTCTATCTTCGTACCAGTATCATACTGTCTTGATGACTGTAGCTTTGTAGCATAGTCTAAAGTTAGGCAGGTTGATTCCTCTAGTTCCATTCATTTTTCTCAAGATTGCATTGGCTATTTGATGTTTTTTGTATTTCTGTACAAATTGTGAAATTACTTGTTCTCGGTTCAGTTCAGTTGCTCAGTTGTGTCCGATTCTTTGCAACCCCATGAACCACAGCACACCAGGCCTCCCTGTCCATCACCAACTCCTGGAGTTTACTCAAACTCATGTCCACTGAGTTGGTGATGCCATCCAACCATCTCATCCTCTGTCATCCCCTTCTCCTCCCACCTTCAATCTTTCCCAGCATCAGCATCTTTTCAAATGAGTCAGCTCTTCGCATCAGGTGGCCAAAGTATTGGAGTTTCAGCTTCAACATTAGTCCTTCCAATAAATATTCAGGACTGATCTCTGTTAGGATGGACTGGTTGGATCTCCTTGCAGTCCAAGGGACCCTCAAGAGTCTTCTCCAACACCACAGTTCAAAAGCATCAATTCTTTGGTGCTCAGCTTTCTTTACAGTCCAACTCTCACATCCATATATGACCAATGGAAAAACCATAGCCTTGACTAGACAGATCTTTGTTGGCAAAATGATGCCAAAGAAAAAATGAAGAGACAGAGACAAAGCAAAAACCAGACCCAGTTGTGGATATGACTGGTGATAGAAGCAAAGTCCGATGCTGTGAAGAGCAATATTGCATAGGGACCAGGAATGTTTGGTCCATGAATCAAGGCAAGTTGGAAGTGGTCAAACAGGAGATGGCAAGAGTGAACGTTGAAATTTTAGGAATCATTGAACTAACATGGACTGGAATGGGTGAATTTAACTCAGACAACCATTATATCTACTATTGCGGGCAAGAATCCCTTAGAAGAAATGGAGTAACCATCATAGTCAACAAGAGTCTGAAATGCAGTACTTTGATGTAATCTCAAAAACGACAGAATGATCTCTGTTTGTTTCCAAGGCAAACCATTCAATATCACAGTAATCCAAGCCTATGCCTCAACCAGTAATGCTGAAGAAGTTGAAGTTGAATGGTTCTATGAACACCTACAAGACCTTTTAGAACTAACACCCAAAAAAAGATGTCCTTTTCATTATAGGGAACTGGAATGCAAAAGTAGAAAGTCAAGAAACACCGGGAGTAACAGGCAAATTTGGCCTTGGAGTACAGAATGAAGCAGGGCAAAGGCTAATAGAGTTTTTGCCAAAAGAATGCACTGGTCATAGCAAACACCCTCTTCCAACAACACAAGAGAAGACTCTACACATGGACATAACCAGATGGTCAACACTGAAATCAGATTGATTATATTCTTTGCAGCCAAAGATGGAGAAGCTCTATTGTCAGCAAAAACAATATCAGGAGCTGGCTCAGATCATGAACTCTTTATTACCAAATTCAGACTTAAATTGAAGAAAGTAGGGAAAATCACTAGACCATTCAGGTATGACCTAAATCAAATCTCTAACGATTATTTGTTCTAGTTCTGTGAAAAATACCATAGATAGCTTGATAGGGATTGCATTGAATCTGTATATTGCTTTGCGTAGTATACTCATTTTCACTATACTGATTCTTCCCATCCATGAACATGGTATATTTCTCCATCTATTTATGTCATCTTTGATTTCTTTCATCAGTGTTTTATAGTTTTCTATATATAAGTCTTTTGTTTCTTTAGGCAGATTTATTCCTAAGTATTTTATTCTTTTCATTGCAATGGTGAATGGAATTATTCCTTAATTTCTCTGTTTTCTCATTGTTAGTGTATAGGAATACAAGGGATTTCTGTGTATTAATTTTATATCCTGCAAGTTTACTATATTCATTAATTAGCTCTAGGAATTTTCTGGTGGTATCTTTAGGGTTTTCTATGTAGAGGATCATGTCATCTGCAAATAGTGAGAGTTTTACTTCTTATTTTCCAATCTGGATTCCTTTTGTTTCTTTTTCTTCTCTTATTGCTGTGACCAAAACTTCCAAAACTATGTTGAATAGTAGTGATGAGAGTGGGCACCCTTGTCTTATTCCTGACTTTAGTGGGAATGCTTTCAGTTTTTCTCCATTGAGGATAATGTTTGCTATGGGTTTATCATATGTGGCTTTTTATTATGTTGGGGTATGTTCCTTCTATACCTGCTTTCTGGAGGGTTTTTTTTTTTAATCATAAATGGATGTTGAATTTTGTCAAAGGCTGTCTCTGCATCTATTGAGATAATATGGTTTTTATCTTTCAATTTGTTAATATGGTGTATTGCAATTTGTTAATGTGATTGATGCGCAAATATTGAAGAATCCTTGCATCCCTGGGATAAAGCCCACTTGGTCATGATATATGATCTTTTTAATATGTTGCTGGATTCTGTTTCTAGAATTTTGTTGAGGATTTTTGCATCTATATTCATCAGTGATATTGGCCTGTAGTTCTTTCTTTGTGGTATCTTTGTCTGGTTTTGGCATTAGGGTGATGGTGGCCTCATAGAATGAGTTTGGAAGTTTACCTTCCTCTGCAATTTTCTGGAAGAGTTTGAGTAAGATGTGTGTTAGCTCTTTAAATTTTGGGTAGAATTCACCTGTGAAGCCATCTGATCCTGGGCTTTTGTTTGTTGGAAGATTTTTTTATTACAGTTTCAATTTCTGTGCTTGTGATGGGTCTGTTAAGATTTTCTATTTCTTCCTGGCTCAGTTTTGGAAGGTTATACTTTTCTAAGAATTCGTCCATTTCTTCCAAGTTGTCCATTTTATTGGCATATAGTTGCTGATAGTAGTCTCATGATCTTTTGTATTTCTGTGTTGTCTGTTGTGATTTCTCCATTTTCATTTCTAATTTTGTTGATTTGATTCTTCTCCTTTCTTCTTGATGGGTCTGACTAATGGTTTGCCTATTTTATTTACCTTCTCAAAGAACCAGCTTTTAGTTTTGTTGACTTTTGCTATAGTCTCCTTTGTTTCTTTTTCATTTATTTCTGCCCTAATTTTTATGAATTCTTTCCTTCTACTAACCCTGGGTTCTTAATTTTTTCTTTTTTTAGTTGCTTTAGGTGTAAAGTTAGGTTATTTATTTGATTTTTCTCTTGTTTTTTGAGGTAAGCTTGTATTGCTATGAACCTTCCCCTTAGCACTGCTTTTACTGAATCCCATAGGTTTTGGTTGTTGTGTTTTCATTTTCATTTGTTTCCATGAATATTTTGATTTCTTTTTTGATTTCTCCTATGATTTGTTGGTTATTCAGAAGCATGTTGTTTAACCTTCATATGCTTGTGTTTTCAATAGTTTTTTTTTTTTTTCTTTCTGTAGTTGACATCTAATCTTACTGCATTGTGATCAGAAAAGATGCTTGAAATGATTTCAAATTTTTTGAATTTACCAAGGCTAGATATATGGCCCAATGGCACCCCACTCCAGTACTCTTGCCTGGAAAATCCCATGGGTGGAGGAGCCTGGTAGGCTTCAGTCCATGGGGTTGCGAAGAGTTGGACACGACTGAGCGACTTCACTTTCACTTTTCACTTTCATGCACTGGAGAGGGAAATGGCAACCCACTCCAGTGTTCTTGCCTGGAGAGTCCCAGGGATGGGGAAGCCTGGTGGGCTGCCGTCTATGGGGTTGCACAGAGTCGGACACGACTGAAGCGACTTCGCAACAGCAGCAGATATATGGCCCAGGATGTGATCTATCCTGGAGAATGTTCTGTGTGCACTTGAGAAAAAGGTGAAATTCATTGTTTTGGGGTGAAATGTCCTATAGATATCAATTAGGTCTAACTGGTCCATTGTATCATTTAAACTTTGTGTTTCCTTGCTAATTTTCTATTTGGTTGATCTATGCATAGATATGAGTGGAGTATTAAAGCCTCCCACTATTATTGTGTTACTGTTAATTTACCCTTTCATGCTGCTGCTGCTGCTGCTGCTAAGTCGCTTCAGTCGTGCCTGACTCTGTGTGACCCCATAGATGGCAGCCCACCAGGCTCCTCCATCCCTGGGATTCTCCAGGCAATAATACTGGAGTGGGTTGCCATTTCCTTCTCCAATGCATGAAAGTGAAAAGTGAAAGAGAAGTCACTCAGTCATTGTTAGCATTTGCCTTACATATTGCTGTGCTCCTATGTTGGGTACATATATATTTAAAATTGTTTCTTGGATTAATCCTTTGATCATTATGTAGTGTCCTTCTTTGTCTCTTTTCATGGCCTTTATTTCAAAGTCTATTTTATCTGATATGATTATTGCTACTCCTGCTTTCTTCTGGTCTCCATTTGCATGAAATATCTTTTTCCAGCCCTTCACTTTCAGTCTGTATGTGTCCCTTGGTTTGAGGTGGGTCTCTTGTAGACAGCATATATAGGGGTCTTGTTTTTGTATCCATTCAGCCAGTCTTTGTCTTTTGGTTGGGACTTTCAACCCACTTACATTTAAGGTAATTATTGCTAAGTATGATCCTGTTGCCATTTATTTTGTTGTTTTGGGTTCAAGTTTATAAACCTTTTCTGTGTTTCCTGTCTAGAGAAGATCATTTAGCATTTGTTGAAAAGCTGGTATGGTAGTGCTGAATCCTCTTAGCTTTTGCTTGTCTGTAAAGCTTTTGATTTCTCCTTCATATCTGAATGAAACCATTGCTGGGTATAGTTATCTGGGTTGTAGGTTTTTCTCTTTCATCACTTTAAGTATGTCCTGCCATTCCCTTCTGGCCTGAAGACTTTCTATTGAAAGATCAACTGCTATCCTTATGGGGATCCCCTTGTGTGTCATTTGTCGCTTTTCTGTTGCTGCTTTTAATATTTGCTGCTTGTGTTTGATCTTCATTAATTTGATTAATATGTCTTGAGGTGTTTGGCCTTGGGTTTATCCTGTTTGATACTCTCTGGGTTTCTTGGTCTTGGGTGGCTATTTCCTTCCCCATTTTAGGGGTTTTCAACTATTATTTCCTCATGTATTTCCTCGTGCCCTTTTGTCTTCTTCTTCTGGGACTCCTATGATTTAAATATTGGGGCTTTTAACATTGTCCCAGAGGTCTCTGTTTTATTTATTTCCACCATTCTATCTTCCACCTCACTTATCCTATCTTCTGTCTCAGTTATTCTACTTTTGGTTCACTCCAGAGTGCTTTTGATCTCAGTTATTGCATTATTCATTATTGACTCTTTTTTATTTCTTCTAGGTCCTTGTTAAACATTTCTTGCATCTTCTTAATCCTTGTCTCTAGTCTATTTATCTGTAACTCCATTTTGTTTTCAAGATTTTGGATCATCTTAGCTATCATTATTCTGAATTCTTTTTCAGGTAGACTCCCTATCTCCTCCTCTTTCGTTTGGTTTGGTGGGCATTTATCATGTTCCTTTACCTGCTGAATATTTATCTGCCTTTTCATCTTGTTTATGTTGCTGTGTTTGGGGTGGCCTTTCTGTAGCCTGGAAGTTTGTGGTTCCCCTTTATTGTGGAGCTTGTTCCCTGTGGGTGGGGTTGGACTAGTGGTTTGTCAAGGTTTCCTGGTTAGGGAAGCTTGTGTCAGTGTTCTGATGGGTGTAACTGGATCTCTTCACTCTGAAGTGCAATGAAGCGTCCAGTAGTGAGTTTTGGGGGGTGTCTATGGGCTTAGTATGGCTTTGGGCAGCCGATATTTTAAGGTTCAGGGCTGTGTTCCTGCATTGCTGGAGAATTAGCTTGGTATGCCTTGCTCTGGAACTTGTTGGCTCTTGGGTGGAGCTTGGTTTCAGTGTAGGCATGGAGGCTTTTGGATGAGCTCTTGTCGATTAATGTTCCCTTGAGTCAGGAGTTGTCTAGTGTTCTCAAGTTTTGAATTTAAGCCTCCTGCCTCTGGCTTTCAGTCTTATTCTTGCAGTAGACTCAAGACTTCTCCATCCATACAGCACAGATGATGAAATATCTAGGTTAATGATGAAAGATTATCTATAGTGAGGGACACCCAGATAGGTTCACAGAGTTACATGGAGAAGAGAAGAGGGAGGAGGGAGATAGAGGAGACGAGGAGGAGAAGAGGGGGAATCAAAAGGGGAGAGAGCAATCTAGGTATTAATCAAATCGCTATGTGCTCTCCACAGTCTGAAACACTCAGAGAGGTTCATGTAGTTACATAGATAAGAGAAGAGGGAGGAAGGAGATAGAGGTGACCAGGAGGAGAAGAGGGGGAGTCAAAAGGGGAGAGACCAATCTAGCCAGTAAATAGTTCTGTAAGTGTTCTCTACAGCCCAGAACACCCAGAGAGATTCACAGAGTTAAGTAGAAAAGAGGAGGAGGAGGAGGGAGGAGATAAAGGTGACCTGGGGGAGAAAAGGGAGAGTCAAAAGGGGAGAGAGCAATCAGGCCAGTAATCACACCCCTAAGTGAAAATGGATACTGAAGATTAGATTCTTAAAGGTACAAAATTTATAACAAATACAATAAATCAAAGATTAAAAATCTAGGACAGAGGTTAGACTCTCAAAAATACAATATTAAAAAATACAAAACAAAATCAATCACAAAGATTATTAAAATATATATATATATATGAAATTTACTTTAAAATAGGGGTTTTTTTTAGCAAGGTAAAATAGTAGGTTATAAAAATGAAAAGTAAAGGAACAATAAAGAACTGAAAAATAAAAAATTTAAAAAATTAAGAAATGATAGTAAAAATATATCTAGGAATTTCTCTGGAGATATTGTGGGCAATGTGAGGTCAGTTCAGTTTCAGATAGTTCCTTGTTCCAGCTTGTACTTCTCAAAGTGTATAGGCCCCTTCCAATGCTTAGTCAATGTTAACTACAGGGTTTTAATCTGTTGCACCTGTCACTTCCAGAGCAGTTCACTCTTCTTAGTTTATTTTGGCTTCCTCTGTTTGCAAGTCTCTTCAGTGTCTAATTTCCACACTGACACAAGGGGATGAAGGTGGTCATTTATTTAGGCTAACTTGTTCAGTTGTGTTGTGGGGAGGGAGGTACACTGCAAACAAATATCACTAGCATGTGTGGGGAGTGCTCACGGTGTATGGACCACACTGGGTTTGCCCCAGCTCAACATTGCATGTGCTTTCCTGATCTACACTGTTCAGGCTCCAGGTTTCTCTGCAGGGCATTGTCCAAAGCGGGCCCTGTGTTTCAAGTACTTCCCAGGTCTAAGCCACTCAGGTTCAGGTTCTCAGGTATTCTGCAAGGGCACAGACTCAGTCGGGTGTGTGTTTTGTGCCCTTCTTAGGTCTAAGCAGCTCAGGCAACCAGGTGCTTGGGGAGCACACTGTCCCAGATGGGGTGTGTGTCTTATCACCTCCCCGGTCCTGGCCACTCAGTTTCCTGGGTGTGCTGCAAGAGCGCCTTCTCAGGTGAGCCATGCATCTCCCCTCTGGAGAGCTGATCTCAGACTGTGACCTTCTGGTGGATGTCAACTGTCCAGGATTCCAGGAAGACTTGGTTAGCAACTGGGAGCCTGCTCACAGTTTGGTGGAGGATTCCGGTCTCTGGGGCTGAGATTGCCCCTTGCCTTCCGACTCTGGCTGTCGCCTGCCTGCTGCTCTGCCTCCAGCAGTGGGGAGGGGCCTGTATGCAGCCAGCTAGCTCTCCTTTGCTGTTCACTCAATCCTTTGTTCTGTGAGCTGGCCAGGCTGCACGTTAGGTTAGAGCCTTTCATGGGAAAGTTTTTTTTTTTTTTTCCCTCTCTGGCTATCCCACAGTTTGGGTTGCTGTCTCATGTTAGCTCCCTCAGATTGTCCTCAGGGCATTCAGGCCCCATCCTTACCCTAAGCATGCAGCCCACGCCTCCCTGTTCAGCCCCTGCTCGCTGGTGGCAGATGAGAGTGTCTGAGCTACTTCTCTGCTCGGAGTATTCTGTGTTGTTGTTGTTTTTTTTTTTCTCCCAGTTATGTTGCCTTCTGAGATTCCAAAACTCCCCACAGACCCACCAGTGAGAGGGTTTCCTGCTGTGGAAACTTCTCCTCTTTCATGACTCCCTTCCTGGGACTGGTCTCCATCCCTAACTCTTTTGTCTCTCTTTTTGTCTTTTATATTTTATTTTACTTCCTTTCGAAGAGAATGGGTGCCTTTCTGGGTGCCTGGTGTCCTCTGCCAGCATTCAGAAGTTGTTTTGTGGAAGTTGCTCAGCATTTAAATGATCTTTTGATGAATTTGTTGGGGAGAAAGTGGTCTCCCCATCCTATTCCTCTGCCATCTTGGGACCGCCCCCCTCCACTCTCTTCTTTCTGTCTATCATGACATTTGCATCTACCAAAATCACACATTGAATATGGCAGTGCCTCTACTGGCCTGGTTCTTTGGATACTGCATGGAGCGGAATTCTCCAGCCAACCAACTCTCCATCAGGAACATACATTTTGTAGAGTTACCATATGATCCTGCAATCCCACTCATGGGCGTATTTCCAGACAAAACCATAATTCGAAAAGATACATGGGAATTTGCCTGGTGGTCCAGTGGCTAAGACTCAGCCCTCTCCAATGTGTGGGATTGTAGTTCGATCCCTGAGCAGGAAGCTGGATCCCATATGCTGTAATGAAGGGTCCCACCTGCTGCAACAGAGACCTGGTGCAGCCAAATAAATATATTTTAACAAGATACATGCACCCTATGTTAGCAACACTATTCACAATAGCCCAGACATGGAAACAACCTAAATAGCCATCAACAGAGGAATGGATAAAAAAGATGTGGTACATATGTAAAATGGAATGTTAGCCATAAAAAAAAAAGAATGAAATAATGCCACTTGCAGCAACATGCAACTAGAGATTATCATACTAAGCAGTCAGAAATAGAAAGACATACCTTATGATATCAGTTATATGGGAAATCTAAAATATGACACAAACTTATCTATGAAACAGACTCACAGACATAGAGAACAGACTTATGGTGGACAAGGGAGGGCAGTAGAGGGATAAATTGGGTATTTGCAGTTAGCAGATGCAAACTATTATATAAAAGATGGAAAAGCAACAAGGTCCTACTGTGGAGCACAGGGAACTATATTCAATATCCAGTGATAAACCATAATGGAAAAGAATGGAAAAAAGAATATATATATATGTATACCTGAATCACTTTGCTGTACAGCAGAAAATAACACAACATTGTAAGCCAACTGTACTTCAATTTTTAAAAAAAGAACATACATTTTGAACTTAACATGAGCCAAAAAAAAAATCAAGTTGTATTATGTTGGCACTTAGAGATCTTCTCTTACAACAGTGCATTGACTAAATAACACAAGGACCCACCCTAAACAAAGCAGACACTGGTTTTCTGTGCGCATGGAGCCTACAGTCTGGTAAAGCAAACACAAGCATGTACAGTGAGTGATCACATTCAGTGCTTTGTAGAGGAGGAGGAGGAGGAGAAAGGGATTTGTGAGGAAGAACAAGAGGAAAAGATTTAAATAGGAGATCAAGTAGGAAGTGATACGGAGTCTTGATGAGCAAGTAGGCATTTATCAGATTTGTTTTAAAAAGAAAAGAAGAGTTTGCCCACCAAAATGAAGACCAATCATGAAGCTACTGGAGTGGAAAAGAGGGTGGCACACTGATGAATCTGGAAGAAGGTCAGTGTGGCTGGAGCTTGAGTTAAAAGATACAATCGGAAAAAAAAAAAAGATACAATCGGGGCCACAACGTGTAGTGGCTTCTAGGTGGTGTTAAGCTAATGCTGTTTCTCATTGCAATGGGAAGTTACTCCAAGTTCTAAGCGTGGGAGTAATGAGATCAGATTTGTATGCATATATAAAAGCTCCTTGGACAGTGAGGAGATCAAAACAGTCAATCCTAAAGGAAATCAACCCTGAATACTCATTGGAAGGACTGATGCTGAAGCCGAAGCTCCAATTCATTAGCCACATGATGCGAACATCCGACTCATTGGAAAAGACCCTGATGCTGGGAAAGATTGAAGGCAGAAGGAGAAGAGGGTGACAGAGGATGAAATAGTTGGATGGCATCACCAATTCAATGGGCATGAACTTGAGCAAACTCCGGGAGATGCTGAGGGACAGGGAGGCCTGGGGTGCTGTAGTCCATGAGGTTTCAAAGAGTCAGACATGACTTAGCGATTAAACAACAATAAAAGCTTGCTCCATGTGATATAGGGACAATAGTCTGGAGTGGAGAGGAATAAAACTTGGAAATCAGACAGGAAACACTTGCCCAGATAGAGGGGAGGCAACTGTAAAGACAGGAAAAATAAACTTGGATTATATGTTGCTGCTGCTGCTAAGTCACTTCAGTCGTGTCCGACTCTGTGCGACCCCATAGACGGCAGCCCACCAGGCTCCCCCGTCTCTGGGATTCTCCAGGCAAGAACACTGGAGTGGGTTGCCATTTCCTTCTCCAATGCATGAAAGTGAAAAGTGAGAGTGAAGTCGCTCAGTCGTGCCCGACTCTTAGCACCCCACGGACTGCAGCCTACCAGGCTCCTCCACCCATGGGATTTTCCAGGCAAGAGTACTGGAGTGGGTTGCCAGTGCCTTCTCTGGGACTATATGTTAGAGATGGGATTTACAGGATTTGGTGACAGACTACAGTCAAAGCACAGAAGAGAGACACCAAGAGCAAGTCCCAAGCTTCTGGCATGAGCAGATAGTAGGGATCATTACTTAAACTGGGAAAAGAGGAGGTCTGGGGTGAGAAAGCAAGATGAGCAGGTGGTGATGTTCATAATAGTCAGCATGTGATCCTGGAGATTAAAGATTTGGGGTGAAAATTTGAAAACTGGTCCTAGAGATCTGATGGACAATATAGCACCTACAGTTAAAAACATGGTGTTCTCAGTTGGCTCATGTAGTTAAACATTTGCTAAGCAGGTAGGTCTTGTGTTTTGTTCTTAAAACGACATCAAAACCAACCAAATCAACAAACAAAAATGATGACTGAGAAGCAAGAAGGAAGTTTTGGAGGTGATGTTTATTGCTTTGATGATGGTAATGGTTTCAGAGGTGTAGGCATATGTCCACGCTGATTAAGTTATAGATATTAAATGTGTCCCTACTGCTTTATAATGCCATTCCATCATTTCCCAAGTTTCCATACATACACAGGTCCCTCCAGTGGCTGTCTTCTTTGTTCCTTCTCTCTCTCTCTCCCTCCCTTCTTTCTTCCTTGCCGCCCCCTCTCTCTATACACACACACACTTTCATAAATGTGTCTCGATGTCTAGTTTCACCATTATCATCCCTTGCCCAGCCGTGTCCTTCTTTTAACTTTGTCTTGCCATTCTTGGTCTGAAAATGCACATACATGTGGGGATGGACAGAATGCCTGATACCACGGAGGTGCTCAGTGAATGTGTGGAACGGACAGTTGGGTGGGTGAACTATTAAATCCTTCAGCGCCATCCGTTAGAAATGATTACTCTTTATGGACTTGTGAAATATATGGTGCCTGTGGTTTTTAAACTTCACTCATATATCTTTTCAAAGGGCGTTCATTTTACCTCCAAGAAAATAAAAGTTACACCATTTTGCATGTTCAACGCGTATTCGTCTCTTTCAACTTTATGACTGTCATCTCATCAAAGCAACTGTTCCAATCCATTGTTCATTCTACTTTGTAGTTGCAAGTACAAGTAATTAACTGTGATTAAATCATCAAACCTAAAATGAATATCTCCCCGCTAGCATGAAACATCCTCATTAATCTTATACTAAGTCAACCAACCATTTGCATATTGTACTAGAAAAGTGCTGCTAAAAAGAATTCTAGTTCCTCATCTGCCTTGGCATTGATGAATGAATAGCCTTCCTAATAGTGATCCCTGGGGTGTCTGGACCCTCAGCTGAACATACTGTTATTAGCCTTGCACAGAGCTATCTATTAGTGTCACGGCACTTGTATTAACCAGGGTTCTCTGCATAAGGAGAACCCACAGGATGTGTACAAATATACAGGAAGAGATTTATTATGAGAGATTGGATCATGAGATTGGAGAGGCTGACAAGTCACACAACCAACAAAAGAGAAGGAAAGCCTCTGGTGCACAGCTGGCCCTCAAACAACACAGGTGTGAATGTCATGGGTTCAAATATAAACAGAGATTTTCAGTAATAAATACTACAGTACTATTTACAGGATCCCGGTTGGTGGAATACATGGATGGCGCAGCACAGAAATGGAGGACTCACACATATAGAGGTGAGTTACACGCGGATTTTCAACTGAAAATGAAAGAGGGGCTATGAAATCACACTGCTGGCCAGAAGTGAAGCCGGCATTTGGACCCAGGCAATCTGACCCCACAGCCCATTGCCTTCAACAGGGAAGAATTTGCTATTCAATACATGGACCTAGGATAAGTGATTATCCATAGAAAAGTGTAAGTAGTTCCCAGCCTCACATCATACACAAAAATTAATTGCAGATGAAAATTCTTTTCAACTTTCAAGAGCAAATAGTAGAATATTTGTCTGTCTTAAGAGTAAAAAAGGGATTAAACACATCACAAGATACAGCAAGCCATAAAGGAAAAAAAGCACATATAGACGTGAATTTGAGGGACTTCCCTGGTGGTTTGGTGTTCAGGATTTTGCCTTCCAGTGCAGGGGGTGCAGGTTCGATCTCTGGTCGGGGAGCTAGGACCCCACATGCCTCACAGCCAGAAAACCAGAACATAAAACAGAAGTATTGTAACAAATTCAATAAAGACTTTAAAAACGGTCCACATCAAAAATCTTAAAAAAAAAAAAAAACCTATTTACATTAAAAGGTAAGTGAAAGATAAGTCACACACTGGAAGAAAGTGTACAGTCACCAGAGATTTCTTATATATTACAAATAAACAACTCATACAAACAAATAAGAGAGACTCTCGAATCAGTAGAAACTAGAACAAGGATTGAACAGGCTATTCACAGAGAGGAGAATCAAATGGTAAAAGTAGGAAAACATGCTTAACCTCTCTACTAAGGAGGAGAGAACTAATTTTAAAATATAAAATAGCATTTCACATCAGACTGGCCCAAAGAATTTAAGCAGACAAGTACTGGTGAGTATCTGAGGAAACAGGAACCCTTAGACATTGTTTGAAAGAGTGTAAATGCACACTGCTGTATTTAAAATGAATAATCGACAAGGACCTACTGTACCACACAGGGAACTCTGCTCAGTGTTCCGTGGAAGCCCGGATGGGAGGGGAGTCTTGGGGAGAATGGATACATGTATGTGTATGGCTGAGTCCCTTTGCTGCTCACCTGAAATTACCACAATATTGTTAAGCAGCAAATCCCATGGACAGAGGAGCCTGGTAGGCTGCAGTCCATGGGGTCCCTAAGAGTCGGACACGACTGAGCGACTTCACTTTCACTTTTCACTTTCATGCACTGGAGAAGGAAATGGCAGCCCACTCCATTGTTCTTGCCTGGACAATCCCAGGGACGGGGGAGCCTGGTGGGCTGCCATCTATGGGGTCACACAGAGTCGGACACGACTGAAGTGACTTAGCAGCTACACCTCAATACAGAATAAAAATGTTAAAAAAAGTAATTTTAAGGGTATAAATTGGTAAAATTATTGAGGAGGGTAATTTGCATTAAAGGTGCTGTGACTTAGGTGGTCAGATATAACTCTAGATAACTAAATCTCACTGTCAATACTTGTCGAAGTTTCTAAACTATATGTGGAAATAATCCTACCATTTTCTGAGGACGTGGGTGCCGGCTGTTGCACCTGCATTATTTCATTTAAAAGAGTGTGCATGCTAAGTTGCTTCCATCGTGTCTGACTCTTTGCAACCCTGTGGACTGCAGCCCATCAGCTCCTCTGTCCATGGGATTCTCCAGGCAAGAATAGTGAAGTGGGTTGCCTTGCTCTCCTCCAGGGGATCTTCCCACCCCAGGGATTGAACCCCTGTCTCCTATGTCTCCTGCATTGGTAGGCAGGTTCTTTACCACTAACGACACCTGGGAAGCCGCTTTAAAAGGGTGATCACTGTGTTATTGCACAATTTAGGTTTCTTATTGCATCCAGACATTCCGAGTTAATTGACTCTGCAATTATAATTTTAGACACTAGAGGGAGACTTATGCTAACGTTATTTCACAGGTTCAGGCTCAAAAGAACACTGAGATTCCACTGTGGAAACTGCCTCTTAGAGATGCCCTAAAAAGTAAACTGGAGACTGGACTAGAACACAATTCTGACACTTAAAAGAATAATCTTAGGATGGTGTTTGATATAAGTATCTTCTAAAGTCTTTTCAGTTCTAACATGTTGTTTTTCAGTTGCTCAGCCGTGTCCGACTCTTTGTGACCCCATGGACTACAGCACACCAGGCTTCCCTGTCCTTCACCATCTCCTGGAGCTTGCTCAAACTCATGTCCATTGAGTTGGTGATACCATCCAGCCATCTCATCTTCTATCGTCCCCTTCTCTTTCCCAGACTTCAGTCTTTCCCAGCATCAGGGTCTTCTCTAATGAGTTGGCTCTTCGCATCAGGTGGCCTAAGTATCGGAGCTTCAGCATCAGTCCTTCCAGTGAATATTCAGGATTTCCTTTAGGATTGACTGGTTTGATCTTCTTGCAGTCCAAGGGACTCTCAGGTGTCTTCTCCAATACCACAATTCAAAAGCATCAATACTTTGACCCTCAGCCTTCTTTATATTCCAAGTCTCATATCCATACATGACTACTGGAAAAACCATAGCTTTATATGCACATTTGCTGGCAAAGTAATGTCTCTGCTTTTTATTATGCTGTCTAGGTTTGACATAGTTTTTCTTCCAAGGAGCAAGCGTCTTTTAATTTCGTGGCTGCAGTCCCCATCTGCTGTGATTTTCTAAATCAAGGATCTTCTGAAATGTACGTTTGAAGTCCACACCATGCTTCAGACTTTGCTGTTTTACAAACCAATCTCCGCTTCAAAGGGCACAGTTCTCTTTAATGCTTTTTCTCCACTTTGATAAAATGTGAACAGGCCCCCAACAAATGGTCAAGCAGCCCTGGAAGATGGCCCCTGGCCATGCCAGCTCTAGGCAGCAAACGTGCCTGACCTGGAATGCCACTGAGCTGAAGTCATCGTTCCAGCCAGAGGGTCTCCTTGGCAACGGATGCCTTAGATGCTGGGGCTGTCGCTGTTCCCAGGGGCTCCGTGGGGAGCATGGGCAGTCTGAGAAAGTAGCTGGTACTCCTGCAATGTCAGTTCAGAGCCTAGTGCCCCCAGGAGTAGCGTTCTCTGCTCCCCACCCCACCCAGAATCTTGCAAATGCCCTTTTGGAAAAGCTGGATGAAAACCTGAGTCACCTATTAGAGGTGGTTCAGAAGACACCAGGAAGATTCCGTCTTCCAAAAATTCTGCCTTCCTACTCAACCAGTTAAACATTTCACTATTAAACATCTTTTTTGTTTGTTATTTTTACTGAGCTATAACTGACATAAAATATTATATCCATGTTAGGGACTTCCCTAGGTGACAGTGGCTAAGACGCTGCACTCCCAATGCAGCATACCCAGGTTTGATCCCTAATCAGGGAACTAGATCCCACATACTTCAACTAAGACATCCTTCATGCCGCAACTAAGACCTGGGGCAGCCAAATAAATATTTTCAAAAAACAAATATTGTACCCATGTTATTTAAGCAGTGTGACAACTTGACACGTGTGTATACTGGAAACTCATGTGATCACCACAATGAATTTAGCTAGCTTCAAGGATCAGAAAGTTTTCGAGAGCTCCGGGATTGAGATGCCAATGGCACTGGGGAATTAACATTTAGTTATCTTCAGTATGTTAAGTGAAGACCTGCCAGAAAGAGTACAGGCAAAGCCCAGGGACGGGCTACAGGGGATGGGGGTGGGGGGCCAGGACACAGACGAGAAGAACAGCTTGTGAAAGCCCAAGAAAAAGCCAAACACAGAATTATCCAGTGCACAGACTTGCCAGAAGGAAAACGACTGCCCAGAACAAGCAGATCTGCTCTGCACCCACACATACATATGGAAAATGGAATCCACTGTCATAGAATTTGGCACCAAAGGGACCTTTTCATCTAAACTTTATGCAGGAATCTGAGTAAGTCCTCCATCTGTTACCTGCCTCCATTTCCCTATGAGGTCACGCTCTTGCTCCCTAATAACTGCAAAGATTTTGCCTTTAACTAACCTTGACAAGGGCTTCCCTGGTGGCTCAGCAATAAACAGTCCACCTGCCAATGCAGGAAACACAAGAGACCCGGGTTTGATCCCTGGGTCAGGAAGATCCCCTGGAGGAGGGCATGGCAATCTGGGAGAATCCCCGTGGACAGAGGAGCCTGGTGGGCTGCAGTCCATCGGGTCACAAAGAGTTGGACATGACTGAAGCGCCTGAGCAGACATGCATGCCACCTTGGCAAAAAAAAAAAAAAAAAAAAAAAAAAGAGTAAAATTCTGTATTTTTTTATTCTTACTACTAAAACTGTGACCATAATGGCTGAAAATTGTCTCTAGGCTACTTTTTATCAGAAAGTTTGTCTTTTTTTTTTTTTCCTTGCATCTGTAACCTAGTATCTTCTTTTCTTCATATGTACCTTTATGTCCTATTTCTCATCATAAAGAGAACAAAATCATGAAGACTTTCCTCAGAACCCTTCATGTCACATGCATCTGTTGGTCTAGAAACTGTACTCAGGAAAAAGTTAATATTTGTGCCTTTTTTTCCAACACCCCCTTCCAGCATTTGTTATTTGTAGACTTTTTAATGATGGCCACTCTGATGAGTATGAGGTGACACCCCATTGTAGTTTTCATTTGCATTTCCCTCATAATTAATGATGTTGAGCATCTTTTCATGTGCCTACCAGCTACCTGTATGTCTTCTTTGAAGAGATGTCTATTTAGATCTTCTGCCCATTTTTTGATTAGGTTATTTCTTTGATACTGAACTGTATGAGTTGTTTGTATATTTTGGAAATTAAGCCTTTATTGGTTTTGTCATTTGAAAATATTTTCTCCCAGTTCATAGACTGTGTTTTCAGTTTCTTTATGGTTTCCCTTGCTGTGCAAAAGCTTTTAAGTTTAATTAGGTCCCATTTGTTTATTTTTCCTTTATTTTCCATTACTCTAGGAGTTGAGACAGATCCCAAAAATATTGCTGCAATGTATGTCAAAGAAAGTTCTGCCTGTTTTCCTCCTGGAGTTTTATAGTATGTTCATTTATTCTTGATATAAGCAATTATTGAGCATGAACCATGCCCCAGGCATAGGGGACACAGAAATAAATTCACCTAATTCAGCCGTGGCTATAGAGAGAAATACCAACGGCAGTCCAGCGCCCTTGGGTACAATCCTAAGAGGTACACAGATAAAAATCACCCTGCATTCTATATGAAACATTCATATGGTAGCTTCCTCAAGTTCCCTCAAGTCCCTAGCATGGGGAGCAGCACTTTCTCTCTGGCTGTCAAACAGCTCGTCTAAGATCCACCAGTGCCAGCCGTAAGCTGGGAGAGACCCAGGAACTCTTGGTCCAGGGACACTGAGTGGCTCTGAGCGGCAGCACAGTAGTAATGGAAACCTGGCTGCTAAGCTAGGCTCTGGGTAGAAGATGGTAGAATCGCGCAACTTCAGTCCTGGTGTAAAGTGTGCATGCTCAAACCTCTGCCCTCCTTTCCTGATTTCTGAGTGGCAGGCATCACCGAGACTGAGTCTGGCCATGTTTGGCTGGTAGCAAATTCCTCAGTGTTTATTTGATGACAGTATCATTGAGAAGTCTGACTCCCGCCCTACCCTGCCTCTGAGTGTTTACCATCTGCAAATTGCTGGAAACAAAATGTTCTAGCACAGAGGTGAGTGATCTCTGTAGGCGAGAGAGCAACCCTCAGGGGTGAGCCCGGCTTGATGGCGTCCCTGGCAGGGCAGATAAAACATGAAATACAAAAGCAGTAGTGAGAGATGAGAGAGAGGAGGGGAAGGAGCTGGAGGGAGGGACGAAAGGAAGGGTGAATGTGGTCAGGATATAATGTTGTTGTTGCTCACTTGCTCAGTCATGTCCAACGCTTTGTGACCCCATGAACTGCAGCATGCCAGGCTTCCCTGTGCTTCATCGTCTCCTGGAGTTTGCTCAAACTCATGTCCATTGAGTCAGTCATGTTATCTATCTATAGACAGATATAGGGAATGTGCAGAAACCCAGCAAAAAGTTGCCCCAGCTCCTTTATGGAGTCTCAAGTGCAAAATCACTCTTAACTCTGAGAAAGATCAAAAACGGAAAGAGTGATTACTTCCTCTCTGCTTTTGATTTTTTTTTTTCTTTTTTGCCACACCACCAGGCATGCCACATCTTAATTCCCCTTCCACTGCAGGGCCTGAGGGTTCAGTCCTTGCCCCCTGCAGTGAAAGCGCAGAGTCCTAAACACTGGACCACCAGGGAATTCCAGTTCCTTTGAAATTTTACTTTCACTCTTCCTTTGAAATTCTAAATCCTCTTTTGTTGTTGTTGCTGTTGTTTTGGTTTGGGGTTTGATTTTTTTTTTTCTTTGGTATGGAGGGGTTGCCAGAGTGTCCTAAGTGGGACAAAGGAACACAGAGGTAGAAACCTGAGCCAGGCTATTATCTTTGTGCTTTGGTGGTTACTACAATGTTTCACTTTATTAGGCATGAATGAGAAAAGGAAGGAAGGAGATAAGACTTGGCTTTTTTCTGTTGTTGCAGTTTCTGTGTTCTTGCAATAACTTCCTACTGCAAAAGTGTGTGTGTGTGTGTGTGTGTGTGTGTGTGTATTTACTTTACTGTTTTATTTATATATGTACACTATATAATACATATTACTAATTTAGTCACTAAGTCGTGTCTGACTCTGCAACTCCATGAACTCTAGCCCACCAGACTCCTCTGTCCATAGGATTCTCCAGGCAAGAATACTAGAGTGGATTACCATTACCGCCTCCAGGGGTCTTCCCAACCCAGGGATCAAACCCACACCTCCTACACTGGCAGGTGTGTTCTTTATCACCGAGCCACCAGGGAAGCCCTTCCCACTGACACTGGTATATAGAATACATTCAGAATATAACGACACTGGTATAAAGAATAATATAGATTGTAATTCTGGACTTGAGTCTCTAGAGGGGGGCAGAGAAACACGAGAAAAGGTGCAGTTATTGCCACCACACACAGTGCTGTCAGACTTAATCAGGGAATGGATTTATTTCACAGACCAGGCAAGATTAGAAGTCAGAAAGGTCAGCTTTGCCTTCCCCTTAATTTGAAAAGTGAACCCCACCTTTAGTCAGCACGTGTGCGTGTGTTAGTTGCTCAGTTGTGTCCGACTCTTTGCAACCCCAGAGACTGTAGCCCACCAGGCTCCTGTCTATGGAATTTTCCAGACAAGAATACTGGAGTGGAAATACAAGCCATTTCCTTGTCCAGGGGATCTTTCCGACCCAGGGACTGAAGTATAATCTATACATTTTTAAAGAATTAGTAAGAAAAAAGCTGCATACTCACAGGGCAACACAGAATTGCTGCATCTATATCACGAAAGGGCTGTCAGGTCATCTGGTCGACCCTCTCAGCGGCTGCTGTGCAGCAGCAGGAGAACATGTAGGAACCAGAGTTCGGGGCCAGCTCGCTCTAGTTATGCAACCCTCACTGAGTTATTTGTCTTCTTAGAAATCCAATTTTTCATCATCAAAAGGGTAAGAGACATTGTTTCTGCCTTGGTTTCTTGCTGTAAAAACTGATAAAAGGAAAACTTCATTCATAAAACAACAAAGAACTACCTGGATATTGATCCAATTATTACTATGATCCATGTGTTCAAGCCGTGAGTTGTCTACTTAATCCTGTTCTTAAAGGGCCCCAGTGAGAGTACACAGACCGTAAATTCTGTAATAGAAGGGAAGGAACTAGGGCTGCTCCTCTTAGCATCTAACATGGTACCTGGTAAACAGTACATAATTTTAATTTATTTGAAAAAGTAAATACACTTATATGCAGGTAAACTATACAATTTAATGTCTAGGTCTTTTCTCCTTCTTCTTCTTATGAAAGGGAGCACTATTAGTGACTACTCAAGGAAACAGAACCAAGGCAGGTCTATCCTGGGCCAAGTGGACATGAGACACATGGTCACTCTACTTATGTGACACTTACTATGAGGTGGGCACTGCCCTGAACATAATACAGTATGAACTCACTTAACTTCATAGTAATCCAGCTGAGGTTGGTACAATGATCAACCATATTCAGCAAATGTTTAATGAGTAGCTTCTACATGTCTCAAGTCTTCTAGAGTCTGAGAATACATCAAAAGACAACAACCACAAAAACAATGGTGTGTCCTTTATGTGTGATCAATCACTCCAGTCGTGTCTGACTCTTTGCAACCCTATGGACTATAGCCTTCAAGGCTCCTCTTCCCATGGAATTTTCCCAGGCAAGAATACTGGGTTGCTGGAGTGGGTTGCTATTTCCTTCTCCAGGGGATCTTCCAGACCCAGGGACTGAACCCATGTCTCCTGTGGCTCCTGCACTGCCGCTGGATTCTTTTCTGCTGAGCCACTGGGGAAGTCCCCTGTCCTTTGTGGGTAGGAGTAAGCAGTAAATGTAATCAATAAATATATTACATGCACACCAAGAGGTGACAGTGCTGTGGATAAAAGAAAGAGATTTGGGGAGTGTTGAATGAGGACATTTGGGCACAGAAATACCATACACGTGGCCGCAATTCCACCTAAGGTGATCTGTCTCCAGTTGTTGCTTTTAACTTTGTCTCTGTTTTCTCTTTCAGTTCTGATATGCCCCTAACCTTGTAATACATTCAAATTCATTTCCTCCGTAAGCAGTAGAGAGGAGCACACAAAATCTAGCCACCCTTTCTGGACATCAACTCAGTAGCCTCCATCCACACCAGACATTGGCCACCTCTGATGACTTGCTTTGGGTCACAGCTAAGTTCACACAGCACTTGGGGCCCCTGTAATTGCCTGCTTGCCTTGTAGGAATGAAGGCTCTGCCTCAAGAGCTCTCTGTTTGTAGGTTTGGGGGAATGGCCAGATGAACCCACCAGATAGGAGGAAACACATAACCCCCCGAGGATAAGGGTTAGGTTTTTGGACCTCTCAACTGCTTAAACTAATTCTGGCCTCTGAGTAGTGCTGAGCCATGGAAACCACATGATGCTCAACTTCCTCTGCATGCCCCGCACCTCCCCACCCTGCTCTCCGTCTCCCGTTGAGTCCTTGCCCTTCCTCATCTTGTGACTCTGGCAGAACTCCAGGGTGCTTATTCAACCTGTCTCCAGATGCCCTGGGCCAAGAAAGAAAGAAAGGGTAAGAACAGGCTCCAGGGCAAAGCTAGCTGCCAAGAATACTGTCAATAGCCCAACCGAGGCCAGGCAGTGAGCACAAAGGAACCTTTAAAAGTGAGCGTCACCCCCAGAAGGAGCCTGAGCACTTTCTCAGCCTTCCATGGTGAGCTGTGCCCCCCACCAGGCTTCACACCATCTAGTAAGCAAATCAGAGCAAATGTTTTGAGGGCCTACGTGCAAGGCACTGTGTTCACAGTTATTTACTTTTGTGGACACCATAGCATTCATGCAGATCTCTTCCTCTAGGCTTTCTCTTCATACCTACAAAGTGAAGGAGTTTAAGCTGACAGTCTCCAGAGAGGCAGCAATGATAGTCTGGCCACTTCTTTGCCAGCCTGTGAGCAAACTGAATTCAGGGACGGAGCCCCCTTCCATTTCTTTTCCTCCCCCCAGCTTCTAGCACAAGCCCTGATGTGTGGGAGATGCCAGGTAAATGTCTGTGGAACAAATCAACTTCTGAAATAAGGTTCTTCAAGAAGGTCTCCAAGACCAGCCAAAAGCCAACTCATGTGCTGCTGCAGATGCAGGAGAGAGCACATCCTTACTGTTGGACAGCTGGGCGTGTAAAGCTGTGAACCTTTACTACAGAACATCAACTGATATCTCCAAACACTTCAAATTCTAAAAGTATCTATGAATTCACAAACTGTAAGACATACAACCCTTTCTTTAAAAACAGGCCTCATTTTTTGAAGAATTACTAAGCTAGAGGAGTCATATTCCCTTATCTCAAAACTTACTACATAGCTACAATCATAAATCTGTGTGGTACTAGCATCCAGATAGATATAGAGATCAATAAAGCAGAATGGAGAATTCAGACACAAGCCTTTCATTAGTGGCCTCTTATTTTCAACAAAGGAGTCAAGGTCAATGAAGAAGTCAATGAAGTCAATGAAGAAAGAACAGAGCTTTTTAATAACTGGCATTGGGAACCACTGTATATCCCAACATAGAAAAGAATTAATCAGAACTCCCTACCTCACACCATACACAAAAATTAACTCAGAATGGATCAAGGATCTAAATGAAAGAAATAGTTTAATTTATAGTTTATAGTTTAATAAAATTTAGAAAGAAATATGAGAGTAAATCTTCATGACCCTGAGTTAGGTAATGATTTCTTAAACACCAAAAACATACTGGCCTAAGGCTAGGGGTTAGGGGAATGGCAGGGGGTGGGTGAAATCTACAGCAAGTAGATTTAGAGATTCTTTTCAGGGTTATGAAAATGTCCTAAAATTATATTATGGTGATGGTTGCACAACTCTGTAAATACACCAAGTTTGAATTTTGCAATTTAGAAGAGTACATGGTGTGATTATATGAATTATAGTTCAATAAAGGTTATTTAAAAAATAACTTTTAGGGAGACTTCCCTGATGGTCCAATGGCTAAGACTCCTTCCTCCCAATGCAGGGGGCCTGGGGTTTGACCTCTGGTCAGAGAACTAGATCCCACATGCTGCAACTATGACCCAGAACAGCCAAACAAATAATAAAATAAATATTTTTTAAAATAAGTTTTAGGGACTGAAGTGACTTAGTAGCAGCAGCAGGGATAGGAAACTTGTTTTTAGCTAAGAAGTGAAACTGATTTGGGAGCTCTAGAGGCGACTTTTTAAATGGACTATTCATTCAAGTGTGATATTAGCATTTAGATTCCAGAGCAGAAATAATATCACTATCAATAGCTACTTGATATGAGGCAGTTCTAATATCTGCTAGAAGTTTTGTCCCTTGATCTGGAAGGTCTTACTACATGGGGATTCCATTAAGTCTGCATGTATCTTACTGATAGAATTAAGGAGATGTCATGGTGGTTTATTTAAACCTGTCATGATAGCTAAAAAAAAAAAAAAAGGGGAATTGGGGAAACAAAAGGACAACTTCTGAAAAATATATTCAGCATAAATCACTGACAGCCTGCACAGCAAGGATGGCGTCAACAGCACTGACCTGGCACAGGGAGGATCTTAGGAGACATTCACAAAAAGAAATGAGAGAAGGAAAGACATGGAGGTGACCTGTGCCCATCGACAGGAATGGATGAAGAGGCTGTGGTGCACACATACAGTGGAATATTACTCGGCCATTAAAAAGAATGGAATAATGCCATTTGCAACAACACAGATGGGTGGACCTAGAGATTATCATACTGAGTGAAGTCAGTCAGACCCAGAAGGAGAAATATCATATGACATCCCTTATATGTGGAATCTAAAAAGAAATGATTCCAATGAACTTACATATAAAACAGAAAGAGACTCACAGGCTTAGAGAATGAATTTATTCATTGCCAGGAAGGTAGGATGAAGGGAAGGGATAGTTAGCAGGTTTGGGATCAACATGTACACACTGCTGTATTTAAAATGGATAACCAACAAGGACTGTGTAGCACAGAGAACTGCTCAACACTGATACGTGTGTATGTGTGGCTAAGTCCCTGTTCATTCACCTGAAACTGTCACATTGTCAACTGACTGCACCCCAACACAAAATTAAAAGTTTTTAAAAAATGAAACGAAAGAGGTATTTCTGGAGAACAATATTCAAGTATTTGACCCACCCTATCCTGACTTGTTTTTGAGAAAATAGCTCATAAAATTACCCATGTTCTTGGAAGCAACATAGGTTCTCCTTCTCCTGTTAGGTTTTCAGCTGTAATTACCTCTTATCTGAATCAGCTATTGAGCGAAAGTCACTGAAGTCACTAATTCAACAGACTCTCCAGTGTGTATGCCCATTGTAAAACCTGGCACATGTATTTATAACACTTGTGTGAGGAAGCAGTTCCCCAGGTACAAACCACCACTGTCACCAAGCCGTGTCCACAGTCAAAAAGAGGAACCACGCGGCTCATTGGAGCTGACAACCAGCGAGCAGACCCAAGGCAGGTTCTTCCTGCATTTCTGGATGTGTGTGTCATCTTTCTTCCCCCCTCTACTCCCGGAGACAAGCAGCAAGTTGGAAAAAATGACTAGTCTAGTTCAAGGCCCCAAGGCATCCAGGGTGTTCTGTTTGCCCTATGAATCAGCAGTTGAAGTGTGGAGACACCGTGCATCAAATCTGGATATCAGGCCTCCAAACCTAAGACAAGGAGGCAGGCTTCCCTGGTGGCTCAGTGCTAAAGAATTCGCCTGCCAGCACAGGAGACATGGGTTCGATTCCTGTTCCTGGAAGATTGCACATGCTAAGGAGCAACTAAGCCTGTGCACCACAACTACGAGCTTGTGCTCTAGAGCTTGTGAGCCACGATTACTGAGCCCATGTGCTACCGCTACTGAAGCCCAAGAGCCCGTCTCTGCAACAAGAGAAGCCACTGGAGTGAGAAGCCCGTGTACCGCAGTTGGAGAGTAGCCCCCACTCTCTGCAACTAGAGAAAAACCCACCCAGCAAGGAAGACCCAGCACAACCAAAAATACACAGATAAATAAGACAAGGAGGCATTTGGGGAAAGGACTATTGTCAAAGAAAAATTCACTCAGGTCTGTGCTAATCCCTACCTACTACCAAAGCTAAGGACCAGAGGGAAAAGAGCCTTCACAGATGAGCTAATCAGACTTAACAATCCTACATAATAACTGTAACAGTCATTATGTATTCTAAGGCATCACTTCTAAGTATGCCTGTATTCTAAGGCATCACTTAGAATGTATTCCAATGTATTCTAAGGCATCACTTCTCCCTGCACCTTAGTATGCAGGGACCCCAGAGGTGTGAATGAATGGGGATTCGGTGGATATAAATGCATGCTGGGAACCCCCTCCCCACCCCCAGCCCACTTTCCACATTTGGCTCTCAGAACTCATAGTCAAGCCTTAACCTCCACCCACCCAGGCAAGAGATCTGTTGAGTTTTCTGTGGGCTTCATTCCAGCCGAGAAGGCAGGATAGCAGGATGGCTGAGGGAGCCCCCTAAACTCAACAGCTCAGCCAGACCACCCTCCTCCAAAGTTCACTTAATATACACTCCATCTACGTGCACTCACCTCTCCCTACGGCACAGACGCCAACTCTAAGATGCTAGGAAAGTCACAGAGTACCAGACAGCTGGAAAAAACATGAGACGGAGGCTAGATCAAACAAACAGGGGAAAGAAAGCAATTTCAAGGGGGGAAAAAAAAGAGTCTATATATGAAGGGAACATAAACTTCCAGAAGAGAAGCCATCCCTAGGGTCTTTAGAGAGAAAGAAGAAACAGGAAAATGAACTGTGAAAAGCACACTTAAAGAACTACCCCCAAAAAATCCTTGAAAATTAAAAACATGAGTACAGAAATGAAAAAAGCAAGAGAAGAATTAGAACATAAAATTGAGGAAACATCCTACAAAGTAGAGCAAATAAAGAGATGGATAATAATAAGCAAAAAATAAAACAATGAGAGGATCAGTTCAGGTGTCCCACACCTGAATAACAGAAATTCAGAAGCAACCAAAGTAGATGAGGGAATCATCAGTGAAGTAACTCTAAGACAATTATCAGAACTGAAGAAGGCAATTTGAAGATTAAAGGTATCACTGAATATCCAGAAAGATGAGAGAACATAGACTCAGACCAAGATATATTATCCCACCGTGCAAAACATCAGGAACAAGAGAAGTCACTAGAGCAGGGGTCCCCAACCCCTGGGCCAAGGATGGCAGCCTGTCCATGGTCTGTTAGGAACTGGGCCACGCAGCAGGAGATGAGAGAACAAAAGCCATCCCCACCCTCCCCAGTCCTGGGAAAAATTGTCTTCCATGACACCAGTCCCTGGTGCCAAAAAAGGTTGGGGACCGCTTCCCTACAGGCTTCAGAACATGTTGTTTTCAAAGGTTTGGGAATCGGGATGGCATCAGAGCTCTCAAGAACATCATGGGACACTAGAAAGGCACAGAGCAGTATCTTCAAACTCCTGACGGGAAAGAATCCCCAGTCAGACTAGTCCATCCAGATAAAACATCATGCAAAATACTGGGATAGAACACAGACATTTTGGGAGCCTCATGGTTACAAAAAGAAAAAAAAACAAAAAACAAAAAACAAAACACAAAACCATACCTCCCATGCACCATTCTCAAGAAGGTATCTGAAGACACTCCACAAAACTGAAAGGAAAATCTGAGAAAGAGGAAAAGAGGGAAAATAAGGAATGGATGATCCTACATCCAAAAAAGAGCATCCCCGGGTGATGGAGTGAGATCTCAAGATGCCAGCCAGCCCCCAGGCATAGCGTTCAGCTGGTCAAGGGAGTGGAGCAGCTCATCGGAGGCCCCAGAAGAGACCTCCTTAGGAGGACAAAATAGATGGAACACCTGAAGTCTCTCATGTCCTAAGTGGAGACGTCGATGAAAGAACTTGGGAGTTTCGTTAGTGACAGGTGCCTGGAAAACCAAGGAAATAACAAGCTTGATTTCACTTCGAAGAAAACAAAAATGTGCATCAAAAAGAAGAAATGGCTAAGGTTGAACATTAAGGGAGGCTCATTTGGAAGCTCTGTCCTATTATCACAACTTTTCTACATGCCTACAATCAATTTAGGAGAAAAAGGAATTATAGTGCAGGCAGCAAACCGACTCCTCGCTGAGGGCAGGCAGCTATGGGCCGTGAGTTGCCCTGTAGAAAGGCCTGGCAGGGCAGGGAGCTGGTGTCTCCAGCCAACAGCTGAGTGAGCTCGGGAAGGGAACCCCCCCACACCCTGAGCTGATCCTCAAGATGATCACAATGACCTTCCTGAGAGACACTGGGTCAAAAAGTCCCAGCTAAGCCGCACCTGGCCTCCTGACCACTGAAACAGTGAAATGTTTATCTTCTCAGCTGCTAGGTTATGGGTGCTTGGTTAAGCAGAAATCAATAACTGATACAGTACACCACCTGGCCCTGTGTGTACAGTTGCCCCTGAACAACTAGGATGCTGGGCACCGACAGTTCATGCAGTAGAAGATCCAAGGATGACTTTACGGCCAGCCCTCCTCATCCACGGTCCGCGTCCTCGGACTCAACCAATCACAGCCTCCTCTTCCTCAGACTCAACCAATCACAGACTGTAGCCCCGTCGTGCGCATCAGTGGAAGAGATCCGAGCAAAACTGGGTGCAGACCTGTGTGATTTGAGGTCACCTGTATCAAACCTAGGGAAGACTAGAAATTAATCCGTTCAGCGCCTGAGAGGATACAGGATGGGAAGATTGTGAGCACCTGGTGGGAAGGACAGCTAAAGGCTCAGCTTTAACGAAGTCAAAACTGGTGTTGCGCCAAAAACACAAAGAAGTAGAAATGAGCATTAAATCAGTGAAAGTGAGCACCTCTTCGAAGAAGAGAAGCGTGGGATGGGGAGATGCGGGGTGTTTTATCACGAACCTTGTGTAACTATTCGACTTTTTAACCTTGGTGCATGAGTAACTGATAAAAAATGTAAGCTTAACAATTTCCTCACCACACAATTCAGATGTGGTTCTTTTTTCTTTTTGTCTCATCTAAAACTCTTTTAAAATTTTCACAGAGTGAAAACGCTCAGGCAGTTTTCCTCCAATAGTTAGTCCTTTAGACTATGTTCTGACCCTTGAGTTTTCTTTCAGTCTTTTCTCGTTTGTAGAGCCTCAAAACTTTTCACTCTGTATCAAAGCTTCTTTTTCCCTAAATCACTAATCTTTTCCATGCTTTTCTTTTCTGTGACTGTGTGTATGTATGTGAGTGCGTATGTGTATGTATGTGTTGTGTGTATGTGTATATGTAGGCGTGGTGTATATATGCATGTGTAGGTGTGTATGTGCATGTGTGTATATGCAGGCATGTGTGTAGGTATATGTGTGTCTGTGTGTATGTACATGTGTGTGGGGAAGGATCCTTTCCACTTCTCCCTTCCATCTAATGAAACAGAAAAGCCCCACAGTTGGATTGGTAGTGCCCCAGGATCTGGCTAGTGCCTGGCACATAGAAGGCACCCGGTACCTGTTATGTAAATAAATGAGCCTCCAAATTGAGTTACAATCCACCAAAGAGGCTGGAAATGCAAGAACTGGTGAAGCTGAAAGAGAAGGGGTGAGGGAGGGCCCTCGGCTCACAAACTCGAACCCTGTGCAGGGCTGTGGCCATGCGGGCGTGGCTCCAGGCTGGCTCCAGGCTGAGCAGGGTGACAGCAAGCTGATGGCCACAAAGAGCAGGGAAGGGGCCAAGGCTGCCCCCAAAGAGACGCAGCGTTTGTGCAGATCAGTAAGCAGCTCCCAGCATCACGGACGGAGCAGAGCTCGTCCCTGGAGGTGGAATCCACTCCCCCAACACAAACAAGGACAGACCCAGATGAGGCAGGGCAGCCCAGGAGTGGAGCAAGGAGCCACCATCAGGCCCTGACTTCTGCCTGGGGCGGTGCTGTGGCCAAATGGGGTCAAGGAACGTGCCCCAGTGAGCCAGGCCAATTCCGGTTAACTCAGGCCACCAGGAACCAGTGACTCTCTTCCTTATGAGTTACAAGGTGTGGAGACTGAAGAGAACTATTCAATTTTAGAAACCGGATTGCTTGATTTATGACTGCCTGTCCCTCTGAGCCCCCAGACCCAGGGGTGTAGATGCCTATCTACTTTTGCTTCCCAATAAAATCCTGAACATCATGCTCCATGCCTGGAACATAGCAGGTGAGCAGTAAATATTGGATGGATGGATGGATGAGTGAATGAACAAGTGAGTGAGTGAACGAGTGAACAAGTGAGTAAGGGAATGAGTAAATGAATAAGTGAGTGAGTGAACAAGTGAGTGAATGAATAAGTGAACAAATGAGGGAATGAATGATATCTCTGAGAGCTTGTGATGGAGAGTTCATTTTTTTTAATTTATTTATTTTTTATTGAAGGATAATTGCTTTACAGAATTTTGCTGTTTTCTCTCAAATCTCAGCATGAATCAGCCATAGGTACACATATATCCCCTCCCCCTTGAACCTCCCTCCCGTCTCCCTCCCCATCCCACACTTCTAGGTTGACACAGTGCCCCTGTTTGAGTTTCCTGAGCCATACAGCAAATTCCCGTTGGCTATCTATTTTACATATGGTAATGTAAGTTTCCAAGTTACTCTTTCCATACATCTCACCCTCTCCTCCCTTCTCCCCATGTCCGTAAGTCTATTCTCTATGTCTCCTTCTCCATTGCTGCCCTGGAAATAAATTCTTCAGTGAGAGTTTATGTTTAATGGGGACAGAGTTTCAGCTGAAGAAGAAAAATTCAGGAGGTGATGATGGTGAGAGTTGCACAGTGTGAATGTACTTAGTGCCACTGAACTGCACAGTGAATATGGTTAAAATAGTATATTACATGACTTTTACCACAATAAAAACAAAAATTAAAAAACAAATCTCATTGCATGAAAGGTTTCCCCTTTGTTTTATAAAGGATGAAACAGGTTTACTGGAGTTGAGTGTTTGGCTCAAATCTCAGTCAGTAGGTGGCAGGACTGGAATTCAAACCAGGGGAAGACGTGACACTCCAGACAGATGCCCTGGGTTTGATTCCTGGATCCCACCCCACCCTGGTGATGTGCCTAAAGCTGGCACTCACCCTTCCCGACTCCTACCCACCTGCCTGGAAGGAGGTGATCAGGACACCTCTGCAGACAGTTGATCCTGGGAGGAGGTGATCTGGTACAGGAGAAGCAGGTAGGTGAATAGCTCAGGTACAAAGTAATTGCTCCTTGAATGTTCACTCTCATTAAAATGGTGCTACCTGGGTGGGAGGGGAGTTTGGAGGAGAGTGGACACATATGTATGTGCGGCTGAGTACCTTCGCTGCTTAACTGAAACTATCACAACATTGCTAATCAGCTATACCCCAATACAAAAGAAAGTTTAAAAATAAAGTAAAAACACAAACAAATTTTAAAAGAAATTAACTGTAAAAGCCCTTTGGTATTTGATGCTTGGTAAAATTTGTTACTTTGGACTCAACTGGAAAATACCCTGATGCTGGGAAGGACTGAAGGCAAAAGGAGGAGAGAGTGGCACAGGATGAGATGGTTGGATAGCTTCACCAGTTCAGTGGACATGAACTCGGGTAACCTCCTGGGGATAGCAAGGGACAGGGAGGCCTGGTGTGCTGTAGTCCATGGGATTGCGAAGAGTCGGACAGGACTTAGCAACTGAACAACAACAAAATTTGTTAACTGATAAAATCAGATAGATTTTTTATAAAGGTTGCATGCTCTATAAAAATGTTTATCAATAAAAATAAATAAAACAACGCTGCTTCTTTCTGCACACACACTTAACACCATCCTTGGCTCACTCTCAAAACACAGTCAGGCCTCGATGAACACAAAGGCTGAGCTAACCTAATCATCACCCATGACCAAGCTCGG
Organism: Bos mutus; assembly: GCF_027580195.1. Taxonomy (NCBI): domain Eukaryota; kingdom Metazoa; phylum Chordata; class Mammalia; order Artiodactyla; family Bovidae; genus Bos; species Bos mutus. The sequence continues at coordinate 5,695,575 of NC_091629.1, forward strand.
CGGGTAAACAAATGAACGCTTTCTACCTTCCATGAGATGCACAATCAAGACCGCCACTCTTAGAAATGACACTGAAAATAATGAAATCTACCAATTATTGGAGACACAGAGTCTTTCCCACACACCCTTCCGGGACTTTCTAGAGTCGACGATTCTGTGCTGGTGCCTCCTGCCCCAGAAACGTGTCTTGCTTCCCCTGAGCAGGGTTCTGCTTATTTGCCCAGGACTTGCTTTCTCTCCAGACCAGTGCTGTTCAATAGAAACACTGGACTGGCCAGTAAGTTCATTCCATTACATCTTACAGAAAAACCCAAATGAAATGAACTTTTGGGCCAACACAATATAATGCAAGCCACATTTATAGTCATAAATTCTCTAGTAGCCACATTTAAAAAAGTAAAAGAGCAAGTAATATCAATTTCAATAATACATTCTATGTAGCCCATTATGTCCACTCAATGACTGGCCCAAGATGTAATCAAGATGAAAATGATTGGTGAGCTATTACCTTTTATTTTAGTACTAAGTCTTTGAAATTGGTGTATATTTTATACTCAGGTACATCTCAATAGGGACTCACCACATATCAAGCCCTAGCAGCTGTGAGTGGCCAGTGGCCCCCAGGGCACATCTCTAAGGAATCCTAAGGGTAGGAGTCTTGTCTGTCCTGTCCACCACTGTAACCTCAGGGCCCAGCACAAAGTCATTATAGAACCCAGTATACAGAAGGAGCTCAATAAGCACATGCTAGATGATTGGATGGATGAATGAATGGGATTCCAAATGCATCATTAATTTAAAACAAAAACACTTAACCTTGGTCCCACCTGTGAAATGGGCTGCATGGCCCAGCAGGTTCACAGAGATCTGGGAAGTGGGTCGTGGCCATGACTGTGACCCATGTTCCTAGACAGAAAGATAAAAGGCTTCAGAAGAGAGGAAACGATAAAAGTGCCAGTTACATGTTCTAGCCTGAACTGGGTTCTTTTCAACACCAGTAGAATTTTCCCATCTCAGGAGTTCGGAAAGGGAGAGAGGGGGTGCACCTGAGAACGTCTGACCCCTAACCCTGCCTTCCTCCAGCTGTGGGACCTTAGGCAAATGACCTCACCTCTTTATAGCTCAATGTCCTCACCTGTAAAACCTCATTCGGTTGCTCTGATAGCATCTATATGCGGAGTCTAAGATATGACACACACAGGGACTTCGCTGGTGGTCCAGTGGCTAAGGCTCTGGGCTTCCAATGCTGGGGGCCCAGGTTCAATCTCTGGCCAGGGAATTAGATCCCACATGCCCCAACTAAGGGTTCACAAACTGCAACTGAAGAACCTGATGCAGCGTAGCCAAATAGATATTTTAAAAAATAAAATAAAATACACAAATGAACTTATTCACAAACAGAAAGAGACTCAGAGACACAGAGGACAAATATATGGTTACCAAATGGGAAAGGGGGTGAAGGAAGGATAAATCAGCAGTTTGGGATTAACAGATATACACTGTTATATGCAGAATAGATAAACAATACGGTCCTAGCATATAGTATGGGGAACTATATCCTGTAATAGACTATAATGGAAAATAACCTGAAAAAATATATATATATATATATATATATATATATGCATAACTGAGGGCTTCCCAGGTGGCACTAGAGGTAAAGAACCCACCTACCAATGCAGGAGACATAAAAGACACAGGCTCGATCCCTGGGTCAGAAGATCTCCTGGAACAGGGCATGGCAACCCAGTCCAGTATTCTTGCCTGGAGAACCCCATGCTCAGAGGAGCCTAGCGGGTTATGGTCCATAAGGCCACACACAGTCGGACACGACTGAGCAGCTCAGCATGCATGCACACACATGCATAACTGAATCACTGGGTTATACACCTGAAACTAACACAGCATTGTAAGTTAACTATACTTCAATTTAAAAAGAAAGAATCCAAATGAAGTGCTTAGGGCAAGGTCTGATGAAGAGAAGCGCTAAGAGTGAGCAGCTTTTGTTCTTCTTCTTTCACATCCTCCAAGCCCCCATCAGCTCTCCCCTTCCTGATGTTGCCAATTAGAACCCCTGACACAGCCACGAGGCTCTTGCTTAACCAGTTTCCTCGGCTTTCGCTTCCTCTTTTCTTCACCTCCTTTGTTGCTCAACCTGCCACTATCCGATCTGTTCCACTTTGCTTTCCCACTTTGCTTCTTAGCTCTGGGACATCTTCTCCATGAGCCAGGTAATCGCCCCCGAACTGCCTCCATATCATCATCTTCCTTAAGACATCCTGGTTCAGAGTCTGGAGAGTGTAAGTTCACCGGAGATGTTCTATCAGGTTCTTGAAGAAGAGCACAGATGATGTCATCACCTGCATCCTCATTCTCCTCTGCATAACAGCACACCTTAGCTATCATGGGTGCATCACCCACCACAGCCCAAGAGCCTAAATGGCCCCTGGGTATGGAGGCTTGGACCACACACACAGGATAATAGCACGAAGGATTTAACTGAGAGGCCAGGTGGCTAAGGACACACACCACTGTCTTATGAAAGGCACCCAGAGAGTCCATCCACAACAGCTGAGGTCATGCCTTTGTCCTCAGTGGAATGTCTACTGAACAATCCAGGCCAACTTCTCCTTCCCTCTGACTCTGTTCTTCCAATAGACTCTAGTTATTTTTAATGCATTTTTTTATTGACATAGTTGAGGGCTTCCCTGGTGGCTCAAATGGTAAAGAATCTGCCTGCAATGCAGGAGATCCCGGTTCAATCCCTGGGTCAGGAACATTCCCTTGGAGAAGGGAATGGCAACCCACTCCAGTATTCTTGCCTGGAGAATTCCATGGACAGAGGAGCCTGGTAGGCTACCGTCTATGAAGTCGCAAAGAGTTGGACACAACTGAGCTACTAACACACACATAGTTGCTGTACAAGAGTATATACGTTACAGGTGTACAATATAGTGATTCACAATTTTTAAAGGTTATACTCTATAGTTATTATGAAATATTGGCTCTATTCCCTATGTTGTCCAATATATCCTTGTACCTTGCATGATGCATGCTCAGTTGCTCAGTTGTGTCTGACTACTTGTGACCCATGGACTGTAGCCCATCAGACTCCTCTGTACATGGAATTTCCCAGGTAAGCATACCAGAGTGGGTTGCCATTTCCTTCTCCAAGGGATCTTCCCAACCCAGGAATCAAACCCGCATCTCCTGCATTGACAGGTGGGTTCTTTATCACTGAGCCACCTAGGAAGCCCTATCCTTGTAGCTCATTCCATACATAAGAGTTTGCCCCTCCATTAACAGTTTGCACCTCTTACTCTGTTAGCCCTCTATTGCTCCTCTGCCCGAGTAACCACTAGTTTTTCTCTAAACCTGTGAGTCTAGTTTAAGGAGCAGGACCAGCTGTCATCTTGCCCGAGAGAGCTGCAAACCCAAGGATCATCCTGCTGTTCCCTGGCCAGCAACCAGGGAAGTGACTTGACTCCATACAAAATATTTATCCAAGAAGAGTGATAGCCATTGGTTAAACCCATTAGCCTGGCTCTTTAGGAGATCCAGAATGAAGAATATGGAAATAATTGACTAGTCAGGGAAGAAGAAACGGCCAAACCAAACACAGATGGAGAAGCAGAGACACCACGTTAAGGAAACACAGAGTGTTCACCCTCTAGGTCGCTTCAGATGTTCATGAGCAAACTGAGTTAGAGAAATTGGGTGTGATGTGATCATAGCCTCCTGGCTACACTTACAAACTGGAGCAACTTTATAGTCAACGCCCATCTGGCCTGTGCTGCCTCAAAAACACCACCTGAGTCAGATCTTACCTGGGACACTTTATGGACAGGTAGGTGCCATCCCAGGGCAGCAAGGGGGAGGGGAAGGGAAGTAACAGGGCGGGAGAAGCAGATCCACACAAAGGGCGCGCTATTCAGCATCAGCGCCTCCAAAGAAAACACAGCTGGTGGTTCTGTCAGTGGGACCTATCAGGGGAGGTCAGAGGGCATCAAAGGCAGGGAAGGAGGGAGCTGGGGAGGGAGGGAGAGGAATTCACATGGCAGCTGCGGCACGTCCCCGTCTCAAGGGTCAGGGCTCACTACACCGGCATCAAGCCTCCCTCTCTGCCCCACCTGGGGCTGTCTTCACCCCCTGGAGCGTGAACTCACCTGCACTTCTGGTTGATCCCCCCGTTAGCATCTGGGAACCCACACCACACAGTGCAGCCCTTCGTCTGATCTGGATGTGGTGGGAGCAGCCAGGGCCACCATGAGCCGCAGGGACTGGGGAGGGGGATTAGGAGCCAGAGAGGCTGCAGCGCCCCCCAGCTGAGAGTCCGGGGAAGGCAGGTGGGGCCAGGGAGACTGGCGAGGTGCATGTCTGCATTCAGACCAGTGCATTCCTTTGGAGTCACGAGCTTCCCTTTTTACAGTTCAAATAGCCAAACTCAAAATGCACGCTGTGTCATTATCACCCTCCTTGAGCTTCAGCGTTGCTATAATCCCTTCCCAAATCAGCTCGGGTAGAATCTGTTCCAGTTTCACACCTTCTGGATAGGAGTCATCCCACAAGGTCAGCCCCACCTTCCCGATTAACCCTCCACACTTCCCTTAATCCAACATGTGCAGAGCCAAAAACCGAATATTCCATCCAGAGGCAAAGCACCCATGGTCAGACTATGGGCCCCGATAATCTTATACGGAAACTAGAATGGCCAGCATCATCTCTCCCCAAGCCCAGAACCTCTACATTCCTGTTGGGGGTATTTACAAAAGCCATATGATGCTTTTTTTTTTTTTAATAAATAATTCAAAGCAGATGGCTTAGGCAATGACATGTCAAATTCAAAACACTTCGTTACATCAAGTCTCCTGAGAATGTGGGTATGGGGTGGGGGGAATTTACACGTCAGGGTGGTTGGCTTCTAGTCCTGCCTGGGCACTAACAGCTGTGTGTCGTGGGCGGTACCCGACGGCATCCTGCTCTGTAAAGAAGGGAGTGAGAACAGATTCCCACAGCGCTGGCATCCCATGATTCTATTTTACCATGACCGAGCCAAAGAAAGCACTTCGTTTCAAAGTCCGTTACTCCGATTTTAAAAAATCAAGAACTCCTCGGGTTTAAAATTGAGAGGCATAGAGCTTACCACTGCTCTTCTTTCAGGCAGAGTAAAACACATTCTAACCAGGGTCCATATAGTTTGGCAATCACAATGCAGAATTTCCTTTGATTCTAGTGACTCTCATGGCTGTATGACTAGAGTCTGGTTACCTGGACTGGCTTCTCCCACAGAAACATAGGAGCCACCTACCTTCTAGCTGACAGGTTGTCTATCTATAAAACAGACCGAACAGTGGTGTTGAAACCCTCCAGGTGGACTCTGGTGCTTTAAGCGGGCTACCCCTCAAATGTGTGTCCATGAAGGCTTCATCTTAAAATAACTGGGATTCTGCTAGTTCTGGATACCAGTTCACTATGAGAAAAATACCACAACCAAAATGAAAGAACTGAAGATCAAAGAAAACAGGAAGGAGACGCTTGGGCTGCCTGGACCAAGCTTGTGAGCCATGTGGGAGGGACAGGGCAGGATGTGATACACAGTGCAGAGACTGTGGAGAGGGAGCCCACCCTGCTCTGAGATTCAGGAGTCGTCAGAGAGGGTCAGAATGCTAAAATCCAGGAGGTGCAAGTCCATCCCATCCAGGAAATGTCAACTCAGAGGGCTGGCCACTAAAATGTCATTCGCTTCCATGTAAGGTATGTCCCGTTTTGCAAGTACTAAATATAGTACCAGCTATAAATGGCATTGCCAAACTGGAAGGAAAGAGACCCTCACCCCGGGTAAAACTTAAGATTTCCTTACAGGTGAACAAGGCAAACTTTTGCATTATTCTCAATAGATCTCCAGATCAAAAGAACACTCAACAGTCTCTGTAGCTATCGTAAGAGTTAAGAATTTCTGTTATAGGGGACTTCCCTGGTGGTCCAGTGGCTAAGACTCTCCACTCCCAATGCAGGGGGCCCGGATTCGATCCCTGGTCAGGGAACTAGATCCCCCATGCTGCAGCTAAAGATTTCTCATGTTGCGACTAAGACCCTGCACAGCCAAATAGAAAAAATTTTTTAAAGAATTTGTTATAAATTAATATGAGACACGGGTCTTATTAAACAATGCTTGATTCTTGGTGATGTTGCTGCAGGAGTACCTATGCACTGTTCTGAGTTAAAACAATATTTTTTTAAAGGTGCTCTCTATTTGCAGAGCTGACACACTGGCAGCGAACCATCCAAATGTTTAATGAATGACAACACATGGCGAGCATGACCCGGAGCAGAGCCTGAGGCCACAGGAGAAGGAAGGACTGACAGGGCAGTAGGTGGGGCTGTTGGAGGCAGTCTGGCTGGTAGGGGTGGGGGGCGCTGACCCTGCAAGGGGGCAGGAGGCCCTGGGAGCAGGCCTTGAGAGCCACAGGAAAAATCCTCGTAACTGTCCACAGTGGTGCCTGGGGGCTCCGTCCCCTAGTGGCAGTCCAGTCCCCCCTACAGTCACCCTGCAGAATGAATGGGTTTTGTTTGGCTTCTCTGAGATGCATCTCAATACAAGAGCTTTTGCCTGGAGTGAGTCAGAAGCAGGAAAGTCTCCAGCCTCACCCCAGCTGGTACTTTTCCATCCCTTCCCCTGGATTACATAACATGCCACATTTTTAGAAACTTAGTTCTAGCTGCAGAGATGTCTGTGCAAAAATTCCAGCTCCCCAGTCTTCAGACTCTCAAAGGTTTAAGAAAGGAGATGCTGGTGTTTATTGAGCTTCAAGGGGGAGGAGGTGGAGAATAACGTATCTTCTTATAGGGTCTAACGTGGCCACCTGGAAATAGCTGCTTCCTACCTTTTGTGTTTAGATAGGGACACGGTCAGAGAACCTACATATGGCTGGGCTTTATCTTGTTTCCAGAGTAGCACTTGGGAAAGTGCCCAGCTTGGATGTAGTGTTATATATGGAGGTATACTATTAGCTGCAATTCATACTAGCATGTAGATTATTGACTGCAATTCATCCTAGCATGTGGATGATTGATTGTAATTCACACTAGCATGTAGATAGTTGGCTGAAATTCATACTAGCATGTAGATGATTGATTGCAATTCATACTAACAAGTAGATAATTGATAGTAATTCATACTAGCCTGTAGAATGGTTAATAGAGAAAGGAAATTTCTTGGGAACATCTGGAGAAGACTGGGCTCCTGAAATAAGGAGAGACTGAAGCCAGAGGAGAAAAACATGTTGGCAGAGATGGAGGGAAAGGGGCTCAAGGTAAAAGGAAAACGAGGCAGACACAGCCTCAGTGACCATCAGGTTCATTTTGCCTGATGACAAGTTACAAGGACCTAATTCTAGGTCTCTCTTGTCTCACCTCACCTGCTAGAATGTCAGCCTCATCCTCTTGGAGCCCATTTGTCCAAAGCAGTCCCTTGTCCCTGGTGACAAATTCTGACCAAGTCCTTTCCAATCTAAGTGCCTGGGAAGGAAAAAACAACAGCCCGAGGCCACCTTGCCCTCAGTGGAGCTTCAGACAAAGGCACGTGCATGGGGAGAAGTGTCTCCTTGTTTAATATCTGCTCAGCTGCCAAGGACCATGAAACCATAGTCCCAGCTCCAAGCCCTGAGCCAGAGCCAAACAGGAATGGACAGAAATGAAGGCGCGGGCAGGACACCGTGGGCTTCTGCTGTGCAGACCTCCCTGTGGGCCAGGCCACTGCCCTTCCCCCTCATGCCCGCAAGTGCTGGCATCAGGCCTGTGTGCCATTTCCCGGGAGCTTCCCATGAAAAAGGTGCACTGCGGGGTAATAGTGTCACATCAACTTCTGGGAGAGCGAAAGCTAGTTGTACCCTAATGTGTTTTTAGGCAACTCATTTCTGCAGCAACGGCCACTGCCTTCTGGTCCCCTCGTCTTGCACAACCTTCCAAAGTGCCAATGGGACCCCCTACACTCTCGGTGTCAGGTGAAACTGTTTCAGATGGATGTTCAGCTTAGTCCCTGAGAAGCAAACTGGGTGGGGTCGGGGGGGGGCGGTCCTGATACACTGATGGAAGTCTGCAGACCCCTGCCCTTGCTTCCAGAACAAAGACAGGCACGTGTAGCACAGCTGTCGTGCTCCCCATGGGGCAAGCGGCTTTCCTTCGGGTGCCCTCTCTGCATGACAACTGCTACAGGGCAATTGCAGCAACTGATCTCCCGCTCCAAAGATTCAGCCATCCAGCCAGTCCACGGAGAGATATAGTGACCCCCAGTTTTTCACCTAATAAATATCTAGTAGCAGATATACATTGAGTGCCGGCTGGATGCCGAACATGGGACCAGACACAAGTCACCAAAGAGAAAAAGATGTGCTCCCCACCTCCGTGTCCTAAAGACTGACAGTCTAGGTAACAATGGTTACATCTCTTCCCAACTCCGCGTTCAGAAGATGTCACGGGGGCAGCTTGAAATCAGTCATGTGGGAGAATTTACTACAGAAATGGGCAACCACTTCAGGCCCGGGTTTTGTTATTGCTGCTTTGGTTTCTGCGGTGTGCTTTTGTATGTGTGTATGTTTGAGGTGGTTTGCCAGCACATCACTATATAACGATGGTGCGACTGAAGGGCTCAAGCAGAAAGCACATTCTTCTGCCTTAAGGGATGGAGTAAGGCTTTTACACAGGACAGGGCACACTAGGTGTGCATTTCAAGCTGAGTAAGATTTCACCAGGCAGCGAAAGAGGAGCAAAGAATTCCAGAAAGAATAACGTAAGTTGAGGCACAAACGTTTCTAATTCAGAAAGCTCTAGAGATTCAGAGAAGGAAACCAATACAGTCTGATGCGCTGCCCAGGGAAGGCAATCGAGCTTTCAAGAATTGATAGGATGGGTCTTTGGCAGACGTGGTGTGGGGATGGGTAGGGAGGAAGGACATGAGGGTGGAGCAGATGTTGCAGGTGAGGTGAGAAAAGAAAAGGGAGATCTGGAATTAGGTCCTTGCAGTCAGGAAAAATTAGGTCCTTGTCATCAGGAAAAATGAAATTGACAGTCACTGAGGCTGTATCTGCCTTCATTTTCCTTTTTACCTTGAGCCCATTTCATTCCATCTCTGTCAACACATCTCTGCCTCCAATCCCTCTCTATTTCAGGAGCCCAGCTCTCTAGATGTTCCTATGAAACTCCTTTCTCTATCAACCATCTACATGCTAGTATGAATTGCAAACAGTCATCTACATGCTTGTATAAATGGCAGCTACCATTCTGCCTCTATGTGTGACACTACATTTAAAATCTCCAAGATGGGCACTTTCTTAGGTGCTTCCCTGGAAGCAACAAGGTAAAACCCAGTCTGATCAGCATGGAGCTGGGTAGCTCAGCTTAGGAAGAAAAGACTGATGCCTCTCTCTTCTATCCTTCCGATCTTTGGAGTTCCCATGGCAGGTGTTACACGTAAAGAAGACACTGAGTGACGTTGCACAGAAAAACCATAGCTCCCATGAGTCTGCACATCATAAAGACAGAGCAAGGACCTGTCTCCAGTTCAGACTCTGATGTTATCAGTATCGTCCCCAGGTGAGAAACTCCTTCCTTAAAAAGCACTACTTATTCTCTTCCTTTTCTCCAATAACACAAATAGTGAGCAGAGAAATTCTGTGTTTATGGTTTAAAAATTAGCACAAAAGACCGTCACATTAAAATGGCCCAAACCCAGAACACTGGCAACATCAAGTGCTGGTGAGGATGTGGAGAGACAGGAATTCTCATTTGTGGCTGGTAGGGATGCAAAATGATACAGCCACTTTAGAAGACAGCTTGGCAGTTTCTTACAAAACTAAACATACCCCTACCACACAATCCAGTAATTACATTCCTTGGTATTTACTCAAATAAGCTGAAAACTTCTGTCCACACAGAAACCAGCACACAGATGTTTATAGCAGCTTTATCCATAACTGCCAAAACTTGGAAGCTACCGGGATAAATAAACTGTGGTGCATCCAGACAATGGAGTATTATTCAGCATTAGAAAGAAACGAGCCATCAGCCAAGAGAAGACATGGAGGAAACTTAAGAAGCCAATCTGTAAAGGATGCACACTATATGATTACCACCATGTGGCATTCTGGAAAAGGCAAAACTATACAGACAGGCAAAGGATCAGTGGTTGTCAGGGGCTGGTGAGGAGAGAGATGAATTGGTGGAGCAGAGAGGATTTTAGGGCAGTAATACAATGTTACAATGACAGATGCATATCATGATAACTTTGTCCAAACCCACAGAGTGTACAACATCAAGAGTGAGTCCTAATGTCCAGTGCAGACGTCGGGTGATGATGACCTAGGTCCCTCAGTTGTAACAGGCGCACCACCTGCTCGAGGAAGTTGATCACCAGGAGGCTGTGCCTGAGTGGGGGCAGGGGGCATATGGGAAATCTCTGTACTTTCCCCTCAATTTTGAAACCAAAACTCCTCTAAAAAATAAAATGCATTTTTCCAAAAAGATTTTAAAACGTAAGGGAAACAGCCTGAGTTTTTAAGGGGGTCTCTCTGCTCCCCCCACTATCCTCAGCCCCTGAGGAGGGTCTGCCCCCACCATATTCCTGGGAGCCACCAGATGGCGCTGCTGCAGCCGTCGGCGCTCCCATGACTCGAGGCCAAATTGGTGAGGAGCCTGATTCCAGCAGCAAACGCCTGGCAAGGATTCGTGTCAACATGGGGACTAACAGATTCCTCAGGAGGGCTGAGATGAAGCTGGGAGAGTGAGGAGCAAGTAGAGAAAGGAGAAAAGAGAAGTTTGACAGGGAAAGGAAAGTAATGATCAACTAAATGTTGGCTCAGAAGGCATTACGGTGTGACATCACTAAGACTTCCCCATGGACAGTTTAATTTAAAAGGGCAGAAAAAAAGAGCAAATTAGGGGGATGCGGTTCCATCTAGTTTGTGCATGGCTTTGGAAGACGGTCTAAGAACTCGCCCTGCACTGTAAGGAGAGGGCGAGCACAGGAGGTTCGGCTCCAGCGCAGACAGCGCACATGCCCCGGGTACCACTTTCCGCTTGCAGTCTCCCGCCTTGCTCCTCAGAGCCTCAGCGTCTGGCTCCCGCCTCTGCCATACACTGCCTGGGCCTTGCCAAGCCTCCTGGTGATGCATTTGTAAAATGGGGATAGTATTACAACCGCCTTCTCATAGCCGTTCTCAGATCATTTGTGTGAAAAGTATCCCGTAACCGGAAACCTTTGCAATCAATTATTTTTACCATCATCACACTCTGCAGCAGCAGCAGCAGCAGCAGCAGCACACTCTGCACAGCCCCCACGTCCAACAGCTGTTCCCACACCCACAGAAGCATCACAGTCACCATAACTGTGCTTCCAGGGGGGATATTTTTTAAAATTTTATTGACATATAAACATCTACTTCTGTGTTATTGACTATGCCAAAGACTTAGACTGTGTGGATCACAATAAACTGTGGAAAATTCTTTGAGAGATGAGAATACTAGACCACCTGACCTGCCTCCTGAGAAATCTGTACGCAGGTCAAGAAGCAACAGTTAGAACTGGACATGGAACAACAGACAGGTTTCAAATCGGGAAAGGAGTACGTAAAGGCTGTATATTGTCACCCTGCTTATTTAACTTATATGCAGAGTACATCATGAGAAATGCTGGGATGGATGAAGCACAAGCTGGAATCAAGATTGCTGGGAGAAATATCAATAACCTCAGATACGCAGATGACACCACCCTTATGGCAGAAAGCGAAAAAGAACTAAAGAGCCTCTTGATTAAAGAGGAGAGTGAAAAAGCTGGCTTCAAACTCAACATTCAGAAAACTAAGATCATGGCATATGGTCCCATCATTTCATGGCAAATAGATGTGGAAACAGTGTCAGACTTTATTTTTGGGGGCTCCAAAATCACTGCAGATGGTGACTGCAGCCATGAAATTAAAAAACACTTGCTCCTTGGAAGAAAATTTATGACCAACCTAGACAGCATATTAAAAAGCAGAGACATTACTTTGGTGATAAAGGTCCAGCTAGTCAAAGCTATGGTTTTTCCAGTAGTCATGTATGGATGTGAGAGCTGGACTATAGGGAAAGCTGAGCACCGAAGAATTGATGCTTTTGAACTGTGGTGTTGGAGAAGACTCTTGAGAGTCCCTTGGACTGCAAGGAGATCAAACCAGTCCATTCTGAAGGAAATCAGTCCTGAATATTCATTGGAAGGACTGGTGCTGAAGCTGAAGCTCCAATACTTTGGCCACCTGATGCGAAGAACTGTCTTGTTGGAAAAGACCCTGATGCTGGGAAGATTAAAGGCAGGAGGAGAAGGGGATGACAGAGGATGAGATGGTTGGATGGCATTACCGACTCAATGGACATGAGTTTGAGTAAACTCAGGGAGTTGACGATGGACAGGGAGGCCTGACGTGCTGCAGCCCATGGGGTCTCAAAGAGTCAGACACAACTGAGCGACTGAACTGAACTGAGTGACGTAGAGTGGATTGACAATGTTGTGTTGGTTTTTTGGCATTTGGCTTGGCGTGCATGCTTATTTATGTCTGACTCTTGTGACCGCATGGGCTGTAGCCCACCAGGCTCCTCTGCCCGTGGGATTCTCCAGGCAAGCATACTGGAGTGGGTTGCCATGTCCTTGTCCAGGGCATCTTCCCAACCCAGGGATCAAACCTGCGTCTTCTACATTGCTGGTGGATCCGTCACCACTTGAGCCATCACGGAGTTTCTGCTGTACAGCAAAGTGGCTCAGTTATATGTATATATATTTTCCACATTTTTCATTACGGTTTATCACAGGATATTGAATATAGTTCCTTGTGCTGTACGATAGGATTTTGTTTTGCATCCATATCTATGATATATAATATATAATAGTGTGCATCTGCTAACCACAAATGGAGGGGAGTTTGGGGTCTAGTGGGATTTTAAAACCCTCATTGTTGCCTCGTGTGAATCACTGCAATAACCCCCAGGTCAGTCTCCCACTTGGCATCCCTCAAAAGCCACCCTACCAAAGGTAGCCAGGTCTCTAAAGCAGGGCTCAAGTCATGCTATCCCATGCTCTGACACCTCCAATAGTTCTGCCGTCATCTTCCACATGGAAGAAGGGCTCCTTACCTCGGCACTTGGGGCCCTGCAGTTGATCACAGCATCCTCCCCTTCCACACGTCTCCCTCTAGTCCCAGCACGTGCCCTGTATCCCTGGACCGTTCACTGTCTTCTTAGCCTGGTCTTCCACCTCTTGCTCAGGCTGCCATGTAACTCCTGTTCCCGCCTACCAGCCTCTCCTGGAAAAATCTTAATGCATCCCCTAACTCTTCTAAAAGGTCCCTTTTGATTTATTTCTTATCTTTTGGCCAGCTGCATGTGGAATCTTGGTTCCCTCACCAGGGATCAAACTCTCAACCCCAGCACTGGAAGCGCAGAGTCTTAACCACTGGACCACCAGGGAATTCCCTAAAAGGACCCTTTTTTATAGACTACTTTCATGATCCTTGTTCCTTGATTCTACCTATCACTGAATTCCTCCCAAATCATACAGGTTTCATTTCTATCTCTGAATTACTGAGTAAGCCTTGCAATACTAAACCCTGAATGAACTGATTTAGGGATTTCATTTCATTCATCTTCTGACCAAAGCATAAAACTCTGCAGAGTGAGTGCCCGCTGGGTTTTCCCAATATGCCCCCCATCTCCAGTACAGCTCTTTGCCCTTAATGAGAGATCAATACATTTTTGCCGAATTGACTTGAAGGAGTAGAAGAGGACCAGGGTCTGAAGGGACTTCAGTGAGGTTGGTGAAGATGGTAGGGCTAATTGTTAAGAATTTTAATTGAATGTGCAATGAGTATAAACTACTTTTTAAAATATGCTTAGAATCTGTGCAAGTTTTTTTCCACCTGACAGTTACATGTTCTTCCTGTAAATTGCCAGCAATGACTGAAGTTTCTATGTCGCAGTGTCTCATAAGTATAATCTGTAGAAATCAAGGTGGCTGCATTTCTGAGCCCCTGTTTCTAACAGCTCTTCTCTGCTTCCCTCCAGATGTTTTCAGGGTTTGATGAGAACATTTTTCTACAGCAGTGGTTCTCCAAGAGCAAGCCTCTTGGAGACCCACAGCATGAGAGTCACCGGGAAACATATTGGAAATGCAAATCATCAGGCCCCCCACACCCACAGACCTACTTGATCAGAAACCCATGGCGGGGGTGGCAGGCAGGGAAGAGAGTAATCTGTGTTTTAACAGCTTTTCATGGGCCTCTCGGAGAAGGCAATGGCACCCCACTCCAGTATTCTTGCCTGGAAAATCCCATGGATGGAGGAGCCTGGTGGGCTGCAGTCTATGGGGTCGCTAAGAGTTAGACACGACTGAGCGACTTCACTTTCACTTTTCACTTTCATGCATTGGAGAAGGAAATGGCAACCCACTCCAGTGTTCTTGCCTGGAGAATCCCAGAGACAAGGGAGCCTAGTGGGCTGCCGTCTATGGGGTCGCCCAGAGTTGGACACGACTGAAGCGACTTAGCAGCAGCAGCAGCAGCAGGGGCCCCTGATGAAAATTAAACCTAAGGACACCAATTCTTGACACTTCCAGATCAGAAGTGTGGTCCATGGACCTGCAGCATCCACACTGCCTGGGAGCTTGAGAGAAACACAAAATCTCAAGCCTCATCTCCAGTCCCGCTGAATCAGCATCTGTATTTTAACAAGACCACTGATGAGTACTTGGCAGTCTCAGAATTGAGAAGTGCCTTGCCTGGAGAATCCCAGGAACAGGGGAGCCTGGTGGGCTGCCATGTATGGGGTCGCACAGATTCGGACACGACTGAAGCGACTTAGCAGCAGCAGCAGCAGCTTCTAGAGCACTTTGGAAAAAAAATGCCTTCCATTAGGAAACTGTCATCAAGGGCTGTGGATGATCAAAACAGTCCCACATTTCTACCACTTCTTCCACCAAAGGATGGTGTCTATGTCCCATTCTCTTGAATGCATTGGCCAGTGACACAGTTCCATCAATAGATATGGCTGTGTTGATGTTGTCTATGCTCCCAGGCTGGGCTTTGAAAGACCTGAGGTTTCTGTCTTCATCCCTGAGAACAGTGTCTTGTGGGACTCATCAACACACTGTCAGAAGCCCCTGCAGATGCCAGGAGGAGGAGGGAAACTAAGACTGTCTGGTTCCCACTCCCGCTGGCTCTCTCTGACAGCCCATCGGCAGCCATGGGAATAAGCCATGGAGCATGTCCCAACCCTGGTGGACCCACAGGAGCAGAAGACACCCCACTGAACCCAGTCACCCCCACAGACTTGCAGCAGCTAAGAAAGGTTGTTGTTCTAAGCCACTACATTTTGGAAGCTTTGTTATACAGCAGTATAAATCTGAAACAGGATGCCAGTGAGTGAACTAACCACGTGACTTCTGAAGTCATCTCTGTCTAAAGTCATTTGCTGAATTATAAAACTATGAATAATGTTCACAGCAGCACTATTCACAACAGCCAAGATCTGGAAGCAACCAGAATGTCCAGCGATAGAGGACTAGATAAAGAAGAACGCATAACCAAGGGAATATTATTGAACCATAAAAATGAATGAAATAATGCCATTTGCAGCAACATCGTGGACCTAGGGGGCCTCCCAGGTGGTATAACTGGTGAAAAATCTGCCTGCCAATTCAGGAGACGTGGGTTCAATCCCTGGGATGGGAAGATCCCCTGGAGTAGGAAATAGCAACTCACTTCAGTACTCTTGCCTGGAAAATTACATGGAAAGAGGAGCCTGGCAGGCTACAGTTCATGGTGTCATAAAGAGTGAGACATGACTGAACACACACCTACATACACACAGACCTAGAGATCATCACACTTAGTGAAGTGAGTCAGGGGAAGACAAATACCATATGCTGTCACTTAAATAGGTGGGATCCATAAGGTTCTTGTTAGCAGATATAAGTTATTACATTGTAATGGGTCAACAGCAAGGTCCTACTGAATATAATAGCACAGATAACATATTCAAGACCCTATGCTAAACCATAATGGAAAAGAATATTTTTAAAAAGGATGTATATAAATATATGTATAATTGAATCACTTTGCTGTATAGCAGAAATTAACACAAACTGTAAATCAAGTGTACATCAATAAAAAAGTAAAAATTTTTAAACAAAATTATAAGTATTATGACGTCTATGAATTTTCCCTGAAACTCTCAAAAGTAGATAGATATAGCTATCTGCAAGATGAATAGCCTGTGAATGGAAGACTGCTCAGAAAAACTGAATCTATCATACAGCACAGGATAAAATCCAAATCATTCAACGAGGGTCACTCATGGACCAGGAAGGGTAAGCCAGAAGAGAGTTCTCTTCCTTTGGCCAGAAGCACCTACAACATAGCCAACAATTTCCTCTAAAACAGAAATCATTCACTTTATTTTTAAATTTTGGTGCTTCTAGCCAGGAAAAATTCATATTCTTGAAAAATAAATTCAGGAAGGACACTGTGTCTTAACTCTGTGTCGATAATCAAATTCGGGTCGATCGATGTGTATGGAGCTCCAGCTGCAGGCAGAGCTGAGCCCAGGTGTTTCCAGGACCACCTGCACCACCTGGGCGCAGCAGCAGAACCGTGTGCCCATCCTCCTTGGACCACTTGCCGAGGACTAGATGACTCCAGTTACACAGGGTTGGTTATGGGCATCAGTGTGAAAATGGTGACAGAAACTCAGGGCCCCCAGCTCCCTGCTTCTGCACCCCCTCCTCTCCCTGAACTCCCTCCCAGAGCTCCCAGCCCAGAGCCTGCATATATTAGGAACTCGATAGCTGAAGCATTTTAACAAATCATTTTTCTGGTCTCTGTTTCTTAATGCCCCCTTCTGCTGTTGATAACTATCGGTCAAAAACTAGAATCTGGGACTTCCCTGGTGTGCAGCGGTTAAGAGTCTGCCTGCCAAGGCAGGGGACATGGGTTCGATCCCTGGTCTGGGACGATTCCCCATGCTGCATAGCAACTGAGCCGTGCACCACAGCTACTGAGCCTTCGTGTCCTAGACCTTGTGCTCTGCAACAAGGGAAGCCAGTGCAAGGAGAAGTCCACGCACCTCAGCGAAGAGTAGCCCCCAGTCATCGCAACTAGAGAAAGCCGAGCATAGCAACGAGACCCAGCACGACCAAAATTAAATAATAATAAAATGTTTAAAAAAAAACAGAATCTGAAACATATCACTTATGTTTTAACATGAATTTAAATCAATGTATCACTTCTCCTAGGGTCTTTGCATTTTGCCCCATTTATGAAAAGAAAGGTGTTAATTTTAGGCAGGTAGGTAAGTAAGTAGTAAAGAATTCGTTGCCTTCCTTTTTTTACTTAAATTTTTCTCTTCAATGAAAAGGGTCTTTCTTAGTGGCATCACTACAGAGGTTAGTGGGCATACACCCCCTACTCTGTGCTAAACACGTAAAGGTATAGGATGTGGAAGTGCGGATAGTGCACGATCAACAAGCCAAGGAGTACCCTGGCCGTCGGTATGCCGCTTGGTACCGTATGCAGAAGTCCCACAGTGGCGGGGGATCATCCCCACGGTATGCATGTGTGACCAGGAGAGAAAGCGCAGGTGTAGAGTCGTGGGAAAAGCCAGGAAGTCTGGCGAGACATCTATTCCAGCCACTTGCTGAACCCAATATGGCCAGAGGAAAGCCCCTCAAGGCCACCCACCTGGCTCTATTCGGCTTCTATGGTCAGCCACCGACAGCCAGCTGACTTAGAAGTGTGAAATAAATGATGCTTATTACAAAGCCTCCAAGGTTCTAGAGCTATTTGTTATATAGCAGAATCCCAGCAAAAGCCTAGCACAGTCAAGAAATTAAACATTTCTGCAATGAATTCAGAGTGTTAAGGATGCCAGGAACTAAAAAGGACTAAATGTGAAGCAGCTGAACTGAGGTGGATGAACCTAGAGCCTATTATACAGAATAAAGTCAGAAGGAGAAAAAAATATCATGTATTAACATATACATGTGGAATCTAGAAAAATGGTACCGATGAACCTATTTGCAGGGGAGTAATTTATCAAAAGATGCTTACTCCTTAGAAGGAAAGTTATGTCCAACCTAGATAGCATATTCAAAAGCAGAGACATTACTTTGCCAACAAAGGTCTATCTAGTCAAGGCTATGGTTTTTCCTGTGGTCATGTATAGATGTGAGAGTTGGACTGTGAAGAAGGCTGAGCACCGAAGAATTGATGCTTTTGAACTGTGGTGTTGGAGAAGACTCTTGAGAGTCCCTTGGACTGCAAGGAGATCCAACCAGTCCATTCTGAAGGAGATCAGCCTTGGGATTTCTTTGGAAGGAATGATGCTAAAGCTGAAACTCCAGTACTTTGGCCACCTCATGCGAAGAGTTGACTCATTGGAAAAGACTCTGATGCTGGGAGGGATTGGGGGCAGGTGGAGAAGGGGACGACAGAGGATGAGATGGCTGGATGGCATCACTGACTCGATGGACGTGAGTCTCAGTGAACTCCGGGAGTTGATGATGGACAGGGAGGCCTGGCGTGCTGCGATTCATGGGGTTGCAAAGAGTTGGACACGACTGAGCGACTGAACTGAACTGAATAGAGATGCAGAGGCAAAGAACGGGCTTGTGGACACAGCAGGAGGGTGGGGTAAATTAAGAGAGGAACACTGACATATACACGCTTACCAGGTGTAAGACAGAGAGCTAGCGGGAAGCTGCTGTACAGCACAGGCAGCTCAGCTCCTGCTCTGGGGTGACCTAGAGGGGTGGGATGGTGGGGGGGTGGTGGAGAGGATAAACAGGAGAAGGTGGTGGCAGAGGGTGAGATGGTTAGAGAGCACCACCAACTCAGGGACATGAACTGGAGCAAACTCTGGGAAATAGTGGAGGACCGAGAAGCCTCACGTGCTGCGGTCGATGGGGTTACAAAGAGTCAGACGCGACTTAGTGACTAAACAACAAATATATATACTTATGGCTGAGTCACCTTATTATACGGCAGAAACCAACACAACACTGTAAAGCAATTATCCTCCCATTTAAACAGATGAATTAAACAGAAAAGGATGTCAGGGCTCCAATGCAAAGGCAGGCTTCATCAGGGAAACATTCCCTGCAGGGCTGTCTGTGGGTCTCAGGATCACAGAGTCCACTGAGGACAAAGAGCACGTCAGCAGGAAGCCCCTGGGGTGGCCTCTACATCTGAAGGTCGACCACAGCGCTTCACATCCCTGGCAAGACAGACTCTGTCCTGCTTGAAGCCCGTGAGAGTTCACAACCAGAGGCGCACAGTGGAGGGGGTACTGACCAGCGTCAAACACCGTGGTTCTCAACTCCATTCAGGCCATTTCAATAAGCTACCACATCTTGTGAGGAAACACAAGCATGGGTATGTCCATGAGCACTAAGTTGAGGGCTTTGTAGAGACTCAACAATGCAAATTGATTTTTTTTTCTTTTACTTTGGAAAACAATTCGTCAATTTCTCTTTTTATTCCAATCATGATAAAATGCACATGACGTAAAATTTAATGTCTGTTATGGACTGAATATTTGTACCACCCCTGCCCCAAATTTATGGCACAGACCCAGCCCCTAGTGTGGCTGAATCTAGAGATGAGGCCTCAAAGGAGTGGATTAAGGTTAAATGAGGTCATGAAGGTGGGACTCTGTCTGACAGAATTAGTGCCCTTAGAGGAGACACCAGAGAGCTCTGTCTCTCTGCACACACTCACAGAGGAAAGGCTACATGAGGACAAAGCAAGCAGACTGTCCAACAACCAAGAAGAGGGCCTTCATCAGAAACCAAATTTGCCAGCACCTTGATCATGGGCTACCAGACTCCAGAACTGCAAGGAAATACAGTGTCTGTCATGTAAACCCTGCTGACAGGAACTTGTTATGCAGCCCAAACAGACAAATACACCTTTTCAACTATGCTTACATGTATAGTTCAGTGACATTAAGTACTTTTGTGTTATTATGCAAAACTGATTTTCTAATGTTGTTCAATTAGGAATGAGACAACGGTAAAGAAATTTTTTTTTGCAGATGAAATCATAAAAGTCTAGAACTCTGCATTCAGATTACTTTTCAAATACCTTTAAACTCTCATTCGTTTGTAAGGACCCAAACTGGAAAACAAAACTCTGTGACTGTGTTTTGTAACAAAAACCAGTGGAAAACTTTGACCAGTGAAACCATCACACCCAAGGTCAACAAATGAATGTTGTTGATACGGTTAAGTGAGAATGGTTTGGTAGGTGGATTTTATTTTTTAGAATTTCCTTCTTTGACTCTTTTGGTTGACCCGTGATTCCCGGTGTTGGTAAGTTAGATAAGGGAGTTTGTACAGATTCCGTTCCATGTGGCTGCACCTTTGAGGATGAATTGGTTTCCACCAGGCAAAGAGGGAGAGGGTCAGAGCCCAGATGGATAAAGTCGCAGGAGCATAACTGTACCTGACATACCAGGGAACTGGGGAGGTGTCAAGTGTGACTGGGACACTGGACCACAAGGGCATCCCAGGAGGAAAAGGCAGAAAAGTGCATTGGTCCCAGATCACGTCAGGCTTTGAAAATCATGCTAAGATATTTGGACCTGACCCTGTGTGTGGGCCCTGAAGGTTTTCCTCGGGGTTGGGTCCAATACAGCACAGAGACTGAAGGAAGGGGGGACTGGAATCAGGTGTTTCCTGCAAGAGTCCCTGTAAGAGATGACAAAGGTCTGAAATAAACAGTAGCAGCAAAATGGAAATGTGGGTGCAGACACATTTGTAGGGGCAGGTGTTTTTTCAAATAAAATTGACACTTTGTGGAGAGAAAGAATAAATTTTTCAAGACACTTTGTGGAGAGAAAGAAGTTTTTCAAGACTGATGAAAATGTTTCTAGCTTGTTTCAAATAATGGTTAAGGTTGGAAATTTCCTCCTGGCAGGAAATTGTCCTGGAGCTTTCTCCTAGGCAGATATCTTTTTGACATGGATTAATTAATTTTAACTGATTGCCTCATATTCCTATTGCCACTTGGAGCAGAAAGTGAGAGGGGGGATTAAAGGGGGAGAATTCAACACCCCTCTGGTTCACAGTGACCTAAACCATCGAACAGGATAACAGCCAAAAAATGGAACTCTCCTAGAATCAGCTGCAGAGCCAGATTAAGAGTGGAAAACCCTGGGTGTGGTGCCTATAGCAGGATTTATTGAGCACATAGAATATGTACCAAAAGAAAATGTCATCCAGGGCTTCCCTGGTGGCTCAGTGGTAAAGAATCTACCTGCCAATGCAAGAGACCAGAGTTCAATCCCTTATCTGGGAAGACCCCACATGCTTGGACCAACTAAGCCTGTGAGCCACAACGACTGATCCCGTGCTCTAGAGCCTGGGAGCCACAAGTACTGAAGCCTGTGTGCCCTAGAGCTGGGGCCACAATAGGAGAAGCCACGGCTGCAATAGGAGAAGCCACGGCAACGAGAAGCCCTCACACCACAACTAGAGTGTGGCCCCCTTTGCCACAAGTAGAGAAAAGCCCGTGCAGCAGTGAAGACCCAGCACAGCTAAAACTAAAACAAAGAAATCAAATTGTTTTCTAAAAAGATGTCTTCCAAAATCCTCTTCCAATAGAGTTGGACAAAAAAAATCTTCCCTTGTAACATAACAGAATTGTTAAGTTGAAATCAGTTGAACAGCATTAGTCGTGTTCTCCAAGGTAAATCTCATCCCTTTCCATTTCTTTCTCATACAGGAGTCTTTTGAGACACTTTTAGGAGAGTCTGTGGCTCAGCTGGTAAAGAATTCGCCTGTTATACGGGAGACGTGGGTTCGGTCCCTGGGTTGGGAAGATCCCCTGGAGAAGGGAAAGGCTACCCACTCCAGTATTGTGGCCTGGAAAATTCCATGGACTGTATAGTCCATGGGGTCACAAAAACTCAGACACGACTGAGCGGCTTTCACTAGGAAAGTCTGAGCCATAAGACCTCCTCTGGGACTCAGAGTACTGAGCCATAGTAACTGACCATGAGTATCAACAGCTGTGACAAACACTGAGGCTACATCTTTTTTTATTTTTTTTTTTAAACTTTTTTTACAGCAGTGCAGCCTTTATTAAGGTCAGGCCCCGGCTCACTTGGAGCTGGTGTACTTGGTCACAGCCTTGGTGCCCTCGGACACAGCGTGCTTGGCCAGCTCCCCAGGCAGCAGCAGACGCACGGCCGTCTGGACCTCCCGGGACGTCAGTGTGGTTCGGCCTGAGTACTGGGCCAGCCGGGCGGCCTCACTGGCCAGCCGCTCAAACAGATCGTTCACGAACGAGTTCATGATGCTCATGGCCTTGGAGGAGATGCCGATGTCGGGGTGCACCTGCTTCAGCAGCTTATAGATGTACATGGAGTAGGTTTCTTTGCGCCGGCTGCGCCTTCTGGACTTCTTGTCCCCAGGACTCCGGCCACGCCGGCCCCCAGACTGCTGCAGCTGTCCGTGCTCAGCGCTCATCCTCCTGGTCCTCCCGGCGGCCGAGGCTACATCTTTTGTGTGTATATTTTATCACTGGGGCTTCCCAGGTAGCTCAAGTGGTAAAGAATCCGCCTCCCAGAGCAGGAGAGGCAGGAGATGTGGGTTCGATCCCTGGGTCAGGAAGATCCCCTGTAGTAGGAAAGGGCAACCCGCTCCAGAATCCTTGCAGGAAAAATTCCACAGACAGAGGAGCCTGGCAGGCTACAGTTCACGGGGCCAGAATGAATAGGACACAACTGAGAGGCTGAGCAAAAATCACTGAAAGCCATGGATACATGAATTTGAGTTAACACTGTGACTGTGGTGATCTTGCCTGGGAGGTGCTTAGAATCTAATAAGAGAAATAGGCTGATATAGAAAGGACTATAACACAAAAAATCAAAAGTAGTATACAGAGGGAAGAGGGAAGGTGTTCCTGTAGCTCAGAGGAGCTTTCAATGTTATGAAAATATTATCTACCCTCCTGGACCCCACAAGTCCTCCTCTTATCCCTAACGATCTGGCTCCACTCTTGGGCCACTCCTCGTGGTGTTTCCTAAAATGCGCACTGTGTTTCGTATAAAGGTCTTCCAGTCTCTGTCATCCCACTGCCCAGTCTGAGACGAGCAGTGTCTGCAGGCCCGGGAGGGCTGTGTGCATGAGGGCTGGCTTATTCCATTCGGGGAGGTCAAACCTCACTCAAGTCATGCTCCAGACTGGGCTTTACTGGACCCAGTCCATGCTCTCTTGAGTGCTAGCTTCCTGAAGGTGGCTGGGAACAGGACACGCTACAGGAAAATCCAGGAATGTCTAGATGTGGTAAAAATACCAGTGTTTCTCCGGTATGCACACCAGACTCTGGCCCTAAAATAGGATGTTGACCTGTTTACCCTGAAGGCAATTAAGCCTGAGTTCCTCAGGAACATCCATTTCACATTCCTTACGTCCTTCCGGAAAGCTTCCATTACAAGTGTCTTTGTTAACTTTTCATGATAGCATCTCAGGCTGCCAGCAGTAAAGTGAACTGAAGGAAGAGCAGTTAGATTAAATTCTAGGTCAAGAAAGTCTTCTAAATTGGGGCCTAGAGATTCAATGCACTAGGTTAGCTTAGATGCAATTTTTGCCTACGACCAGGCTCTTATGATCTCTTCTAATTCTAGAATCCTGTAATCCTAAACTCAATGGAAAAAATATAAAGATCAATGGAAAGGCTGCTGCTGCTAAGTCACTTCAGCCGTGTCTGACTCTGTGCGACCCCATAGATGGCAGCCCACCAGGCTCCCCCATCCCTGGGATTTTCAAGGCAAGAACACTGGAGTAGGGTGCCATTGCCTTCTCCAAATGGAAAGGCTACCTTCTATTAAATAATATATGCCAAGCTCTTCACAGTTTTGGTGGGTTCTTTTTTTTTTTTTTTTTTGGTGGCATAAAGGATTTCAGGTTCTGAGCGTACATTCAGTTTTACAGTTTGATGTCTTCACTTAACATATTACAAATTTTCTTCATGTTATTCAATATTGTTTTGTGATTTTTTTTTTTTTTTTTTGCTGTGCCATGAGGCATGTGGGATCTTAGTTCCCCAATCAGGGATCGAACCCATGTCCCCTGCAGTGGAAGCATGCAGACTTAACCACTGGACCACCAGGGAAGTACCCAGACAGTCTTTTATTTAATCCCCACAGCACCCCTAAGATTAAGTATGAATAACTGCCATCTTAGAGACAGAGAATCTAAGACTCAGAAAAGTCAAGTGACTGTGCAAGTCACAAAGCTAGAAAGTATCAGATCAGAAATGAAAACCCAAATTCATATGATGCCAAAATCTTTGCCCTTCTTTTAGAGACAAGTTCAGTTGTTGGTGTGGGGCCAACAAATCAAACTGATAAAAATCTAGGAGCATAATGGAACTGACATTCCAGAAAGAACTTTGCATAACAAAGGAAAAGGGATGTCTATAACCTGGGAATGTCTAGTCTTTAAAGAAACACGGAGCAGCCACACAATGAGAAGGAGCTGGTTAAATGGTCTTATCCAGCCCCTTCCTGGTTCCACCCTGGGCTTCTGGGATCCTCTCAGCTTTTTCTCACTAAGTTGTTCTTAAGCCAACTGCTGTAAAGAGGTAATACAGTTCCAGTTCTCAGCTGTATGGTTTACTGGATGTCCTCACAATTCCCCCACTGAAGATGAGCAGAAGTATTGACAAAGATCTCTTTAAAAGCACTGATAAGATAGCCAAAAAGCAAAGGACAAAAGAGGCCAAATAATCAGAAACTCAAGGAGGCAAATCTGTTCTTACCTTGATATTTTTTTACCCTTTTTTAAAGTTGCCAAATGTGTTCATTAGTGTGTATATATCAGTTCAGTCGCTCAGTCATGTCCAACTCTTTGCGACCCCATGAATCACAGCATGCCAGGCCTCCCTGTCCATCACCAACTCCCGGAGTTCACTCAAACTCATGTCCATCGAGTCGGTGATGCCATCCAGCCATCTCATCCTCTGTCGTCCCCTTCTCCTCTTGCCCCCAATCCCTCCCAGCATCAGGGTCTTTTCCAATGAGTCAACTCTTTGCATGAGGTGGCCAAAGTATTGGAGTTTCAGCTTCAGCATCAGTCCTTCCAATGAATACCCAGGACTGATCTCCTTTAGAATGGACTGGTTGGATCTCCTTGCAGTCCAAGGGACTCTCAAGAGTCTTCTCCAACACCACAGTTCAAAAGCATCAATTCTTTGGCACTCAGCTTTCTTCAAGTCCAACTTTCACATCCATACATGACCACTGGAGAAACCATAGCCTTGACTAGAAGGACTTTTGTTGGCAAGGTAATATCTCTGCTTTTCAATATGCTATCTAGGTTGGTCATAACTTTTCTTCCAAGGAGTAAGTGTCTTTTAATTTCATGGCTGCAGTCACCATCTGCAGTGATTTTGGAGCCCCAAAAAATAAAGTCTGACAGTTTCCACTGTTTCCCCATCTAGTTCCCATGAAATGATGGGACCAGATGCCATGATCTGAGTTTTCTAAATGTTGTGTGTGTGTATATGTGTGTGTGTGTGTATGTATATATATTTGCGGGGGACCTCATTGCACAGCATATGGGATCTTAGCTTCCCCACCAGGGATCAAATCATGGTCTCTGCAGTGGAAGCATGAGTCTTAACCACTGGACCACCAAAGAAGTTCCATGCCATTTTCTGTACCAAGTGGATTCTAGCTTAGATACTCAAGGTTCCCATGGTACAGGGGATGGGGAGAAAGCCTAAGGTGACAAGGAGTCTACAGAAAACAGCTCAATCACATTCACTGTAAGGTGAAAAAGAAACAAGCTCAGACCTAGGTGACTACAAGGAAAGGTACCTGTCTCACACCTGCCACTAAGTTGAAAGCAAGAAATACTCCTCTGAGAGTTTATAGCCACAAACCAGCCTCCACGTGAGTTTGCAAGTCAAGGAGTTAGTAGTTAAACTCATTGGAACTGGTCAGTCTATTTCTCCTTCTTCCTGAAAAACCAGACACATGTGAAATCTCAACAGAAAGATATTGGGTGAACTTAAACCACTGAATTACTTTCCACCATGTCGACAAGCTTCCTTAATAGCCAGAAGCATCCTCTGAGTCTCCTAGCAGTGAAAAAGAATCCTGTATTAGTCAGGGTTCCCCAGGGGAAGAGAACTAGGAAATGTGTTATATATGTATGCTATATATAAACATTTATAAATGTTTGGAAGATTTGTTATAAGAAATTGGCTAGCCTCATTAGGAGAGCTGACAAGTCCAAAGATGTGTGCCAGTGAGTCAGTAGCTGGTGGCAAGGAGGGATGAGGGTACAGTTTTTATCCAAAGGCCAGTAAACTCGTGATCAAGAAAGAGGTGATGCTTCTCCTCAAGTCTGAAAGCAAGAAAAAGCCCACATCCCAGTCTGAAAGTGATCAGGCAAGAGGAATTCTCCTGTACCCTGTGGAGGGTCAGCCTTTCTTTCTATTCAGGCCTTCAACTGATTGAACAAGGCCCATCACATTATGGAGGGCAATCTGCTTTTTTCAATCTATTTATTTAAATGTTAATTGCATCCAAAAACACCCTCATAGAAACACACAAGTACTATTAGACCAAATATCTGGGCACCATGTGACCCAGTCAGGCTGACAGTTGAAATTAACCATCACAAATACCACGTACAGTATTAGCTCAATCCTTTGCCCACAGACTTCTTTGCCAGGAACTCCTCTTGGGATTAGAGAAATACTGCTGTGATGGACAGCAGCTGGAGCTCTGATAGTCTGGTACCCCAATGCCCATCATGACCAGGATCAAAGCGCATCTCCATCTGACAGAGCAGGTCCATTCTAACCAGTTCCTGTCCAGAAGGCCCACACATCACACACCCCCCACCCCTCCCCACCCCCGCCACTACTCCTCGTACATGGT
Organism: Bos mutus; assembly: GCF_027580195.1. Lineage (NCBI taxonomy): Eukaryota > Metazoa > Chordata > Mammalia > Artiodactyla > Bovidae > Bos > Bos mutus. Next base: position 5,722,548 of record NC_091629.1, read on the forward strand.
CGGGTTAGAGCAGTGCTTCTAAGACTAGAGTGTGCATAGCAATCGTGTGGAGCTCTTGTTAACATGCAGACTCTGGTTCAGTCAGTCTGGGGTGGTCCTGAAGCTCAGCATTTCTTACAAAGTCCTGAAAGCTGCTGATGCTGCTCCACAGACCACACTCTGAGCAGCAGGTTCTAGAACAGACATGGCTTCTTCACAGCATCAGCAGGGACAGAAAAGGGCCAGCTTTTTTCATTCGTCCTGTTCACTTATGACCAGGGCTCAACCTCTGTCATATACCCTCTTCCTAACTCCAGCCCCTTGGCTTAGCCTTTATAACAAATAAGATGCAGTCTGAGACGCTGGCTTATCTATAAGGGCCCCCACCCAGAAGGCCTGTAGAAGAGAGTATGCTCCATTACACCTCGTCAGCGTTCAGGAGATGCTGTCTGCTTTTCGGCCATGGTTCCTCTAACACCCTGTCGTCTCTGATGCACAGCTCTAAACAGCTAGGATTTGTTCTGCTGTTGTTTCTGTGGCATTTTCTAGGTGTAATTGCCGAGCCCCTCCCCCCATACTATAAAGCCTCAAAGGCAAGGACAACAGTAACACCACCACCACATTTATTTAATAATAAACACACTGCAAAACAGCTTTGAGGTATGTATGAGTACACACCGTCCCATCTGCACCCGACACTTATCCTCAAAAGCAAACTTCACCTGCTCTGAAAATTCTTCTTCAGGCCCATAAGGACAGCATTTATCACAGCTTGAAGTTCTGCTTAGTTATTCATGTACTTGGCCACACCACGTGGCAGGCAGGATCTTAATTCAACCAGGATGGTTCAACCAGGGATGAAACCCTGCTCCCTGCAGTGGAAACTCAGAGCCTTAACCACTGGACCGACATGGAAATCCCTGTTATGCTTATTTATAGATCACATCTCCCACTGTAAACTTTTCAAAGATAGAAACTCTATCATATACCTACAGGTTTGTGCCACTCAGAACACAATCCGGAATGAATGAGTGAACTGACTCTACATTTATAATGTACAACCACCCTGGCAAGTAGGTTGCTTTTTCTTATCTCCATTTTGCTGATGAGGAAACTAAGGGGGAGAAAATAAGTGACCTGCCCAAGGTCACACTGGTAGGTGTCGAAATTCTGACAGAGTGGGAACTCTGCCACGTGACCACCCTCCCAATGGCTTATGTCTTGAGATCTCCCAAGAGGTTTTGCTGCATTTGCCCCTCGAAGGAAGGAGAGAGTGAGGTGTGCTGCAGGTCATGACTTTGTCGCACATAGAGATGTTGTGATTTACTTGCGCTCCCAGAGCTGGCCGCCAGCAGGTAGTGGACTGAATCCGAGTTCCCGTGTGTCCCACGCGTCACTGGCACTGACCTCACATGTCCATCCCTCCTGGGGACCAGCTCTGCTCAGGGTCCAGTCCCGGGTGCAATTACACTGCTTAACCCCCAGGATGATGACCCAGGGTAACTGTCAATTTTTAGACTTGAACTTTCCGAGAGCAACTCTTTCAGTTGGTTTGAGTTTAGCATTTTAAAATGTGTACTATGTAATATTTTTTCCCCTCCTTTGGCATTTAAATTTTTCCATGTGTCTAAGTGAAATCCAATATGTGAATAAACACAAATTAACTCATCAAAATGAAAGCAGTAAGAGAAGCCAGTTATTTCCAAGACTTCTTGCCAAAGCCTCCCCTGACTGTCTCCTGAAAGGCAGAGCCAGCTGTCTGCTGTTATTAGGTGACATTTGACAAACCCGGCATCCATTTTTAATAATTACTGCACATAAAACCCCCAAAGAGAAGTGGGGGGATGCAGCTGTGTCTGAAAAATAAGAGACACATAATACACTTTAACTAGTAGGAACAGAAGTTGGGCTCATGAGATGCTTTATATTCTTCCTTAATGCTTCATTTTTTCCAAAACATGTATTGGTTTTATAATTTTTTAAAAACTCAGTAAAAGAGTAAAAAAAATTTACTGTTTATATGCCAGGTGACCTGAATCAACTCAGTCATTCAAAATTATCAGACTGTTTGCACATCCCATAACTAAAGTTAAATAAGAACTACAGGTTTCATTATCCATTACTGTGCTCCAAGGAGATGTGTGATTCAGACAGCAAAGGCCAGACCAAATTCTGCCACACACAAAAATATTTATTAGTGAGTGGGCACCAAATCAGCCATTCCTGTAAGTTCTATGGGGGACCAGGGCTTGGACCTTTCCGTGAAATGTTAACTCAAAACAGACGCAACAACATTCTAACAGTAGTGTTCAGCTACCACACTAGTGGGATCCATGTGCTAGAACGCTCTGTTAATGACAGACATAAGACAAATTAATGTGTCTAGCTTAGATAACACCCCAAAGGTTGCAATTTGCTAGCATTACCAGATTTCTACATCTCATTCATGTTTTCTTTTTAAAAAAATACTTATTTGGCTGCACTGGGTCTTGGTTGTGGCACGCAGGAGGTTTAGTTGCAGCAGGCAAGCTCTAATTTGCAGCATGTGGGATCTAGTTCCCTGACCAGGGATTGAACCCAGGCCCCTGCACTGGGAGTGCAAAGTCTTAGCCACTGGACCACCAAGAAAGCCCTGACAAGGGTGTTGTTAACTAGTTCTTGCCAACTCACACATCTTGGACACCACTTAATTCTCTATTGAAAAATAGCTTCATAAATTTATTAGGGAATAATAATTCCCTATTTATTATCAGGGAACTCTCTAGGACTGATCAGAGATTGTTGTTCACTCAGTCATGTCCGACTCTTTGCAAGCCCATGGACTGCAGCAGGCCAGGACTGGAGAAGGGAACGGCAAACCACTTCAGTATTATTGCCTTGAGAAACCCATGAACAGTACGAAAAGGCAAAAAGATCAGAGATTAATATCACTAAAGTCTGATTGTACTAATGTAATAACATCCATTCCCAAAGAGTATGAACAGTTAGAGTATTTCAAATGTTAACTCACAACCCCACAGAGGATTAGGAACACACACACAATTTTCATACTGAAATATTTTAAAGTAAATTGCAAAATATTAAAAAAGTAAATTTTATGTACATGAAAAAGCTAGATAAAACAAAAGAATACAACAATGATAAGTGAACTTTATGAAGACATATAAAAGGATGATGAAAGCTCGTTCCATTAAAATGAGCACTTCTAACCTTAGTCTGGTTCTTAATTACACAAAAATGTCACAGCTTAGTTTCTTCATTTTGAATCCAAACAGAGCCCCAGGTCAGTGACAAGACTTGCCCAAGGTTGTCCTGAGAATCAATGGCAAAGCCAAAACTGGCACTAATCTTTAACCTTTCCATGGTTGCTATGGAGCTTCTGGGGGGAAAAAAACTTTTCAAATACAAAAATGATCCATCACTTTTTGCATAAAGTGTGTATGAGAAAATAAAATATGAAGATATAATAAAAGGTTATCCACAGTTCCTGCACTCAGAATCCTTATAGGTGCATCTTCTTCTAGATATTAGCACAGGATTAATCCACCCCTTGTTATTTTAATTTACAGAGTTACATGATACTTCATATATAGTTTTGTGGTCAACTTTTATTTAATTTGGTTTTCTATAGGAAACAGTCCACCATGCTATGCAATAGCCTTCAGAAACATGATGTCTCTAATGGTTGCATGACAGGTCATTGTATTTTCATTCATTTATTCATTCTTCTATTTTTGGACATAAAGGTTATCTCAAGAGGTTTGTTATGATCACTCTAAGCTGAACTTCTGCCCCTAGAACGCAACACTATGAAGGCTGCAGGTTTGTTTGTATTATTGATTATAGTACTCTCAGAGAGAGTACCCAAAGAGAGTGTCCAGTACACAGCAGCAACTCTGGATGACCGTGTAGAAGGATGGACAAGTGGATGGATGGATGGTCGGACATGGATGAATGGATGTCAGTGGATGGGTTGACATGGATGGATATTCGTTTGCATCTCTGTTAACTTCCTAAAACTCTTTTTAGCTTGAGCACTAATGTTGATATTCCAGTTAAAGTTGCCACATAAAATACAGGACATCAATTTATCTGAAATGACTCATTCCATATTATATAAAAATGTATTCATTTTTATCTGACGTTTATCCAAAATTACTTAGCTGAAATTCAAATTTAGCTTGAGTAGACCATATTTAAATTTGCTAAATCTGACAAACATAAGTCTTGATGTCCCTTCACAAAGCAGGCTGCCTAGAATAACTCATTGGTCTCTGAGAAAAACCTAAATCCTCTTAAAGGATCTGAACCCACTGGTCTATGGAAACAGTGAGTGAGATAAACAGCCATTATCTCTTGAGCCCTTGATCTTCCTAACTAGTCAAGACAAAAAAAAAACAATAGGGGAGAGGGTACCCAATCAGGACAATGCCCACAGCCAGAGTATCATCTTTCCAAACACAAACCGCACGTAGGCAGACGTGGAGTAAAAATTAAGGTCTCCATCCTGTCAAGCCAACTTGTCGTCCCACTGAAACTTCCAAGAAACTCACAAGCTCGTGGGGATTGTCACTGCTCAGTGGCACCGTTTTATGCTGGTTTTCCTCCTGACTTACCCCCTGCACTGCATCCTCCTCCTTCCTCAGGCCTAACCCTCTTTCCCCTCAATCTAAATGACTACAGAAATGCTCAGACACACGCAAAAGTAGGAATACCAACACCCATCATTAAGCTTCAACAACTATCAACTCATGGCCCATCTTCTTTCATCTTATACCCCCATCACCACTGTGCTGCTCAATGCCACTGGGCCATCTTGAAGCAAATTTTATAATAATATCACACATCCTATTATTTCAGCCATAAATATTTCAGTGTGTATTGCAAAAAACATAAAGATTGCCCCATGTGTCTTATAAATTTTTTAAAACAACTGACTTGTTCAAAATTAGGATTCAAATAAGGGCTACATGTCAGTTTGATGGTTGTGTCTTTTAAATCTTTAACCTATAGGTTTACTCTTCCTGTTCTCCTTGAATTTCATTTAGTGAAGAAGTAGGGTCTTTTGCCCTACCTAATTTCCCACACTATAGGTTTTTATTAAATGCATCCCCCCAGGGTGTGGCTTAACATGGTCCCCTGCCCCATGTAGTTCCTGACTATAAACTGGTAGTTAGATCTAGAGGCTTGATTGGATTTGAATTTCACTTTACAGCAAGTATATTTCATGGTAGTTCTGTGTACTTCCTGTTATATCACATCAGGAAGCTCATGGTGTCTGTTTTGGATGTTAAATATTAATCAGTGAGTTCAGGAAGTGCTAGCTTGATCCATACATTAGAACGTCCCCCATCAACTTTTCCACCCTTTGGTTTCAGCATTGATGACAAGCAGTCAATCCTAAGGAAATCAACCCTGAATATTCATTGGAAGGACGGGTGCTGAAGCTGAAACTCCAATACTTCAGTCACCTGAGGCAAAGAGCTGACTCACTGGAAAAGACTCTGATGCTGGGAAGGAAGGGGGCGACAGAGGATGAGGTAGTTGGATGGCATCACTGACTCAATGGATATGAGTTTGAGCAAACTCGGGGAGACAGTGAAGGACAGGGAAGCCTGGTGTGCTGCAGTTCACTGGGTTGCAAAGAGTCAGACACAACTTAACAACTGAACAACAAATGGTTTCATTAAAAGTTTCAAAATGGTGATATTCTAACTCCATCTTTCCTGCTAAATTTAGTAGCTGGATTTTTCCATAAGGAAGACATTGCCCTGGTCCACTCTTTGTGAGTATGGTTCATACTTGACTTTTATCCCTCTTTTTCACTAGTTTTCAGAATCAAAGGCGACATACTCTTAAAAAGGAAACAAATGAGTTTAGTTTTGTTTTGAATATCATTATGAATTCACAGATTTCTACACATGTATGTTTCCCACACCTACACTTTATTATGCCCTTCATCAGTAATTGGGTATCAGGACTGAGAATCAGGTCAGGGCAAAATGTTGCTATGAAGACATGGACTTGACCCACACCCTCAGGAAGTGGTCCTCTGCCTGTTCTGCCCGGACCAGCCTTCTAGCCATACAGCCTGACCCTGGGCTTGGCGCCATTCACGAGATGTCTCAGGACTCTGAACCATGCTGTGGACTCTCCGCCAGCCACATCCCTTAATTTGCATGAGATGGTGTGAAAATAACCTTTGAAGAAGTGTGGCTGTCTGAGCAGGCCAGGGTCGAAGTTGGAGAGGACAGGGCTTCTTGGAGCACGAAGTGGGGTCTGAGCATCTTTTGACAGCATCCTGGGAAGAAGACACTCAGGTACAAAAGCCCAGTTGGCTCTAAGGCACCCCTCTGCAGAGCTTGAGTAGAAGAGAGAAAAGCACTAGAAAGTACAGAGCTTTTCAGGTGAACACAGCTCAAGCATCAGCCTGGGGGCAGGAAGGCACCACGGGAAACAGACAAAAGCTATGGAGAGCAGAGCAGAAGGACGGCAGGAACTTTGATGTGAAAGACAAGTCAAGATGGGGAGACGGACCTGTGTTCACAGCAGCACTGCTCACAATAGCCAAGACATGGAAGCAACCTCAGTGTCCATTGACAGAGGCATGGAAAAAGAAGATGTTGTACACAGATACAACGGAACAGTCCTCAGCCATAGAAAGAACTAAATAATGCCATTTGCAGCAAATAGATGGACCTAGAGATGATGTAAGGAAAGTAAGTCAGAGAAAGACAAATACCATATGATATCACTCATACGTGGAATCTTCGATACGACACAAATGACCTTATTTATAAAACAGAAAGAGATTCACAGAATAGAAAACAAACTTAAGGTTACCAAGGGTAAAAGGGGGTGGGGAGGGATGAATTAGGAGTTTGGGATGAATAGATGCAAACCAGTACTCTTGCCTGGAAAATCCCATGGACGGAGGAGCCTGGTGGGCTGCAGTCCATGGGGTCATGAAGAGTCGGACACAATTGAGCGACTTCACTTTCACTTTTCACTTTCATGCATTGGAGAAGGAAATGGCAACCCACTCCAGTGTTCTTGCCTGGAGAATCCCAGGGATGGGGGAGCTTCGTGGGCTGCCGTCTATGGGGTCGCGCAGAGTCAGACACGACTGAAGCGACTTAGCAGCAGCAGCAGTACCTAGGATGGATAAACAATAAAGTCCTACTGTAGAGCACGGGGAACTATATTCAACGTCCTGTGATAAGCCATAATAGAAAGCAGATGAAAAAGAATATATATGTATACAGCTGAATGACTTTTCTGTAAAGCAGAAATTAAAGCAACATTGTAAATCAACTATACTTTGATGAAATAAAAAGAGACAGGTGACTGAGGAGGGAAAAGACGGGACATTCTGCCACGCAGTCAGATGGGGCCTCACTGCACTGAGATTTTGATACAGATGAACTTGGATAGACTAGGAACAAAAGCAAAAACCAGGCCCCCACCGTCCAAGCCAAAACCTTGCCACAGCACCTCCACTCCCAGACCCCACATCCATCCATCACCAGCTCTAAGGAGTCCTTCTCTCCTACCGTGAGGGTCTCTGCCTCACTTACTGGTCTCCCTCCTGGATTACTCATTGCACTGTGCCTTGCCATTCTTGGGGAACTCAGTCTCCCTCCCCACCAAGCCCTTCCCTGCTGCACAGTACTCCAAACATTTTATTTGACCCCCTAAACAGGAAGCACAAAAATTGGAGCCCACCCCCCAGATTTATATTTATGTACAAGTTGAAACTGCCCTCCTGAACCATAATGTAGGTATACTTTAGAACATGGACCAAAGAGAAATTAAAAGGAGAAAAATACACAGGTAAGATGTATTAACATTTTCTGGCATTTCCCCCAATTAGCTATCCTACCAGCCTCACCTGTAAACTCCCTGCAAAATTACTGATTTGCAGCTGAAGTCTTAGTCAGATGGGACCAGACCATGAAACCCCAAATGTCTTAATCATTAAAAAAAAAAAAAAAGACTATTCTTGGGGTTGAAAGTGACAGGAAAGGGACGAATTAAGGAATCCATCCAAGATGTCACCTTTGACAGCAGAGTGAAGACAGATTCATTTCCTGCTCCCACCTCTACTAAATTTAATTTGTTTGATACCTGCTTGCTGCTGCTGTTGCTGCTAAGTCACTTCAGTCGTGTCCGACTCTGTGCGACCTCATAGATGGCAGCCCACCAGGCTCCTCTGTCCCTGGGATTCTCCAGGCAAGAACACTGGAGTGGGTTGCCATTTCCTTCTCCAATGCATGCATGCATGCTAAGTTGCTTTAGTCGTGCCCAACTCTGTGAGACCCTATGGACAGCAGCCCACCAGGCTCCTCTGTCCACAGGATTCTCTAGGCAAGACTACTGGAGTGGGTTGCCATTTCCTTCTCCATGATACCTGCTTGGCCCACAGCTAATCTGAATCTTTCTGGCTGGATTTTAAATTTTGTATTGGCTCTGGAATAAAACTTGGACTTCGAAGGGTTGCTCAGCTCTTCAAATCAAACAAAGGGTATTACAGGTACAGGAGTGAAGGATGGAGCCACTTCTTATATTGGGTCCCTGGTAGTCCTCTTGCCTGGAGAATTCCATGGACAGAAGGGCCTGCTGGGCTGCAGTCTGTAGGATCACACAGAGTCGGACACGACTGAAGCACCCGAGCCTGCACACTGCTGCCTGGTAGCTGTTCCCCAGCCTGCAGCTGTGGAGAGGCCGAACAGTTCTTGCAAGATCAAAGACCAATTTAGTCTGGCCCCAAAATAGATCTTCAGGCATAATTAAGACTCAGGTTTGCTTTTCCTGTTTTCCCATCAAAGCAAATTAGCCTAAAGAAAATATCATTCCCAGTGACCAAAGGTTAGAAAAATCATCCCGCAAGTGTTGTGAATCCTTTGTCACCCCTGATTTCTTTCACCAGGGAGGTTCCTGGCATGTAGGTGACAGCCTCAATGGCAAAACAGGATGTCTTCTCACCAGCGCCCCAGCTTGGCTGCAATCAACTAGAATTAATTGGTCTTGGGGTTTTTTTGTTGACAATATCGGTGGTTTTTTTCTTTTTTTCTCTTTCTTTTCTACTTGAGAGCCTCAGATGGGCAGACATGGAAACAGCTTCTCATTTGCATAGAGCCTGGCGGCCAGGGGTGAGTTGAGGACACGGGACTGCCTTCTTGGCCAAGGCAGGAAGTCAGCTGTAAGAAGCAACCACTTTTCAACCCTGGGTTTTTTTTTTTCCTCTCTCCATCATTCATTTTGGAAGAAAACAGAAGTTTAATTTCAAACAGAGCACAGACCCTGGGAAGAGAGGGGGGAAAGAAGGCAGTCCAAGGCTTCAGGCTGGCCCTATCATTCTTGCCTGTCCTCTTTTTTTTCTTAATTAGGTTGTCGAGCCATCAAACTGAAAGCAGCTCGTGGTCCTTGGCCAGCCCAGAGGAGGCTAGTGACGATGAACAGTGGCAGATAGTCCACAAGGGCCTCCCTTCCACAAGGTGGGGAGTTGGCATTAAAAGGTACAGTCTCTCTCCAGCCACCTGGGCCCAGCCAAGTGTGAGGGTTTTTTCACCTTCCACCTGAGAGAAGCCTCTGTTTCAAGGAACATTTCTGCACAAGCGGGTGAGAAGTTTTAGCAGAACGAACCAACCCTGCGGGAAATGGCAACGTCATTTCCAAGCAAATTGGTTCTTTCTCACCAGTCTTCAGGTGCAAAGAACCCCGTTTTTTCCTCTTGATTTGAATCTTTTTCACAGATCTGTGGGTTGCAGCTCTGCTCTAGGCTCCGTGAGGCTCCATGTGAGATGCGCACCGAGGCACAATGGAGTAGCCTCACTCTGCTCTGGGCATGAAAAGGGCAGCAGGCACATCCCAAAGGAAACTCAGTTTCTGTGAGTGGCTGCTGCTGCTAAGTCGCTTCAGTCATGTCCGACTCTGTGCAACCCCAGAGACGGCAGCCCACCAGGCTCCCCCGTCCCTGGGATTCTCCAGGCAAGAACACTGGAGTGGGTTGCCATTTCCTTCTCCAATGCATGAAAGTGAAAAGTGAAAGTGAAGTCACTCAGTCGTGCCCGACTCTTAGCGACCCCATGGACTGCAGCCCACCAGGCTCCTCCGTCCATGGGATTTTCCAGGCAAGAGTACTGGAGTGGGGTGCCATTGCCTTCTCCGTCTGTGAGTGGCACTTGACCACAATTCACGTCATCCATTGCTCTCATAAAACAACTAACTCTGCCCTGACAGAAGCAGCAAAGGTGCCTGATGGTGTATTTATATGTCGGCTTGTCACAAGGAACCAAAAATAGGAAGTTGCCACACACTAATAAGATATGTGGTAACATCTAGACATGCACGTAAACGTCATGTTTATGAGAGCCTGTCACCATTTTTGTAACAACTCGGAATTATCTTGTTCCCATACCAGAGTACAATGGACTGTGTACATTGGTAAAAGATGTACTTCCAGGCCCTTAGAATGCTCCCAATTATTGAACCAAAATAATATGACTTCCTTGACCATCATGTGCCCCACTAAGTCACAGTTTCAGAAATATCTTCATCCCACAAGTTGTCTTTTCTAAGGTCATCAATATTTTCTCTTATACCACATTGCTAACTATATTTCTAACAAAAAAAAAAAAAAGAAGAAATACTTTTATCACCTGAAAAGTTGGACAAAGTTTTCTGGGCCTCTCACTAGCTTAATGTGTAACCCCGGAAATTCACTGGATAAAGCAGCTCTGTGTGCAAAACATTGCCAAACTGGACCCCTGATGACCCAGGATCAAATCCGCATCTCCTGCACTGGCAGGTGGATTCTTTACTACTGAGCCACCAGGGAAGCCCATACCACCTCATACTGGTCATTAAAAAGTCTACAGATATCATATATGAAACGAGTCGCCAGTCCAGGTTCAATGCACGATACTGGATGCTTGGGGCTGGTGCACTGGGACGACCCAGAGGGATGGTATGGGGAGGGAGGAGGGCGGAGGATTCAGGATGGGGAACACATGTATACCTGTGGCGGATTCATTTTGATATATGGCAAAACCAATACAATATTGTAAAGTTAAAAAAGAAAACAAAGTTAAAAAAATAAAAAACTCTACAGGTAACAAATGCTGGAGCGGGTGTTGAGAAAAAGGAATCCTCCTACACTGTTGCTGGGAATGCAACGTGGAGCAGCCACTATGGAAACCAATACAGAGTTTCCGCAGAAAGCTAGATAGAACTATCATATGGTCCAGCAATCCCACTCCTGGGCATACACCCAGACCAAACTATAGTTCCAAAGAATACATGCACTCCTATGTTCATAGCAGCACTATACACAACAGCCAAGACATGGGAACAACTGAAGTGTCCACCAGCAGATGAATGAATAAAGATGTGGTACATGTATATACATTTAGACAAGGGAATAGTACTCAGCCATAAGAAAGAATAAAATATTACCATTTGTAGCAACATGGACGCAGCTAGAGATTATCATGCTAAGCGAAGTAAGTCAGAAAAAGAAAGACAAATACCATATGACACCACTTATATGTGGAATCCAAAATACGGCACAAGTGAACTTGCCTACCAAACAGAAACGAACTCACAGACACGGAGAACAGACTCGTGATCTCAAAGCGGGAGGCTGGGAAGGGAGAAGAATGGACTGGGACTTTGGGGTTGGTAGACGCAAGCTATTGCGTACAGGGTGGATAAACAAGGTCCTACTCTATAGCACAGGGGACTAAATCCAATCTCCTTGGATAAACCATCACGAAAAACAATATATTAAAAAAAAGAATCTCTATATGCTTAAAACTGAGTCACTGTGCTGTACAACGACTGGCAGAGATTGGTACAACCTTGTAAATCAATGATACCTCGGTAAAAAAAAAAAAAAAAAATTTAAATTTAAAAAATAAAACCAAACTGCACCTATGCAAAACTGGCATAACTATTCTACATGTTATGGACCTTCAAAGTTGATTTGAAGCTAAACACCAAAATATGATGTCCTTTGAAGAACCAAGAGTATCTTCTAACTCATCAAGGACAACAAATTTATAACTCAGAATCTGGCCAAGGACGGGCAGCAAAGACCAGAACCTGCCTGGCTTTCTTCTACATGGTTATATCTGGAGAAGTCAGGATTTGAAAGCCGACACATTTGGGTTGAGAGAATAAGTCATAATCTAGTAGAATTCCATGTTTATTGACCATGGAGATGGGATTTCATTAGCCTTTGCCACTAAAATGATGTCTTCTTATCCAACTTTCCTGATGACTCTGAACATCACACCTTTTTTAAGGTGCTGTATTTTTAAGGAAGTGTTTAGAGCGCAAGATAAATAAGAATAGCTTGTGCACAAAACCTTCTATGGAAGGCCATCGAATAAATGTGCTTGTAAAACCTGCTTGTGTCCATGCCATCAGTGTGCTTTGGCTGCTGTGAATTCTCTTTGAGCTTGTCGTGCAGACGTGTAAGCCACTGCAAGCCAACCCTGAAGAGTGGTTCAGTATGTAGGGTTTAGAACCAGACAGATGCATCCAAATCGTATTCTGCTTTTAGCTCTTTGACCTTAGGCAAATGCTTAACTATTTTTAGTCTCACTTCTTAATTTGCAGTATGGAGGCTGATTATACTGCACAAGGTTCTTGTGGGGATTATGTCTATAAAGGGTTTAGCACAGTGCCTGAAACACTCAATAAGTAGACAGACAGATATTCAAATATCTTGAAGGAAAAAGTGAGTTCACTTCTCAGAAACTCTTTCTGGGGCAAATCATTCAATTACCCAAGTGACAAATAGTTTTCAGTGTTTCACACTATGGAGTATTATGAATTCTCAGCTCCAATTTGATCATCTCCTTCTTTATAAGAATTCCACTCATAATTCTTTTTCATAACTCTTAATCATAATTCAATTCTGTTCAGGAAGAGAACACTCAGAGGTGATGACAGGGGGACCTAAAATTTATTTTTCTCCTTGACACTCAAGTTCACAGTGCCATCAGGTATATTTATCCAACTCCTAGTCAAAGCTATGGTTTTTCCAAGTAGTCATGTATGGATGTGAGAGCTGGACCGTAAAGAAGGCTAAGTTCCAAAAAATTGATGCTTTCAAGTTGTGGTGCTGGAGAAGACTCTTGAGAGTCCCTTGGATAGCGAGGAGATCAAACCAATCAATCTTAAAGGAAATCAACCCTGAATATTCATTGGAAGGACTGATGCTGAAGCTCCAATACTTTGGCCACCTGATACAAAGAGCTGACTCATTGGAAAAAAACATGATGCTGGGAAAGATTGCCCTGCTGCTAAGGATAGGAGGAGAAGATGGGGGCAGCAGAGGATGAGATGGTTGGATGGCATCCCCAACTCAATGGACAATAGTTTGAGCAAACTCCAGGAGATAGTGAAGGACAGGGAAGCCTGGCGTACTGCGGACCTTCAGATCACAGAGTCGGACTCAGCTTAGCAACTGAGCAACAACAACCATGTAGTCACTATCTATAAAATGATGTTTTCTAATTCACTGGGGAAGTGGTAGAAATAAATTAGATCATTTTTGCACAGAGCTATTAGCTCCTTAAAACAAAAGAATATATTCATTTTAATGTCATCAATTATATTGCTAATTTATGTCATCAATTGACCTTTGTATCACGACACTGCACATGCCTGCACAAGTCTGTCTTCCGCTGGTCTTCTTCCCCGCCCTCTCCACCCCCACTCCTTATAGTCATCGTTAAACCAAACTCCACCCGCTTTTGCTTTCGCTGGCAGCAACAATCCAAATTCTGGGCTCTGATGATCTGGAATCTGGGATGAAATTATCTGATCTGGAATGAATGATCTGGGATGAATCTCTTGATCTCCTGCCAGTTTTGCAGAGTCCTACGGTGATGAGTAAGAAAAAGAAGGGAGATGACATTTAAGGTCATTTTCGACACCTTGATTGTGAGTTAAGAATGAATATTGAATATGCAAACACAGGTGCTTCTCCCACGAAGCCTGCTGAGAGCCAGATGCCCATGCTGGGCTCTCCATCCTCCTGCACATCCCTTCCCACATTCACTTCCCTTTCCACCTCTCTGGTCCCCAGAGGCCTCCACATCTCCTCGGAGACAGTTTGCCAGCAAGGTTCTAAGTATGCCTTTTAATCTGGCTGGGCTCTGCTTCACCTGAGTGAGGTATCGCCTCCACAGTCTCCAAACTCATCTTCCCATGCCCACGGGGATGAACGGGTGAAGTGGGGGGCAGGGGACCTGGGCAAGAACGGGAGATGGCAACCCTGGACTTGCACCCAGGCTGGTATCTCTACCACTGACTTTTTTTCCTCACCATTGATTTTTTCTTTTTCCCCCAAAGTCCATGGGGTTGCAGAGAGTCAGCCGTGACTGCATGACTAAGCACACCACACCACAGGGCATGTAGGAGCCTAGTTTCCCAAGCAGGGGTGGAGCCCATGCCCTTGCCTTGGAAGTTCAGAGTGCTAACTAATGGGCCACCCTGGAAGTCCCTCTACTGGTGATCTTTTTTTTTTTAATCAAGCCTTCTGGTAGCAATTTTCATCTCTTAGGCTGACCTAGGAGCATGGTATGCTCTACAGTCCCTTCACATTTAGGAGGAAAAGACAGCATCATCATGAACAAGGAAGAAAGGGCCTCCCCTCCATCACCCACTGGCTGGCTCAGCCCTGAGATCAGAATAAGATCAGAGAAAAGCCTACAAGGTGACCAGCCAGACTGTCTCCGGCTTCTTCATTTATCACAGATTCAAATGAGCCAACTATGTAGCTGAGTTCTGCACAGAGGCCCGGAGCCCACACTGATCTGACGGAACTGGGCGGGGCGAGTGAAGATCCCAGGGGGCCGGCCCGGGCTGAGATCTGGGTTCCTCATCCTTCCACCCACAGCGCCTTGGCCCCCAGGGCACTATGCAGCAGAGACGCGTTGCACTCAAACCTTCCAGCACTGAGAGGCCACCTGGTTCGGCTCCTGCCTGCACGTGTTCCTGCACCAGGTGGAGAGGCCAGATGTGAGGGCGACATGACGCAGGCCGGCATGCGTTATGCGCCCACAACCTCTTGCTTCACTCCTCCCGGTGCGACCTGCTCATCCTCACCCCGCTCTGGCCCTGCCTACATCCTGGCCTCAGATCCAGTGCCTGCAAAAGGCTGTGTGGCATGGGGCCAGCACCAGGACAATCTGCATCCCCACTCTGGTTCTCACGCCCGAGAGGCCCAGTGTTGGGCACCTCCCTCCATCACTGACCCCTAACCTCATTCCAGGGACCCGGGGGCTGGTGGTCAGCCCTCCTGCCTCCACCGTCCACCTCCTCACTCACAGTGCTCCCCCTCCTCTTCCTCCTCCATCCTTTCCACTAAGGTTCTGGGACCTTCTCTGCCCTCCCACCTGTATTGATGCCCAGCTCCAACGTCTGGTCTCAACCCCTGGGCTTTACAGCCTGTGCACCCTGTTTGCAACCCTGCCCACCTCTCAACTCCTGCCTCTGAGCCCTTTCTCCATCCAGTGTCTCCACCACCATCACTTCCCCCGTGCAGACACCCCTTCTTCAGTCAGACACGGGCGAAGATTATTGTCGCCCCTGGACTGATCCCAGACCAGAAGTGCTCAATTCTCCCCAACAGAAATATCAATTTTTAGTAGCATTTGCTCTCAGATGTTATTACATATTCAGGAAGATCATGATTATTATTTTTTGCTTCACTTTTTTTTTTAATTGAAGTATAGTTGATGTACAATGTTTCAGGTGTACAGCAAAGTGAGGAAAGCTATGATTATTTATTCGCAAACTTGCTCCTCATTGATATTCACTTCTGGGCCAACTGGAGCATGTCCAGGAAATGCAAACTAGTTGAAAGCTCTGAAAGAAGTCTCCCATAATGAGAGACAGAGAGAGGAGAAGGAGAAGGAAAGAGGCAGATACTAGTTTGATCCCTGGTCCGGGAAGATCCCACATGCCATGGAGCAACTAGGCCTGAGTGCCACAGCTAACTACTGAAGCCCGTGCCCCCTAGAGCCCATGCTTTGCAACAAGAGAGGTCACTGCAGTGAGCAGCCAGAGTACTACAGCTGGAGAGTAGCCCCCACTCACCACAATTAAAGCAAGCCTGAACATCCACAAAGACCCAGCACAGCTAAATATAAAATAAATAAATAAAACATAAAATAATTTTTTAATTTCTAAAAAAAAAAGTTGAAAGAGGACCTGTTCCAGGAGGGGAGCTCTCTCACAGGTCCCTGTTGTAGGAGCTAGGTGGGCAGGTAGCAAGGAACCAGCAGCATCTGCTTATTAAAATTCCTCTCTGTACCACACTGTCTGTGCCTGGCTCAGCAAACATTTATCTGCCAAACATTTGCTTTCCCTCTGAAATCCCAAACCACCATCCCAACATCTTCTTTTGTTTTTAGCTGCAGATGGTATTTAAGGGGAGTGTTTGGGCCATTCTGGTGACTTACTCTGTTTTCCTGGGTCTCTCACATGTATACACGTTATAAAACTTGAGTGCAATTTTCTCCTGTTAACCTATCTCATGTGAGTTTAAGAAGGATCTAGCCAGCCAGAAGAATCTAGAAGGGCAGAGGAAAATGTCTTCCTTCCAATACAGATCAGTGGAGGCTGAGGTCCACGTTCAGAACTCAAGCTGGTGGCATCCTCAGTGAGAAACCCTGTCCTCAGACGGAATGAAAAGTGGGGGGATGGTGAACACCCAGAAAGACTTCTTTGGCCAAAGTCTCATGGTCAAGCCTGATGACAGTGGACAGGAATACTTACCCAGAAAGGAGGAACTACTAATTGGAACAATATTACAGCTTATCTAGAATTCTTTTCTTCTGTAGAAGAAACAGATTATTGCAATCTGGTAGGAACATTTTTGTTCTTTATTCCACAAATCCATAACAATTCTTGCCAGAACACTATGGTAATTACTTTTTTTTTTTTCATTTAAAAAGATATCATTTCATCTCAGAACTTAGAATTCAGTACATACTTTAAGGAGTATGAAACAGAGGCCTTTTAAGTAAACACAACCATATGAATATAATAAAACTAATTTTCCAAAATTCAGACTCTTCCATATATGTGTACATTATATTTCCTGGGCTTCTCAAGTGGTGCATGGGAAAGAATCTGCCTGCAAATGCAGGAGACACAAGACACAACAGTTCAACTTCTGGGTCAGAAGCTGCCCTGGAGAAGGAAATGGCAACCCACTCCAGTAATCTTGCCTAGAGAATCCCATGGACAGAGGAGCCCGGCAGGCTATAGTTTATGGGGTTGCAAAGAGTTGGACACAACTGAACAACTAACACTTTTCCTTTTTTTTTCATAGTGTGTATATAATGTTTCTTATAATTAGTATATATTCCTTATGAAATAAAGTGACAGTGAAAATGTTAGTTACTCGGTCGTGTCCGACTCTTTTGCGACCCCATGGACTATAGCCCACCAGGCTCCTCTGTCCATAGGACTCTCCAGGGAAGAATACTCGAGTGGGTAGCAGCTTCCCAGGTGGCGCTAGTGGTAAAAGAACCTGCCTGCCAATGCAGGAGATGTAAGAGACCGTGGACAATCCCTGGGTTGAGAAGATCCTTTGGAGTAGGAAATGGCAACGCACTCTAGTATTCTTGCCTCTTCTCCAGGGGATTCCTCTATTCTTTGTAAAAGTGACAGTGTTAGTTTCTCAGTTGTGTCCCACTCTTTGCGATCCATGGACTGTAGCCCGGTCAGGCTCCTCTGTCCATGGGATTCTCCAGGCAAGAATACTGGAGTGGGCAGCCACTCCCTTCTCCAGGGGATCTTCCCAACCCAGGGATCGAACCTAGGTCTCCCTTGTTGCAGGCAGATTCTTTACCATCTGAGCCACCAGGAAAATCACCTGAATTATGTATATATTTATGTATGGAAATGTGGGTGTATAGTGTGTGTGTGCATGTATTTGCAGTGCGTGTATATGTACATATATACATGGTGTGTGCATGTGTGTGTATATATTCATGTGTGTATGTATGTGTGTGTATATATACAGTGTGTGCTTGTGTGTGCATATATATACACACACACAATTTACGTATATGTGTGAGTGTGTGTATATACACACTGAGTGCATGTATGTATTGTGTGTGTGTATCCATTACTGGCTCTGTTTCTCCAGAGAACTTTGACTAACACAAGCAGATTAGAAAATCCTTCTTCTCTATGGATGGGAAAACTGATTTAAACTGATGAGACTTTTCTTGGGTTAGACCGCAAACAGCCTTTCTGGACTCCAGATTCCAGATTCCTAGCTAGGGCTGAGCCAGGAGGAGAGCTGAAGGTTGGTCACTTCTTCAGCACCAGCACCCCTCTCCCTTCAACCCCAAGGCCGGGGCAGTCCAGGCTAGGGTGGGCTTTGTTGCCTGCAGCTGCTGCCATGAACCCAGCTCTGGGAACCCATCAGCGGCCTGCCTCACCCACACCGAGTGTGGGGAGGGCCTCTGCCTCTGTTAGGTCCAGCAGGCAGGAGGAGCTGTCAGATGGCTTGGCTCTTAGGAGGGGGTTTTCAAGGCCAAGGTCAGAGATTAGTCTGGTTGGCTTTCTCAGTGCCAGCCAAAATATTCTTAACTATAATTAAAACAAAAATGAAAAGAGCCAAATAAAATATGCAGGGACCAAACTTCCCGTACTTTAAATCTGATAATCTAGTTTAAGACCAAGGAATCAAATGAAGTCAAGAAAATTCTTTTGTTTGGCCAAAGTGACCCCACACAACTTGCTGCTTTGTGGAGGGGCTCTGATCCAAGTGGATGCACACAGCAAATTCTCCACAGTGGCTCTACACAAAGCTAGCCTGCAGTTAAATGGGCTCAGTGTAACAGGGACACACAGCCAACAGGTACATGGAAAGATGCTCAACATCATCAGTCATCAGGGAAACACAAGTCCAAACTATTACAGTAGGTCATATGGTTTTCCAAACGTGAAGAAATCGTGTATCCTGTATCAATGTGTTAGTCCACTTCTGTTTGTTTCTGAAGGCACTGTATATTCCTATTAACAAATGCATATGGAGTGATTTATTTGTGTAAATTTGTCATTGAATTTAAACTTTTCTGGACTTCCCCCCGGTGGTCAAGTGGTTAAGGGTCCACTTACCAGTTCAGGGGACATAGGTTCAGTCCTTGGCCTGGGACGATTCCACATGCCTCTGGGCAACTAGACCCGTGTGCCGCAACTACAGAGCCCATGTGCTCCAAGTCCTGAAGCCTGTGCATCTTAGAGCCTGTGCTCTGTAACAAGAGAAGCCACTGCAATGAGAAGCCTGCGCAGCACAACTAGAGAAAGCCCACATCCAGCAAAGACGACCCAGCATAGCAAAAAAATAAATAATTTGCACCTTTCTGCAGATAGAAGAAATATGTAGTGAAATGTCACCTGACTTCTGTTAGGAAGGTTTTTATCAAAAAGACAAGAAGTAACAAGCATTGGTGAAGATGTGATGAAAAAGGAACCCTTGCTGCATAGCTCCCAAATGTCGTCCCCTCCAAGAACCTGGACCACTTCTTCATCTTTATACACTCAGCAACTCTCTGGGTCCATTTGTAAACAATATACATGTATTTCTGTCAGTTCTGGAGGCTGGGAATCCAAGATGAAGGCGTCTCAGATTCAGTCTCTGGTGAGAACCTGCGACCTGGTTTGCACATGGCCATCTTCTCGTTGTGTCCTCACAGGGTGGAGAGCAGAGAAGAAGCAAGCTCCCTGCTCAGTTTCCTTCTGAGGACACTAATCCCATCAAGGGCTCCACTGTTGTGACCTTGTCACCTCCCAACCGTCACATCGGGGGTAAGGACTTCAACACATGAACTGAACGGGGACACAAACCTTCAGTCCTTAACAGCACCTGACACACGGAAGGCACTTAATCAGTTATACATTTGCCAACAAAGGTCCGTATAGTCAAAGCTATGGTTTTCCCAGTACAGGTGTGCGAGTTGGACCTTAAAGAAGGCTGAGCCCCGAAGAATTGATGCTTTCTGTGTGCTTGGTGCTTCACCACTGTGGTGGTGGTGAAGACTCTTGAGAGTCCCCTGGACCGCAAGGAGAACAAACCAGTCCATCCTAAAGGAAATCAGTCCTGAATATTCATTGGAAGGACTGATGCTGAAGCTCCAATACTTTGGCCACCTGATATGAACAGTTGACTCATTGGAGAAGACCCTGATGTTGGGAAAGACTGAAGGCAGAAGGAGAAGAGGGCGGCAGAGGATGGGATGGTTGGATGGCATCACTGACTCAAAGGACATGAGTTTGAACAAACTCTGGGAGATAGTAAAGGACAGGGAACCCTGTGTGCTGCAGTCCATGGGGTCACAAAGAGTCAGATATGACTCAGCAACTGAACAACAACAGCATTTGCATCAAACAAGAGTTCTCAACCTTGATGGCATATGGGAGTTGTCTGGACAGCTTAAAATATACAGTTGAGCTTTGAACAACACAGGTTTGAGCTGTGCAGGTCCACTTCTATGCAGATTTTTTTTCAATACATACATACTACAGTACATCACAACCTGAGGTTGGTTGAATCTGTGGATGGGAAATTGCAAATACACAGGACCAGCTATAAAGTTATCGAGAGATTTTTCCACTGCATAGAGGGTCAGCATCCTTAATCCTCATGTTGTTCAAGGGTCAAATGTAAATACTGGTACACAAATGCTTCCGGGGATTCTGTGTGGGGCGTGCGCTGGGCATCACAGGCTCCACCAGTGATTCTCACATGTGGTCAAAGTGGCCCACTGGCATGGAGAGAAGATAAGGGAGCGGCTGCCCTTCACCGCCCAGGAGGGTCCTCGTCTGCACAGCTGCTTTCCTCCTGTGCAACGTCAAGGCCATCCGTGGTGCCTGCCAGCCTATCTAGGTCATCATCTCTCGATGTGGTGCACCTTCCTCCTCTTCTGTTCTTTTTCCCCTCTTGTCTCAGCCTCTAGGAGATACCATTCTACTTTTAAAAAACTAGTTTTAGTTGGAATGCAGTTGCTTTATACTGTTGTCAGTTTCTGCTGTTCAACAAGGTGAATCAGCTACACGTTTACATATGTCCCCTCTCTTTTGGATTTCCTTCCCACTTAGGTCACACAGAGCACTGAGTGGAGTTCCCTGTGCTGTACAGGAGGTTCTCATTAGTTACCTAGTTTATAGAGTATCAGTAGGGTATATGTGTCAATCCCAGTCTCCCAATTCATTTCATTCCCCACTTTCCATGGTATCCATACATCTGTTCTCTATTTCTGTTTTGCAAATAAGACCATTTTACCATTTTTCTAGATTCCACATATATGCATTAATATATGATATTTGTTTTTCTCTTTTGTAGACACGTGGATGGACCTAGAGACTGTCACCCAGAGTGAAGTCAGTCAGAAAGAGAAAAACAAATATCCTGCCCTGTGTTAAATTCCCCTGAATGCATACTGTGTCTCTTCTCAAGGGTCAGAGGGCACTCAGCCTTACACCAAATGTCCTTTCTGGAGAAGTTCCAGAACCTCCATACAAAGATGACACAATGCAGAGGAAAAAGGGAAGGACAGTGTGGGGGATCTGGGGGCCATGGGGGGACTCAGGCTAGGTGAAAGGCTAAATTACTAACTAGCTCACGCGTGCATGTGTGACTCTCCTGGAGAAGAGCGCTTTGAGAATGTCAGAGGGGTGGGGCCTGGGGGAACTTTCTCAGCATCCTTCAAAGACCAGGATGATAGGCCCTCTCATCTGTGTGTGGAGCTCCTGTCAACTCTCCTGGAGCAGGAGGAGTAAGGGAGAGAAAGTAGAAGAGTGCAGAAGGAAAAGTGGAAGAAAACATGCGGGTCCCTTCCCTGGTTGGGCTCTGCTGGTGCAGAGTTAGAACCCAGAGGGCCAGCCAACTGCCCGGCTCAGACCACTTCTTAGTCCTGCACCCCGGGCAACCGCCAGTTTAGGAGAAAATACACCACCTGCGATACTGAAGCTGCTGATTTTGTGGACATTTCTCTTCATGTTGATTTGTCATGGCACTGGGCATGCAAATAAGGGCAACATCCACCATAATTTCCTTAAAGAAAAAGTTGAAAGCAGAATCAAGCTCTTCCTAGTAGCTCTGCTACTCCAGAGACAAGGATTACCTAGTATCTATGCTCTTAGTTTTTTGAAACCTCTCAGCATGTATAAGTCATGAACTGCATTTTTCAACATTCAGATTACTTAACATTTGATGACAAGCAACCTGACTAGATACATTCACTTAAGTTGTCATGTATGTAGGTATAGGACCTGCTTTGCGTGGGCCTTAGGAAGCATCACTACAAACTAAGTTAGTGGAGGTGATGGAATTCCAGTTGAGCTATTTCAAATCCTAAAAGATGATGCCGTTAATGTGCTGCTCTCAATATGCCAGCAAATTTGAAAAACTCAGCAGTGGGCACATGACTGGAAAAGGTCAGTTTTCACTCCAATCCCAAAGAAAGGCAATGCCAAAGAATGCTCAAACTACCACACAGTTGCACTCATCCCACATGCTAGCAAAATGATGCTCAAAATTCTCCAAGCCAGGCTTCAACAGTATGTGAACCAAGAACTTCCAGATGTTCAAGCTGGATTTAGAAAAGGCAGAGGAACCAGAGATCAAATTGCCAACATCCGCTGGATCATAGAAAAAGCAAGAGAGTTCCAGAAAAACATCTACTTCTGCTTTATTGACTATGCGCCAAAGCCTTTGACTGTGTGGATCACAATAAACTGTGGAAAATTCTGAAAGAGATGGGAATACCAGACCACCTGAGCTGCCTCCTGAGAAACCTGTATGCAGGTCAGGAAGCAACATGAAACAATGGACTGGTTCCAAATTGGGAAAGGAGTACGTCAAGGCTGTATCTTGTCACCCTGCTTATTTAACTTAAGTGCAGAGTATGCCATGCAAAATGCCAGGATGGATGACGCACAAGCCAGAATCAAGATTGTTGGGAGAAATATCAAAAACCTCAGATATGCAGATGATACCACCCTTAAGGGAGAAAGCAAAGAGGAACTAAACAGCCTCTTGATGAAAGTGAAAGAGGAGAGTGAAACAGCCTGCTTAAAATTCAACATTCAATATTATGAAGATCATGGCATCTGGTCCCATCACTTCATGGCAAATAGATGGGGAAACAACAACAGACTTTATTTTCTTGGGCTCCAAAATCACTGTAGATAGTGACTGCAGCATGAAATTAAAAGACGCTTGCTCCTTGGAAGAAAAGCTATGACAAACTTAGAAAGTATATTAAAAAGCAGAGACATCAGTTTGCTGACAAAGTCCATCTAGTCAAAGCTATGGTTTTTTCAGTAGTCTTGTATGGATGTGAGAGCTGGACCATAAAGAAGGTTGAACACTGAAGAATTGATACTTTCAAACTGTGGTGTTGAAGAAGACTCTTGAGAGTCCCTTGGACTGCAAGGAGATCAAAACAGTCAATCCTAAAGGAAATCAACCCTGAATATTCATTGGAAGGACTGATGCTAAAGCTCCAATACTTTGGTCACCTGATGCAAAGAGCTAACTCATTAGAAAAGACCCTGATGCTGGGAAAGATTGAAGGCAGGAGGAGAAGGGGACGACAGAGGATGAGATGGTTGGATGGCATCACTGACTCAGTGGACATGGGTTTGAACAAGCTCCGGAGATGGTGAAAGACAGAGAAGTCTGGCGTGCTGTTGTCCATGGGGTTGCAAAGGGTTGGGCATGACTAAGTGAATATCAACAACAACATTTCAATTAGTTCAGACAGTAACGAATCTGCCTGCAATACAGGAGACCCCGGGTTGATCCCTGGGTTTGGAAGATCTCCTGGAGAAGGGAATGGCAATCCACTCCAATATTCTTGCCTGGAGAGTTCCATGGACAGAAGACCCTGGTCTGCTATAGCCCATAGGGTCGCAAAGAGTCAGACACGACTGAGTGACTAACATGCGCACACACACACACACACACACACACACACACACAGACACTTGAATTAGTGCCTTTCAGGAAAATCAGTAGCAAAATATAATTTTATCAAATTATGTCATAGATACTTTCCAATTCATTTGGGGAAGGATTTTTTTATCCCTTTTACTTTCATGAATATGTTGTAGGTTTAAGGCAGGAGGAGAAGGGGACGACAGAGGATGAGATGGTTGGATGGCATCACTGACTCAGTGGACATGGGTTTGAACAAGCTCCGGAGATGGTGAAAGACAGAGAAGTCTGGCGTGCTGTTGTCCATGGGGTTGCAAAGGGTTGGGCATGACTAAGTGAATATCAACAACAACATTTCAATTAGTTCAGACAGTAACGAATCTGCCTGCAATACAGGAGACCCCGGGTTGATCCCTGGGTTTGGAAGATCTCCTGGAGAAGGGAATGGCAATCCACTCCAATATTCTTGCCTGGAGAGTTCCATGGACAGAAGACCCTGGTCTGCTATAGCCCATAGGGTCGCAAAGAGTCAGACACGACTGAGTGACTAACATGCGCACACACACACACACACACACACACACACACACAGACACTTGAATTAGTGCCTTTCAGGAAAATCAGTAGCAAAATATAATTTTATCAAATTATGTCATAGATACTTTCCAATTCATTTGGGGAAGGATTTTTTTATCCCTTTTACTTTCATGAATATGTTGTAGGTTTAAGCCAAGTGTAGAAGAACGGACATGAGTAAATAGGTCGGTAAAAAATGTTACCCAGCATGCAGAGCTTTGTTGAACCCATTGGCAAGAGAGCGGTCAGACACCACATTCTTGGTGAAAAGGCTCTTTCAGAGAAAGAGTGCATTCAATACCACTTCAATTGCTATTTATAAAGCAGAGCTTGAAAGACGGATGGAAGGAGTGGGTTCCATGGGAAAGGAAAGAGAGAAAGAAAGGAAATGGAGGACTTGCCAAGTACCACTGGTGGTGGCCAGGAGCTCTTTCAAAAATGCTGGAGCCTTGGGAGTCAAATGCTTTTCTCTCCTGGAGACCCTGGGCGAAGTGACAGTTCAGTAACGAAATGGCCTTCTCGAAGGCAGGGCCCCACTTGGAAAACATGAAAAGAGTTAGCAAAAAGCTTTCTCTCCATGAGTGACTCAATGCTAGAACCAGTAAGAAGCACATAAAAATCTTAAAGAGAGAGATTTGAAGCCTGGACTCCAGGAATCTCTACAACAGTGGTTTCAACGTTTTTGGCACCAGGGATCGGTTTCATGAAGACAATTTTTCCACGGACTGGGGGGAATGGTTTCAGCACGATTCAAGGGTGTTACATTTATTGTGCACTTTAATTCTATCATTATGACATCAGCTCTACCTCAGATCACCAGGCACTAGATTCTGGAGGCTGGGGACCCCTACTCTAGCAGGTACAAGGATGAGATCCTGGGTACCCTCTTGGTCCAGTGGTTAAGAATCTACCATGCAATGCAGGGGATGCTGGTTCAATCCCTCATCTGGGAAGATTCCACAAGCCACAGGGCAAAGAAGACCATGGACCACAATACTGAGACTGCATGCTCACCACCACAATGAAAAATCCGCACACTGCAACTAGAGAGCAGCCCCTGCTTGCCACAACTAGAGAAAAATCTGTGCACAGCAATGAAGACCCAACGCAGTCAAAAATATAATTAAAAAAAAAAGAAATCCAGGGGGGTCTATGGAAACCCCAGATTCAGGCAGGTCAGGCAGAGTTCATAAGAAGGGATCTATGCCAGGTTGGCCATATTGAGAAGACTTTTTCATATGATAATGTGCATTTTATTCTTCACTGATGCATAGATTGTTGACCCCAATGGCTTTTTTGAGAAGGCTACTCTTTCCTGATGTTCTCAACAGCCTGATAAATGTAGAGAGAAAAAAAAAAAAATAGGTATAGAGAAAAAATGTAGAGGTAAAAGTAGAGGAAAGAAAGTAACATGCCTTGTAAATGTCTTTTCATGAAAATCCATAAGAAGTCTCATCTTTTGGAAAGGGCATGGCCACAGGGTCTCTTGAAACACGTTGCCTCTGTGCGCTGGTTTGAGATGAGGGGCTTGGGGGAGGGCGGCTCTGGGCCTGTATGTCTCGGGCAGGGGTGGGAGGAATTGGGCCTTGTCCCCCGAGTCTGCATTTCATTTCACATTGCTATGCATGCAGTGTGTACCACAAGAAAGTAAGCCCTGATTTTATAGCGTCTAGTCTTCTTAGATGTTCAAGAGGTGGCCAGGACTTGACCAAAGTAGAGCTGGTAAGCTATTTTGTGTTTAAATTCATAGTAAAGATCGTCTTCTGAGAAAGGACTTGTGGAAACTGAAAACTCCCTCGAAGTGTTGCAGATGAATAGGACTGCCCACGGGTTGAGAGCAGGGAGAGAAGAAAGGGCTCTGGGCTGGAGTGTTCCTACCCGGAAGGCTGTCTCCAGATATGGCCTGGGTTCTATTACATTGTCTCACAGTTTGTTCACCACTGCTCTGGTCTTCATCTGACCATCTGAAATATCTAGTCTTTTGAGATTTCTGAAATTGCACAACTCATGTTAAAAGTTCAGTTCAGTTTAGTCACTCAGTTGTGTCCGATTTACTCTTTGTGACCCCATAGACCACAGCACGCCAGGCCTCCCTGTACAGCACCAACTCTGGGAATTTACTCAAACTCATCTCCATTGAGTCAATGATTCCATTCTCATCCTCTGACGTCCCCTTCTGCTCCTACCCTCAATCTTTCCCAGCATCAGGGTCTTTTCAAATGAGTCAGCTCTTTGCATCAGGTGGCCAAAGTATTAGAGTTTCAGCTTCAACATCAGTCCTTCCAATGAACACCCAGGACTGATCTCCTTCAGAATGGACTGGTTGGATCTCCTTGCAGTCCAGGGGACTCTCAAGAGTCTTCTCCAACACCACAGTTCAAAAGCATCAATTCTTCGGTGCTCAGCTTTCTTCACAGTCCAACTCTCACATCCATACATGACTACTGGAAAAACCATAGCCTTGACAAGATGGACCTTTGTTGGCAAAGTAATGTCTCTGCTTTTTAACATGCTGCCTAGGTTGGTCATAACTTTCCTCCCAAGGAGTAAGCATCAGGTTAAAAGTAGAGAATGTAAAATGGCACACTGTGGGGCTTTTTTTCTATGAATGCACAGACACAATTATCTTCTGAGATGGAACTGCTTGACTTGACCTCTGGAGGACACAAGGAAGAGGGCATCACCTAAGCTGTCAGTTGAATTCAGACTGCCCAGCTATTGTGCTGTATGTGAACTGTGGTTACTGTTAGCGTCTAAAGGACAAACAGTTCTAAGTGCTCCTAGTATATTAGGAGCAAAGGTGGTTTAATAACCCCTTTGTCAGCTTATAGGAAGGCTCTTTGCTCAGCCACCTCTCAGATGGTGTCCTTTTATTACAATTTTAAGCCACTTTTGAGAAGCATACATTAGGATTTGTTCATCAGGTTGGCAGTAGAGGACCCGAGGAAGTTCAAGGAAGAAATCACACAGGTGTGTTCATATTCACACCTTGATAAGCCTCAACTGTGTGCATCTCTGCTGGCTGTGCTGTGTGACTACATAAATAAGCCGGTGGAAACATATCTTCTTGTTTATGTTTCAATATGATGATCCGATTACTTTCTCAGAAGGATTACACTTACTGTTGTCTTGCTTTATAGCTCACTTTAAACTGATCATTAAAAGGAGGGCAGGGTTTGTTTTTAATTGTTTATTTATGTTTGGCTGTATCCAGTCTTAGCTGCAGCATGAAGGATCTCAGTTGTGGTGCTTGGGCTCCTCTAGTTATGGCTCGTGGGCTCAATTGCCTCACAGCATGTGGGATCTTTGTTCCCCAAGTAGGGATTGAACCCATGTCCCTTACCTCGGAAGGCAGATCCTTAACCACCAGGAAGTCTCAGGGAGGTAGTGTTTTAATTCTGTCAACATCTTTATTTAGAGTCCTGTGGCCCTTTCTATCTACTCAAAACTGTCTACATGAAAAACAAATTGACACTATTTCCCTGATTGAGTTGGCTTCATGTATTCTCGGTTTTCAAAATTCGCATAGCTTTTCCTCGGCTCATACTTCTCTCTCTGGGAACTTTCCAGCCAAGCTTCCCCTTCTGTTCACTGTGCTATCTGTATACAGGGTTTTCTTCCCTTTTCAGGCCTATGTCAAACACTCCCTGGATTTTTCTAGAAGGATTTATGATCTTGCAGGTTAGAGGGCAGCTGGCAAACCTTATTTAATGCTTCCTGGAGGGGTGGCTTTCCGTGTGAGTCATACTGAGGTCCCTGGTGTCACACCCTAAGGTACTAGACATCCTTTCAGGTTGCACACACGCACACAACTCATGATTTTGAGTGTGAGACTTTGGTAAATATTTGCGAAGTCTGCAAAAGCATGATACACACTATGTGATCTTAATCACTCAGCAATACGTGCTCAACTGTATTAAACACACACAAGAACTCAGAAGGGTCACATCAGGTGAACACGTCATGTAATGATGATTTGTATGTTCTTTGCGCTTTTCAGTTTCATTAATGTGCACATTCAGTTTTAAAAGTTTAAAAACAAAACATTTTTAAAAACCATCTGCTGGAGCTTCCCTGGTGGCTCAGTGGTAAAGAATCCACCTGCCAATGTAGGAGACATGGGTTTGACCCCTGGTCCGCGAATATTCCACGTGCCTCAGAGCAACTAGGCCAGCACGCCACAACTACTGAGCCAGTGCTCTAGAGCCTGGGAGCCGCAACTGCTGAAGCCTGTGTGCTCTTGAACCCATGCTCTGCGGCAAGAAAAGCCACTGCGGTGAGAAACCCACGCATCGCAACCAGAGAGAAGCCTTTGCTCTCCGCAACTAGAGAGAAGCCTACACAGCAACGAAGACCTAGCATAGCCAAAAAAGAAAGAAAGAAAGACAGTAGTACAATTATAAAGATCTGTTTTAAAAATTATCGAAAACCATATGCTGAAGCTTTTATGTATATGTATATGTGCATATTTATAGGAAGAGGATTCATTTTTATGAACTCAAAGTAATTGTAAACCAACCAAATTAACATCCACTGTGCTGTCTTGATGTCCTTTTTTTATCTTTTTTGTTTTTGTGGTAAAATATATACAAAATTTACCATTTTGACCATTTTTATACAGTTCAGTGGGACTTCCCTGGTGACTCAGAGGTAAAGAAACCGCCTGCAAGCGGCAGGAGACATGGGTTCAGTCTCTGGTTGGGAAGATCCGCTGGAGGAGGGCATGGCAACCCACTCCAGTATTCGTAGCTGGAGAATTCCACGGACAGAGGAGCCTGGCGGGCTACAGTCCATGGGGCCTCAGAGAGACGTGACGGAAGTGGCTTGGCACGCACACACGCGCACACTTCAGTGGCATTATGTGCATTCACGTTTTGTGCAACTATCATCACCTTCCATCTCCAGAACTTTTTCACCTTCCCCACCTGAAACACCACACCAACTAAACAGTACCTCCTTATTCTACCCCCTCCCCAGCCCCCGGCAACTGCCATTCTGCTTTCTGTCTTTATAAATTTGACTGCTTTAGGGAGCTGATATAAGTAGAATCATACAATATTTGTCCACTCGTGTCTAGCTTATTCACACTGTCCTCAAATTTCATCCATGTTGTAGCATGTGTCAGAATTCCATTCCTTTTAAAGTCTGAACAACTTTGTATGGATCCACCACATTTTCTTTATCCATTCTTCTGTAGGCGGACAGTTGGGTTGTTCCACCTTTTTGCTGTGGAAATAAGGCTGCTATCAACATGGGTGGACTGTATCTGTTTGAGTCCTTGTTTTCAATTATTTGGAGTGTATAGTCAGAAGTGGAATTTCTGAATAATTTATGCTTAATTAAAAAAAGAAAAGAAAAAAGCACCGTACTGTTTTCCACAGCAGCTGCACCATTTTACATTTGCAGCAGCAACCCACAGGGCTCAATTTCTCCACATCTGTGCTGCCACTAGGCACTTTCTGGTGTTCTGGTTTCGCTTTGATGACAGCCATCCCAATGGTATGAAGTGGTACCGAAGCTCTTCCCTGACTTGGAGATTCATGGAGTTAACAATCCCGGGCTCCAGTCCTCACCTGTCCTACTGTGCAGCTCGAAGCAAGTTTTTTTAAAAATCTGTATTGAAACTGCTCCCTCATTTCTAAAATGGGAAGTTTAAATCATTTACTTAGCAAATACATACAACCTGCAAACACTGGGCTATGTCCCCGCCAGGTGAGAAGGGGAAAAGGGGACGTGAGAACGAGCAAGACAGAAGACACCCACCGTTCCCCACAGTTCCCGCTCTCAAAGGCCATCACAGCCTGCTGAGGAGCCAGGCCTGGAGCCAAGTGAGATGGGGAGGCAAGGAGCGGGGAGTTAGCAGAATCACAGACTGCAGCACTGTCATGCCAGACACCAGCCCAGGGTGTTCACACGCCTTCTTCTCCAGATTCAGGCCAGGTAACAAACACGCCGCTTGTCCCCATACAACGACATCGAAACTGGTCCAGTTTCCCCTCTTCCACTCAGGACTCTGAAATCGCTTCCCTGACACCCAGCATCACAATCTGATTTTCGTTCTAGAAGACAATGAATGTCAAGAAACTTGGCTGCCATGTCACAACAATGCATCAGGAGAATTTCCTCTGGAGGGGGGAATGGGCCCCTACTCCAGTATTCTTGCCTGGGAAATCCCATGGACAGAGGAGCCTGGCAGACTCCATGGGGTCCCAAAAGAGCCAGACACAACTTAGCAACTACACAACAACAACAAAACTTCCTGAATCTTAGCTTCCTTTCATATAAGTTGGGATGATGATACCTCCAGTATTAATTGGCTAGGGGCACATGCATAAGGGAGTAGGAGTCAGGAATAATTTATCCAAGGACTTCGCTGCCATGAAAGAATTTGGGGTCAGTAAATTTTTATCTACTCCTTCACCTGAAGAAAATAAAGTGTCTCTAAGAGGGCGGCAGAGGATGAGATGATTAGATAGTACCACCAACTCAATGGACATGAATTTGAGCAAACTCTGGGAGACAAAGGACAGGGAGGCCTGGTATGCTGCAGTCCATGGGGTCGCAGAGTCAGACATGACTGAGCGACTGAATAACAACAACATTCTATGATTCTAAAAAAGAACTGCAAGAAAAATGAAAGTGAAAGTCACTGAGTCATGTCCTACTCTTTGCGATCCCATGGACTATATGGTCCATGGAATTCTTGAGGCCAGAATACTGGAGTGGGCAGCCTTTCCCTTCTCCAGGGGATCTTCCTAACCAGGGATCTAACCCAGGTCTCCTGCATTGCAGGCGGATTCTTTACCAGCTGAGCCACAAGGGAAGCCCAAGAAAAATAGAACTTTGTTAATTAGACTTTTCTGAAAAACTGCCACCTCTTTCTAAAGTTAGTTACTATTATTACATATCAGATCACATCAGATCAGTCACTGAGTTGTGTCAGACTCTTTGCGACCCATGAGTCGCAGCACGCCAGGCCTCTCTGTCCATCACCAACTCCCGGAGTTCACTCAGACTCACGTCCATCGAGTCAGTGATGCCATCCAGCCATCTCATCCTCTGTCATCCCCTTCTCCTCTTGCCCACAATCCCTCCCAGTAACAGAGTCTTTGCCAATGAGTCAACTTTTCACATGAGGTGGCCAAAGTACTGGAGTTTCAGCTTTAGCATCATTCCTTCCAAAGAAATCCCAGGGCTGATCTCCTTCAGAATGGACTGGTTGGATCTCCTTGCAGTCCAGGGGACTCTCAGGAGTCTTCTCCAGCACCACAGTTCAAAAGCATCAATTCTTCGGCGCTCAGCCTTCTTCACAGTCCAACTCTCACATCCATACATGACCACTGGAAAAACCATAGCCTTGACTAGGCGAACCTTTGTTGGCAAAGTAATGTCTCTGCTTTTGAATATGCTATCTAGGTTGGTCATAACTCTCCTTCCAAGGAGTAAGCGTCTTTTAATTTCATGGCTGCAGTCACCATCTGTACTGATTTTGGAGCCCAGAAAAATAAAGTCTGACACTGTTTCCACTGTTTCCCCATCTATTTCCCATGAAGTGGTGGGACTGGATGCCATGATCTTCGTTTTCTGAATGTTGAGCTTTAAGCCAACTTTTTCACTCTCCTCTTTCACTTTCATCAAGAGGCTTTTGAGTTCCTCTTCACTTTCTGCCATAAGGGTGGTGTCATCTGCATATCTGAGGTTATTGATATTTCTCCCGGCAATCTTGATTCCAGCTTGTGTTTCTTCCAGCCCAGGGTTTCTCATTATGTACTCTGCATATAAGTTAAATAAGCAGAGTGACAATATACAGCCTTGACGTACTCCTTTTCCTATTTGGAACCAGTCTGTTGTTCCATGTCCAGTTCTAACTGTTGCTTCCTGACCTGCATACAAATTTCTCAAGAGGCAGATCAGGTGGTCTGGTATTCCCATCTCTTTCAGAATTTTCCACAGTTGATTGTGATCCACACAGTCAAAGGCTTTGGCATAGTCAATAAAGCAGAAATAGATGTTTTTCTGGAACTCTCTTGCTTTTTCCATGATCCAGCAGATGTTGGCAATTTGATCTCTGGTTACTCTGCCTTTTTCTAAAACCAGCTTGAACATCAGGAAGTTCACGGTTCACATATTGCTGAAGCCTGGCTTGGAGAATTTTGAGCATTACTTAGCTAGCGTGTGAGATGAATGCAATTGTGTGGTAGTTTGAGCATTCTTTGGCATTGCCTTTCTTTGGGATTGGAACGAAAACTTACCTTTTCCATATAGATTTTAGCAATTCAGTATGTAGAGCTCTTTGATAGTAAATTCAAATATTTAGCCTTTAAAAAATCTGTGTGTTTGTGAACTTATGTAACTACATTATTGACCTTTCTTCTTAGAGGGTATGGAAAATAAATTTTCTTGCTGACAAACTGGAAAAATGAAAAATTTCCTCCTTAACAAGACAGTGGACAGTGTGAGAGAAAGTCCTTTCTTCCAGCACTTTCTTTCCTGTTCAGGCTCTGCCATGTGAGAACAGAATGCGTGCGTCACGACTTGTGACAAGAGAGGTAGCCAACACAGAGAAGACGGCGGACTGGAAACAGGGAGCGTCTGGTCCTTCGTGGCTTCAGTAGGGCAGGAACAGACCCTGGAATCCCATCCGTCCACATCAGGTCTCTTGTTAAACGATAGCAACAGACCCATAGGGCTTCCCAGGTGGCGTGAGTGGCAAAGAACCCTCCGGCCAACATAGGAGACATAAGAGATGCGGGTTGGATCCCTGGGTTGGGAAGATCCCCTGGAGGAGGGCATAGCAACCCACTCCAGTATTCTTGCCTGGAGAGTCCCACAGACAGAGGAGTCTAGCGGTCTACAGGCCACAGGGTCCCAAAGAGTTGGACGTGACTGAAGCGACTTAGCATGCACGCACAACAGACCCATGTGAACCCTTCTAGTTAGGCCTCTAATTACTCAAATTTTTTTGAAATAGTTTTTTGATGTGGACCATTTTTAAAGTCTTTATTGAACTTATTGCAATACTGCTGTAGCTTCATGTGTTAGTTGTCTGGCCGAGAGGCATGTGCGATCTGAGCTCCTTGAGCAGGGATTGAACCTGCGCCCCCTGCATCGGAAGGTGAAGTCGGCTACAGGGAAGTCTGACGTCTTAGCAATTCTTAACCTGTTATCCAGCAATTTCACTTCCAGGAATCTGTCTTAAGGACGTGATGAAGTATTTGCTCAGTGATTCATCAACAGCATAGGTGCTGTTCTTAATAGTAAAGTTAAGCATAAAACAAGCTTCAGTATTCCTTAATAGAATGCAGGTTAAATAATTCATAACTGTACAGGCCGATACTAGTCAAGTTATGACATACACTGTAAGGAGTATGTGACACCACAAAAATGCTGGTGACACACTGTTACATGGGGAAAAATCAGGTAACAAAGCAGGAGTCTTGTTTCCTTCGTGGAGAACAGACATGCATGCACAGAACCACAGAAAAGAAAGAGACCAATAAAGCTCTAAGACTGAAGTGCTAATGGCCATTCTTGTGGATCATGAGGTTTCGGGCATTTTTTTTATTATCTTAGTTCCGGCTCTTTGGATTGCTCATTTTTCTACAGTGAACATATGCTTCTTTCTCTGTATTTTCCACCACCTAGAATGGGCTTGGAGCACAGCAGGTATCCAGCTAATACGAGGTTGTCACCTAATACGACGGGGTTGATGGAGGGGAGTCATCCTGCCCTTTTCCTTTTAGATCAGTCCTATTGTTCCACTTACAAACTATTCAAACTCATCCTCAGCTTAAGTTCTCAAAAACAGAGTCAACGTGCCTCGTCAGAGGTTTTAGCCAACATACAACTCCTAGAAGTCTGGATCTGTCTCTACTCTTACCCATATCTGACCTCCCCTCACCCACCTACATATCACCTTGGGGAAGATGTGTGTGGCAGAGGGGGGACACCTGGAGACTGGGGGGAGGGTGTTGAGCTCACAGGACAGAAAAAAGGTGCATAAAGAAAACAGTCTCCACAGAGGAGGAGAAATATTGTATGACATCCCTTATACATGGAATCTAAAAAGAAATGATACAAATGAACTTACAAAATAGAAACAGACTCACAGACTTGGAGAACCAATTTATGGTTATCAGGAGGGAAGGGTGGAGGGAAGGGATGGTTAGGGAGTTCGGGATGGACATGTACACACTGCTGTATTTAAAATGGAGTGCTAACAAGGACCTACTGTATAGCACATGGGCTCTACTCAATGTTATGTGGCAGCCTGGATGGAAGGGAGCTTAGGGGAGACTGGATATGGCTAAGATCCCTTGCTATGCACCCGAAACTATCACAACATTGTTTGTTAATCTGCTAAACCCTAATGCAAAATAAAAAGTTCAAAACAAAACAAAAAAAATACAATTTCCAGACTTCCCAGATGGTCCAGTGGTTAAGAACCAGCCTGCCAATGCAGGAGACACAGGTTTGACGCCTGATCCCAGAAGATCCCCAGTTGCTAGGGGCAGCTAAGCCCAACTAAGCCCATGCACCAGAGCTATTGTAGCTGTGCTCTAGGGCCCAGGAGCTGCAGTAAGGGAAGCCATTGCAACGAGAAGCCGGAGCGCCCCAACAAAGACCCAGCACGACCCAAAATTAAATAAATAAGTAAATAAAAAGATTACAGTCTACGAGCCAGGCCAATTTAATAGCCACCAAGAGCCACGTCATTTCCTTATTTTCTTTCCCTTCCTTCTCTCCCTCATTCCACAAGTGACTACTTAGCATCCA
The DNA here is from genome assembly GCF_027580195.1 of Bos mutus. Classification (NCBI taxonomy): domain Eukaryota; kingdom Metazoa; phylum Chordata; class Mammalia; order Artiodactyla; family Bovidae; genus Bos; species Bos mutus. Next base: position 5,757,859 of record NC_091629.1, read on the forward strand.
TAGTATGCCAGGGATTAGGCTTGGAGCTGGGGAATTTGAGAGGAATGAGCCACAGCCCCTGCTCTTAATTAGCTCATCATCTAGTAGCAGAGAAATTTACCAAACAACCATTAAAATTCAGTACTTTCCCTGCAAGAATAAATGAGTGTACAAAGCAGAGTGAAGGCAAAAAAAAAAAAAAGAGGCAACAGTTGGTAACTTGGGTGGCATTGAATTAGGCAAGTTTCACAGACATGTTGATCTGTGAATTGGGTTCATGTCTGTGATCCATGCAGAGAAGAAGAGGCATGAGAGTGCCTGGGGGCGGTGGGGATCATAAACAGTGTTCCTTACACATGGACAGTTGCGCCAGAACATTTTAACCCACACATACCCTATAAATTTCTTTTTTGTGGCAATCATGAAATTAAATAAACAATCATAGAGGCCAGAGTTGAAATGCAGAACATGATGTTTTCCTTGTATTAAACTGTGTGTATATGAGGATACCATTGTAAAAAGCAACCAGTAGAGTTTCATAAAATCAAAACATTCGCCAAAGGTAGAATTTAGGCAACTACTACTTCTTGTCAAAACAATCTCCTAATTCATTCTTTGGTTTTAAAGTGATTGACGATGAAAAAGTTTTCATTTTAGAGATATGATTGAATTCAGTACCATATTTCATGCACAAGTTCACGTTCGCTCTTGTGAACCAAAAATATACTTCCCAGTTCACAGAGTTTCATGGTTTAAGTGTTACTGAAACACTAATGAACACCTGAAGGTATGCACATAGACTGGGGAAAGTGGAATAACAGTCTGTTTCTTTTCCTTTCCAGCTCCTGGCTCTCATGGTCAATCTCAATAAATACAGAAATATATCTTGTTCCAGAGGCTGGAGTGAGCCCCTGTCCAAAGGGGACAGAATGACTCCAACTCACTCTTACTACCAACTCACTCTTGACACAAAGGCATATAGTTAAATCTATACATGGCTGAGGCTGACAGTATAACTGGAGATCTCTGAATTAACTTCCCTGTGTAAAAAGAGTATTTATGAACAAACAAAAATCTGCTCATTTGAAACTCCCATGACTAAAACCCAACCATAACTACAGCAACAATCTACACTGCGAAAAACTTGTTTTCAGGAGGTTTATTTTATCACTGACATTGCTTGGAACTGTTAGCACATGGTGATAATAGACACAGTTTCGGTCTACTCTAGTATTATGTGTAAAATCCTTTACAGAGAACATACCTACTGTTGCTTGTGCCCAGGAAGGTGAGTCCCACTGCCCCATCCTCAGCATAAGCATCCCATTTCAGCTAAAAGTCTGGATTAGAGAGGAACAGAGAGGAGGCTTTCTGTCTGTCTCTGTCCATCCATTCATCCATCGCATCTATCATCTATCCATCCATCTATCACGTCTGTCTGTCTACCTATCTACCCATCCATCACTTCTATCTATCTAACCATTCCCTTCTCCAAGGGATCTTCCCGACCCAGGGATCAAACCCAGGTCTCCCACATTGTGGATGGATTCTTTACCATCTGAGCCATCATGGAAGTCTAAGAATACTGGAGTGGGTAGTCATTCCCTTCTCCAGGGGATCTTCCCAACTCAGGGATTGAACCTGGGTCTCCTGAATTACAGGTAGATTCTTTACCATCTGAGCTACCAGGGAAGCCTTATCTATCTATCTATCCATCCATCCATCCATCTATCCATCATGTGAGGAATGACAACAGGCAGATGGAGCCCAGGCAGAACCAGTTCTGATAGAATCCATGTGTTTCATCCCACCAAGAGATCAATCACCTCAGCAGATGGAGAAGAGGGATCCTCCCCTCTCACTCTGTTCTCTGTAGAAAGTTTAGCTAAGCTTCCCAGCCCTGCAGATGGCCCCAAGCCTTCCTGTGCAGTGGCAGGATCTGCAGGGCATGACAAGGCACCACAGATACAACAGGTCAGAGTGAAGGAAATGCCAGCTCGCTGTGCCTGGGTACCCGAGATCATTCCCCTCGGTGTTTTCCTGCAAGCGGCTGTTCTAGGTGCTTCCACGGGTTGGGAACTCAGCCTGCCACTGCTCGTTACAGACAAACTGTCATCCACGCCTCTGCTCGCAGGGACAGATGATCCTGAGAACCGTGGTAGGAACCACTTTACAGAGAAGCCCTCATGCTTTACAAGGGCAGATCCAGACAAGCACTGTCTCCTAGACCAAGAACTACCAACCTCAACACTGCCGGGGACCCCTGAGGATGCTAATTCCCCATGGGATACAGTGCATTTGCACCTGACAAATCACCTCCATAACTATATAGCATCTCTCCCTAAGGCAGGGCTTCCCTAGGGAACTGGCAGGAGGCAGAGAGGAATCAAAGGAACCAAAGGGAAAAGCAAAGGGTCCCAGGACAGGGACATGCCTACAGCAAGATCTAGATAGATGCACAGCTACTTCCCACAGCAGGCAGAGCAGGAAGGCAAGTGAACATGTGTGGGTGAAAACCAGAAAGCCAAGTGGGAAGCTGCTATATAGCACAGGGAGCTCAACCCAGTGCTCTGCAATGACCTCGAGGGGGGCTCCAGAGGGTGGGCACATGTGTATACCGACGGCGGATTCCTGTTGCTGTAGAGCAGAAACCAGCACAACGTTGTAAGGCAATTATCCTCCAATTAAAAGTAAAATAACAAAAATAGAAAGTCAGCACGCATCCCCTATAGGTGGGGTCGTCTCCATTTCTCTTTTTTAACCAAAGTGAAAGTGAAGTCGCTCAGTCATGTCTGACTCTTTGCGACCCCATGGACTGTAGCCCACCAGGCTCCTCTGTCCATGGGATTCTCCAGGCAAGAATACTGGAGTGGGTTGCCATTTCCTTCTCCAGGGGATCTTCTCAACCCAGGGATCGAACCCAGGTCTCCCACATTGCAGGTAGACGCTTTAACCTCTGAGCCACCAGGGAAGCTTTTTAATCAAAGGAGGATTCATAAAGGTCTTGTAAGTCTACAGAGGCTGTGTCCTCACCGGCACATGTTTATGCCCACTCCACTAGTTACTAGCTTTGTAGTCCTGGGCAAGGAGCTTGACTTTTTTGAGTCTTAATTTCAGTATCTGTTTTCAAGAAGATGAAGTTAAATAATGTAGGTGAGAAAATGGGCCTAATGCCTGGCACTCTGAAGCTGTTCAGAATATATTAGTTTGCTTCCGCTTGAGTCATACACAATAATTTATTTCATACATCCAGAGTTCATGAGGACTGGTCAATGTTTTTTTAAATCTTTTTTAAGGAAGGCTTTAAACATTCATAAATACAAAAAAGTATAGGGATTTCCCTGGTGATCCAGTGGTTAAGTCTGCCTTGCAATACAGGGGGAGGGTTTGATCCCTGGGCAGGGAATTAAGATCCCACATACTGCAGTGTAACTAAGCCCCAAAGCCACAGCTACTGAGCCCATGCACTGCATGGTCAATGAAGACCCACGCATCTGTATGCTCAGTTTTGTCCAACTCTTTGTGACCCCTTGCACTGTAGCCTGCCAGACTTCTCTGTCCATGGGATTTCCCAAGCAAGAAAACTGGAGTGGGTTGCCATTTCCTACTCCAGGAGATCTCCCCAACCCAGGGATCAAATCTCTGTCTCTCATGTCCATGTCCTGCATTGACAGGCAGATTCTTTACCACTGCATCAGAGTCAAAATAAATAAATAAACTTAAAAAAATGAAACAAGAATATAATGAATCCTCACATTCTGGTTTCTAAGCACTAATTTTGCTTCATCTGCACCCCTCCCTCTTCTGTCTTCCAGATTATTTTTGAAGCAAATGAACTCAGATATCGTACCACTTAATCCATAAATATTTCAGTAGATTTCTTAAAAAAAAAACTCTTTATAAAACAATTATAATATACTTATTATACCTTAAACATTATGAGGAATTCCTTTGTGTCATCAAAAATCCAATTGGCGTCCAAATTTCTGATTGTCTCATAGATGCATTTTTTTTTATGATGTTTGAGCCAGTGTCCCATGAGTCTCTCACATTGTGTTGAGAATCTGCCTCTTTAGTCTCTCTTTAGATTCCACACTCCCATCCTCACCCACATCTTTTATTTTCATTTGCAGTATTTTGTTAGAGAAATGTGGTTTGTCCTGTAGAATTTCCCTTTGTTTGTAGCTTGCTGATGTATCCTCATATGTCCTCTGCAAGTCTTGTAAATTTTGTGGCTTGATTTTTGGCAAGACCACTTCCTAGGGGTGGTTGACCAGAATTTTTGAAATGATGTTTTTTAAGTGATTTTCTTGGCGATTCGAGAAACAAGAAAGATTTATGTTGATCAGGACGGCTAAGACAGTGTCCTAGCCCAGTGTATAGTGGTGACTAATAAAGCTCGCTCTTGTGGCTAAGTGCTAACATATTAACACACAACACAGTAAATAGAAAGTTTAGAACTAAGTCTAATGGCAGGCAGCCTTTTAAAAGGTGATCACATCTGTAACACCTGTTTATATTCCCTAAATAAACTAAAGAAGTATAAATGACATCTCCTGATGGTTTCCTGACGACAATGAGGTATATTCACAAAGCTGTTTTCTGACAGTTTTAAGGGGATGTGTGCCAGGCTGTTGAGAAGACTCTACATGAAGTCAACGGCATCTACTTCAAACAGTGATGTTCACTCCACAGTAGCTTCTCCACTGCGAAGCTGCTGCATGGAGTTTTTTCAGTTGTCAAGCTAGGGTACCGAATTGTGGACCTTCAGATTCCCAATCTGGATTATTCAGCTTCTGGCATGACCAGGTGGTACAAGTATGGAATTATGGTGGAAAGAAGAATGAATGGATGGATGGAAGGAAGGGAGGGAGAGAAGAAGGGAATGGTTTGAATATTTGTCATCCCAAAATTTATATGCCGAAATCTAACCTCCAAGGGGTTAGGAGGTGGCAACTTTGGCAGGTGACTAGGCCATGAGGGTAGAGCCCCCAGGATGGGTTCGAAAGTGAAGTCGCTCAGTCGTGTCTGACTCTTTGCAACCCCATGGACTGTAGCCTACCAGGCTCCTCAGTCCATGGAATTTTCCAGGCAAGAGTACTGGAGTGGGTTGCCATTTCCTTCTCCAGGGGATCTTCCCAACCCAGGGATCGAACCCAGGTCTCCCGCATTGTGGGCAGATGCTTTACCATCTGAGCCACCAGGGAAGACCCTAGTGTCCTCATCAAAGCCCCCCAGAGAGCTCTCTCAGCCCTTTCTCCAGGTGAGGACATGGGGAGAAGACACCACCTATGAGTCAGAAACTAGACCCCACCAGACATCAAATCGGCCAGCCCCTGGATTCCAGACTTGCCAATCTCCAGAACCATAAGAAATAAATTTCTGTTGTTTATAAGTACCCAATCTATGGTATTTTTCTTACTGCAGCCCAAATAGTCTAAGACAGGAGGAGGGATGGAGGGATAGAAAGAAGGAAAGAAGAAAGTGAGGCAGGGAGGGAAGAGGGAAGGAAGGGAAGAAGGAAAGAGAAAAGAAAGCCATTTGCCACCAATCTATTCTCAGGGCACTGATACTGTCCTTTCTTTAGGGTCACCATTGGCAGTCATCTACATCCTGAGTGTACTAGTCAGGGTTCTCCAGAGAGGAGAACAGGGTGCATATATAAAGAGAGATAATATTCTTTATAACAAAAATAATCAGCTCACATGATTACAGAGAAAGTCCAAAATCCACAAAGTAGGCAGGCATGCTGCAGGGCCCCAGAGAACCAACGCTCCAGTTGACATCTAAAGGCTGCCTGCTGTAGAACCAGGAAGAACTGGTGGGGCAGAGACTGGAGAATTCCTTCTTGCTCAGGGGAGGTCAGTCCTGCTCTACTCATGCCTTCAACTGATTGGGTGAGGCCCACCCCCATCATGGAGTGCAATCTGCTTTACTCAGAGTCCACCAATGTAAATGCTCATCTCATGCAAGAACACCCTCATGGACACACCCAGGAGAGCATTTGACAGCATCTCTGGGCACCCCATGGCCCAGTGGAGTTGATACATAAACACGAGCATCCCTCTGAGGAGCTGAGACTGTTGCCCTGACTACAGCATAGTTATCTCACATCCTGCTGGATGAGCCTCATCTTTGGCCAGTCCTGAGACCTGCCCTGCTCTCCAGGCCTAGCACTGGGCCCTCCACCCCCACAGCCCACCCTCCACAGAAAGTCCTGAAAAATAACTATTACACTGAATAGAGGCTCTGTGGCATGAGTAAAGGCGTCACCTCCTCCCTTTACTCAAATCTCATTCTTCTTTCTGAGGATTTTTTGTGTCCTGTGGGAGGAGGTCACGGAGAGGACGTGACCACCAGTTGACCTGTGTGCTGGACCCAGGCCATCAACCCTCCCCTGTCCTCGGAATGTACATCATACTCCCCACGCCCACAGCAGGCGCTCCTCCAAGGACACGGCCTTGGGAGACTAAGGGGCTACTGAGAGCATCTGGACAGGACGCGGGACCAAGCCCCGCTAAGACCCCCCCTAGAAACTGAGAGATTCTGGTTGGGGTGGAGATCCACTCACACAGTGACTGCCAACACAAGCTGTGTAAGTTCCTCTGCTTATCACACTGCCACCTGCCCGTCTTTCTTCAGTCTCTCCTTGTCCTCTCTGTACAGGGGCCACCTTGCAAACCGAGAGTTTATTTCTTTGGGGGCATAATGTGTAGGGAAACTTGTTGCATTTTAGAAAAGCAAACAGGACTTCAACCACCTGCTGATCTGGTTGGGTGGGTGGCCAGCTCACCATGGGCTCTGGCCTGGCCCATAAGCCCATAGAGAAGCTGCATAAACAGCTCATTTGCAGCTGTCTTGAGGACTAAGGGCTTCCCTTGTGGCTCAGTCAGTAAAGAACTCACGTGCAAGGCAGGAGACCCCAGTTCGCTCTCTGGGTCAGGAAGATCTCCTGGAGAAGGGAATGGCAACCCACTCCAGCATTCTTGTCTGGAGAATTCCCTGGTGGGCTACTTAGCCCATGGGGTCGCAAGAGTTGGACAGGATTTAGCGATTAAATCACCACCAGAGGACCAAAGACCCTCTCAATGAAAATAAACCAAAATCTAGGTTAAACTTTCAACAAATGTTTTAAATGCACCTTTGACAGAAAAGACAATCTCAAAGGCAGCTCATATGCGGAGTTTCTGCCTTGGTCGATGCTTGGGGGCCAGGGACCAGAGATAAAACCCTGTTCATACTAGAGGCAGGGCTGTACCACAAAAACTGGCACCCACTCCCAACTCTGCAAGGGCAGATCATCAGAAACAAGAGGAAGGAGGCACTCACCCAAGGCACACAAAGAAAAGGCAGCAAAACCTGCTTATCTCGACTTTGGCACTGAGTGGAAAGGGTAAAAATAAACAAAACCTGCCCTTCAAATTTCATCAGAGACCAGAATCCAGGCAAATTTGGGGTCTGAATTCATACTCCCCTCCCAGGGTGATCTGAACGGTTCATTGGGATGTTTAAGTTTAAAGTGGATAAGCTTGCTGAGATCCCCAGGTAGTTGGCGGAAGAGATATTCTCTGGAAGCATGCATGACCATCCAGGCCTTAAAGAAATTCCATAGATTAAGTAACCAGGAAAAGCATCACTCACAAAAAAGGACCTCTAAACACAGAAGGAAGCAAAGACAGGCGGCAGGTCAGACTGGTCAGTATGTCCCCGAGGCTGGAATGATCTGAAATTGATCTTTAAATAATGCTTGCTGTCCTTAAAAATATTAATGAGAGGCTTGAACGTAAGAGCCAGGAACCAGAGCCTCTAAGGGATGACCAAGTACATTTGAAAAGACACAAATTCTGTAAACACAAGAAGACATCATCACTTTAAAATTGTGCTAAGAGATTGAAGAACACAGTGGAGACCACCAGTATCCGATTGTAGTCATGTGCTGGGACCAGGGGATGTGTGTGCTGAAACAGAGGCTGGCAGGAATAAAGTGGGGGGCAGCACAGAGATGGGCTCGGCTGTGGTAACACATTGACCTGAAAGGCATAAGGTCTCAAATGTAACACAGGTTTACTTCTTGTTCATAAAACTGGTCAAAGCAGGCACTCTGTTCACAGGGTCATTAGGGGCCCAGGAACCTTCCAGCTGGTGGTCCTGCCATCCCCAGGACCCTCATTTTCATTTGAATCCAGGTGAAAACAGATCCTGGGGATTGCTCTGTGTCTGCAAAACCTTAGAAAAGGTATGGTTTGCTTCTGCGCTCATTCCACTGGCCAGAACTCACTATAGCCCCATTTCTCGTGTTCTGGACTTTTATCTTTTCATCAGGAGTAAGTGCCATTTCAGCATTATTAAAGTCATGAGCTATGGCACCCCACTCCAGTACTCTTGCCTGGAAAATCCCATGGATGGAGGAGCCTAGTAGGCTGCAGTCCATGGGGTCGCTAAGAGTTGGACACGACTGAGCGACTTCACTTTCACTTTTCACTTTCATGCATTGGAGAAGGAAATGGCAACCCACTCCAATGTTCTTGCCTGGAGAATCCCAGGGATGAGGGAGCCTGATGGGCTGCCGTCTATGGGGTTGCACAGAGTCGGACACTAGTGAAGTGACTTAGCAGCATCAAAGTGATACTTAAATTAACAAAACTTTTAATATTAAACCACCAGTGTATGATGGAGTATTGTACCATTTACTCAGATTTTTATTAAGAGTTCTCACTTTTCTGTTTATAAAGGAAAACAGGCAATACTTATATTCTTCTTTTCTTTGCATGAGCTGCTTTGTAAATGAATCAATGCATTGCCCACATAATTTATGGCATATTTATTACATTTAGAAGGTTATGCTGCTGCTGCTAAGTTGCTTCAGTCGTGTCCCCATAGACGGCAGCCCACCAGGCTCTAGTGGGCCATAAATCCTTAAAGACATTAAGCTGAATTTTTTTATGTGGATCATTTTTAAAACCTTTATTAAATTTGTTACAATATTGCTTCCATTCTATGTTTTGGTTTTTGGCTGTAAGACACGTGGGATCTTGGCTCCCCGACCAGGCATCGATCCCACACCCACTGCAGTGGAAGTGCAGAGCCTTAACCACCAGACCACCAGGACAATCCCTAAGTTGAAGTTTTTAGAGACTTAATAAGTAAATAGCTGTTGAAAAACAATGTATCTGTGCTTTGTAAGACCACTCCTATGCTTGTTTTTTCAACATGTGCTGGACCCTCTGTCAGGAGGACTGATGTCAGCCTCAGCTGCTCTAGTGCCTGGGCTGGGTCCAAATGCCGCATCACCTGAGCTTCCTTTTCATCTGTAAAAAAGGCACCCAAAAGATGCAATGTCACAAATCTCAACAGCCCACTGTTTTGTGGGAATTCATAGACACCTTCTCCAATTTAGAAGCCACGAAAGACATTGTTTTAATCCCCCTTTGGCTTCCTGAGTAAGAGAGGTGTGGAGAAATCACAACTAAGTTCGGTTTGTATAAATAATAAACAGTCCTCTGTCCCTATCCCACAAGGAAGCAGAGAAAGCAGAGTGGCAATAAACCATGTCATGCGGGACTTGTGAGGTTGATCAGTCATTAAACACAGATCAGAGCAGATAGCGAAGCAAGTGATCGTCAGCCCAGCCCATGATCCCTGTGCTGGAATCACGTGGTCTCTCATTTCCTGGAACTGAATCACAACAGAAGCAACGTGCTGTTCGGCTTCCCTTATCAAGACAGCCCGCATGATAAGTCAGAAGTCCACTTCATCTGTGGCTTGTCCCCACCCCACGTGGCAAGTCCCACACAAGACCTTTGCACAGGGCTGCTCTTTCAGGCAGATCTGTGTCCCCACTGGGTCAGGAGGTCACTCACAGTTACACAAATCGGGGCTTTTCCGAAAAGATGCAAGGGAGCTTCCCTCCATCTGTTATCTTGTTAAATCAACTATGTGAAAACCCAGATTAGCACAATTTTGTTTAAACAAGAAGTCTTCACTTTGAGAAATGACATGCTTCCCTAGTGCATTTAAAACAAGTCAGCTTCCCAAACTATTTTTTGACCAACACTCAATATTGTTAACTGCACATCTCAAACAATCAGAGAGTAGACATCGACCATTACAAGTAAAGGTGAAAGAAAATATCTTTATCAAGTCCTCAAACATCCAGGCACCAGGCCACACGCCTCACATATGTGCTAGAAATAAATCTCAAGTCTGGCAATCTATGCATGCCTAAGTCATCACATCACCTTCCTTCTTCAAGTCAAAGTCAACGCCAAGTCCCTGGAATAGTGAAACATCCAATGGTGGGTGCTCCTGACTGTCCCCCACCTTCTCCAAGGTTATAAAAAGGCGCACAGAGCTAAACACTCATCTCCTGCCACACACAGAGCCCATGGAAGTCCGGCATCCAGTGGCTTCCAGTGCCAGGGTGGGGTGCAGGGAGCAGCAGCAGGAAGCAGGAAGATGGTATCTCCAGTTGCCAAGGTGCAGCTTGCATGGTACACCACACGGCCATGCCCTCTTGATGTCTCCCCATCTTCCCAGATGCTGCCAGAGGGAGAAGAGCAGAATTCCCCCAATTCACCAGACCCCCAGATTCCTGTCCCTCCTGAGCCATTACCTTGCTCTCAAAGGCAACAGCTTCTCTCTACTGTCTATAGCATAATCCCCTCAGGAAGCCAAGGCTTCCGGAACCCAAATCCAATAAGAAATCTAGAAGTCAAATACAGAAAGAAAGGAAACCCAGTTGTATGGGGCTCCTGATTTCCACTCATAAGTCTGGGTTTGCTGAAGTGTGGGGTTCTGGGTGGCAGTCAGTAAGAAAGCAGCATGACAAGACGCTTTGGGAAAGGCCGCTCCATTTGCTTCTAGTTTTAGAACTGTTCTGGCCTAGGAGAGTCATGCTGGGTTGTGTCCTGAAAACATCACGTTTGACATTCCAAGTCAGCATGGGTTGATAAGCATTTGCTAGGAACGCAGAAAGAACAGGGCCTGAAAACACTGGGATGGACTTCACTGGTATAATAAAATGGACCCTCCAGAATCCACTACTTGTTCGATGCTTACAAATATTTATTGAACATCTACTATGTATCAGGCACTATGTCCAATGATGACCTGGAGGAGGGCATGGGAACCCACTTGGGTCATACACGACCGAAGCAACTTAGTACTCATCCGATGATGACGTAATCCAGTCTCCCGTTTGCAGCGTTCAAAGCAGACAGATTCACTGTGTGATCTGCCCACAGAAATGGAGGCATTTCAGATGTGAAGGGGGTGAACGTGACAGACCCTGCCCTGGGGTGGCTGCATCCGACCCCATCATACACGAACACGGCACGAAATACCTGGAGAGCCATCAGGGCAAACCAGGGGCGCTAACGCCGGCCACAGTGGGGACTCTGAAAAGGCAGGACATACATAAAGCCATCTCAGTAATCTGCCTGGGTGAGGCCTGAGTTGGGGTTTACACCACTCTTGCTTCATAAAAAAATGTTTTAGTATCTATTACAAGCAGGCTCTGTGCTAGACTCTGGGAGTACAAGCTTAAAAAGAGTCAAAATTAATGCCTGGAAAAGAAAGTAAAAGTGAAGTCACTCAGTCGTGTCTGACTCTTTGCGACCCCTTAGACTGCAGCCTACCAGGCTCCTCTGTCCATGGGATTTTCCAGGCAATAGTACTGGAGTGGATTGCCATTTCCTTCTCCAGGGAATCTTCCCAACCCAGGGCTCGAACCCGGGTCTCCCGCATTGTAGACAGACACTTTACCGTCTGAGCCACCAGGGAAGTCCAATGCCTGGAAATGCTCACTCAAAAGTAAAGGAAGAGGCCAAGAAAACGGAACTGCCAAACAATGTTTTTAAGTGCTGCAGTCAAAGCGTCTTTATGATTGGCAGGACTATAAATCAGGGCAGTCGCTGTGGAAAACAGTATACAAGTCTCTCAAAACTTAAGAGCTGCCATTTCATCCAGCCAGCCCACTTCTGGGTACATATTTGAAAGAATGGACAATAGGATTGCGAAGAGATATTTGCACACCCACGTTCATTACAGCATTATTTACAGTAGCCAAGGTGTAGAAGCATGCTACGTGTCCATCCAAGAATAAATGTGGCTTGTGATTTATATACAGTGGACTATTATCCAGCCTCAAAAAAAAAAAAAAAAAAAGGAAAACCCTGTCATATGTTACGATATGGATGAACCTTGAGGACATCGTGATAAGTGAAATAGCTTTCCAGGTGCCACTAGAGGTAAAGCACCCGCCTGCCAGTGTTGCAAATGCAAGAAACATGGGTTCGATCTCTGGGTTGGGAAGATTCCCTGGAGGAGAGCATGGGAACCCGCTCCAGTATTCTTGCCTGGAAAAGTCCATGGACAGAGGAGTCTGGTGGGCTATAGTTCATGGGGCCGCAAAGAGCTGGACATGACTGGGCACAGCACAGCACATCAGCAAGTGAAATAAGTCACTCACAAAAGACAAACTGCACACTTCCACCTATATGAGGTATCAGTATTGTAAGATGAAAAAGTTCAGGAGATCTGCTATAGAGTGATGTATATATATAGTTAGTACTACTGCAGTCTACATTTAAAATTGTTAAGAGGTTATAAACAACAAGGTCCTACTATACAGCACAGGGAATTAGTCAATATCTTGCAACAAACTATAATTGGAAAGATTGTGAAAAATAGTCTATTAATATATATAACTGAGTTACTCTGTACGGCAGAAACTAATGCATTATAAATCAACTATACTTCAATAAAGTTTTCTAAAAATTAAATTGTTAAGATGTTAAATTTATATGCTTTTTTTAACCACAATAAAAAAGACATATTTTTAGGCTTTACCCTTGCCTAGGAATCTGGGAGATTTTCAAAAAAGAGATGCTGTGTCAGCCAAGCTGCAGGCTTCCCAGGGGGCGCAGTGGTAAAGAATCTGCCTGCCAACACAGGAGACACAGGCTCAATCCCTGGGTCAGGAATATCCCCTGGAGGTAGGAAATGGCAGCCCATTCCAGTATTCTTGCCTGGGAAATCCCATGGACAGAGGAGCCTGGTAGGCCACAGTCCACGGGGTTGCAGGAATCAGACACAACTGAGTGACTGAGTACATGCACACACTCAGCTGAGCTGTGCAGAGAGGGCAGAAGTTAACCAGGGAAACAAGGTCAGGGGAAGGGCTGCTAAGCTGAGGAACCCCAGAGCTCATAACACTGAGCAAGTTCTCAGGGAGCCAAGGCTGAGCAAATTCTGCCTAAGGGTCAGAAGCAGTGACATCAAAGAGAAGAGGACTTGGGACCAGTAAATCATTACCCTTTACCTGCCCCAGCAGATGGAAGGACAATATCCTGGGATGATCAATGCTGGCAGAGGCTCGAGTTCCCTCTCAGCAGCCCTGGACTTGCTGTGGGTGGCTTAGCAACGACATCCCCAGGAGGCATGGCAGCTCCCGAGGCGACCGCAGGCCTCCCAGCGAAGGTCTTTCTGTCCTGACCACACAAGTGTGGCCACCTGTGATCAGCTGGCTCACACCTGCCTATCAATCCTAGTCAGGGAGATGGAGTGGGGAGCAAGGTACAGAAGCACAGAACAAACCCTGTCTGCCTGTGGAGAGAAAAAACAAGAGCAAGAGCTGGTTCACGACAGCAGCAACACAGCCTTCCTTGGAAAGTTACAGGCAGAACGCATCCGCACAGGTCATCAAGCTGGGTTTCCCCGAGGGGTGTGAGCCCTGAGCACTCAGCTGACCCCAGCGCTGTCCAGACCACCGTCTCAGTTCTACAAATCAGAGCATGAGGAAGAGTAGAATGTGAAAGTCCTGCCTGCCAAGCAATAAAGAGACAGCAGACGCAATTTGGTTCTTTTACTTTAGCAGAGAAAGAAACGAAAGTAGTATGAATAGCAAGGGTTTCAGGCTCCACGGCAAATACAGAGATGAACACACACACACGTCAAGGAACCTAGGGTTAGGCAGAGGAAGTGAGACATTATACGGATTATGGAAACAATGGTTGGTGCAGCACAGTAAGCTCTTCAAAATGAGCAACATCACTCAGGCACCAACTGCTGGGTTCTTTTTTGGCACCGACAGATTCGGGAAGCCTTCAGGGAGCCTGTGTTTTGGGGTGCCTAGAAGACTCCCCCTGGAAGATCACCCCTGTCATTTAGGACCATCTCATCTGGAATGTGGTGAGCTTGATAGACAGTGAGGATGAAGGAGGTGCTGATGGATGAACAGATGGACCGTGGCCTCTTCCGTCCTCCACTTCCTTCCTCAGCCCACTCCACGGGCATCACCCCAGGACACTCCAACTGTCACCCCGCAAGGAAAAACCTCCGGCTCATGGGGCCAACACACAGATCTGAGTCTGGCTTGCCTTCTGCCTGCATGTCCCCAAGCAGGTCACACATTGTGCTCATGGTTCCTTTTAGCTTTGTTCAAGATGTCAGACTGATTAACGAGGTCAGACTCGTTAAGAAGCCTCCTCCTCCTCCTTCTGGTAAGTTCCTTAACTAAATAGAATGCAGTGGCTCATGGTACCAGCCCAGTGATTGAGAGTCACTTTGGTTTGAAACACAATTTGTATGCCTGTACATTCACATTCTGGACAGAGAAACAGACTGATGCTCTGAGCAGAGGGAAGACGGGCTACTCTTTAGGGACATCTGTGACTCAGGTGTTAAACAAAACTGGAGTGCCTGGAGAAGAGCTAGAAACTCCCCCAGAGGAGAAAGATGACCTCTCAGTGATGTGATGGGTGGAAAAGGCAGCGGGCACAGCTCTGCTCCTGCCACTCCCGCAGCCACCCACGCACCATGGTGGAGGGACTCTCCAGCCACAGAACAGGCCCCTGGCTCCTGTGCAAAGGCCCTGAGACACGTCCCCGCATGTGTGTAGAACAGGTCTGCCTGCACCTGCCCTTTGGCTGCCCCTCCCGGTGGCATTCTGCCACAGCTCCTGCAGCAGAAAACAGCCCGCTTTCCTTCCAGGGGTGCTACACCCACAGAGAGGGGCCCTGGCTCACCCTGTCCTCCTGACTCGGGGTCTCCCACTCCCCTTGTCCCTGAAGCAGCCCGGCTCTCTTCCTCAGCTCACACAAATGCAGCCCTTATACCTTTTCCTGTTTTGTTTGTTCGTTTAATTATTACAATGTTGTGTTGGTTTCTGCTTTGCAACAATGTGAACCAGCCATAATTACACATTGAGCCCCTGTGCCTCCCCCATCCCACCCCTCTAGGTCATCACAGAGCCCCAGGCTGGGCTCCCTGTACTATACAGCAACTTCTCACCAGCCATCTGTTGTACACAGGATAGTGTATATATGTTGATGCTACTTTCTCCATCCATCCCACTCTCTCCCTCCTCCATATATTCTCCACCTCTGTGTCTCCGTTCCTTCCCTGCAAATAGACTCATCAATTCCATCTTTCTAGATTCTATATATATATATGCATTAATGTAATTGACATACAATATTTGATTTTCTCTTTCTGATTTACCTTACTCTGTATAACTGGTTCATCCACCTCACTAGAACTGACTCAACTTATCAAAAAAAATCTACAAACAATAAATTTTAGAGAGGCTATAAAGAAAAGAGAACCCTCCCACCCTGTTGGTGGGAATATTAACTGATACAGCCATGATGGAGAACAGGATTGAGATTTCTTGTAAAACGAGGAATAAATCTACCATGTGACCCAGCAATCCCACTACGAGGCGTACACCCTGAGAAAGCCACAGTTCTAAAAGATACATGTGCCCTGATGTTCACTGCAGCACTATTTACAATAGCCAGAACATGGAAGCAACCTAGATGTCCATCAACTGATGAATGGATAAAAAAGATGTGGTGTGTATATACAATGGAGTATTATTCACCCATAAAAAAGAGCAAACCTGAGCCTTTCCATCTTATATCTGCTCTCTCTCTGGTGCTCAGACCTCATGCCTGTGTCCCTCCTTGGAAACAAGGAGCATATTTCAGTGCCTCCCAGGAAGCTCTACAAATGATTTCTCCCATGAAAGGCTTTTCCACCAACCCCCCAAGCATAGCAACCACTGCAAATGCACAGCAGGTCTGGGAACATGGGGTCACCATCCCCACATTCAGTAAACTCAGAACCTCAGTTCATGCTCTGCTGGAACACAGAGAGAAATCAGTGGGCATCAAAACACCACCCACTTCCTGACGATGCCCCAGGAAGCCCGGCTGACGATAAGAGATCCAGACTCCAGCTCAAGACTGGGCTGCTCTCTTCCCTATATCTTTGTGCTCTACGGGTGAGGTCAGGTCTTTAATCGTCCCTTTGCCTCGGGTCTGGGAGTTCCTTTTACAACTGGAGTAGCTTCCAAGGCATTCCTAATAAACCTGCAGAGATCAGTCTGACAGTTCAGTTCAGTTGCTCAGTAGTGTCTGACTCTGCAACCCCATGAACTGCAGCACGCCAGGTCTCCCTGTCCATCACCAACTCCTGGAGTTTACAAAAACTCATGTCCACTGAGTTGGTGATGCCATCCAACCATCTCATCCTCTGTCATCCCCTTCTCCTCCTGCTTTCAATCTTTCCCAGCATCAGGGTCTTTTCAAATGAGTCAGTTCTTTATCTCAGGTGGCCAAAGTGTTGGAGCTTCAGCTTCAGCATTAGTCCTTCCAATTAATATTCAGGACTGAGTTCTTTTAGGATGGACTGGTTGGATCTCCTTGCAGAATAAGGGACTCGCAAGAGTCTTCTCCAACACCACAGTTCAAAAGCATCAATTCTTTGGTGCTCAGCTTTCTTTACGGAGAAGGCAATGGCAACCCACTCCAGTGTTCTTGCCTGGAGAATCCCAGGGACGGAGGAGCCTGGTGGGCTGCCGTCTATGGGGTCGCACAGAGTCGGACACGACTGAAGCGACTTAGCAGCAGCACCAGCAGCAGCTTTCTTTATAGAACAACTCTCACATCCATACATGACCACTGGAAAAACCATAGATTTGACTAGTTGGGCCTTTGTTAGCAAAGTAATGTCTCTGCTTTTTAATATGCTGTCTAGGTTGGTCATAACTTTTCTTCCAAGGAACAAGTGTCTTTTAATTTCATGGCTGCAATCACCATCTGCACTGACTTTGGAGCCCCCCCAAAATAAAATCTGTCACTGTTTCCATTGCTTCCTCATCTACTTGCCATGAAGTGATGGAACTGGATGCCATGATCTTAGTTTTCTTTTTTTTTAAATATAAATTTATTTATTTTAACTGGAGGTTAATTACTTTACAATATTGTATTGGTTTTACCATACATCAACATGAATCCACCACGGGTATACACATGTTCCCCATCCTGAACCCCCCTCCCACCTCCCTCCCTATACTATCCCTCTGGGTCGTCCCAGTGCACCAGCCCCAAGCATTCAGTATCATGCATCGAACCTGGACTGGCGATTCGTTTCACATATGATATTATACATGTTTCTATGCCATTCTCCCAAATCATCCCACCCTCATCCTCTCCCACTGAGTCCAAAAGACTGTTCTATACATCTGTGTCTCTTTTGTTGTCTCACATACAGGGTTATCGTTACCATCTTTCTAAATTCCATATATATGCGTTAGTATACTGTATTGGTGTTTTTCTTTCTGGCTTACTTCACTCTGTATAATAGGCTCCAGTTTCATCCACCTCATTAGAACTGATTCAAATGTATTCTTTTTAATGATGAGTAATACTCCATTGTGTATATGTACCACAGCTTTCTTATCCATTCATCTGCTGATGGACATCTAGGCTGCTTCCATGTCCTGGCTATTATAAACAATGCTGCAGTGAACATTGGGGCACACATGTCTCTTTCAGTTCTGGTTTCCTTGATGTGTATGCCCAGCAGTGGGATTGCTGGGTCATAAGGCAGTTCTATTTCCAGTTTTTTAAGGAATCTCCATACTGTTCTCCATAGTGGCTGTACTAGTTTGCATTCCCACCAACAGTGTAAGAGGGTTCTGAATATTGAGTTTTAAGCCAACTTTTTCACTCTCCTCTTTCACTTTCATCAAGAGGTTCTTTAGTTCTTCTTCACTTTTTGTTTTAAGTGTGGTGTCATCTGCATGTCTGGGGTTATTTATATTTTTCCCATCCATCTTGATTCCAGCTTGTGCTTCATCCAGCCCAGCATTTCTCATGATGTACTCTGCATATAAGTTAAATAATCAGGGCGACAATACACAGCCTTGACGTACTCCTTTCCTGATTTGGAACCAGTATGCTGTTTCATGTCCAGTTCTAACTGTTGCTTCCTGACCTATCGATCAGTCTATAGAGAGTACCAATTTCAGTCCATAAAGACATACTAAAAAAAGCCACCTTCCAACCTCCAGTCTGGTGTGTGAAGGGCTTGGGAGTTGTCATCACCACCCTCCCAATAAGAAAGAAAAGCTGAACAAACTGAAGATTGATGATTCTGGTTAGACCCCTCAGAGAACTGAGGTTGCAGAGCAAACTGCTGCCCCCAATTGGAGGGACAGACTGACAGCTCTCCAGGAGGGAAGCCCGCAGCTGTAGCCGACACCTGTAGGAACACATGAAGCTGTGATGGGCTAGTTGCTGGAGGCTCAGTGGGGACAAGCTTGAGAACTAAAAACGTTAAGGGGATCCAGGCTTTGAGGGGTCCTGGTAGCTCAGTTGGTAAAGAATCTGCCTGCAATGCAGGAGATCCAGGTTCGATCCCTGGTTGGGGAAGATCCCCTGGACAAGGAAATGGCAACCCATTCCAGTGTTCTTGCCTGGAAAATCCCATGGACAGAGAAGCCGGGCAGACTATAATCCATGGGGTCGCAAAGAGTCGGACACGACTTAGCAACTAATCCACACTTTCGTGAGTGTTCCCCCCAGGAATTCTACAAGTTCTCATCATAAAGATCAGATAGAAATCCCCTCTTGTTTTGCACAGAAGGAAGGAAAAACATTGTGTTCTCATTAATAAGACCTGCCCTCTAAAAGAGCTATTTACCAGAAGTTAAGCAGCTGAGGCTTTACCAAAACCTGACTGCCCTGGGACAAGAGAACCATCCAGTCAGGCTCACAAAAAGACTGAATTGTAAGCCTAGAAAACACTCCTCCTCCCCCACCCCATCTACCTCATAGACAGGGCACCTGCATAATTCCAGGGGATTACAGTTGAGAGAACTGCAAGCCTCAGACCCTATTTAAGGAGACTCTCAGAAAAGCCAGGACAACAGGGGAGATGAAAATAAGAGCATTAAAGGCAGGTTTAGCTTCTGACACCACAGCGAACAGTAAACACAACATAACACCTAGCCTGATAAACATAAACCTCACACCAAAGGCCTGTCTATCTCAGGCCCTTCTGATACAGTAGGTCTGACTTTCAGCAAAAAAAATTACAAGGCATAATAAAAGCCCCCCCCCACCTCAAAAATCCAGAGTTTAAAATAACAGTGACTAATTAGGGTTCTAATGGAAAAGGTGGACACTATGAAAGAACAGATAGGTAATATAAGCAGAGAGATGGAAACTGCAAACGAGAATCATAAAGAAATGCTTGAAATAAAAAGCACTGTAACAGAAATGAAGACAGCCTTTGATGGGCTTATCAGTAGACCAAACATGACTGAGGAAAGAATCGGTGATCCTGAAGAGGTGTCAGTGGCAACTTCCAAAACTGAAAAGCAAAGAGATAAAAAATATTGCAAAGCATGGAGCAGAATGTCCAAGAACTGTGGGGCATTTACAAACAGTGCAACAGACACAGTGGGAATACCGGAAGGGAAAGGAGAAAAAGAAACAGAAAAAAATATTTGAAGTAATAATGTCTGAAAGCTTCCCCAAACTAATGAGATATGCCAAACCAGATCCAGGAAACTCAGAGAACACCAAGTAGAGTAAATTAAAAAAAAAAAAATCCTCCTAGTCATATCATCTAAGAAGGCAATGGCACCCCACTCCAGTACTCTTGCCTGGAAACTCCCATGGACAGAGGAGCTGGTAGGCTGCAGTCCGTGGGGTTGCTGACAGTTGGACACGACCAAGCGTCTTCACTTTCACTTTTCATTTTCATACATTAGAGAAGGAAATGGCAACCCACTCCAGTGTTCTTGCCTGGAGAATCCCAGGGACGGGGGAGCCTGGTGGGCTGCTGTCACTGGGGTCGCACAGAGTCGGACACGACTGAAGCGACTTAGCAGCAGCAGCAGTCATATCATACGTAAGCTGCAGAAAATCAAAAATAAAGGGAAAATCTTGAAAGAAGCCAGATGAAAGAAAAAATATCTTACCCTAAGAGGAACTAGGATAAGAATTATGTTGGTCTCTGCAGAAACCATGCAAGCAAGAAGACACTGGAAAGTGCCAGGAATAAACTAATCAACCTAACACTCTGGCTCCAGTGAAATTACCCTCCAAAATCTTTCACTAGAATGTCTTTCAATAAAGACATTCACAGAAAAACAAAGAATGAAGAAATTTATTGCCAGTAGAACTGCCTTGCAAGAATATGAAAATAAATTCTTCAGAGAGAAGAATAATGCTATAAGTTAGAAACTCAGATCACCATAAAGAAAGGAATTGCATTAGAGGAGAAATAAGTGAAGGTAAAAATGAAGTATTTTATTTTCTTATTCTTCATTGATCCAATAGATAACAGCTTGTTCAAAATCATAATTGCAACAATGTACTTGATGGTTATAGATTATGGATAAGTGAGTGAATCGAAACAAGGTTATAAAAGACAGGAGGGAAGAATTGGGATTACTCTGTTATATTTGCACTATCTATGAAGCAGTATAGTGTTATTGAAAGTGGACCTGAATTAGTTGTAAACATATATTGCATTATCTAGGGCAACCACTCAAAAAAGTTTAAAAAAAAACAACAGATATTGAGTTGGTCAAAAAGTTCATTTAGGTTTTTCCATAAGATCTTACAGAAAAGCCCAAACAAGCTTTTTGGTCAACCCAATATAATTGATATGCTAAGAGAAAAGATAAAATGAAACCATACATAATGCTTTGTTAAAATCAGACAAGGCAGAAAAAGGGAAAAGGGGGAAAAAAGAAATGAAGACCCAAGGGCAATGAATAGAGGACAATTACAAACATGGTAGATATTAAACTAAAACGATAAACACTTTAAATTGAATGGTGTAAGTACATCAATTAGAAGACAGAGACTGTCAGAGTGGGTTAAAAACAAGACCTAATTAAATGGGGCAGGAGGAGAAGGGGACAACAGAGGATGAGATGGCTGGATGGCATCACTGACTCGATGGACATGAGTTTGGGTGAACTCCGGGAGTTGGTGATGGACAGGGAGGCCTGGTGTGCTGCAATTCATGGGGCTGAAAAGAGTCAGACACGACTGAGTGACTGAACTGAATAAGAAACATACTTTAAATTTATAAATTTATTTTTTGGCTACACTGCGTGGTTTGTGGGGTCTTAGTACCCTGACCAGGGATCAAACCCAGGCCCCTGCAGTGATAACACCAAGTCCTAACCACTGAACCACCAGAGAACTTCCAAGAAACCCACTTTAAACAAAAAGATATAGATAGGCTAAAAATAAATAGATATAGAAAACTTTGAAACCCTATGCATTTCTGGTAGGGATATAAAATGATGCAGCTGCTGTAGAAAATAGCTTGGCAGTCCCTCAAATGCTTAAAATTATGATGTGATTCAGCAATTCTACTTTGAGGTTTATACTCACAAGAATTCAAAGCAGAGACTCACATAGATACTGTACACTGATGCTTCAGCAGCATTATGCACAACAGCTCAAAGGGAGAGACAACCCAGACTCCATTGGCAGATAAATAAACCAAATGTATTTGTACACACCATAACACATTTTTCAACCTTTAAAATGAAATTAAATTCTGATACACGTTACAACATGAATGAACCTTGGAAACATTATGCTAAGTGAAAAAAAGTAAAGGGCTGTCACCATGAAGGACCAAAAAAAAGACTTCTGTGTGGCAGAGAGAAGGAAGGTATGCAGAGAAGGCTCACTGGAACCATGTCTTGCGAAATGAGTGCAGTTTCTCCACAGAAGGGCATTTTAGGTGGAGGAGGCAGCTGAGCAAAGAGGTGCAGCAGGGAGGTCACGAGTCAGGTGTGACTCATGTGTGATGCAGACAAAGGGGAAAGTTCAGGAAGACCTTGTCCCCCTCGTATCTGCCTATTCTGACCACCTGCAAAGCCAAGATTCCTGCAAGAACCTGCCCTACACACACCACGTCCCATCAGGGTACAGCCCAAGGTCTAAAGAATCTTTACAAACCCAACACTGCCTGGCACAATGCCTGCCTCCCAGACAAACCTTGATAAGTCAATACCAACTGACTCTGGCTTCATTTACTTGATGGTAAACGTGACTGGTGTTTGTCAAACAACTGGAAATGGTATCCCCACTCCTGCCCCCTTAGCTGGTTAATGGTCAGTCTCACAGCGCTGCCTCATGCTGTCTGGCGGGAGGCTCCGTATGACTCAGGGCTCTGCTGACATTCCAGGTGGTCACAGGAGGGACACTCCCTCTAGACGTGACCCCCGGCACACGGGCTGTGAGCACCAGCAGGTGAGGGGTGGGAGGGCCTTGCCCCTCTGGGTGTGCACTTAGCAACCTGATTTCTAAAGAAGAGAAGGGGAAAATGACCCAAGACACTTGCTGCTTCTCCAAATGAATTTATATCAAAATGAAAGGGAAAAATAAAATTTGGCCCACTTTTATACGTACAGATGCCTTTTTGCAAGCTTGATGGGAACTTTGGATGACTACATAGAAAGAACATTTATAACCTTCTAAATTTCTATGCATATGTGCATTAGATCTTTGGCCATTAATGTTCATAAGATAATATAATATTAAGCAAGAATCGTCATTTTTAGAAGAAAGCACTTAAGATATTTAAAATGAGACATATATATGAATACAAGACTTAAATAGGTTTAAATATAGAATATATAATGGTAGATTTGGAAGCTAAAAGCATTTCAGGGTAAAAGCAATAATAAATTATTAGCTTTATGATGATGATCTGGTGGAGAGCCGTGATCACCTTACAAATAGTAGCGATCACACCTGACATTTATTAAGCAATTACTGTATAACAGAGGCTTTGCGAAGAGTTCCATGTATTTCCTCATTTTGTGTTCTCCAGAGCGTGGAGAAGGCAATGGCAGCCCACTCTAGTACTCTTGCCTGGACAATCCCATGGATGGAGGAGCCTGGTGGGCTACAGTCCATGAAGTCACTACAAGTCAGACATGACTGAGCGACTTCACTTTCACTTTTCACTTTCATGCATTGGAGAAGGAAATGGCAACCACTCCAGTGTTCTTGCCTGGAGAGTCCCAGGGACAGCAGAGCCTGGTGGGCTGCTGTCTATGGGGTCGCACAGAGTCAGACACAACTGAAGTGACTTAGCAGCAGCAGCAGAGCGCTCCAATAGCTGTCGTACTATTATCCCATTTTACAGATGAAGAACAGAGGCCTGCATTAGCTCAACCAGGGTCAAGGTGACAAAATCCAACCCTGTGTTCTAGTCTTGAGCCTAAATCTTCTATCTTAGTCCCCCACCTACCCTGAGACTGTCTCCTTGAGATGGCACCTATTCATCTATCCACTCACCGAAGAAGCATTTACTAAGCATCTGCATGCATATACATGCCAAGTACCAGGGGATAAAAATGAGTATGAAACAACCTGTCCTCAGCAAATCTTTGGTATCCTTTTTCAGCTTTAAAACTGCTTTGAAGATAGCAGGTGGATTCATAATAGCCCCAAACGAGAAGCAACCCAAATGTCCCTCAGCACATAAGCAAACCATAGCACCCACACATGGTAGAATTCTATTCAACAAAAAGGAATGCACTATTAATACATGTAATATGTTACTAGTGTTACTACTAGTTACATGTACTCATTACGACTAGTACCTCTTGTGCTACATGTAATGCAATACTAGCAATACATTAACACATATTAATAAACAGCTCCATGGATTGCAAGGAAACTGTGCCCAGTGGAAAAAGTCAACCAAAAGGTAACACACTATATGAGTTTATATAACAGTCTTGAAATAACAAAGTTAAAGAGCTGGAGAAAGCTTAGTGTTTGCCAAGAGGTTAGGGATGGGATTGGGGAGGAGGAAGGCAGCCACCAAGGACAGCCTGAGGGAGTCTTGACGGGATGGAACCAGTCGGCATATTGATTGGAGTGGCAGTTATAAGCGTAAGTTATAAGCAGGGCTTCCCTGGGGGCTCAGATGGTTAAGAACCTGCCTGCAATGCTGGAGACCTGGGTTCAATCCCTGGGTCAGGAAAAATCCCCTTGAGAAGGAAATGGCAGCCCACTCTAGTATTCTTGCCTAGAGAATTCCATGGACAGAGGAGCCTGGCAGGCTACAGTCCATGTGGTCACAAAGAGTCAGACAGGGCTGAGCGCCTCAGACTTTAATAAGCATACTCATCTGTGATAATATTGCATAGAACTATTCACACACGTAGACTCAAAGGCACAGAAAACAGGAAATCTTGACAAGTTCCATGGAAGACTGTCAGAATGCAGGCGGTAACACTGTATGCACTATAGTTATGTGAGATGTTATCGCTGGGGGAAGCTGAGTGAAGGCCTAAGGGCCTCCCTGTGCGTTTGGGGGGAACCTCCTTGAATCTTTAAATGATCTCAAATTTTCTAAAAAATTGTTGACTACTCTGTAAGTATTCTTTCTTTGTCGACACTAACCCCACCAGCAGCTGCAGCATCGCTGCTGTGGCCCTGGGGTCACTGCCCTGAAAAAACAAAGGTTTCATGGTCTTGGCAGAGGTCAAATGCAGGTGGCCTATGGTTAAATAAGTCAGCAGTTAACACGCAGCAGTCAAAGGACAGTCTCACGTTTTTTTTTTTTTGGCTGAAGCATGGTCCTTTTATTGGGGGCTTCCCTGGTAGCTCAGTTGGTAAAGAATTCACCTGCAATGCAGGAGACGCTGGTTCGATTCCTGGGTCAGGAGATCCCCTGGAGAAGGGATTGGCTACCCACTCCAATGTTTTTGGGCTTCCCTTGTGGCTCAGCTGGTAAAGAATCCGCCTGCAATACAGAAAACCTGGGTTCGAGACCTGGGTTGGGAAAATCCCCTGGAGAAGGGAAAGGCTACCCACTCCAGTATTCTGGTCTGGAGAATTCCATGGACAGTCCATGGAGTCGCAAAGAGTCGGACACAACTGAGCGACTTTCACTTTCACAAACACACATTTTGCACTTTTACGCATTCTCTGAAATATGATCTGAAAGGAGCCATACATGGAACAATTGCTTCCACTCATATGCTGTGCTTCTTTCTGAAGAATTAGTGATTCTTCAGAATTCTATCCCATTAGTGATCTAATCTATAAAACATGCCACCCATGAGCCTGAGTCAAAGGCCCTAAATCCCATGAAAGAACAGTAGCATTTGACTGCTGGTCCAATCAAAATGACCAAAGCCTTCTCCTGGGGCAACAGAAACACGGGCTCTGTCTTCGCTGACACCCTCTAATCCCCTCCAGACTCTCTCTCTCTAAGCATCCGCTTTTGTCCAATATAAGAGTCTGGGAATTCTAAGACACATCCGGATTTCAGAGGTATTTCAGCAGGAAAAAGGCATGCCTTAGAATGCATGGAATACTGTGAGACTCCATCCAGATAGCTCCAGTGAGGTCATGCAACCTCTGCCCACATCTGGAGTACAGCCTCCCTTAATGCCTCAAGGTAAATGTTCCCACGTGCAGTGATACAATCCCTCCATGCGAAACTCAAGGTCCAAAGAAATGGTTTCTTTCTGTGAGATAAGGTGTGTGGGGAAAGAAGAGAGTGTGTGGTTATTTGTAGCAGTGAGATGAGCTCATATGAAACTTGCCAGAAAGACCAGGGCCCGGAGTCATGTGTGGAGGCGCGCACGTGTGGGGGTGTGGGTGTGCATGGAGACCAGCTGACCGGAGATGCATGATTCAGCCACCCAGCCCTGTCACCAGGCAGGGATGGAGAGATAATCGGCTACTTCCTGCCTGTGCAGGGGTCAGGAAGGCTTGGTGAGTCACCCGGGGGTGACCCAGGTGTCTCTGCTGAAAGGAACAGGGTCCTAGCCCCTTCTCAATGCACTTCCTCTGCTGAGTCACCGCCTGACTATGAAGAGAAATCTCCAGGAGCAGCAGCAACATGCTGGTGCCCACAGCTGACAAGGGAGCAGCTTCCAGAAACCAACCAAGCCTGTCACCCTGAAAACAGAGAGGGCCTGAGAAGGACAGGGTGTGGTCATGAGCACCAGCCCCACCACCCGGCTCCCCCAGGCCCAGGCTGGAAGGTTAGCGTGTCCAGGTGAGGAGGCTCAGAAACCGGCCACTCAGTGGAACCAGCCCGGAGTCATTCAATCACAGATCCCACGGGGCCCCAGACACCACCCAGACCAGGTGTGGATAAGACTCAGGAACAAGTGTACTTCAGAATCACGGACAGAGAGAATAGACTGTGGTGGCCAGGGGAAAGGGGTTTTGGAGCAGGGATGGAATGTGAGGTCAGCCTTAGCAGATGCAAGCTCTGAGACACAGGATGGATACACAACAAGGCCCTACTATAGAGCGCAGGGAGCTCTATACCCAGTGATAAACCATAACGGAAAAGACTATGAAAATGTGTGTAGGTATATAGCTAAATCACTTTGCTGCACAGCAGTAATTAACACAACATTGTACCTGCTATCAAAATGACAGCTGAAATTCAACTTTACTTCAATGGAACAGTTTTTAAAAAATTTTTAAAGGAATAGGTGCACTTGGATGGAAAATAAAATATATATTTGCTTCCACTGACCCATAATACATAATTTGGTGTTTTAATGCAGGTATTAAAAAAATGCCTGTTAATGTAGGCAGACATCTATGTCTGCCGCCAATAGAAGTCCTAAGATGTTCATGTCCCACGATGGTAGTTGTGGATCCTGAAATACCAGCCACCCTTAATCTCTACTTGGAAATCACAAATGTTTTTCAACTTGCCACTACATCTCGCTATTTAATCCATTATTAAAGTAGCACACATGTCACTGTATTATTAATACAACTGTATCCCACCATTGTAGGGTAAACATAAGCTAGGAAAATCTCAGAGAGCAGGGAGCAAGCTCTCCTCATGTAGACGTTCTCAGAAGCCTGAGAGGTTGGGTCAAAATGCACAGCTCTTCACCCATGAGGCCACCAGTGCTCTGGTCCCCAGGAGAGGAGCAGGAACATTCCAGGTTCATTGTTTTTACTTTCTGTTGGCAGCTGCCACGAGTCTCAGCTGTCATTTTGATAGCAGTTATGATGGTCTGTATCACATGTAAGAGGTGGCAGGCCACGGGACACTGGAGTCCACTTGTGGTCTCACGGAAATGCCTCCACCCTTGACGGTGCTTACCACGCAGAAAACATTTGAACCCTTTAGGAAAATGGGAAATATTTTCTCAGCACTTTCTCTCCTTCTCTCTCTGAAACTCTCCTGATCCACCTTGACCTCAGGCCCATTATCCAAGTCTGAAGTCCTATCTCCTTCATCTGACCCTGTTCTCAAGAGAACTGAACTGAAATCTTTCCACCTGCTGCTGGCCAACCCAACCCCAGGATAAGAAACCAGCCCAGAGGAAACCAGTTGAAGCAGAGTTTCCAGGGCCCTCATAGACTTATTTCAACACACTGGCCAGAATCCATACAGCTGATGGATGATTCAGAGTCTGATTAAGAAACTCAGCATGTCGATGTCCTAATCGGGCAACCAGAACAATCACCTCCTATGCACCAAGGGAGTAGCAGGTGAGATGATGCCCTGCAAGCCTCAGGGTGATGAGGGACATTTATCATCTCTGAGCAGCACCCTTCATCAGCCGTTCACCCAAGTGCACCAGCCTGGTTACAGTCCCACGTCGTGGGACCCTGGCACACTCTGCACATATTCACAACATATCAGGCACATTGTGTGTGCATGCTGAGTCGTGTCCCACTCTTTGCGACCCCATGGACTGTTGACCACCAGGCTCCTCTTCCATGAAATTTTCCAGGCAAGAATACTGGACTGGGTTGCCATTTCCTCTTCCAAGGGATCTTCCTGACCCAGGGATTGAACCCTTATGTCTTGCGTCTCCTGCATTGGCAGGCGGGTTCTTTACCACTGAGCCACAGGGTACGTACACGGTGGTGATGAAACACAGAATCACTGCTTCACATGTTTCTTCCCTTCTGGGTCCCAACAGTGTGAGAGCACAGGTTCCCACACATGCCTGACACTGGTCACCATGCCCTCACCCGCCTCTTCCACATTCACCTCTTTGATAACCTACTGCCCTTTTGTACTACTTCCTCCCCTCTGAGGTCACCCTAGTTCGGCCAAATTTAGCTTTGAAAACATAAAAGCATGTGTAAGGAAAAGGCACACTGCCACCTGCCCTGTAGGTCCACCCACCCCCCTTCCCCCGGAGGAGCCCGGGCTGCTTTGAGTACTGGGTCCCAACTGCCTTTATTGACATTCACTCTCTGGCTCAGCTGGTAAAGAAACCACTTGCAATGTGGGAGACCTGGCTTCAATCCCGGGGTTGGGAAGATCCCCTGGAGAAGGGAAAGGCTACCCACTCCAGTATTCTGGCCTGGAGAACTCCATGGGCTGTATAGTCCATGGGGTTGCAAAGAGTCGGACACGACTGAGCGACTGTCACACACACACACTCTATTCACATTCGGTATGTGCACTGTATCATTGCTTCCACGATGATCTTATTTTGGAAACTCTTCTGCAAGGTCACACAGCTAAGATGGTATTTGTGGCATAACAAGGAACAAGTTTGGTCTTTTTACAATTTTAATTTCTGGCTACACTGGGTCTACGTCGCTGCACCCGGGCTTTCCCTAGCTGCGGCAAGACAGGACTACTCCCCAGTTGCGGTACTTGGGCCTCTCATGCAGAGGCTTCTCTCCTTGCAGTTCACAGACTCTAGTGCTCAGGCTTTAGTAGTTGTGGCGCATGGGCTCATTCTCTCTACGGCATGTGGAATCTTCCCGGACCAGGGATCAAACCGGTGTCCCCCGCACTGGCAGGTGGATCCTTTACCACCGGACCACCGGGGAAGCCCCATTTTTGGTCTTTGTTTCCACTCCCGGGACACAGCCCCTAAAACCCGTGGCAAGTCCTGAGTGATAGGAGTGTCTTCTGTCATTCGTAAGGAGCTCCCTTTGATCATACCTGAGTTATTCTAATGAGGAGACACTGGTCCGGCCCCCAGATGCCGACGGGTGGGGCTTCCAGGATGGGGCAGTTTCAGCCCTCCTGGGTGACCCTTGGGAAAGGGAGTGGGACTGCGGATCAAGCTCTATCAAAACTCTTAACAAGACGTGCTGAATTTCCTGGTTGGTGAACATGTGAGGGGCCAGGACCTCCATGCCCCCTCCGACAAATCTCGCACTGAGCCTCCCTTCCTTCTGGTGCTCCTGAGTTGCAGCCTTTATAATACACTGATGACAGCAGGTGAACTGTTTTCCCTGGGCTTTATCAGCCAATCTGGCAGATTATCGGACTTCAGAGCCGTGAGCCAGAAGCCAGGTAACAACCTGGGATGTGCAGGCGGTGTCTGCAGTGGGGGTGGTCTTGTGGGACAGAGCCCTTAGCCTGGGGGGTCTGCACTGGCCCCAGAGAGCATCAGAGTTGAGCTGAAATGTTGGTAACCAGCTGGTGTCAGAGAATGAGCTGTTGTGCAAAAAAACACACCTGGTATAAGAAGTGATCTGGAAACAGACCAGAACCGAGCCAGGAGGGGAGCTCAGGCACGGCTGATTCAAACCCCGGGTTCCACCGGCTCTTGGTGCAGCCACCTGGTCCTGGCTTCACAGCTCTGAAAGGACTTTGGCTCCCCAGCCCTGCTCTGAGCAGCGAGCCAGAGGTGCAGGCCGCCGCCCCACAGCCACAGCTGAAGCCTGATGGCTTTCTCTTAGTCTCGCAGTCTCCCTGCAGGTAGGCTACGTTCTGAGTACTTCAGGGGCTACAGGGCTTCCCAGGCTGATTCACAGGAACACAGAAATACATTAAGAGGCAAAACCGATGTTCAGCTCTCAGCCCCAGCTTGTCTGGAGTGTTAGACACACACCAGAAACAACGGTAGCAGAACCAGCCTGTGGCCTCGGCAGAGAAGCAAGAGCAGGGAGGTCTCACCACTTCCCCCAAACACCTGTGTCCTTCCCCTTCCCCCAGTGCCTCCTCACTACAGAGCCCACAATTAAAAAAAGAAAAAAGAATGAAGATCAGAGATTTTTCATTCACACAGCCTAGCTTGGTGATTCCAGCCACTGCACTCCCACTGGTGTTTCCAGGAGGATCGGTTAAAATCCTAAACACGTTTTCTCTTGGCACTTGCCACCAGGTTCCAGACAGCGGGAGCAGTTGAATACTAATTACTTGTAGACAAGGACATGAGAAGACCATCTTTCACTTTCTTCACTATTTAAACCATCTGTTCCTGGCGCTTCTTGTTCCGACCTACTTTCCAGAAAACAAGTGGATAAACTGGCAAAAAAATCTCTACTGAGGATGAAATTCATAAGATTTCTTTCCTTCCTTATTTGGCAAGTAGGTATTGGACGCCTCCTGCTCCTGGGCAGTGGGCTGAATGCTGGAGAGACTGATGGGCAAACACCACACTGTTCCTACCCCTACGTGCTTAAGCCTGGTGAGAGAGCAGACGGGAAGCAAAGAATTACACCAATAAATGTAAAAGGACAAGTCTGGGAATCCTGCAGGAGAGATGCATGTGGTCCAGGGAGTGCATTTCACAGAGATTTGAATTGGTCATTGTATGGATGTGAGAATTGGACCATAAAGAAGGCTGAGCACTGAAGAATTGATGCTTTTGAATTGTGGTACTGGAGAAGACTCTTGAGAGTCCTTGGGACAGTAAGGAGATCAAACCAGTCAATCCTAGAGGAAATCAACTCTGAATATTTATTGGAAGGACTGATGCTGAAGCTCTAATACTTTAGCCACCTGATAAGAAGAGCCGACTTATTGGAAAAGACCCTGATGCTGCAAAAGATCGAAAGCAGAAGGAGAAGGGGACAACAGAGGACGAGATGGTTGGATGGCATCACCGACTCAATGGACATGAATTTGAGCAAACTCCAGGAGATGGTGGAGGACAAGAAAGCCTGGCATGCTGCAATCCATGGGATCACAAAGAGTTGGACGCAACTCAGCTACTAGACAACTAAAGGATGTCTCCCCTGAGGACATGACCCCAGATGCATCAGGAGCTCCCTGGATGAGAGGGGGAAAGGGACATCAAGGAGCAGAAGCACTAACAAGGACAAAGACCCTCCAAGGGCACAGACAAGGGAGGTACAGAAAGTCCACACAACGCTGGAGGAGCACAAGTTCTAAGATGAAGCCAGGGAGGCGGCTGAGGGCCAGGCCATCCCATACATGGTGAGCTGTGCTTCTCAGCATTGTCATAAGCCCAAGAGCAATAGGAAAAGAAAAAGTGATAGGCCTGGGAAAAGCCCCAGTGGATGGCTTTAGTCACTGGGGTAACACAATCAAACAGTTCCGTCAGAAACGTTACTCTCGTTTCATGGTAGTAACAGTGAGTAATGTCAGCCATACTGCACTTTGCATACAAAATAGGAAAACGTATGAACCAATATCTCCTCTGGGGATGACAACATTGATACGCAGAAGGAAAGCAGCTCATGCAGGTCATAGCGTACTAGAAGCCAAAGTGTAAGACCTGGGACTTCCCTGGGAGTCCAGTGATTAAGACTTTGCCTTCCGGGCTTCCCTGCTGGTTCAGTGGTAAAGAATCCTCCTGCCAATACAGAAGACACTGGTCGATCCCTGATCCCACCTGCCTCAAAGCAACTAAGCCCATGTGCCACAAGTACTGAGCCTGTGCTCTGGAGCCGGGGAGCTGCAACTACAGAGCCCACACCCCACAACTACCGGAGCCTGCATGCCCTAGAACCTGTGCTCCACAAGGAAGCCGCTGCAGCGAGAAACCCCTACGTCGCAACTAGAAAGCTGGCCCCATTGGCCGCAATAGAGAAAAACCCACACACAGCAACCAAGACCCAGCACAGCAAAATAAATGCATAATTGCATGCCTGCTCAGTCACTAGTTGATAGCCAACTTTTTGTAACCCCATGGACTGTAGCCATCCAGGTTCTTCTGTCCAAGGGATTTTCCAGGCAAGAACACTGGGGTGGGTTGCCATTTCCTACTCCAGAGGATCTTCCCGACCCAGGGATCAAACCCATGTCTCCTAGCATTGGCAGGCAGATTCTTTACCACTGCGCCACCCGGGAAGCCCACCCCAAGTAAGTAATTACTTTTCAAAGAAAGACTTCCCTTTCCAATGCAAGGAGTGCAGGTTCAATCCTGGTCCAGGGGCTAAGATCTCACATGCCTTGAGGCTAAAAAACCCAAACATAAAACAGAAGCAATATTGTAACCAATTCAATAAAGACTTTTAAAATGGTCTACATAAAAAAAATGTTTTAAAAAATTAAAAAACACCAAAGTGTAAGACTCTTGTCACATGTTCCCAAGTCTCTAAACAGCCATTTTCAAAAAAGTAGATGAAAAATACACTGGTAATCACATTAGGTGACCTTCTTCTCTTATACATTTGACACACTGACTCTTAAAGTTGTGTGGATATAAATGACTCTGCCAGTAGCCAGAAATACAAGCTGCATAAGCCCACCCCTAGGGATGGTTAAGCCTCCAACCGCCTCTCTCCATACACATCTCCTCTTTCTCCTCCAATTTCTCTTCACTAAGTCATTCCTAACTTTTTAACTGCAGTGGCTTTCCTCTGGCAAAGATTAGTTCACTGCCTTCTCAGCATAACCTCATCAGCAAAGATAAGAGAGAACCCAGAGTCCTGTAGAGGAAAATACAGTGTTATGTGTCACTGCCTAAAACAAGTCGAAGTCATCCTTGACCACTGAGTCTATAATTCAGCCTTAAATTTGTTTAGGGGAAGTTCTTTATACCAGGCCTCAGTCTTTGCATCTGTAAAATGGAAGTAAGACCTCTACTCTCAGCAGTGGAGGACAGGTCATTCCAACCAAACACCCTGCTGAGAACAAACAGTACAGCTAAAAATGTGAACAATGTCTACCAGGACAGAGCAGGAAGCTAAAAATGCAGTGAAGAATTGCCATCTGGAAAAGATAAAAGCCCAGGAGATAAGCCCATGCATGTGTAGAACCATTTTTCTCCTGGAGGCATCTGCTCGTTCCAGGGAGTTGACTGAGAGGCTGAGCAGTGATGCTGTAGTCTCACCTGGCCAAGGGCTTGGGGATTGGAGCCTAGGGACAGAATGAGGAGGAAGACATTGAAAATCCCTCACTTTAGATTGCAACCTCACAGAACTACATGGTAACAGGGTAGGGGACAGTCCCATAGGAAAATGATGCTCAGTTTCAAAGGAGCTGAATCACTGAAACTGGACTGATGTAATCAGACTGTTTGCACCCTCAGGCACCCAGCAAAAGAAAATGACAACATTTGGGGGAAGAGAGCAACATATGAATGACCTCTGCAAGTAAGTTCATAAGAATAATGCCCTGTGCACATCCAAAAGTAAGAAGGCACGTGAGGAGACAAAATCACATGATTGAAAACCTGCAGAAACAATAAATAGTGAAAGTTAACAAGCATAAATTGTTCCATGCTTAATAGGTTCAATGAGATAAAAGACTAAGAATTTCAACAGAGAAATGGAAATTATTTCCTTTAAAAAGAACAAATGGAAATTCTAGAAATGAAAATAACCAGTATTAAGAACAACCCCATTTAAGAGTTCCCGGGACAAGTTTAAGAGAAAAATAGTCAACTAAAATATAGAAGGCAGGAGGATAATAAATGAAGCATAGAGTATCAAAAAGATGGAAAACACAGCAGAGCTGAAAACAGAAGTAGAACAAATATTGAGAATGTCTAGCATACGTGCTTAATAAATTCTTGAGGGAGAGAGGAATGGGGGGGAAGTGTAATATTTAAGAAATAATGATTGAGAATTTCCAAAAACAATGAAGAACATAGAATCCCAAATTCAAACCACTCTAAAAATACTGGAATGATAAATTAAAAAAAGAAATCCACCCCAGGTACATCATAATAAAACCACTGAAAATCAAACACAAAAGTAATATCTTGATTGCAGCAAGGGGAAAAAATGGCATATTACCTTTAAAACACCTAAAATGAAATGTCAGCTGACTTCTCAACAGGAAGACGGTAGAAGGGTATCTTCAAAGTGCCGTGAGAAATATCACATATATACAAGATCAAAAATTTAAAAAGGAAATAGCTCTACAAATCTTACAGACATTAAAAATACCCTAAGAAGGTATTATGAACAACTCTAGGAAAATAATTATGAAAAATTGAGATGGATAGTCAAACCACCAAAGAAATGAAACTTACCAAAACTGGCCTGATTACACAGAAAATTACAGTTGAATCCATCATTTCAAACCTCCCCAAAAGAAAGCTCCTGGTCCACATGGGTTCACTGGGAATCCTACCAAACACTCAGAGGAGAAGTAACGCTCCCCTTATACAAATTATTTTCAAAAAGAGAAATGAAGCCATCTCCAACTCAGTTTTCTGAGGCCAGCCTAATCATGATCCAAAACCTCTTAAGAACGTTATAAAGACAGAAAGTTTCAGGCAATCTTACTCATAAACACAGACATAAAAATCTTAAAGCAAAGTGAGGGTAAACCAAAGGCAACAATATATAAAGAGGTGAATACATCCCAGAGAAGTCAGGTCTATTCCAGGAATGGCAGATTGCTTAATATTCAAAAATCAGTCAGAATCATGAGATATCTTACTAGCTGCAGAAAAGGCATTTGATAAAATTCAGCACGTATTCATCTCTTTTTTAAAAACTCATAAATATCTAGGAATAAACGATAATTCCTTGCTTTTATTTTTTCTTTCTAAAACAGCTGCAAAAACTATAATATCTCTGGTGGAAAAGGAAGCACTTTCCTTCCAAGATCAGGAATGAGATGAATGTCCACTCTCACCAGTTCCATTCGACGTTTTACTGGAGGGCCAAACAGCAATAAAACAAGAAAAATGGAAAAGCATAAGAATTGGAAAGGAAGAGATAAAACTGTCATCATTGTCTGACCTCATAATAGGTTTAGGTAGAGCGTCCAAAACAAACAAGCAAAACACTACAGGAAAACTATTAGAGCTAGTCAGTGAATGCAACAAGCTCCCAAGATACCAGGAAATTTTCAAAAACACAATTGTTATTCCTATGTAACAGCAGTAAATAAAGAACGAAATTTTGATGATGCCTTTTAACCTCTTTATGATCTTTGTAAATGTACCATTCAGTCCAAAAAAAAAAATTGTGATGAAAGTTTTTTGTTGTGGAAAAAAAAGATAATTTTTACGACATCCTCAAAACACACACACACACACACAAGATCCTAGTCTGAGATAACAGCAACCTCTTGAATTCAAAACTCTCCATACAACCTCAAAAAAAAAAAAAAAAGTAACCACCAAAGCCCCACACAACCTCCAAAACACTGCCAAAGATAAAAAAATAAAAAAGAACATTAAAAAAAATAAAGCTGAAGATTATCAAGGAGCAAAAATAAACCACAATGCTCTCAGCATCCCCAGGACAGAGAGGAACTGAGAATTATGCAGAGAAATATGTACCTAATTGCAACAAAGCTACTGCTGGAGTTCTGCTGTGTGTTCAGGTCCTTGGGAGTAAAAGTCTTAAGAAAAATCTCCTAAAATAAGAGACCAGTGAACTATGCAGTCACACAGGGGCCCGTGCTCAGTAGGACGCTGTGCCTGGATTAAGGCTGTGTTCCTGCCATCGTGAAATTCTTAACTTTACCTTTGAACTGATGTTTTAGAAATGAAGTCTGGGCCTTCACGTCTCCTTGGCCCCTTGGCGTCCTGCTAGACTGCAGGAGGGGTCAAGAGAAGGATTCTGAGAGTCAGGAGGAGCTCAGGAGCGGCTTCCTCCTTCCCACTTTGCAGTTTGGTCCAGAAGCATCTCTGGGCTGCAGCCCTTCACCCTCGCTGTCCTCTGTTCTAACCTCCAGCATCATTCAGCACACCCGGATCCAATCTCATCGTCCGCCTAGCCCCGCCCTCAAGCTCTCAGCGTCTATCCTTCTCAGCTGTGGGCATCCCCTCTCTGAGCTTCTAGGTTCTCATAACCCCAAGTTCTTCCCTTTGTTCCTCTAGCCTTCAAGGCAGCGCCTGTTCTTGGAAGCTATTACTCCCTGTTACCCGAAGGTTCCTTCTTGGCTTTCAGTTTCTGAAACCTGGGTAACCATGTCTCCTTATTCAACTCTGTTGAGATAATGTGATTTCTGTTCTCTCAATTCAGCACATATGTACAACACACAACACATATTCTTGTGACCTCAGGGTAGGGAAAGATTTCCTAAGCAAGACACAGAAATGCTAATCAGAAAGAAAACATTTGGGAAGTCAGATTACATTGAACATATCAAAAGACAGCTTTTCAAGTATTAATAGGCAAGTAAGGGATATTTGCTATTCATTGAACACACACACACAAAAAGTAGGCCTTCTATCCAGGAAAAGACTCTGATGCTGGTAAAGATTGAAGGCAAAAGGAGAAGAGGGGGACAGAGGATAAGATGGTTGGATAGCATCACTGCCTCAATGAACATGAATTTCAGCAAACTCCAGGAGGTAGTGAAGGCCAGGGAAACCCGACATGCTGCAGTCCATGGGCTCACAGAGAATCAGACACGACTGAGTGACTGAATTACAACAATCCAGGCATAGAGAACTACAAGTCAAGGCGGAAAACCCAAGGAACAAAATATTTTAACTATATACAATTTTATTTGCCAATTACACCTCAATAAAATTGAAAAATATGAGCAGACTTCAAAATGTACTTTACAAAAGATAATATCCAAAAGTCCAATAAATGTATGAAAAGGCACTTGACTTCATTTGTCACAAATGGGATACAGATGAAAATCAAGATATCACTATACATCATCATAAAAGCTGGAGTTAAGACTGATAATGCCGTGCGCTGGTAGGGATGCATGCCTCAGACTCTTGTACTCTGTGGGTGGGGATGTGAATTAGTACAACCAGTGTGGAAAACTGTTTAGCATCACCTACCAAAACTGAACGCATGCCGATCACCCAGCAAATCCACTCTTATTTACATAGCCAACCGAAATGCATGCTCTTTGTCATTGAAAGACATATGCAAGGATGTTCATTGCAGCGTTTTCCTTAATAGTCCCAAATTGGAAAGACACAAATGTCCAAAAGCAGGAGAATGGAAAATAAATCGTGGTATATTCATAAGAAAATATTATATAGAAAATAAAATCAACTAAAACTGATGCAACAATAAGTATGACTCTTAAGAATTTAATGTTGAATAAAAAAAAAAAAAAACAGACACCAAAAAAACATACACAGTATAATTTTGTTTTTTAAAAAACAGCAGGCAGAACCAAACTCTAGTAGTTTAGGGACATAGGGTTAGATGGTAGAACTATAAAGAAAAGCAGGATCATCACATGTGTTAGAATGGTGGTTACTTCTGGGAGGCAAAGAGGGTGAGAATTAATAGGGGGATGAATTGGTCTTCTGGGTACTGGCAATGTTCTATTTTTAATCTCATTTATGGTTTTTGCTTTTTGATAAATTATAGAACGCTACTTCATTTTTAAGGACATTTTTTATGTAAGTTGTATTTCGTAAAAAAAAGTCAAACTGTAGATAATAATGCACATTTCTTAGTATCATTGTAAGAATGAAGTGAACTAAGGGGTATAGAAGGCTTTGCAAACTGCCCATCATGTAATAAGTATTTAGTACATGCTTGTTATTATTATCAGGTGTACTACAATTGAGAGACAGAAATAATCATGAACCCCTGGTTAGGAGAAAACAAAACGCTAACAAGAAGTTGTCGAAGAGCCTAACATGGTTTCCAGTATATACTAAAGACTAGGTACAGGGCGGAGGTGAGTTCTAAGTGTATTTGCTACAAATTAAGGGTTTTCCAGGTGGCATTAGTGGTAAAGAATGTGCCTGCCAATGCAAGAGACACAAGAGACACAGGTTCAATCCTTGGGTCGAGAAGATTCCCTGGAGGAGGGTATGGCAACCCACTCCAGTATTCTTGCCTGGAGAATCCCATGGACAGAGGAGCCTGGAGGGCTACAGTCCATGGGGTCAAAGAGTCGAACATGACTGAAGCCACTTAGCACACACGCACTCTACAAATGAATGCCAGGAGACAAGGAACAGTGCCTACCACAATGTCTGCTTTATAAAATTTTCTCAATAATCATTAGAATTACAGATGATGGATGGGTGTGTGGATGGATGGGTGTGTGGATGGATAGATAGATGGACAGGTGAATGAGTGGATGGGTGAATGAATGGATGATGGATGGGTGGATGGACAGGTAGGTGGACAGATGGATGGATGGATGGATAGATAAGGGGGGGTATGGATGGATGGGTGGGTAGATGGTTAGATAAACTTAAACAAGAGTTAGACTAATGTAAATTCTGAAGCTCCAAGAGGGTAGACTTTCTCCAGGCAGTTTTCCTTGCTTGGAGCTTAACACACATACAATAAAACTTTAGGCTTTGTGATAACAGGGAAATCGGTGACCATCTTTGCAGGACTTTTTTTGGTCTTTCCTGGCTGTTTACTAGCCAGGAAAAGGGCTTAGGATCTATAATATCTGCCATCAAGTGGGTAATTTATTTTACCTACAAATTAAGCATTCTGCCAGGGCTATCAATCTAGGCTGAAGGCAGACTATCCCCCTCAGGGAGCAGAGTCTACACTGATGCTCATCCGATGCACCTGCATTTGCTAGGCTAAAAACATGTTTTCCGACAATAGCCCAAAATGACAACCAGGCATCCGGAATGGAGACCACTGAAGCCACAATTTCCAGACCAGTATTATAGGTAATTGTAGTCCTCAAGGTTCTGTTCATCACAGAGACAAGAAAACATCATTACATTCACCAAGCAGTCACTATCATGCTGTCTGGGTCTTAGAACTGCAGATCAAGAAGGCTGTTGAGACACAGGCTACAGTCACATGGCAGAGTTGTGTACATTGCATTTTTTCCTATTCCAATGATAAGGCATAATAGGCTCTCTCAGGAACCCTCAGCGTCTCCATCTACCCCTCCATCCCCAACCCCAGCCACTTCTGTAGTAACACAATTACGATTGAATCTGTTGCCTTCCAGACTTATTTCTTGCACACACATTTCTTTTTATTTTAAAAATGATATCCAACTATATATGTATAATCTGCTAACTCGTGTATTTGGTCTCTGTCCCACGTTCCTGACACAGAGCTCCTAAAACCCTTGGAACTTCCTGAGTAAGAGAAGTCTTTTTTTTTAATTCAAAGAGAGCCCTTTTTGATCATACCTGAGTTTATGCTAATGAGGTGATCAGGGTCTGGCCCCCACATAACCTCAGGATGGGGCTGGTCACTAGAAAGACCCAACAACGAAAAGCTTGAAACTTTCAGCTCCACCCACTGACCTAGGGCAAGAGGGCAGGAGGACTGGAGAGTCAGCTTGGTAAGACTCTTGAGCAATGAGATGTGATGAGCTCCTGGGCTGGTGAACACGTGGAGGTTCCAGGAAGGCACACCCAGAGAGGGCAGGGATGCTCTGCGCTCCGTCCTGCATGCACGCCCTCTGCATTTCTGCCATTTGTCCTGAGCTGCTGTTGTTTAGTCGCTATCTCTGACTTTTTGCAGCGCCATGGGCTGTAGCCCACCAGGTCCCTCTGTCAAGGGAGTTTTCAGGCAAGAACATGGGAATGGGTTGCCATTTCCTACTCCAGAGGATCTTCCTGAACCAGGGATCGAACCCATGTCTCCCGAGTCTCCTGCGTTGGCAGGCAGGTTCTTTACCACTGAGCTACCAGGCTGTACCCTTTATAATAAACCTGTAACTGCAAGTAAAATGCCCTTCTGAATTCTGGGCCATTCTAGCAAACCACTGAACCAGAAAAGAGGATCCTGGGACCCCCTGATTTGTAGGAAGTCATCCAGAGGACAAGTGGCCCCTGCGTCTGGCACGTGAAGTGGGGGGTGGCGTGTGGAAATGAACACTCTAACTTGAGGCATCTGACAGTTAATGCCAGGCAGTTAGTGCAGGGCTACGTTAAATCACTGATACCCAGCTGGTGCTGCAGAACCGATTGGCGTTGGGAAACACCCAGAATATACCCTCAGCACCTTGCTTTCTCTGCTCAGTGCTTCTCATAAACAGCTTTCATGGGAAGGGCTCTGGACTGCACTTCACTCTTTCGGTGGGAAAGCAGACACCACAACCCCTTGGCTCCCTGATTATTCCAGCGTGTCTCACTCCCAGCTCACGGGTGCGTTCCTGCAGCTCCTGCCCTCAGAGCTCTCTCCTGAGGCCTGCCCCATTCTCCCTGGAAGTATCGAGAACCAGGACGGCCCGCAGGATTAAGAAGGCCTAGCACCAGGGCCTTAGAGAGCAGACATAGAGAACATAAGAGACATAGAGAACAGACTTGTGTACACAGCAGGAAAGGACAGGGTGGGATGAATTGAGAGAGTAATGCTGAAATGTATATTACCATATGTAAAACAGATAGCTAGTGAGAAGCTGTTGTGTAACACAGGGAGCTCAACCTGGGGCTCTGTGACAACCTAGAGGGGTTGGATGGGCTAGGGGGTGGGGAAAAGGTTCAAAAGAAAGAGGACGTATGTATGCTGTGCTGTGCTGTCACTTCAGACTCTTCGTGACCCCATGGACTGTAGCCCACCAGGCTCCTCTGTCCATGGGATTCTCCAGGCCAGGATACTGGAGTGGGTTGCCATGCCTGCCTCCGGGGGTCTTCCTGACCCAGGGATCGCACCCACGTCTCTTGTATCTCCTGCACTGGCAGGCCCTTTACCATTAGTACCATCTGGGAAGTCCCAGACATACAGCTGTCCCATACCTACAGCTGATTCACGTT
Organism: Bos mutus; assembly: GCF_027580195.1. Classification (NCBI taxonomy): domain Eukaryota; kingdom Metazoa; phylum Chordata; class Mammalia; order Artiodactyla; family Bovidae; genus Bos; species Bos mutus. Next base: position 5,798,921 of record NC_091629.1, read on the forward strand.
GATGTATGGCAGAAACCAACACAAGCAATTATCATCCAATTAAAAATAGATGTTTAAAAAACAGGGCCTAGGGCCTCGCCTGCAGGTGGTACACTTTACACTCCGAGTTCCCTCACGGGGATCGGGCATGCACTGAGGCTTCATCTGAACTCACCCCCTGACCTGGTGTCTTCCCCCCCCCCTGCTCCTGCCCCACTTTCCTTTCCGTGGTTTCCTAGCAACACATCCCTGGTAAGTCACATCGCGGGTGTGTCTGAGTAAGATGACTCACCGCACTTACTATTCCACATATGGGATATACACTCATCCACCCAGTCTCCCGTGAGTGAGTTTTTGTGTGGCTCCTGACTTTACCTGTCCCAGACCATACCATACACATATCTGCACACCCATCCTACAACAGAGAGCTTCCTTGCCCCCCGTTCCCCACCCCGACTCTTAGGAGCTGGCCAAGTCAGTGGCCTGGCCTCCCGTCATCAGAGTCTGAAAGACCAGAGGCCCCGGGGAGGCATGTGGCCCTCCTGGGGCACCCCAGCCCCGGGCACCTGCCACAGCCCCACTAGCTTCTCAGTCATGCAGGTAATGCAGGCACGCCTGATTTGTCTCCCAAATCTTTTTCTTTCCCTGCCGCCCTTTATTTATCAAGCACAATATTACATAGTAAAGGAGAACAAATAAGAACTTTGTGGAATTCCACCAGGGCTTTGCTAAGGATGACATTTGGAAATGAGAACAATTTTCTGGAAAATGCCAGCCACATTGGCACTGTACACACACATGGCCCCCACACCCCTGGGTTGGCTTTTGGTTTTAGGGGGCTTTTTCAGGTTACAACCATGTCTGTATTGGTATCTTATTTGTTTCACTCTCAAGTGTATGTGTATGGCATGTGTACAGATCTTTTTTGTTGTTGTTAATAATATACTAGGATTTGCTTAAAACACACACACACACACACACACTAACATAGAAACCCTTTTGAGTTTGCCCTAGAATAAATGAGACTTTATTCAATTTCCAGAAAAAGAAAAAAGAAGATGTATCTACAAAACAGAAATAGACTCACAGACACAGAGATTAGACCTGTAGTTGCCAAGAGAGATGGGGTTACCGAGGGGTGGGGTAGTGAGCTGGGGTTTAGCAGATGCAAGCTGTTATACACAGAATGCATAAACAGCAAGGCCCGACTGTACAGCACAGGGAACTATGTTCAATATCCTGCGATGCGCCATAATGGAAACGAATATAAAAAAGAAGGTATACATATGTATAACACAATCACAGCTGTACAGCAGAGATTGGCACAACATTATAAATCAAGTATATATCCATTTAAAAAATAACATGAAAAGAAGGAGCCCACCAAGAAAACATAAGCATTGTAAACACAGCAGCAAAGAACTCACTACCAATATTAGCCGCTGAGAAGACAGATGACTCAGCAAGCTTGTTTATTTTTCCTGGAGTTAAGTTAGGATCAGAGGACTCGGCCCACACAACTTCCGAACTGCTCGGCTCTCAGGTTCCTAAGTAATCAATGGTTACTATTACACACCCTCCCAGAGGCTGGGCCTCGTATTTCTAGATCAATGACTCAAGAGTCCTTTTGTCAGAGAAATTACAAGGTTTTACATCCCAGTGTCTAATCTCTTCCTAACACCTTGCTGTGCCATGTAAAGTGGCTTCAGTCATGTCCAATGCTTGGTGACGCCGTGGACTGTAGCCCACTAGGCTCCTCTGTCCGTGGATTTCTCCAGGCAAGAATACTGGAGTGGGTTGCCATGCCCTCCTCCAGGGGATCTTCCTGACCCAGGGATTGAACCTGCATCTCCTCTGTCTCCTGCATTGGCAGGCGGGTTCTTTATCACTAGCACCGTCTGGGAAGCCCCTCCTAACACCTTGGATGGTCCCAAATGAAAAAGAAAAGATGAAATCCTGATGCTGGAGAGGCTTCGTTTATCAATGAAACTGTGAAATTTTCACAAGGAAAAGGCTCCAAGTGGGTTGAAAATTTCATTTTGAAACGAACAGCGAGGACATGGAAATCTATTTGAAACTCTTTTGTTTAAGAAACCTCTAAAAATGAGCTAAACTATCTTAGTCTCTGGGGAATCACTGGACTAGAAACTTCCTCTACACTGTTCTCTTGATAACAGAACCTAAGGCAGGAATCTTTGGATTCCTTCTTGATTCTCTCCTCGTGGGCATACATTTGATCTCTCAGTGTCTGAAAGGCCCCCTCTCATCTCTGGCTGTGTATTTCCACTCACGGAATAGTCCCAAGTGACATTTCATTCCGATGATAAATCTCTAACACGTTAAGTATACCTGCTAGTAGCCCCACCTCTTTCTTGAAGCTTTCGAGACAATTAATGAGGTCAGTCCACTTAAAACCCCGATGGCTCAAGAGGTAAAGAAACCACCTGCAGTACAGGAGCCACAGGAGACATGGGTTCAATCCCTGGGTTGGGAAGATCCCCTGAAGAAGAAAATGGCAACCCACTCCAGTATTCTTGCCTCGAAAATTCCATGGACAGAGTAGTCTGGAAGGCCACAGTCCATAAGATTGCAAAGAGTCAGACATGACTGAGGGCACACACACACACCACTTAAAACACACAACCCCCATGCTAATAGAAGTGTTGTGGTTGCCGGCTCTGGGTTGTGTGACAGAATTTGAGAAGGTATTGAACACATAATTGCATTTCACAACTCTAGAATGGGAGAGGTCCAACCATAACCATCTCCTCTGTGTATTTTAGTCACATCCGGCAAAGACTCTTTTTCTTTTTTTCATAAAACAGGCTGACTCACCTAGACATCTCACCGTCTCCTGCTGACACACCCCTTCCCATTCTGAAAAAAAAAAAAATCTCAATTAGTCTCTGGGAATTTACATCCTCTGGTGGGAGGTATACCTTCCAGGCCAAACCGTCCACAAAGAGGAGATGTTTTTTCAGGAGAGCATCTCAGTACTGATGCTAAGAACAAAAGACAAAGTTAAGTTTTGAGCACACAGGCGCTCAAGTCTTAGAGAGGGGAGGAACTCAGATTAAGAAGTGGGTGAGGCGAGTGGAATAACAGTGTTTCGGAGTTTAGGTGGTTCACCCCAAACCTTCCATCAGTGGCCAAGTCAGAGGTTGCAGCCAGTTCTCCCAAATCCTGGCCTGGGGTCTCTTTCCACCAAAATGTATTGCTAATGTTATTAGAAGCAAAGACCACAGGAGGGGACAGAAGGTCCACATCAAGGCTCCCATCACCTGCCAGTTACTTTTTAAATAATAATAATCATTGTTATTATAATCACAAATGTTGTCATTTCTGAAGAAGCAACTGTACCACTTCCCCAGCAGTTTCATCATCATGTGCCCCCCAGGCCACCCCTCTGGGCCTATGACTCAGAGCATCACCAGCCAGACAAAGCTTAGAACCCATAGCCTTCGCCTCCTGAAGTCCACACATCCCAGGTGGCTCCCCGTAAGGCCTGTTCATCCAACACCACCACTGGCCTGGTCCAGATCTATACTCAACGAAACTAAGCCAAAAAAAGTACTCTAGGTCTGTCAAGTTTACACAGTCAGATAAGGGAGACACTTGCTGAAATTATCCAGAATATAGATATAGATTTATAGATAAATATAAATAGATTACATTTTTGCATAAAAATTGATTTAAGAAAGAGAGGTTGAGTAAATTGTATTTCATTTGTATGTGGGTCAGAAAGAAATAGAAATAGATGTAAACCCTCAACATAATACTGGACGTGGAGCCCAAACAGTATAAAATGCCAGGTTAATGGAAAACAATCATTTTAAATCGGTCTGTATTGGCACCAAAGGCATGGATGTGAAGACACTAAAACTTTCATTTTACACAGCTGTCGCTGATCTGAAAGTGCCAGGTGACCCCAGAGCTAGGAAACCTTCTCTCGAGGGCCAACCTTTGTCTCAGGTTATCTTTAGCAACTGCCTCAAGGAGCCACAGCAGTGAAGAAGGAATCTAAGCCCCAGTCCGGCTCCAGGTACTGGGCATGGGTACCAGCCCTGAGGCTGGGTGCTAGGCCCCCTCTCCACACACCTACGGACTACCATGCCGGCCCAGGGGCTTGAATGGGGTGACCCAGGGTCCGTCCCGGAAATTCCACTCTTGAACTCCTAAATAGGAAGGGAGCACATTGTAGATGGATTTGCTTGAGTGGATAATCAGAAGAAGATGAAGAGGAAAAACAAACCACCTGCGAGTATGTGAATTAAGATACTCTGTTCCTTGTCTCGCTTGAAGCCATCACCTTTCCATGTTGACTGCCCCAAGACTGTGCTCCTTCTCTGTCTCGATGGTGCACCGACTGCTCTCCTGCTCCCTGGACCCCCAGCACCAGGCTGGGGCAGCCTTTTCGGTCCTTTCTCTATGCCAGCGACCAACGTGGGAAGACAGGCTGGGACCTAGGACCCTCAGAGGCAGGGCTGCAGTGCCTGCACCTGGACACAACTTTCCTCAAGCAACAAAATACAAAAAAAAACAAAACCCAAAACCTGTATGGGACTAAAAATAACCATGTGCATGCACAGTTGGGGCAAATTCTGGACCAAAAGATACAAAGAGACCAAAAACCCCAACTGCCACTTTTAAGGGTCTGGAACAAAAACAGGGGGTTGGGAGCAAAAGCAGGATACTGAGCGTGCCCCCTGCACTCAGCACTACAAAAGGGTGGGCAGATTACCTAAGCCACCCCTCCAGCCAGACCCCCAGACACACCCCTACCTTCACCCCATGTAAGGAACAAGCTTGCCCCCTCACCACAGCAGAGGCCCCAGTAAAGCATTGCCTGGCCTCTGATCAATATCTATTGATCGGGGAAGGCTGAGAACCCTGGTTGGTAACAGTAGAAGGATGTCGGAAGCAAGGCTGGGGGAGCTTTTTCTGAGCTAAGAAATCTGTCACAGAACACACGTCACAGTGACTGCTGGGTGATGACACGCTGTCACCCTGGCCTGGAACATGTCCGTGCCCCTGAGGGGACCACATCCTGCCACCCACAGCCCTCCACCTCCACGCAGCGCAGAGGGCGACCTCACCGCGTAGGCAATTCGCCTCAGGGCAAACGCCCAGTTAGTTAAATTTGCTGCTATCGATTTAGATTTGTGGAAGAAAGGATAACATTTTTTTTTAACCCTGCAATAAGCAAGCAAGCTATAGGAGAAGGCACACACACACAGGAAGAAAAGGAAAAGTCAAATTTTCTGAAGATTTTATAATTTGTAATTATGTATGTAATAGAAGTAATTGTTCTCATTGTAAAAGAGTCAAACATAGAAGTTTATAGAGTAAATCATAAAGGTCCTGCTTTATCATTCCCACCCATTCTAACTTACCACTACTATCAATTTTATATGTATCATTCAAGTCTATTTCTATGTATTGGCATATAATATACATATAAATTTACACATTTTATATAATTGCTATATAGTTATATTATTAAATCATGTTTGTATAATTTATAATATATTTCATAATGTTATTAAATTATAATTATATTGATTAAATATAAATGATATATAATTAACATAACTATATATTTATTTTGCATTATATAAAATATTTTATATATTATATATAATTTATGTATGATGACATAAGTGGTACCATACTACTACTAATAAGTATTAGAGACATTTTCAAAACTGTATGTTTATCTCACTATTTTTAATTGCAGCACGGTTTTCCATAGTATGATCATATAATTTTTTAACCAGTTCCATATTGATGGCCATTTAAGTTGTTTCAGATATTTTTATAATCATATATCCATGCATATGGGTATATGACATATATTATTCCTTAAGGTAAGACATTTCTATCATTTTTAAATTTATCCATGTTATAAATAACTTTCTGTACAAGTTTTTGCATTTATGTCTTAGGGCAGATTTCTAGAAGCTGAATCACTGAATTGAAGACAAACTTTTAAAACAAACGTCTTACATGCTTAATTATCCAACTACCAATCAGAAAGTAAACAGCACTGTTGATCACAACACCACACATACACACACACAGAAAATCGACAGAGGGTGTTCCGGGTGTCTGTTATCAACTATACCATGAGTTTTGACATGAGTTTTCTGAGCCATCTCATTCATTCTCTAAAACAAAGCTGAGTTTAGGAGTCCCAAGAGTATATCCTGCAAATACACCAGGACAGCAACTTAAGCCAAAGAGAACAGACTCTCTACTAGCCACACAGCAGCAGGAGGAGCTCCCTACAGCCAAATAACATGGGAGACACAGACCGGAGGTTCAGGTTTTGGAGTGAGACACAGATTTGAATCTGTGTCGGACGTGGGCAGCCGTCTATGGGGTCGCACAGAGTCAGACACGACTGAAGTGACTTAGCAGCAGCTACAACGTGAAGCCTGTTCTCTCACGATACCTCCGCTCGTCAGCTTGTGTTCCCTTCTTGCCATAGCCTCCCCTTGCCTCCGTCTTCTCCTAAACCTCAGTTACTTTGCCTCTGCCCCGAGACCAACCTTCCCCTATACCAGTCCGCACCCCTCCCTCCTAAGGGCTTCCATGCCTGCATCCCATTGGAACACAGAAGCTTGTAACAGACCATCACACCTACCCACAACACCGGAAAAAGGAGAAAACAAAAACTAAATAACAAAGATATATTTTTAAAAAGCTATGGGCCAGGGCTTCCCTGGTGGCTCAGTCGTAAAGAATTTGCCTGCCAATGTAGGAGGCAAGGGTTTGATCCCTGGACTGGGAAGATCCCACAAGCCACGGAGCAACTAAGCCCACGCCTGTGCTCCAGAGCCCTGGAGCCACGGCTACTGAAGCCAGAGAGCCACAGGGCCCACGCTCCACGAGAAGCCACCACAATGAGAAGCCCTTGTGCTGCAACTAGAGAAAAGCCCACACAGCAATGAAGACCTAGCACAGCCAAAAATAAACAAATAAATAAAATTGTAAGAAAAAAGATGTTGGCCAGCAGAAACCAACACAACGTGGTAAAGCAATTATCCTATTAAAAATTAAAATTATAATAGTAATAAAAAAGCTATTGGGAACCACAGATTCAAAAAAAAGTCTAAAGGCACTAAACTGCACAAAGAGCCAGGGGCTCTTCTCCGTGAACACAGATGGCACTTTGTTCCGGAGGTGATGGCTGGGTCAGGAAAGGTGGGAGGATGAGTCTGAGGGATGGGAAGTGGTGGATAATCCCTCTGAGGACTAACTGAGATCAAAGATACAAATGTACCGGTTCCCTCCCATCCCAGCCCTTGACCCTGGACACCCGAGGTGTACTAACATCCCTTCTAACTTTTGCAGTGAGAGCTGGAAAAAATAGTTTAGGTTATTCTAGTTGAAGGCTCTCAATTTTGGCTGCATGTTAGAATCACCAGGGAATTTTTAAAAATACATCTATGGTGGGGGCGGGGGAGGGGGAGGGCAAGGGGATGTCTGGACCAATTAAAACAACAGTTCTGTGGCAAGACCCAGACCACAGTGCTTCCTAAACTTCTCTAGGTGAGTCTGGGGTGCTGCCCATGTTAAGAAGCGCTGGTTTAATTCCACCTGCTTCTTTCATCCCTTAGACTTTAGATTTTCACATGTTAAACCATTTCATGTCTTTCCCACTGTTGAGGGCTCAGGCCACTTCTCAGCCACCTTTCTGTCTTTACAGCTTCCAGGGACTTCCTTGGTGATCCAGTGGTAACGACTCCCCACTTCCCCTGCAGGGGACACAGGTTCAATCTCTGGCTGAGGAACTAAGGGCCAATACGCAGCTTGGTGCCACCAAAAAGAAAAGGTTCCATGTGTCTCTACAGCACCCACCAAAGGGCTCTGCGTGCAGTAGGTATTCCATAAACATTCTCAAGGTGATGGATTAAACACACGCCCACAAGAGTTAGTCTTTAGGCACTCAACGTCGAGAAAAAATTGCATTTCTTTAAAAAAAAAAAAAGCCAGAAAGAGAAAGACAAACACTGTATGTTAATGCATATGTATGAAATTTAGAAAAACAGTACCAATGATCCTACATGCAGGGCAGCCAAGGAGTCCCAGATGTAAAGAAGAGACTTTTGGACTCAGAAGGAGAAGGCGAGTGTGGGATGATTTGAGAGAACACCACTGAAACATGTGTACATGTGTATTACCATACGTAAAATAGATAACCAGTACAAATCCCATGTGTGAAGCAGGGCACTCAAAGCCAGTGCTCTAGGACAACCCAGAGGGATAGGGCGGGGAGGGATGTGGGAAAGGCATTCAGGATTCGGGGGGGCACATGTATACCTGGGGCTGATTCATGTTTATGTATGGCAAAGACCATCACAATATTGTAATTATTCTCAAAAATACATAAATAAATCAATATATAAATATAAAAAAACATACCTTTAAAATATTCATTTATTTGGCTGTGTCAGATCTTAGTTGTGGGATGCAGAATCTTTTATCACAGCATTTGAACTCTTAGTTGCAGTATGTGGCATCTAGTTCCCTGACCAGGGATCGAACTGAGGTCCCCCTGCATTGGGAGTGTGGAGTCTTAGCCACTGGACCACCAGGGAAGTCCCCCAAGTGCATTTCTTACAGCTTCAAATTGAACACTTCAAATATAGGAGAGGGAGAAAGACATTTCCAAGACAGAAAAATTCACACCAGCCCAGGAAAGTGGAAGTGGATACATTTCCAGGGAAATCCCCTCAATGAAAATGAAAGAAAAAGTCGGTTTTCCCATCCCAAAAGATTGCTCCCACCGTTTCTTCTCTTTCTGGAAACTGACTTTTGTTTAATCAAGTTGGATCCAGAAAAATAACTAAGACATTGACCACCTGGTAACCACGATCAGCTGGTTTGACGCCCCCTCTAGCTGTAACCATCTGTGTGATCCAGGGCAAATTATTTAATCTTTGAGCCAGAGTTTTCTCATATATACTGTTAAAAGATAAACTGAAGCATATTAAACTTTTGAGTTTATTTGAGCAAAAACTGATTTGAATCAGGGTAGAGCCAATTTAGCGGAAAGAAAGTTGCCCGAAGAAGCTGTGTGAAATGAAAGATTATAGCCAGAAGGGAGCAGAAACAAGGAAGTTATTCTAGGCAAAAAAAAAATTGGGCTGGTTATTGCAAGGCTCCTTTCCTGCGAGGGACACAGGGGTCTATCAGGAGGTGACCTAACCAGAGCAGATAAGGTGTTTCCTGACTAACTGGTTTAAGACTCCATTTCTGGGAGAGCTGAAACTGTAATTAAGTTTGGGTTTGGTGCTGTGGGGCTTAGCATAAATGATTCCATTTTGGACCTGTTGCCTTGTTTTTAACAATATAAAGTGAGAAATAAAACCCCCAAAGAACCAGCTTGTAAAGTTGTGGGGAAGATTCAACGCAATGTTCCAAATCTAAACATCTAGCCATAATGGGCATTCAAGTATTACTTCTTTGTATTCTTGGGGACCATAGAATATTACATGTCTTAAAAGTCAGTATAGTCAAAGCTATGGTTTTTCCAGTAGTCATGTACAGATGTGAGAGCTGGACCATAAAGAAGACTGAGCCCCAAAGAATTGATGCTTTTGAACTGTGGTGCTGGAGAAGACTGTTGAGAGTCCCTTGGACTGCAAGGAGATCCAACCAGTCAATACTAAAGGAAATCAACCCTGAATATTCATTGGAAGGACTTATGCTAAAGCTGAAGCTCCAAAACTTTGGCCACGAAGAGCTGCAAAGAGCTGACTCATTGGAAAAAGCCCTGATCCTGGGAAAGGTTGAGGGCATGATAAGGTGGTGACAGAGGATGAGATGGTTGGATGGCATCACTGACTCGATGGACATGAGTTTGAGCAAACTCCGGGAGACGGTCGAGAACAGGGAAGCCTGGTGTGCTGCAGTTCATGTATGGGATCTCAAAGAGTCTGACACGACCTAGCAACTGAACACAACAATATATGTTATTAATATTATGAATTATATATATATTATTATATATCTTCAGATAGCCTCTAGTAAGAAAATCAAGTTAAACCCTTGCCTCTAGTTTTGATTCCTGGAACCATCCAATGACAAACCTGGCCCCCAAAAGAGCTGGGCGATCCCCGCCATCAGGACTAGAGGGTTGAGTTAGGACGGGTCTGGAAGATGACACGTCACAGCAGGGGAGCTGCAGCCTGGACTGGCCAGGGGGAAGAAAGATGGATTTTTCCGTTACTGAAGGGAGAGCTGAACTCTTGAACCAACCGGATGTGTTTTCCTGTGTTTCGCCTTCCCCCAGACTCTCCAAAAGCAGTGGGTGGATGGATGTCTCTGCCGATTTCCTCCGGTTGTTTTCACAGACCTACACTTTGAGAGGCTGATTGTTGAGTCCTCATCTTTCTTCCCCACAAGAAGAGGGCTTTGTTCAGCGATTAAGTCAGGCTGAGAGGCAAAGCCTTCTTATTTTAGATCAAAGTTTGGGCCCCCAAGTAAAACAGCTCTCACCTCCTTTTCATTTAACTGACAATGTTTTCTCCCTTAGAGACTGAACTGGAGATTCCCACCAGACAGAAAGCCGCTGCCATGACTTGTATAGATGTCAAAATACCAGGAAGTGAGACCCCAGCTGCTTCCCAGGTGGCAGTGGTAAAGAATCTTCCTGCCAGTGCAAGAGATGAAGGTTCAATCCCTGGGTCGGGAAGATCCCCTGGAGAAGGGCATGGTTACTCACTCCGGTATTCTTGCCTGGAAAATTCCATGGACAGAGGAGCCTGGTGGGCTACAGTCCATGGGACCACAGAGAGTTGGACATGGCTGAATGCACACACACACACTCTGAGACCCCAGCTAGCAGAGGAGAGCATGAAGACACTCATTTAGGCATCTTATTTCTACTGCCAATGAAGGGGCACAAGCAAAGATCACCTTTGGTTCCTCTACACGATGACCTCAGCTCTCCCCCTTCCTTTGTTTTGGGGCAGATTGCATTCAGACTCGGGGGAGCAGTAGCCCTGCCAGCAGGTGGGTTCTGTGTGCTCATTGTCACCTCCTCTGGAGGTTTTCTCGGTGCCTCTCTTGGCAATACTGACGGGTTTTTCTCTGAAGTTCCAGAGCCATTGAGAACATCTCACTGTCCCTGTCTAAAACGATTGCCCGCTCTGAGATTCAAGGATTGTGCTCTGTGGCTTTAATCTCAGTATGAACGTCTTCAGTCCTTTCTTTGGGAATTGCCGCCTGAATTTTTTCTTAGTACAAGTTACACGGCAAATTCACCCCTAAAACGGGAGGTTCTAAGGACCTTGAGTCCATCAAAAAGCGACTCAGGAGAGCTCTGGGGCTGAGGGGAGGAAGGAGAAGGCTCAGGGACCCAGGCAGCATCTTTGAGAAGAGGGAAGAGGGTCAGTTTGCAGAAAATGAAGGAAGGTGTCTTCTCAGCCATTAGTAGTAGAGGGGAGTAGCTGTACCTGGCAGCTTAGAGCTTTTTTCTTAATGCCACACAGAACTTCTGAAAATTCCTGGGGTACTGTTTTCTCTTCTCTCTCCTCCTTTCCAGGAAAGTAACTCACTGGAAAAAGAGCTGGGTCAGGAGTCAAGTTGTTTCAGTCCCAGCTACTATTATGCCTGCAATTGCTTCCCCTCTGTGAGCCCCCGTTTCCTCACCTGCAATATGTTAGGGTTGAACTGGAGGACCTTGAAGGGGGCCTCCCCAGTCACTCAGCAGTAAAGAATCTGCCTGCAATGCAGGAGACACAAGTTCGTTCCCAGGGTGAGGAAGATCCCCTGGAGGAGAGTATGGCAACCTACTCCGTATCCTTGCCTGGGAAATCCCATGAACAGACGAGACTGGCAGGCTACAGTCCATGGGTTCACAAAGAGTCAGACTTGACTGAAGCAACACCCTGCAAAGAGGACCTTGAAGACCCCAGCTGGAGCCATCAAGGCTTCAAACACTAAAAAGCTCATATGATGATGTGTTTATAATTCTCTTTGACAGGAACTAATGTTTTTCTCATTCATTTCCTATAAAAGTTTCTCCCAGGATTTAGCACGTCTTGGACCATAATAGGAACTCCATAAAACCCACTGAGTGAGTGAATGAATGAATGAATGGGCCTGATTTAAGCCAGCTCTTCTCTCTCCTGAGAAGCTCTGCCTCTGACTGAAGAGGCTCACGAGCAGCTCAATATGCTTTTGTCCTTAACTGCCAATTTCCCACTTCTCACTCACCTAATCCTCTGTCACCTGTGGGTTTAAAGACCCACAATTACTTGTCCAAAGCCAAATGCCTCTATTGGCAAAGTACACCAAGCTTCCGAAACAGAGAAAGAAGAACACTTATGTAATTTTTATAAAATGAGTATAAGTCAGGGTCAAAATCAGAAAAGAACAGTATAAGAAACAACTATTATAAGCCAGTTTCACTTCTTTGGATGTGGACAATTTGTAAAGTCTTCATTGAATTTATTACAATATTGCTTCTGTTCTATGTTTTGGTTTTTTGGCCATGAGGCATATGGGAACTTAGCTCCCCGACCAGGGATCGAACCTGCACCCCTGCATTGGAAGGGGAAGTGTGAACCACTAGACCACCAGGGAAGTTCCCAATTTCACTTTTAATATACTGTGAGGCTAGGTTTTGGTTTCAAGACTGCTGAGAATGACGGCTGAAATCTAATTCCTGGTGACTTTCATTTCAGGTTCCTGCTGAATCAGTAAACAAAGAAAACACAAAATAAATGAGATAAAGACACAAGTTAGAAAATGGGTTCAGCTTCCCAACTCCTGCTGAGTTTCTCGGAGACATGCTTCCTAAGTTGTGTTTTCTTTTTATCCCCAACTTTTGTTTTCTCTGAAGAGAGGGCAGGATGAGAAGCCTACCACATCAAAGAGTTCAAGTCACCGGCTTTCTTCTATTTATGCTTTAGAAAAAGGAGAGGGGCCATAGCATCATCCGAGGGTCTCTCCACTACCATATAAAGCAATTCATTTTCCCACTGTGATGACCACAGTTTTGTGTCATCAAAACACTGTGTTTTCATTGCATTACTGGGTCCAGAGTAGGCTTGACCACAGTCTACAGCGAATATACATAAAGCTCCTAAAAATGTCTACCTGCACATTGAAATCTACAATATATCTTAACACATTATTGACCGGGGGATATTTGCAGAAACTAATGCCTGTAGCTGGTGATTTGTTACACAAGTGAATACTGAAATGTCACCTGTCAATAATGTTCCAGGAACAAAAGATATGTTAAAATGTCTCTGCTCAATAAGCTGTTAAAAGTAAATAATGACCAGGTTGGGTATATCTTAGAAGAGGAGGGATGATATAAGATTGAAAGTTCCCATAATGTAATTTAACACATCAATAGATTAAAGGCCAAAAGGCAGAATTTTTGTACATGCAAAAAAAAAAAAAAACCACCCACATTCTCTTTAATCAACTCCAATTTACAATTTAACATTGAAAACTTACAAAATCAGAAAAAAAAAATTACTTGTCCAAATGTACTCTGCTTGCCATAGAACTAACCCTATTCCTGTGTAAGAAAGCCCAGAGTCTGGACTGGGCTTAGGTCCCTCTGACCCCAAGCCTCCAACCGAACACAGCTTTGGGGGGTTCTGTGCCAAGACCTGCTCTGAACTGGAATATGGTTAGTGACTTCCTAAAATGGGCTTTCTTGGTGGCTCAGATGGTAAAGAATCTGTCTGCAATGGGGGAGACCTGGGTTTGATCCCTGGGTCAGGAAGATGACCATTCCCAGTAAAGAATGGCTACCTATTTTAGCATTCTTGCCTAGAGAATCCCATGGACAGAGGAACCTAATGGGTTACAGTCCACAGGGTTGTAAAGGGTTGGACATGACTGAGCAGCTAACACACTTCCTAAAACACTGAGCAACCACATTGCTCCAGAGAGATCAGCTTCTCTCCAGAAAGTCCCTCTCTCTTGACCAAGTTCGTCTTCTCTGGCTGGTGGTGGTCGGACTGCCTTGGAGAGCAGAGGGTTTGATCTGCACTAGAGCACTTGATTCACACTCCCTGAGTACGTGCCTTCTTATCCTGGTAAGTAGTGGGTGCCATACTCTTCATTTGGCACCTGGGGGCCCAGAAAGACCCTGACAACTGAGTTGACAAGGCCACGATGTCCCCTCAATGGGCAGAGAAAACAAAGAGCTAATGTGTTTAACTCCAAAGCCTTGGAGTTACAAAATGACAAATCACAATCTGTCTCACATGCTCTTTTCCACTCCATCATGGGGAGATGCAAAGTGCATTAGAGGACAAGAACAGGCTCCAGTAAGAACAGCCCCAGGCCCCCAGGGAGCAGCTGAGGCAGACGTCTGCCTTGGGTGGCAGCTCAGATGGACAGGCAGATCAGAGGGACCGCAGCCAGAGGCTGGTCGGGCAGACACTGTGTCATTGCTCCGTCTCAGTGTGAAGGGGGGCTTGTCTGAAGCTGTCACCGTGCGTTTACTTCTCCTTCCGTATTCTTCCCTCCATCCCTGTCATTCCTCACCAACTTCATCCGCTCAGATGTTCTGGGATTTAATAACAAAGTAAAGAGTCTTGGACGGAATTACCCTCACATCTCAGCACTAGACCAAAGATGTGTTTGTTGTCCTGGGACCAACTGCTGCTCCACTTCCGGTCATGGCAGCGTGGTTTGTAAAGGAATCTTTTTCTTTCTTTAATGAAATAGTGAAGCTCCTGTCTGCTTCTCTATGCTCTCGCCTTAGGCATCCTGGGTCTCAGGACCTGGGCATCCCCAGTGAATGGATTAGATCTCTGGCTCGGAAAGGGTGCTGCCAAGTCTTAAAACATTTTCTGTCTCTAATACTTAGAACAGTGACTTGCACATAACACACCTTCAGCAGATACTTGGGACATGGAGCTCTGTTCCGTGCTGTGTGGCAACCTGGATGGGAGGGGAGTATGGGGGAGAATGGATACATGGATACCTATGGTTGAGTCCCTTTGCTGTTCACTTGAAAGTGTCACATTGTTAAATCAGCCATACCCCAATACAAAATAAAAAATTTTTTAAAAAAATAATACTTGTTGAGGGGATGGGGATGGATAAACCTCTTCCAAGTAATATGTGAAAGCTTCACATTTTGGTGAATGAACCCTTCAAACTGCCCAGCAACTGAATCTGCTGGGGGAACAAAGAGAGACAAAGGGATAAATTGGGAGCTTGAGATGAATGGATACGCACTACTGTTTATGAAATAGATAAACAAGCTCCTGCTACATAGCACAGGGAACTATTTCAATGCCATGTAATAACCTATAACGGAAAAGAATCTGGAAAAGAATAGATACATATGTATATATGTAACTGAATGTGTATATGTATAACTGAAACCCTCTGCTGTACACCTGAAACTAACAACACTATAAATCAACTATACTTCAATTTTTAAAAAAAGAAAACAAACACTGTTTTCAGAGCATTACAGTGAGATTGTTCTCATCCTGCACGCTCCACACAACACCAGAAAGAAATCATCCAGAGCAGTTACAGCACACGAGTGAACCATGATGGTGATGCTGACCTCCAGGTTGGCATGGAAACTGAGGTCACCACCTCCATCCCAGGCAGGATTATCAAGCACCAAACATTCTGGGCAGTAGAAGGCAAATTGTTCTCAGAAATCAAAGAACTGCAGAGCAAGTAAGAAACTCAAAAACTTATCTGCAGAGGAGTATCTGTGAGTCCGTAGTGATATAAATAGATGATTGAATGAGTAAATTAATGGGGAGAAGTGACTAATTTTCCTTACAGGAGAATCACAAACAACAATTAGAAAGGAAGGAAATAGAAAGTTACCATCAGACATCACAGTAATAACAACTGCAAGGAAAGCACATGAATGGATGCTAATGTCCAGGAGTGAAACTTTAAGAAGAAACAGGGTATTTTGTTGTTATTGTTCAGTCACTCGGTCATGTCTGACTCTTTGTGACCCCATGGATTTCAGCATGCCAGACTTCCCTGTCCTTCACTATCTCCCAAAGTTTGCTCCAGACCGAAAACTGCAATCACAGAAATTAGTTATTTGTATATCTTCAAAATGTCTCCCCTCCAAACCTTGGTCAATTACTGTGGTGATTTTAACACATGTCCACAAATTCTTTAACACTCCTCCCTTCAGAGATGGAGATGATTCTCCTCCTCTGAATGGGAGCTGGACTATGACTCATTTCCAAAGAACTATAAATTGAAAGGGAAAAAATACCAACCTGACAATGGTTAGAACTGGCAGATACCACCCTCACCAAATGACTGGTTAACACCACCGGCAACAAGTCATGTTGTTATTTTGTCCCCCAAAATGGTGTGATGAGAAAATCACTTGCCCCCAAATGCATTACCTCAGTCCCATCATGAGAAAACCTAAGACAAAATCAAATCAGGAGCCTTTTACAGGATACCAGGCTAGCACTCTCCAAAAGTATCCAAGTCATTTTTTTTTTTTTTAAAAGGAAAGACTGAGAAACTCACAGATTGAAGGAGGTTTAATGTCATCTGAGATCCTGAACGGGATTCTGGAAGTGAAAGTGGATATTAATGGAAAAACTTGGGAAATTCAAATAAAATCTAGTGTTGTGGATGGTATTATACTAATGTTAATTCTTAGTTTTGATGAGTGTATTGTGTTTTTATAAGATGTTAACATTAGGGGAAGCTGGGTAAAGGGTAGATGGGAACTCTCTGTGCTATCTTTGCAACTCTTCTGTAAATCTAAAAATATTCAAAAATGAAAAGTGTTTGTGAAGCTATCTAGTCTACTCCCTTAATTTTATATGTAAGAAATCTAGGGATGCTAATGTGCAAATGTTCAGTATCTTCACACCAGGCACATGCTAAGTGTATGATAATTACACTTACAAGTCCTTTAATTACACGGACTTGATCCTAATGGCCACAAAACCCAGATATCCTAGCCATCTAGTCCTGGGCAAGTCCCTATAGACATTGACTCTATAACGTAATGATAATGTTAAGTTTTGCTTTTGAAAGATAAAACAGAAATATATAAAATAAAAATAGGAAGCAGCTCCATTCCTTTCACTAACCACCAAATTTAGACTTTCCCTATCTATATTTGTTGAGGCAAGGAATATGACTTTATTCTGAGAGCCTGCTGACCAAGAAGATAGCACACGAACGTCTCAAAATAAGCATCTTGTCAGAGTCTGTATCCCAGGCTCTGTTATAGAACAGAGATGGGGGAGCTGAGGAAACAAAGTAAAAACACCATCAGTCTTGCAGATATCTCCTAGAATGGCAAGTCTCTGGCAGGGGATGTGTTAATTTCTTCCTGCCTGCCATCCACAGGTGGACAGGGTCCTGAACAAATGCGCCTTAGTCAGACAGAGGCCACAGAATTCTCTGAGGCAGACCTTCATGTATAACTATAATAACAAAAGTAATAGAAAGCAAGTCAAGGAAAGTTCCAGCATGGAGTCAGAATTGGCTTTTCTCTGCTATAACATATTTTAGTAAAAGAGAAAGGTTAACATGGCTGAAATCTAATCTGTCTGGTAGCTGGCACATCATTCTAATTTTAACTACAAGGAGGTAGACTTCACTATGCATTTGAAGATAAAAGGAGGATTGGCGGCAATCAGAATAAATATTTCATGATACAATTTGATAGAATTGTATTGCAAAGAAGGAGCAAGTCTGACTCCATGTTGGAACTGTTTCTTTGACTTGATTTCCATTGCCTCGTCTCTGATTCACTGGCCTGGCATGTGGCAAGCAGAGTGAGCTCAGACTACTTCTGAAACCAACTCAGAAACTGTTGGTTTCAACCTTCTAATTAAAAGACACAAGACTTTTTAAAGAATTCTGGAAATTCTTCATGAAGAAATTCTTTCACGTCCTTTACATGTTTCCATGCTGCTGTTCTCACTCTTTCTACTCCGTCAGAAGCACTGAAAAGAGTTTTTCTTTTTAATCCTTGTTAGACTACTGATTTCAAGAGGGGAAAAGAGCAACTCCTTAGACACTTCCAGATTTTGACTTTCTAGTAAAAATTGTTGGGATTCTTAGACCTTGACACTTCTGAAGATAAAATAAACATGTCATCTTCTATTTTATTTTGCTCAATAAAATTGTTCAGAATATCAAAAGTGGTAAAGACAATGCAAAATTTAATGTTTTGATATTGATGTTGGATATTGTTTAACATTTTGGAGAGTACCTGCCCCTGACTGCAACTCGAGGAAATACTGTTTTGCTAGTAATGTAATCAGTTTTTGTTTAATGACATCAGCAAAGATGTGTTTATTATTTTTTTAAAAAACACATGAAAACATATAATCTTTTACCTTTTTCTTTGAAAATAATTTCAAAAGTACAGAAAAGTTGCAAAAATAAGAATAGAACCAAAAAGACTGTATAACTTTTACCTAGGTCTCCTTATTGCTAACATTTTATTCCTTTTGCTTTATCATTCATTCTCACTCTCTCCAGGTAAATCTTCACTCAGCCATTTTTACAGTAAATCATAGATATGTCGACATCACCCCCCTGAAACCAGGAGTATAAGAGATGATGTAGAACTTTCATATGTGAGAACTTTTTCCAATGTTAGCATTTCTGCTATGTTTTAAAGAATGTTTATGACAACCTATATTGCTGCTCTGACTTTTTAAAGGTATTTTTATCTCCAGATGGAGAATATTGAGAATAATTGAAAATAATTGCTTATGTTTAAATTTTTTAATGTTAAGCACTCATTTTTCTTACTGATAGTCTTTGCTTTGCACACAATGGACTGTTTTTCAAGAGGGCTGTATCTTGGATCGCTGTTGCTGTTGTTTAGTCACCAAGTCATGTCTGAGTCTTTGCAACCCCATGGACTATAGCCCACCAGGCTCCCCTGTCCATGGGATTCTTCAGGCAAGAATACTGGAGTGGGTCGCCAGGCCCTCCTTCAGGGGATCTTCCTGACCCAGGGATAGAACCTGCATCTCCTGCATTGCCAGGTGGATTCTTTAATGATGAGCCATCAGGGAAGCCTGTATGCTTGGATACCAATGGAGAAATGAAAGAAGCCAAGACACTGAAATAAAATTATTATTTCCTCCACTTCCTTTTACCATATGCCATTCAGAATAATGTAACAAAATGAATCTCCTTTTAAAGAAATATCTATAAAGCAGAGAAAGGCAGGAGGTCCAGGGTTCAGGGTATCTTAATTAATAATTGATAAAGTCTTACTTTTTGCTTTGTGGCATAGAATTTTTTTTACGTACTAGGGCAATGCAGCTAGGTGAGATTTAACATGGGCAAGAGGCATGTTTTCAGACACATAACTTTTGCAAAAAAAAAAAAAAACACATGAAATTTAAAGTCTTGGATCGCTAGATATGATCCTATTTACCTTACATGTTAGAAGGTCTTTCCTTAAACCCCCAGGGGAAACCTTGTGTACTGTTTTAAATATCACTGTCCTGAACAAGTCAAGACTCTGGCCAGAGAAGGTATTAAACTGGAGGAAGGAGGAAAATTGAATCCAGATTCTTGGAGACGAGATTAGGGAGATGGGCCTCCCTCATCACCACCCAACATGAGGATGAAAAGTCGAGATTCAGCAGATGGCCAATGCCCATGAAAAGGTGCTCAGCATCATTGATTACTAGAGAAAAGCAAATCAAAACTACAAAGCAGTATCACTTCAAGCTGGTCAGAATGGCCTTTATTAAGAAGTCTACATGAAATGCGAGGTGGCTCAGATGGTAGGAAATCTGCCTGCAATGCCGGAGACCCAGGTTCAAAACCTGGGTGGGGAAGATCCCCTGGAGCAGGAAATGGCAACCCACTCCAGTATTCTTGCCTGGAAAATCCCATGGACAGAGGACCCTGGTAGGCTACAGTCCATAGGGTTGCAAAAGAGTCAGACATGACTTAGGAACTAAGCTACCACTAAAAAGTCTACAAATAATAAATGCTGGAGAAAAGGGAAATAATAAATGTTGTGGAGAAAAGGGAATGCTCCTACACTGTTGGTGGGAATGTAAATTGGTGCAGCCACTATGAAGAATAGTATGGAAGTTCCTTTAAAAACTTAAAATAGAGTTGCCATATGATCCTGCAATCCCACTCTTGGGCATATATCTGGAGAAAACTCTAATTTGAAAAGATACAAATTTACAAACAGTTCATGTGACTTAACATCATCAAAACAAACAACCCAATCAAAACATGGGCAGAAGACCTAAATAGACATTTCTCCAAAGAAGACATACAGATGGCCAAAAAGTACATGAAAGCATGTTCAACATTGCTAATTATTAGGGAAATGTAAATCAAAACTACAATGAGGTACCAGCTCACATCAGTCAAAATAGCCATCATCAAAAAATCCACAAGCAGCAAACACTAAAAAAAGAGCCACCATATGATCCTGCAATCCCACTCCTGGGCATATATCTAGAGAAAACCATAATTTGGAATATCACTAATCCATAAAAAAGAATGAGATAACGCTATTTGCAGCAACATGGACGGACCTAGAGGATACTAAGTGAAACAGGTCAGATAGAGAAAGACAAATATCATATGACATCACTTACATATAGAATCTAAAATATGATACAAATGATCTTATTTACAAAATAGAAACAGATCCCCATACATAGACAACAAACTCATGGTTACCAAAGGGGAAGGGGTGAGGGAGGGATACGTTGGGAGTTAGGGATTAGCAGATACAGATTATTGTGCGTAAAATAGATCAACAACAAGGTCCTACTGTGTAGCACAGGGGACTGTATTCAGTACCTTGTAATAAACCATAATAGAAATGAAAAGTAATGAAAAGCATATGAAAAGTAATATATAAAAGAAATATATATATAAATATATGGAAATACATATATTGAATATATATATGAATCCCTTTACTGTACACCAGGTATTAACACAATACTGAAAATCAACTATACTTCAATTAAAATTTTTTTAAACAACAGTTGCCGTTCCGAGGGAAATGCAGAGTTGGGTGGGAGCCGTTTTATCCATTGTCCATCCACCACTGCAGCATCTGATAAAATATCGTGTGATCAGAATGGCAGCCATGTGATCTGTGACTAATCAAGTGGAAACCAATTTGGTTAATAAAAGACAGAAAGGTAAGAAGTAACCTGAAGCAGAAGGGTAGAGTTCTGCGGAAGGGTCCCTGGCTTGGGGGCTCTGCCTGCCATGCTAATGTCCTGTCCCTTTTTGTGGAAAATGAATGGGTGGCCACTGAAAGGATTTATGCTCAGGAATTATCAGATTTCCCTTTAAAAAGCCTTAAATGATAATGCTTAGATATTTTCTCAAACATGAATGAGATTATCACTTTAAGGAAAACAACAGACAATATTTGTTGACCATTTTGAGTTTTCAAGTAAAAACTAGCACTGTAGAAAACTTGAACCCATCACTGTAAGGCTCATTGCTTTCCAATACTTTGAGAATTTTCTTTTAAAAAATTTATTTATGTGGCTGTGCCGGGTCTTATTTGCAGGACATGGGCTCTCTCATTGTGGAGCTCAGGTTTAGCTGCCCCAAGACTTGTGGGAGGGTCTCAGTTCCCCAGTCAAGGACTGAACCCACGACAGGGATTGAACCTTCATCCCTTGCATTGAAAGGTGGATTCTTAACCACTGGGCCACCAGGGAAGTTCTTTTCTTGAGAACTTTTTGATGAGGTCAGAGGGAGATTAATCAATGTGATTTATTAAATATTGTGTTATGGAATGTGTCAATATTGGAAGATGTCCATAACTTAGTCAATATTTTCCAAATGGCCAATGTTGGATGTTACATAATCATGTGTGGGTGCAAAATCAACCCCAAAATAAGATCAACCAAATGAATTTTAATGTAACAAAGTATTAAAAGTTCACTGAGGTGGTCTGAGATTCAGCACTGCAACTAACTATAATTTGTCCAGTCTGGGACAAAAAGGAATCTCACAATTATTTGAAAAGGCTATTAATATACTCCATCCATTTTCATCTACATTTCTGTGTGAGGCTGGATTTTCTTCCCATATATCAGCCCAAGCAACACATTACAATAGATTGAATACCGAATCAAATATGAGAAGCTGCAATTAATGACATATCTGAAAAATACAAATGCCATTCTCCTACCTAAATATTCTCTATTTTGAAAAATTAGTTATTTTGCATAAAATGTAGGTTAGTTATAACAGGTGAATGAGTTTATTATTTTTAAATAAATTACTAACACATGTTAATAGTTTTTTAATTTTGTAGTTTTCATTTCAAATACACTAAATATGATAGATATAACCTACATAAACAAAGGCTCTTGGGACTCTTTAATGATTTTACGAGTGTAAAGGAGTCTTTTTCTACATTTATTTTTTAATATTCTTTTTTTTTATGTTGATAATTTAAAAAATCTTTATTGAATCTGTTACAATATTGTTTCTGTTTTCTGTTTTGGTTTATTTGGCTGCCAGGCATGTGAGAGCCAGAGATCAAACCCACACCCCCTGCACTGGAAGACAAAATCTTAACCACTGAAACACCAGGGAAGTCCCTAAAGGTGTCTTAAGATCAGAAACCTGGAGAGCTGTTGCACTAACTTATACTGTGTTAACGGTTCTAAATTCAAAACATTCAAGAGTAGCTGAGTTTCACGTTTAACAGAAGCGAGGTAGGGTAGGAAAGAAATCCCTGGAGGGCTGTAGTGCCTGAGTTAACCATCAAAGGAGGCTTCTTTTACTTGGGTGCCCTGCAGGTGTTTCCACTTGGGGTGCATTCATTGCAGTGAGTGCTTCTGGGATGGGAGAGGGAAGTTGCCTTTCTCTGCCTTGTCTGCAAAGTAGACAAAGACTATTTGAGAATCTAAGCAAACTCCTCAAACTACCTTGGAAAGGGCAAAAGTGGAAGTCATGGATTTGGAAAACTATTTGCCTAAAACCAAACCCTAATCGATGTAGGGGAGCTCCTGGGAAAGCCTTCCTGTACCCCAAGGATGGGGTACCCCAAAAGATGGGCTTGAGGCCCAGTTTAAAAGAGGTGGGGAGGGGAAAACACAGACTCTTAGAGACTGGACGTCCTAAATCAGGACCCCTTAAAGAAACTCTATTTTCTTTCTTTCATTGGAGTATAATTGCTTTACAATGTTGTGTTAGTTTCTGCTGTACTTACAAAGTCAAAGAGCTATACGTATACACACATCCCTCCCCTCTGGAGCCTCCCTCCCTTTAGGCATTTTTGGAAGCAGACAGACCTCTCCACAGCCCCAGGGACACAGAAGCCCATTTGCTAACTAACATGTGACTGACTCCCATTCCTGTGGCCCATGATTCATCCAGCAGGGTCTGGCTCCTTGGTGTGGCTCTTAGGCTGGGTGATCTGGCAGCCTGTCCCCTGGGGCTGATCCCCAGTTCTGGCTGGGCACAGCCAAGCAGCCTCGTTGAGATCCCCCAGTCTCAGAGCCGCACCTGTAAAGCCAGGATAATGGCCTGGACTTTGCATTCAAAGAACCTGGCACACATTCAGTTCAGTTCAGTCACTCAGTTGTGTCTGAGTCTTTTGAGACCCTAAGAATTGCAGCATGCCAGGCCTCCCTGTCCATCACCAACTCCCGGAGTTCACCCAAACTCATGTCCATCGAGTCGGTGACACATTAGTAGATTAATAATGGCCATTTCAGTGCGCACTGTGTGCCAAGAACCATCAAGTGCTCTTCATTTATCAGATTTAGTCCTCACAAAAAGCCTGGAAACTCATGACAGTATTGCTTTGCTTCTAAGGAGACTTTTGGTCTACATTTGGGTGGTGGTTTAGTAGCTAAGTCGTGTCTGACTCTTTATGATGCCATGGACTGCAGCCCGCCAGGCTCCTCTGTCCATGAGAGTTCACAGGCAAGAATACTGGAATGGGTTGCCATGCTCCCTTCCAGGGGATCTTCCCCATCCAGGGATTGAGCTCAGGTCTCCTCCATTGCAGGAGATTCTTTACCAACTGAGCCACTAGGGAAGCCTGGTTTAACACAACAGAAATCGAATTTCATCTTGTATTGGTTGTGCATATGGTGCATTCTCTTTTGTACGAGAAGTTAGTAAACTCATAGTGTATCTTACAAAAACATGGTATGAGTCTCCCCATTTTATGGGTGGGGAACAAGTTTAAAAATAGGAAATAACTTGTCCAGGTCCACACATGGTCATGGTGGGACAGAGGTGAACCTAAGACCATCTTTCTCCTGCAGTGCAGGAGACACCGGTTAGATTCCCGGGTAAGAAAGGTCCCCTGGAGAAGGGGTAGAACAGGCTACCCACTCCAGTATTCTTGGGCTTCCCTGGTGGCTCAGACAGTAAAGAATCTGCCTGCAACGTGGGAGACCTGGGTTCCATCCCTGGGTTGGGAAGATCCCCTGGAGGAGGGCATGGCAACCCACTTCAGTATTCTTGCCTGGAGAATCCCCATGGACAGAGGAGCCTGGCGGGCTACAGTTTATGGGGTCGCAAAGAGTCAGACATGACTGAGTGACTAAGCAGATATTAATTATTATAAAATAATGGCTATATTCCCTGTGTTGTACAATAATATATCCTTTTAGCTTATTTATTTTATACATGAGAGTTTGTATCTCTTACTCCTCCATGCTTCTGTTATTTTTATGCAAGTTCTCTTTATCATGGGCTTAGGTGTACGTCAGAACCTATAGGTTGAAACCACTGCCTTCATATCAAGATTACCTAGGCCATTGGGGCTTCCCATGTGGCGCTAGTGGTAAAGAACCCACCTGCCAATGCAGGAGTCACAAGAGACCCGGGTTCGATCCCTGGGTTGGGAAGATCCCCTGGAGGAGGAAATGGCAACCCATCCCAGTGTTCTTGCCTGGAGAATTCCATGGACAGAGGAGCCATGGGCTTCAGTCCATGGGATGGCAGAGTCGGACACAACTGAGCACAGCAGCACACACCTAAGCCCTCAAAGCACTGGCTGAAGCCTTGACCCAGGCCGCTCACACTGTGTCAAAAGCGTGAGCTCCAGACTTCCCTGGCAGTCCAGTGGCGAAGACTCCTTGCTCCCAATGCAGGGGGCCCAGGTTCAATCCCTGGTCAGGGAACTAGATCCCACATGCCACAACTAAGAGCCTGCATGCTGCAACGAAGATCTGGTACAGCCAAATTTTTTTTTAAAAAGTAAGTTCCAACTCAAGTTGATAAAACAACCATTAGAACTTAACCATAACAAACTTCAGTTGTCCTGTCTTTGAGATTGCCAAGGTTCACAGCAAGGATTAACTACAGGCCTTTGTCCCAGGATCTAGAAGACTTGTCATGTTTTTTCTTATTGCTGTGGATGTGTTTCCAATTTACATTTTAGAAAAATTGGGGGTTGTCTAATTTGTTGCAAATATCCACTAGCCTGTGGTTTTGCTTTTGCTCATGTTCAAGGTTTTTGATGACCTTTATTCCTAAGATGGAATCTCAGTATTTCCTTTGTAGTTTGTTATTGCTTTTAAGCTTGGTCTCTGTCCAACCAAAGTTATTTACCAATATTTTCTCCTTTGTTAATAAGTTTGATGTTTTGTAAAACACTTGGATGGTGCAATTCTATGATTTGATTAGCTTTTTCATCCCAAAGAGTTGGCCGATTCTCCTGCTACAGCTTATTTAAGTGATGCCAAGTTATTAGCGTCTGCACTGAGCTGGTTGGCAAAGTGGAAGGTTAGCCGAGGACGAAGTGAGAAGAGTATCAGCCTGCCTGGAGGCCCCGCCCCCTGCCCAGGTCCACAGGTGGGAACACCTGGCGTGAACGCAGGCACAGCCCTGCCCTCGAGATGCACACCACGGGCTGTTTGCTCAGAGGTCACTTTGCTGCGGCAATCCTTCCTAGGCCCACCCACCCACTCTGACTCCGCACCGTCTCTATGACACGGTGCAATCTGCTGCCTCTTAAAGGCGCTTGTCAGCTTCTCAGAAGGACTTAAGAAAGGTGGAATCTGATTTTACTTAGGGAGTTCTGGAATCCAGACCAGGGCTCCCATATTGTCCTCACTGAAGAGGAGAGGCTAGAGGACAGCCTCTGACCTCTAGCCATGTTGACCACTAGCCAGGGCCCCAAAGGGAGCAGGCTAGAGGACAGCCCCTAACCCCCAGCCCCGCAGGCAAGCAGCTTGACCTGACCTCTCACACTCCATTACCCTGGCGAGACCAAGAACATGCAGAGGGGAAATTTTATGATGGTTAAACACATAATCCTTAGAGTCCCAGGCACTTGGATTTGAATCCCTGAAATTCGCCCATTAAGCAGCCTTGGGGGACGTGACTGACCTTTGCTGAGCCTCAAATTCTTCATCTGCAAAGCAGGAGGACAGAAACAGCCCCCTCTACCCAGGGCACGCAGGATAAGGATCACGGAAGATCATTAACCCGTCCGCACTGCAGCTGTTCGATGGAATGACTTTATCTGCTGCAGGTGAATTTCAAGTCCTAGGGGATTTTTCAGCCAAAAGGCATGTGGGATCTTAGTTCCCCGAACCAGGGCTTCAACCAGTGCCCCCAGCAGTGGAATCCTACCCAACCACTGGACCACTGGGGAAGTCCCTGCACGTCCTGGTTAAAGGAAGGTGATGGGGCTGAGTGGCAGAAACTTGGTGGAGTGACCCCCAGACTAGTTAAAGTCTTCCTGTCCCTCTCCCCAAAAAAGACCAAGGGGTGCTTCACCTGTGTATTTCAACCAGGTATTTTATTGTTCTGGCAACTGCAAAATATACAAATTTCCGACAGGCTTTCCGTTTGAAAGCTGGCACAGCTTCATCTCAGGTAATTAACTCGGACAAATTTATAGAGAACACAGAGAAGTCAGAAGTCACACGTAAAAGGCCCCCAAGCCCACCAACCAACAAAACCCAATCTATACAGCTTTCCATCTTCAGGATCCCTTATACATATTAAATAAATAAATAGCACATCTGCTATCAAAATAATAAAAAAATAAATTTCAAGTATTAGAAACGAAAACGTCATTGGCGTGGTTCAAACAGTCTTTCTTCCCTACCCCCAAATGAAGAGCTTTTCTCAGGACAGAAGAAGGGGAGGGGCAAGCCCAGCCCAAAACGAATAAGCGAAGTTAAAAATATTGGTCCCAGAAGCTTCTGGGGGAGGGGAGTGACAGCCAGCAGTCAGCGAGGCAGAAGCCCTGCGACCGCGGCTCAGACACAGCCTCGGCCCGCTCCTCCCTCCCTGGAAGTCCGGTCTCTGGCCCCCGGACCCCCAGCTTCTGCTCTCTGCCTGTCCCCCACCTTCCGCCAACACTGAGGTTCTCTCTCCACATCAAGGCCCCTGCAAACCAAGGTCCCGGTCAGGCCAGGCCTCCTGTGTAAATGCACTGATTTTGGGCAGTCAGAGGCCAGGGCAAGCATTCAGATCAGCCGTCAAGAGTCGAAATTCAGGGTCCGCTCCAAACACCAGAGGAGGAGCCAGAAGGTGGATGTAAGAGCTGTTCGCAGGAGGACAGCAGGCCCCTCCGTCTAAACACGCACACAGACACACACGACAACAAGGCAGCAGGAAAGAGGGAGAGTAACACACGCCCTGCACAGGCACGTACAGACAGACAGACATCCTCTTGGGAAGATGGCCAGTGATGGGAAGGGAGGGTTTGAACAGCTTGATGTGAAACCCACACACCTGACTGTAGGGCCTCTGAATCCTGTCCCCGCTCCCCACTGAGTCCCAATCAGAGAAACATGCATTTTTCTTCTACAAGCTCCTCTCAAACAAAAAATACTAACAAAAACAGTTCCTCTCCCCACTCCAGGCTCCAGCTGTCTAAATGGCCCCCCACCCCCATGACTACTTCACAAGCTAAGAGGGGGAAGGAGCGGGGAAGGCAGGAAGAGAAGGTGACCTTTGGCACCGGCTTCTTGAGATTCTGAAAAGGGTCACTGGACAAGATCTACCTCAGTTCACACCGCTTCTCCTGGGCCTCGACCCCCTCGAGTGCCCGGAGGCCCCAGGAGAAGACCAGCAGGCAGAAACTACAGGTGTTCAGAACCCCGTGTCCACAGCCTGCTCTGACCGCCCCCTACTAGAAATGCCGCAGGCGCTGTGAAGGCAGACGAGGACATTCTTTCCTCCGGACCCGCCCAGGGCAGCGGGCTCCGCGCTGAGGACACAGCAGGTCTCCTCACGCACACAGGGCGCTGCTCCACATCCTGCGGCCAGCCTCCTGGAGGACGCGGCCACGAGTGAGGCCTGGCTTGGGCCGCTGTCCCCACCCAGGAAGCACAGGAGGGGACGAATGTCCCGAAAGAGGGGGCCAGGTCGTTGTTTTGCATGCTGTCGCCCAGAGTCAGTCTTGCAACAATCCCAATGCTCCCTGCCCGGCCATTTAGGGGTGGGGGTATCCCCTCACCTCCCCAGAGGCACGCCCGGCTCCCACAACCTTCCAGAGCTCCAGCCCCAAGCATCGGGGTTTGGCACAAACCCCGAGCATCTTCAGTTGCCAAAGGTGAGATGTTTCAGGTCACAGTCTCTGCCGTTAACAAAGTGCGTGAGCCAGCAGGCCCGGGAGCCGAGGGAAGAGCTTGCGCTAGGAGGCGAGGCCCCCGGGGCTGTTTCCTCCTGCCAGACTGTCCCACGCCCTCCTCAGAGGCAGGACAGACTGGGAAGGGTAGGCGACATGCAGAGGGGCTGCTGCCTGGCTGACCAGCGGGTCCAGCGTGGGGCTCCTCTCTTCAGCTGCAGGACCGGCTCTCCTGGGTGAACCCCACCCAGCTCAAGCCATGAGCTTCCCTGCAGGAGGCAACGTCCAGGCCAGATGCACAAAGAGCCTCTTGGAAGTTTTCATTCCCTTGATCCTTAGCGGCTGAGAGCCTGGCCCCCCTTAAGGTTAGGAGTCGAGGACCAGCATCACCACCAGCGGGGCAGGTACAGAACGAGATGAACAAGCCCACAGGGAGGCACCTGGTCCTGCCTCCTCTGTGCACGGTCCTTCCCGAGCCACTTGGGGCCCACGGGGAGAGCGGCCTGAAGGCTGGGGAAGCAGGGGCAGGCGGGGGCCCAGTCCCCCTGGAGCAGCAGCCCCTCCTCCATGCTGCCCTCCACCCTGCTCCGCTCTGCGAGACGTCCTCGGACGGCTGGCGGTGGGCAGACGGAAGGGCGGGATCCGGGTGTGGGGAGGGGGCGGTCAGTGCGTCCTGGAGGCGTCCACGCTGCCCGGGGAGCCTTTCATGTTCTGCTCTCAGGAGAGAAGAGGGGGAAGCCGGTTACCATTCCTGTTGACTAGGCTTCGCAAGCAAAGATGAAGTTTGCAACTGAGATGCGGGCCCCCTCTCCCCAAAAGAGAACACGGCCCGGAGGAGCAGCATCACCAAATACAGTGCGGCCCAGGAACGTGGTGGTGGACGAGCCTGGGGTCCCACGGGGAAAGGGGCCAGGAAGGGCCCTGACATGCGCCCGGAGGAGGCGGGGAGGGTGCGGGTGGGCACAGTGGGCAGCTCCTGGGGTCTGAGCTGCTCCCAGGAGCACCGGGTGCCAGCACCCAGGGCCCCTCCAGCTCCTGCCTCTTTAGAGCCCAAGGCTGTGCTTGTCTCCACCCGGGGCACTCATGCTGGCCTCGCTACCAGGCAGGGGCAGTGGGGGCTGGTTAAACCTGGAGAAGCACTAGGACCCTCCTCTCAGCCTGGCCTAAGCAGAGCTGTGGGCTCCTAACCTACCCTCCTTAACCTGCCCCGGAGAAAAGGGAAACAATTTCTAAGTCTTCTCCTCCCAGACGGTCTTAGCGAGGCGGCAGGGAAAGTGGAACCCAGGAGGACAGAAACACAAGCATCACCACAGCCCACTCCTCTCCCGCCAGAACCAAGAATCTCTGAAAGAGAGGCCCATCGCAGGGCTGGCGGCACAGAAGCTGGGGCCCCACTGAGCCTGCTTTCAGCCGGACTCAGGGCCCAGGCCACCGACCCACTGCCCACGAGTGCATCAGACCACCCCAGTGAGCTGGGCGTCTCCAGCAAGGCCCCCGAAGCTCATAACCAGGGAGGACTCGGTCAACCTGTGGGGTCAGGGATGGAGGTCCAGCTCCCACCCACCCTGGGACATCAGACGCCCGAGGCTGTGGCACCCACGAATGATGGTGATGCGATGAGGACACTGGAGACCATAGGCCACGTCATGCGCTCAGGGTGCCCAGGGCTCTGGACACACCAAGACATGGGCGCTGCCCTTTAAGAAACACACATGCTCCGGGGCCTGGGTGAATGAGTTACAGACTTCACGATGGCCAGTGTCCACGCAGACCATGACGCCCCGAGGGCTGAGATGCCATGATGCAGAGAGACGTGGAAGGAACGGAGGCTGGCATGCAGGTAGCGTTTACCTTGCCAAGGTTAGTAAGGAGAGAACTTTGAGAAAATATGACAGACAGTTCGTCTTTCAAGCATAGAAGGGGGAAGGAAGAAACATGTTGGGAAAGAAAAACAAAACATCTTTAGTAGGATTGTCTTCTGAGGGCACATTTGACATTTAAACGTCGAGGAGGCATGGCAACCCACTCCGCGGTTCTCGCCTGGGCAATCCCATGGACGGGGAGCCCGGCAGGCTACAGTCCACGGGGTTACAGGACAGTCGGACACGACTGGGTGACTAAACAACAACACGGACTTGTCAGTTTCTGTTATGTGAGTACTATAAGAAGCTAAATAATTAAACACATTATTTAGGACTAAAAATAAAAAAGCCAAGGATGCCCTGTGAAGGCCAGACGGCCTGCCGGCCCCTGGGGAGCGGGCTGCAGGGTAGGCGCTGTGTCCCACCTATCACGAGCCTGCTTTACCAGGACACCAGCATCCTGGGGCCACCACCCTAAGACCCCAAGGGCACCCCGTCCCCAGTCCCTGAGGACTCCTGCTGCCCACGAGAAGGAACCCTCAGCCTGGCCAGGCCGCCAAAGCACAGGGCACGGAGCCTCCCTCAGGAACAGCTCTTGTCCACCAGGCACTGGCCCCGAGCCAGGTATTTTCCTAAGTGCTACACCCACATTCTCGTCATCAAGACACCTGAACGCTGACACACCTGCATGGATGCAGAGAACACATTTTCACTGAACTGGAGGGATTCTGACCAAAGGCACCACCAGCCTTAGAAAGAGACACGTTCAACCTCAAAGGGTGGCTGAATGGCCCTCTCCCAGCAGGAGGATGTCCTTCCTGGCAACACTAGGCTGTGGATCAAAAGGAAGAGGACACGCACAGATGCAAAACTGTAAGGTTCCAAACTTCTAAGGCTGGTTTTCACAGTAGCACATTCGCCCCTGGGGCACTCTATGTGTCGCAGGGGTCACAGACACAGGACTGTTACTCTTACAGGCTGACTCTGACGGGCAAGCCCACCATTAAATAAACATGTCTCAGCCACAGGAAGCGGCTGCAAAGCAGAGGCTGCAAGAGCCAGAAAGGAACCCAAACTGCTCTGGGCCTCGCCCCACAGGCTGCAAACGCCAGGTGCCCGGGATGGGGAGGTGAACAGGACCCAGGCAGCTCTGGAAGCCAGCAGAGAGAAAGTAGCCAGCCTTTGGGACTGGAGAGCCATTCAACCACTGGTTCTGTTGAGGGCTGGTGGGGTGACTGTGGGCGAGGCCTCACCCTCATCTGGGAAGCGGGGCCAAGAACTGCCCTGCGACCTCCGGGGGTTATATTAAGAACTAAAGACTCGGGATGTGTAAAAGCTGAAAAGTGATGATGTGTATTTCTGGGCAGGTGATATCACTCAGTCCAAACACAATGCCCAGCGGCTCCTATTTTCCAAGAGTAAGCCACGTTTCTGCGTGGATTAGCCTAGCCAGTGAAGGGGAAGATGGGGCAGGTGTGACGCAAGGAGTTAGGGCGATGTTTCAGGATGTCTCTTGTTAAAATTTTGTGATATAACAGCCGCAGTTCATTCCTGTGGCTGGGGACCACCAGAGCAGAGGAAGCACTGAATTTATCCAGTGGAATGAAAACCAGCGCTGAATTAACCAGAAACTACAGAGAGACAGCCGCACCCCATCCTGGACGTGACCATAAAGGCCGAGAGTGTTCTGATCCAGGACAACACGATGCAGAGCAGTGGTGTCCAGGCAGACCACTCCAGAGCGGGGGTCCCGGAGCCCCGGAAGGTGGGGGATCTCTGCAGGACAGGAGGGGTGCTCGGGTCTTCCACTGTTGACCGTGCAGGTTAGGCTCTGCGCAAACTTTGCGCAGACTTTCCTCTCAAAATGGTAGGGCTCTTGGGGGAGGCCCAGAACATAAAAGACAACATCAACAGGCAAAGACCCAGCTTCCTGCCAATGTCTGACGCCAAGAGGGAAAAAGCAGACCGATGTCCAGCCACTGAGAACCGCAAATACTAACAGTCACCCCGCCCCGAGAGGGAGCGAGGAGAAGGCGGCGGCGGCCAGGATGGCCGAAGGACGCACGGAACACCCACTCCCTGCGTCCTGTCCTGAAAATTCACGGACCCTTTCTCCTTCCTCCTTCAGATTTTACAAAAACTGCCGTGACCCTCACCGCTTCAACAGGCAGGAGGGCCAAGCTGACAAGCAAGGAGAAAAGAGATGCAAAGAACAAAAGAATTCAGAGAAAAATACTTACAAACAGGCTTTCCCTAGCAAAGGCTGCAGAGAGAAAAGGTGGGAGAGAGTCAGTGCGGGGAAGGGAGAGGGCCTGGGTCACTGGGGACCAGGCATTCTCTGTGAGATGCAGCCCTGGGCACCCCCAGCCTGGCCAGCGGCTTCCATGTCTGCAACCCCGCAGGACGGGCCCACCCCCCAACCCCCATCACCCGGGGCAGCACGGCCTTGACCGTCACCCAACCCCCGCCCGCGACTGTGACTGTGGCCCCTCAGCTTCCATCTGTGACCCCACCATTTACACCAACACATGATGTCACTGACATGCCACTTTAGCTCTAAGTTTTCACAAAATCACTGCTGAGGGTAGGCCCAAAAGGACCACTAATTAGATGTCTTCCAGCCAGTCTGTCTCCCTCATTTTAAAAAAACAGGGAGACTGAAGGCCAGGGAGGTGACAGAACGTGACCTAAAACCCCAGAGCTGGCACTAGGGTGGGACATGACCACAGACACACTCAGTACGAGTCTCCCCATGTTCAGCCCGTGGCAGAAGCTGCTGCTCCCCCATCCCACGGATGAGAAAACTGAGGCCTGAAGCGGGCCAATGGCCTGCCCAGGGTGGCACGGCACCGTCACCCCTGCCCCCACCCCGGGCACACACACAGCATGTTTCCAGACAGCACAAGGTTTAAAGGAGTTTCCAGGAAACTCAGGAAGAGCCTGCGGGCCTTCAAATTCAGCTTGAACTTGAACCCATGATTTCTATGTCAGAGGGTGGCGGTTAGGGGAGACCCCTAGGTGGGACCCAAATCTGTCCCTGGGGACTTCTACATCTCACACCCCGGCCAGGATTCTCGAGTGTTGTTGAGGAAGACAGTGGTTTGCTGGAAACAAATTTTACGGCTCAACAGCCAGCATCTTTCAGCCTAGCATCACAAAGAATGAAATAATCTAAGAATTAATCTAGTTGGTTTTCTCCTTAGGGGTTTTTTCACTGTTATAGGAGAAAGTGTCTATTCCAGGTCCTTTGGCCCGGGTTCCAGTCTGTCCACACCAGCTCCAGACACATTCCCAAGGCCCCATATGACAAAGCTTTTCTCTAACAGAACAACGGTCAGGAAGGAAGTCAGGAAAGATACTCATCGTGGGGATAGAAGAGATGTCCCCAGGCCACACAGAAGCCAAAAGCCCTCAGCCAGATGGGGGCTGAGCTGGTCCTGAACTGAGGGTTGCCTTCAACTTTTAGAAGAAACTGTCCACGAATATGAATGGATCATGGACACTGGGCCATCTCTTTGCTTGGCCTGGTTCTGCCCAGGGAAGGCCACCTCCCTGGAAAGGGCGTGCCTGTGCAAAGCCAAGGTCTCAAGAATGGATCTGGGGGTTCCACACTCAAAGGGACGGTCCATGTCCTCTCCTCCCAGTCCCCAACCCCACGCAGGCCTAAGTCTGTGGCCCCTGCCGCCCTGCTGGGCACGCTCTCCCCACCCTGCACGCGACTCGACTCAGGAAGAAGGGGGGTCAACGCACTTGTCCGGGCAGCTGCGTGGGCACCTCCGGGGGCAGGCAGGTGGGCAGGGCAGCGGAGGTAGAGGCCACATGCTCCTCAAAGCTGTTGATGCGAGGCTTTTTGGTGGGCTCGGGGCTGGCTAGTGGGGTGACACTATTGCGTCTCATGAGCGGGTTAGGTCCCTTCTTTGCATCCTAAGCGAGACAAAGACAAAAGAAAGAAGGCGACAGTTACGAGGAGGGGGAGGTAAATAAGCCAAAAAAACCCCCAAAATCCGAAACCAAACCAAACACATTTCTCTGCTTCTGGATTTCACTAAGACCACGAGACTGACCACGGAGAATGGCCCTGGGCTGCAGGGCCGCCGGCTCGACCTGCATCTCCCACTCAGCAAGAACAAGGGATGATCTCTCATCCTGAGCCCCCGCCCCGATCATTT
This sequence comes from Bos mutus, assembly GCF_027580195.1. NCBI lineage: Eukaryota > Metazoa > Chordata > Mammalia > Artiodactyla > Bovidae > Bos > Bos mutus. Next base: position 5,833,465 of record NC_091629.1, read on the forward strand.
CCAGACAACCACTTGACAGACACGACGTTCGCAAAGCAGGCAAGGAAGGAAGAGAGAGCGGGACAGTGATGCAGTGGCAGCATGTGAGAGGCGGGGGGAAGACCTGGCTGCAAGCCTCCAGGGACGCAGAGGGTGGGGTCCTGGGCTCGAGGCGTGGGCGGCGGGAGGTGTCGGTGCCGGTCCCCCCTCCTGCTGACCTCAAGCTGGCATCTTCCCAGTTTCTGCTCCCAGGGAGCATACCCAGCCTCAGACAGGAAACGCAGCCTCCACCCCAGCCAGGGGACCACAGACACAGGAAACACTAGCTTTCTTCCGACCATGGGACAACTCGATTGGAGTGGGGACCTCCAAGGTCTCCATCAAGCCCCTGCCCTGCTCTGCCCGTCAAAGCTTTCAGGGGCCATCAGAGCCCAGTTCCAGTCTGCCCCCATCTCCCCGCTGCGGGAGGGTCCGGTGGGGAGGCTGCTGCCCCTGGAGGGAAAGCCAATGCCCATCCCACCACCCCAACTCGGGAGGCGCCGTCAGAGCCAAGGCATGTGGTCCACCTTCGTCTCGGTCCACCAGCCGGGCGACTGGAGGCTGGGATTTGAACGCCAAGATCTTCTGGCCACGCTCCATGAGAGCAGGGACAGGAACATGGGGATGTCACGCTCAGTGTCAAAGAAAGGGTTGGGTGGATGCTGGCAGAGCACTGAGTCTGGCCGCTGGGATAAAGTAAATTCAAACTTTCTTTCACAAGGTTCCTACGCCTGGGCAGAACTCTGTGCTGTTCCTGGGGGAATCCCAGCCAGGCTGACCACCAAATTCCAGACCGCCCCCAGGTGGTGGCGCATGCGGTCAGGCACTGGGCTTGTCCAGAGAATCATTCATTCCATCTGCCACATCGCTAACTCCCAGTTAAAGCTGTGCTTCCCTGGTCTTCATTCTTTATCATCTTTGTGAGAATTAGAGACGTGAGTGCACGTGGATGACACTGAAATTTGTGGGTCCCACTGCCACCCAGGACTCTGGAACCTGTGATCATTTGGCTTCCCCAGAGGAAAAAGCGACGGTAACCAGACCATGGTTACGTTTAAAAGAAGCTTCCTCCTCCACACTCATTTCTTGGGTCAAGAGGAAATGGGGGAAGAAGCACAGAAAGAAAGGAAAAGGAGGACGATGCCAAGAAGCCACCAGACAGGCAGGCAGGAGCACACGGAGCCGAGAAAGCAGGGAGGGGGTTGGGGAGGGCAGCCCTGAGGACCACAGGTCCAAGCAGAGGCAGGCAGATGCCACCGACCGACACAGCTTTTGCCAGCCCTGCCGCTGCGGGGTGTCCGAGGGGCTGGCACCCACGGGTCCCTCCCGGACAGATGACACAGCAGGGGCGAGGAGGGGGCGGCAAGCTCACACTCACCTCTGACCTCTCCCGGTGTGTGCTCACGGACTCCACGTTCAGGTAGATGGATTCTACTCGGCAACCTGGGTAAAGCCGGGGACAGGTCAGCTTCGGTTAAAGGGGGACCTGAGCTCACACCCACGCCCGGCCCACCCAGGGGGGACCAGTCTCGGTGGGGCTGGGTCCCCACACTTACCATAAGCGATGGGAGTCAGCTTCAAGACAGCGTGAAGTGGGCACTTCAGATAGGGCATCTCCTCTGAAAACGACAGAAGGGCCCATGGTGAGATGGGAGACTGGAGGGTGGCCATGCCCAGGCCCCTCACCAGAGCCTGTGCCACAGATGCCTGGCTAGGCAGGTGTATGGCCCCTGCCCCCGCCCCCGGCCCTGGTGCCGGTGGCAGGCGGCGCTGCTAAGACACCCAGAAGAACATGATCAGCGCTAAACCAAAGCCTCACGCAATGAGCTGGAGTAAGAGCGTCATTCCCCAAACACTTTAGGGGTCGGGATCCCGCTGGCCCGTAGGCAGACACACGAGTGTTTAGAGGTTGCTGGGCTGGGAGCCCCTGAGAGGTGGGTTGCCCCCTGCCCAAAGACGCACTGCCCCTGAGATGTGGAGAGACAGGGAGGCTGGGTTTCTTGAGGTCATTAAGCCCACCCAGCTTCAAACTGCTCTGATATCCTCTGGGGGCTGCACGGAAACACCTGGAGGGGGCTACCCCAGGGGCCCTGCCTCCTCGTGGAGGGGCTGGGACCAGCTCCCAACCCCGCCCTCCCCCAGGAGAGGGCGCGCTGCGGGCCAGGCACCTGCGCTCTTGTCGAGGAAGTAGGCCAGGAGGCAGCGCAGGACGGCCTGGTGGCAGATGACCAGCACGTTTTCCTGCCGCTCTAGTTCCATGATGACCGGCTCCAAGCGCTGCACCAGGTCCTGGTAGGACTGCAGGGCGGAGGGAGAAGGGGACACTGAGCTGGAGCAGAAGCCGGGCAGCCCTGGCCACACCCTGCCCATTGTTATAAACCAGAGACCACGCTGGGCACCCCGGGCCACGCCCTCCGGTCGTTATAAACCAGAGACCACGCCGGGCACCCCCGGCCACGCCCCGCCCATTGTTATAAACCAGGAACCACGCCGGGCACCCCCGGCCACGTCCTCCCGTCGTTATAAACCAGAGACCACGCCATCCGTCCTGCATCAGCCCACCACCCGCGTGCTGGTCCTGCATCCACCCCGGCCCCGGGGGACCCACACCACTGCCCTCTCCCTGCTCCTTCCTGACCCCTACCCTCCCCCGGGAAATGGAGCCCTGACACACAGCACAGCACGAAGGAGCCTGAGCACACTACACAGAGTGACGTCTGAGCGTGTGATTCCATTGACGTGAAACGTCCAGAACAGACAACTCGAGAGACAGAACACAGACTCAAAGAAGCCACGGGCCGGGGGACGGGAACTGGGACTGACTGCTGACAGGCTGGGGGTCTCTTTTGGGGCAATGGGGAAATGTTCTAGAATTAGTGATGATAGCTGCACAATACTGTGAATATACAAAAAAACCCACTGACGTGTACTTTGGCTAAAACAGTGACTTTTATATGATAGGAACTTTATCTCAGTAGGAGAAAATTGAAAAAGAAGGGGTGAACCTGTGACTTTCAAGACCACCACAACCCCTGGTCCCTCTCTCACTAAGGAAGTCCCAGGGAATGAGACCAGGGACAGTGCCCTGAGCTCCCGGGAACTGACGTGTGACAAACGCTGAGCAGAAGGACCACAGGCAGGAAGGACCCCTTCGGGGTGTCACCAGGACAAGCCTTCCGCAGACCTGAGAGCTCCGCCTGCACGGGACCCTCCGTGCAGAGCTCCAGGCAGCTGCTGGCTCAGCCCGAGGGCCTGCAGGGCCCAGGGGTCCCTCTGCCAGCATCCGTGGAGCCGGCACAAGGGACTTGCTGAACGCCTGTCATGATGCCCACAGTCAGCGGGGTCCTGCATCCAGTGCATCAGCAGCCAGGGCTGTTTCCCTTTCCTGAACTGTCATTTCCGTCACTGAAGAAACACCTCTGTCCCAGCTGCTGGGAAACACAGCAGTGCTTTCGTTGGAGCTGTGTGAGTGGGGAGGACTCTGTTCACCCGCGGATGGGCACGGGGCAGCGCAGCAAGGCGAACGCACAGGCCCTTCCTCCGCGGAGCCGCTCAGCCTCTCTGCGTCCCTGGCCTCGCCGGGTACCGCAGCCGCGGCAGGACCAGCGCTAGCTCCTCAGCCGCAGCCCCGCCGCCCGCCCTTCAGCGGCCCAGCGCGCACGTACCTCCCCGGTAGGGTAGCGGTAGTAGTACTTGTCCTGCTCACGCAGCGCGTACTCCTCGGGGTAGGTGTCCTTGATCTCCTCGTAGGTCATCTCCTCACACACGCCCTGCAGGCACAGGCGGAGGTCGCTCGAGGGCGCAGCCCGCAGCCGCTGAGCTGGCCGCCAGCGTGGGAGGCTCGGGGGTCCCCCACAGCGCCTCGGGCAGAGGCCCCGGCCGGCACTCACCGCGTCGATCTCGTTGAGGGCCTTCCACTGCTCGTAAGGCAGCTGCAGGGCCTCGGCCGTCTGGATGGTGCTCTTCAGCTGGCTGGTCCACACCTTGAGGTCCTTCAGGTTCTGCTCCTCCACGAACTTGCTCAGGGCGTTGGCGAACTGGGGGGATGGGGTGAGAGGCGCGCACTTGGTCACAGGCTCCACCCGTCTGGGAGAGGAGGACCGAGCCCCTCTGGGAGGGCAAGGCTGTCCTCACTGCTGGGGAAGCGGGCCCTGCGCAGCCCTGAGGCTCCCCTGAGGCGTGCACACGTGTGAGTCAGTGTCTGGTTGGCATACGCAGACACACACAGGGATTCGCACAAGTACACAGAAAGGCACCGATACATACATGAGGACACACACATAAACAGAGGAACACACAGACACACACAGGGACACAGACACACAGAGGAACACACAGACACAGCACCTGTACACACAGGGACACAGAGATACACACAGAAGAACACAGACACATACACAGAGGAACACACACAGACACAAGGACACGTATACACACAGGGACACATAGACACACACAGAAGAACACACAGAAGAACACAGACACATACACAGAGGAACACACACAAGGACACGTGTACACACAAGGACACAGAGACACACACAGAAGAACACAGACACATACCCAGAGGAACACACACAGACACAAGGACACGTGTACACACAAGGACACAGAGACACACACAGAAGAACACAGACACATACCCAGAGGACACACACAGACACAAGGACACGTGTACACACAGGGACACAGAGATACACACAGAAGAACACAGACACATACACAGAGGAACACACACAGACACAAGGACACGTGTACACACAGGGACACATAGACACACACAGAAGAACACAGACACATACACAGAGGAACACACACAAGGACACGTGTACACACAAGGACACAGAGACACACACAGAAGAACACAGACACATACACAGAGGAACACACACAAGGACACGTGTACACACAAGGACACAGAGACACACACAGAAGAACACAGACACATACCCAGAGGAACACACACAGACACAAGGACACGTGTACACACAAGGACACAGAGACACACACAGAAGAACACAGACACATACCCAGAGGAACACACACAGACACAAGGACACGTGTACACACAAGGACACAGAGACACACACAGAAGAACACAGACACATACCCAGAGGAACACACACAGACACAAGGACACGTGTACACACAAGGACACAGAGACACACACAAAAGAACACAGACACATACCCAGAGGAACACACACAGACACAAGGACACGTGTACACACAAGGACACAGAGACACACACAGAAGAACACAGACACATACCCAGAGGAACACACACAGACACAAGGACACATGTACACACAAGGACACATAGACACACACAGAAGAACACAGACACATACACAGAGGAACACACACAGACACACAAGGGCACAGATATGTACACAGGACACATACGCACAGGGACGCTTTCCACCAAGCCCCTGCTTCCCCTACCTTCCTGCCCCGGCTGGACAAGCCCGAGTCGCCCCCGATCTTGCCCTGGAGGTTGTGCTCGCTCTCGCCATGCCGGCACAGGTAGATGGTGCGGGGCTGCACATGGATGTTCATCAGGTAGTACACGATGCGGCTCTGGATGTGATCCTGCACACGGTTCACCAGGAAGCGCCGGCCCACATCGATCACCTTAATCAGCGACAAGTCCCTGCAGGGGGGGCCGGCCTGTCAGACTCGGCTGGCGCAGCCCAGCCCCACCAGGGAGACTCGGCTTCCACCACACCACAGCGTCACTCCAGGGAGGCACAGACCGAGCCTTTCTGCTCCGAGAGTCAGGGGGGTCTGAGTCTGCAATTCCCACAGCAGAGTGGGGCTAGAGGGCCTCCCAGAGGATAGGAGAGAGAAAAGCAAGAGGATTGAAAGGAAAATAAGGGGAAAGAGCAAAGGACGGAGAGAGACGGGAGAGACAGGGCTCAGAAACTCACTTTGCACACAGCAGCAGCACACGGGGCCTACGATAGTTATACCGAATATATCACTAAGGATTTTTTTTTTTGAGACATTTAAAAAGAGTGTATAAAAGTATCCATGAGCAAACGCTTCATGGGAATATTATTCATCAGGAATAATATTCACAGCCCTGAAGCAGGTGGTTCAGTCACTGCTCAGGAATTACCTGTCACATTTATCAGGGTCGAGGGGCTGGTAACTGGCCTCATAGCAGTTAATTCTCTTCATGAAGTCGTCCATAGCTTCTGCGGAGTTGCAATCTTTGTAATCCGGGCTAGAGATTTTCACTTCCTGTAACACCACAAAGAGGCAGCTGATGAATCACGCTGGAGGGCTTTCTGCTTAGAATGAGCAGGATTTGGGGCTTGCAAATTGGGAAAGGCATGGATGGGCTCAGAATGATGATGACCTGACCCACTGTTCTAAGAGGAAAAACAAAAAGAGATATGGCTGAGCGTTGAGTCGCAGCCTGATGATTCCATGGGGAGGGCACCCATGGTAAGGCAAGGACAGGAAACCCAGAGGATTCTTTTTAAGTTTTTTTTTTCTTTTTATGTAGACCATTTTAAAAGTCTTTACTGAATTTGTGACCATATTGCTTCTGTTTTATGTTTTGGTTTTCTGTCCGGGATTTCAGATCTTAGGTCCCCAACCAGGGAACAAACCCACATTCCCTGCATCGGAAGGCGAAGTCTTACCCACTGGACTGCCATGGAAGTCCTACCCCAGGTGGATTCTAATAAATCCCTCTGAATAGGCCCCGATTCAGGATCATTCCAGTAGCCAGGTCACCACTAGACAACCTGGTCTTCAGTCTCCCTGAGTCCCACATAAGCACCTACCCAGAGGAGGCTGCCTGTCAGCAAAGGTGCCCCAGGGGGTGCTGGCAATGCCCCGCCACTGTGGGTACCCTCCAGGTGGAATCGTCGGGTTCCTCCTGCACTGCTCACAGGCGGGGTGGTACCCCCTTGTCATTGGTCCCCAGTGGATGCTTCTCTACCTGGTCCCGACCAAGGCTCGCTTTCATGGGACAGAGACAGAGGAGAAATGCCCCTCGGGCCTGCCATCCTCTAAAACTGAACAAGCCTGAGAAACCTGGCCGATTTCAGGGAAACTCAGAATCTGTTCACACGTGCTCTCTTCTTCCTCAACAATGACCACAGCCATGAAAGACAGGCGGGCACACTGCAAAAATCCAACTTCGGTGGGGAATTCGTGTTTCACTGGGGCAGTGTTTTAGTCCAGGAAGAGGAAAAAGTTCTGGAAGTGGACAGTGGGGATGGTTTCCCAACAGGGTGAATGTACCGAGTGTCATGGAACTGAACACTTAAAAATAGTCAAAGTGGTAACCATTTTTATTAGGTTGGCCAAAAAATTCATTCAGGTGTTTCCATATGATGTTACAGGAAAATCTGAAAACCGTTTTTGGCCAACCCAGCTATGCATGGAGAAGGAAATGGCAATCCACTCCAGTATTCTTGCCTGGAGAATCCCATGGACAGAGGAGCCTGGTAGGAGACAGTCCATGGGGTCACAAGAGTTGGACATGCGACTTAAGAGACTAAACCACCACCACCAAAGTTATGTATATTTTAACATAATTAAAAAAAAAAAAAAAACTCGGTTCACAGATCTCTTCTTCCAACACAGCCTCTTGCATAAAAAGCATGAGAGAAAAGTCTAAAAACTGCTAAGCAGCTCGGAGGCGTCATCAGAGACAGATTTCTGAACACGGAGGGTTGGGGAACAGGGATCCAGGGATTCACAGAGGACAAGATGGTGCATGAGCTTCTGGCCAAGTGAGTGTCAACTGCTCACCAGGGAAACAGTCGATCCTGCAGCTGCGCTCTGCTTCCCTACCCGGTGGAAATGTAGAACCAAACCAAAGAAATACAGCAAAAGCCTTTGTTTAGCCCAAGGCTACTTGTATTTCCTCATACTTTGAGCCTCCTCCTTTGGGGCCACTGAAACCAATCTGGACTGATTTTCCTACCATTTCAATAGCCCTTCCTGAAATATGAACTCATTGCTGAGAAATGCATGCAAATATTCCCACTGCCTTGGAGCAAAGGCCCACCACCAAAAACTAACAAACTCTCAGCATTCCTTTGAAGGACACACACTACATGGCCAAAGTCTGGCACTCCCTGTAGAAGGGTCCGACCAGCTTTTTGCTACAGGTAACATCTTACTCGGATGTATTTAAGCTGGAGAGAAAGTGACCTACAATAAGAGAAGGGGACTTCCAGTGAAGTCTTCACGATAACCTTTTCTGTTTACAGTTTATTGTTATCAAGTACAATTTAAGAAGACATCAAATTAAGCTGCCAAGTACCCTCAATTTACCCAGGTAACCCTCCCCTTGACACAGCAAGAGAAGCAGGAAGACAGTTTTACCACTCCCATTTTTCCCAAATTTGGGAATTCTGCCCTCTGTCTGCAGGGTCCTATAGGTTGTTGTCAACACATGACCATGCTTACCTACTGGGAAAACGTACCGGCAAGAGACCAGCCTCCTGTCTCCATTTCCATCCTCCACCCTAAGCAGCCCCCTCACCCGTCAGCGGCCAAGGCTACTGCCACCAAAACAGTTTCCCACCAAAACTGAGGTCCTCGACTTCTCTCTTACGTCCAACAAAGAAAGCTTTCTGCCAACCACCTGAAGGGCCTTGCTAAGATCAATTCTGGGTCGCAGAATGTGTTTCTAAGTTAAGTCCTGCTCTGCACTTCTGACCCGCCTGATTCCCCGCAAGGCAAAATCAAACCGCCAGCTGGCAGAGCCAGCTCATTCTCAAAGTTCTACGGCTTCTCCTGGCTGACCCAGTCACCCTGTTCTCAGACTGCCATGCTCTGGGGGTCTTACCATGATATTGGAGGCAACGACTGTAGGGTCATCACACACAGACTCAATGAAAAACACCTGGAAGGAAACAAGACAGAAACGTTAGGAAACAACAAAGGCTATTGGGATCGCTGTAATGTCACCGCCACACTGGAGCAGGAAGGACCCCACACATAAATGCCCAAATACACAAGAAAGAACCAGCCATCAGTCTCTGCCCTCCCACCAATAGAGGATGCTCCCCTCCTCAGTCTCAGGAACCCCGTAGGGCCCCCACCAGGAAAGCCCAATCTGTAAGCAACAACACCTGGGCCGTGGCAGGGGAAGCCCAAGCGTGGAGCTCAGGTGCTCCAGACAAGGAACCAGTCAATCCCTGCGGGACCCCCTTGCTCCTGAGCGCACCGGGCCAAGACGAGAAATCAGGCTCACCTTGAAATCGTTTTCTTTGGCAAAATGGAGGATCATGTGTCTCCTCTCTCTAGTAGTATTGGTGGCATCGAAAACCTGGCCAGAGAAGAGAACCCGGTTGGCATTGAACAGTGTTTACTGCACCAGCAGAGGTCAGGTCTGCCACTTTCTGGGGCTCCAGGAGAAACTGCATCCTCCCAGGCCCCCCACGGCCTCTGTCCTGCGCTCAGGGACCAAAGGGGAGGCCGGGGTGGGAACAGTCCTTAAAGCAACACGCAGGGGAGGGCCACGGAGGGATACTGGCTTCGGGGGCCGCACCTCCCAGGTCCGATGGGCCGTGCCCCTCAGTCTGCCCCACCCACCAGCTTCCTCTTGGGTCCTGGGGCTACCCGCACCCCCTGCTTCCCTCATAGCTCAGGCCAGATGCCTGTCCCCGCCGGCGGCGTCCCCCCATGGCTCTGTCCACACGCCCCACCCTCCAGGGCACTGTCACGTGGCAGGAGGGGAGACGAGACTTATTCCCCAGACTTACTGCGATCTGGCCCCCCTCCTTCGTCAGGTAACTTTTGACATCTCTCAAGGCAGCCAGGGCACACTGCCTGCAACACGGAAAGAGACAGGTATATCAGAGTGGGTCCATCCTAGGGGACACCCAGGCACTACCACCCCCCCACAATGAGCAGGGTGACCTGCGACTCTGCCGCTAAAGTGTACAAGGTGGCTGAGACCACCAGGCCAGAGGCTCCCAGTCAGAGTCCCGCACATACGGCTGCAGCCCTTGGGGAGTGCTTGAGTGCGGCTGGCATGCCGAAAACTGCCCCTGGGAGCTTCCAAAAGACGGCTGCCCAAGTCCTGCCCACGGAAGCCCACTGTACCCATCCAGGTGGGGCTGGCACTGGGGCAGTGCCCCGCTCCCAGGTGACTCTCAGGTCACACTTGGGAGCCCTGGTCATTTTAGGCTAAAAAGGAAATCCTTTTCTGGGGTTAACAGACAATTTTGCAGGGAACGATTTAGCTCGTGCCGAGTGAGATGCTCTTGCTGGTTTGCATCATACCAGCGGGCGCAGGCTGCCTGGAAGCGGAGGACAGCGGTGAGGCTCAGAGGCCGAGAGGCTCACGTGCTGCACGTGGAGGAGCTGGCTGCCCCTCTCCCTCCCAGTCTAAGGCCACATAGCAGACAGAACACCCTGCACCCACAGCCGGGGCCTCACTTGCGGACTTTCATGGCCTCCTCGTTGTCAGGGCGGAAGAAGTTGTAGGAGCTGTACTGCTTCACGGCCTCCCGGCGGTACTCGCCCACGTTGAACACTGCGTGAAAAAGAACAGACCCTTCACTGACCATGCTGACCGCCAGAAAGATCTCCCAGGGCCAGGATCCCTCTTTCCAAAGAAGGAAACCAAGCTGGCACACGACTTGAATAAGATCCCAGGAAAGCCAGAAACCAGGCAGTGGGGGCTGTACATCCTGCACCTGCATCGCTTGATCCGGAAGGCAGCCAGGGTTCCCCAAGACCCAGCACTGCTCACAGTGCCCCTGATTCTCTGGGGTCGCCTCCCACAGCCCAACCTGGAAGCTAGCCTTTCAGGGCCGGGGCTGGAGGCTGAGCCTGAAAGCAGGTGGTGGCCACGTGTCTAGTAAAAACTGGGGCCATGATTCCCACCAACACGGTTGAGAGGGAGTGCGGACTCACATACATGGCTGGATCCACAGCAGCCACTTTGTATACCAGCAGCCCACGCCCAGGATGGGCACTGGGTGCTGATCGGGCAGTTTGTGTATGAAGCACTGTGCTGGGCACAGGTTGGAGTGGGGGTGGGGGTTGGGGCAGCAAATGTGAAAAATTAGTCCTCGTGCTAAAGACATTCCCCGTGTCAGTGGGAAGACCAGATAAAAAAATATAATCAATAGCACAGAAAGAGTACTTTAAGACAGCCAGTGGAGGAATGTCACAAACAAGGACTCGGGGAAGATCCGCACAGACTGGGGTGGTCAGAGAAGGCTTCCCGGAGGGGATGAGGGCTGAGCTGGGGAGGACACAGGGCAGGGAGAACCAGAGAGCAGCCAGTGAGCAGAGACTCCCATGCACACAGCAGGGCGTACATACAGGGTGGTGGGTGACACAGTGGAAAGGAAGGGGTGACCCCCCCCACTACAGGGAAAGCCCCTTAGAGTGGTCCCGCAAAGAGAGTTTCAGCAGCTGGAGAGGGAAAGGCCGTTCTTTTCTGGGGGGATTGGGGTCGTGGCAAGTAGAGTGTATCCCCAGTGTGACAGCTCCGGCTTGGGCTGCAGCCTCACCTTTCGTGGGGACACCAATCCAGTTGAGGTAGCGGGTTAGCTTCTTGGAGATGTAGGTCTTCCCCCGGGCAGGAAGCCCCACCATGACAATCACTGTCGGGGAGTTGGTGAGCTTTGGCCCACAGGCTGGGGAGAAACAACACAAGGGCCATGAATAAAGCAGCCAGCGCTGCCCACAATGGGCCTTAAAGAATCCCATGGAAACGCAGCTTTCATTCCCACCTGGAAGCCCCTGCACTTTACAATCCAGCAGGACTGGGCCCCCGACAGCCAGAGCCCTTGGTCACACGGCTCCCTCTTGCTCTGAGGTCCTCATGGCAGGGACCCCAAATTCCCAGCCTGACACCAAAGGGCCCCAAACCTAGCCAGAAAATGATGACTAACCCCAGAGGGGAAAGTAGCCCTGGGGTGTAAGGAAGGGACTTTCCTGCACCAATAAGGGTGAGGTCATCAGTAGGAGAGGCTGTCTCAGATGCAAGGTAACAGGTAAATAGAGGTGGCAGGTAAGAGCCCCGGGAGGTGGGGCTCCAGCAGCCAAATTACAGATAAATTTCTGCACCTCCACGCACGTGGTCTGCATGGCCTTCCTAAAAAAGATTATTTTTAAAAGGCAATTTTCACAGTAAGAGTTTATGAAATGGGAGTCGGTCAGGGACCAAGAAGCTGACCCCACAAATTCCACTGCCCGTGCCTGCTCCTCCTTGTCCAAGTTCTGGCTGCCGCCAAGTCACAAGGGCCCCAAGCAGGGCTCCCAGAAACCCAGAGGGTCTTGCCTGTGCAGCCTCTCCTGGCTTCTCACCCATGTTCCTTGGAATCTCAACAAAACTCCAGGGAGAGAGGTTTTCACTAGGTTTGTAGAAAGCAGCCCAAAGAACCCTGCTTTGGACATTCCAGATGCAATGTTTCCTGAGAGTCTCTGGCATCAGGTGAGAAGTGCTCATGAGCCCAGGACCGCCCATGTGGGGCAGAAACCGGCCTCCTGCCCGCTCCCCACCCAGCAGCGTGTGAGGCGCTCACTGACCACCATGCAGCCCCGCTCCCCGGGCTCCAGCTACAGTGCAGACCAAGCGACTCAGACTGCACTATGGAATCTAGGTTCTTTCCTTCTAAACAGGCGAGTGTCAGATGGGAGGGTTGGGGGCCACCAGGCCGCCGACAGCACAAGCTTGTGTATACCCCTCCTCTCAATCTGGACACCCCAGCACAGCCCCATGATGCTGGGCCTGGTGGCCAAGCACCAGCCACGATGCTTAGGTTCTGCCTCTGGGACCTGCAGCCTAGGGACACGGGGCAGCAAGCGCCACACATGGACACTGTTTCTCCTTTCATGTTTCTAGACTGTCAGGGACAATCTGCAGGAGAGCCAGGAAGAGGAGGAAAGGCTGTCAGGAGGCCAAGGGACACTCAGGAGCCACAGACACCCTTGGCTGGGATTCCCCAGCACCCAGGGGCTGGGAACAAACAGGCTCCTAGAAAACAGAGGTGTCTCGTCCTGTGTGACCACGGGACTGGGGCAAAGATGCACCAGGGGACTTTCTGGAGTCCCTGAGGGGCAAGCGGAGAAAGCTGATAGCCTCCTCAGAGACCAGTGAGAACAGAAGACACACCTATCAGCATGTGACAGCTACAGATGACACACAAGAAAGTGAAAGTGTCCTTGCTTGCACCCGGAAACACCCGCTCTGCTGATCCTTCCCCCAACCCATTGGTTTTCCCCTGGTCTTATCTGATATCCCCACCGTGTCTGCTCCCAGGAGCATCAACACACACACACACTCATACACACACACACACACACTCTTGGCTGTGCACATGCATGCAATACTTTTGTTGGACTCATGCCAAGGAAGCAGAGGCAGATGCTGACTGATTTATCAAATAGGGGATTACTTCTATATCCACTAATCGTATGTGCAAATCTCCTCTGGCAATAGATACTTTGGGAGGAAAAAACAAAACCCATAAAGACATGGCAGCATAAATACCTTAAACCCAAAATTCAAGCTGAATCTCAAAACCAAATAAACCATCCCTTGCTTGTCTGGAGAAGCAGAAGTCATTCCTTGAGTCCTTTGGCTTCTTGCACGAGATTCAAAGAGCCGCCAAAGGTGTCTGCTGCCGCCCATCCGCCCAGGTGCTCAGGGGTCCCCGAAATGACAAAACCTTACCCTCCCTCCTCTTTGTTAAACTCACAGCACATCTCAAGTGCTTTCCTGGTCCCATAATCTCCTGCCTCTGTCTCAATTCCACTTTGAACCTCTTTTTCTCTACTGACCTTTTTAACACTCCCACCTCTCGTACCTTCCTCCCTGGAGCCCTGCCTTTTCATCTTCCTCTCCAATAGCTCAGGAATAGGGAAGATAAGTGTATAGCTTAACGCTAGGTTTTCCCCAAAGTACTTGCATGTAAGGGGATATACCGAGGTTAGAGGTAAAGAAGCAACAGTCTGAAGTCCCTGGAAAGGGGCTGCATTGGCAGATTCCAATTCCAGTCCTGCACCCTGACTGAGCAGCTAACCTCTCTGATTCACATTTTCCACTGCCTCAAGCAGGCAGGACTGCTGTCCTAGCTTACCATACTGATGCCATACTGCAGGCTCAGAAAATAAAAAAACCGATGGAAGACACTTTGCCATTGCTCCTGTAGGCTTCCCTGGTGGCTCAGCAGTAAAGAATCTGCCTGCAATGCAGGAGCAACAGGAGACACAGGTTCGATCCCTGGGTCAGGAAGATCCCCTGGAGAAGGGCATGGCAACCCACTCCAATATTCTTGCCTGGAGAATCCCATGGACAGAGGAGCCTGGTGGGCTACAGTCCATGGGGTCGCAAAGAGTTAGACATGACTGAAGTGACTTAGCACGCACATACTGCACCTCCTGTAAACTTCCTGCCACCCCGAAATGTTAACCTCAAAAGATGCCACGTCACTCATGCTCTTCTCTTCTAAGTAGGTAGTCAGGCTTCAACACCAAGTTTCAGGGGAACTCATGGAAGACAGACGGGTGAGCTGCAGATGTAGACCAGGCCAGTGCCCAGCGGGCCTCATGCAAATTCCACAGCAGAGTGTCTATGGTAACCATGGCAACCTGCTCCCCCATCGCTGCCAGGCAAGGGCAAACGACACCACCTGAAAAGGGCTCTCTGGGTAACAGGACCACACACTCCACCCTGGGAGAATGGAAGGTAGCCCCAGAAAGCCACGGCAGACACCTGACTGTGGTCTATTGGACACAAACTTTCTCCTGGGATCATTTCAGCCCAGAGAGTCCGCCTGGTCCCGTGTTAGGAATCGACAGGGAAGTGAGCTTGCCCCAGGGGGATGGCAGGGGTGGGGGCGGTGAGGTGGGCCGAGGCTCTGCAGGGTGGGGAGACCCCAGCTCAGCAAAACCTCTTTCCTAAACTCTTCTGGACTGTGCAGTGGATGTTGCACTCATTCATTGCTTTGCACGCACATTTTAATTCAATGCCTAATTCTCGTCCAGAGAATGGCCCTCCCACCCCAACAGGCTCTCTGCCAGCAAGGGAGGGAGGGGCATTTCAGGGAATCAGTTGACAACGCAGGAGCACGGTGGCTGAGAGGGCCCGGAGCCAGGAGAGTTCAAAGCCAGCACTGCCTCAGGTCCCGGACGAGTTACCAAGACTTTCGGAGTCTTGGTTTTCCCTGTCTGTGAAATGCACGGATGTTTCACAAAGGTTCCTGGAGGGTGAAGCAGAAGGTAACGTGTAGGATACTTGCTATGGTAGCCTCCATCAGCCATTGGGGCTTCCTTCCATTAAGGCCAGACACGAGGGAACCAGGACCCACAAGTGAAGGAGGTCCCCTGCATAAGCGGTGAGGGACAGACCTGGGGTTCACCTTGGTCCTTCTCACCTGAAACCCCTGAAGTGCTCCTTCCTCAAAAAGTGGTTCTCAACCCGCGACTGAACCTAAAAAGCTTTTAAAACCAGGATGCACAGGCTGCACCTGTAGCAATTCTAACTTGGAGAGGGGGTACCAGCGTGCATTTTTTCCAAAGTCCCCCCCACATGATTTAAATGTGAAGCCAGGGCTGAGAATCACGACTGCAGATTACAGTGGCTGCCCACATGATAAGGTCTGTAAGGTTTCCCCGATCTTCCGTCTTTGAGCCGGAAAACCATCAATGGGGCTAAAGCCTCTGTGAGATGAAACCTCTCAGCAGACAGTACATAACCTGCTTCACAGATGAGGAAAGCGGGTTCTGAGTAGAGAAATGATACATGAGTTGGGACCTGCACACATAACTCTTTCCGTGATGAGAAAAAGGATCACTAGTTCTCGCCAGTCGAGAGTCTACTTCCTTGTCCATTCAGCTGATTCACCAAGTCGGTAAGTCTCCCTGAATTACAGTCTGCATTTGAAGGAAGCGGCAGGATTTGTAAGAAGCATTTACCACCATGAAGTTGTAGCAACCAGGCTCTGAAATGATGGGCTTCAGAGGTGGAAGTGCCACCAAATGAATCAATTTGGGGCTTCCTGTGGCTGTTTAACCGTTCCTTACAGATCCACAGTCGTGTTTTCTGTGTCCTCTGTTAGTTAACACATCTCAGACGGGTCTGCTGTGACCCCCACTAGGACAGCACTTAGAAAGACTGGAACAGGTTCAGGAGGGAGAAAAATCCACCCAGTTCCCAATGCCATTAAAGAAGGGGGGAGGGGCAGGGAATGGGAAAGATGCCAGGAAGAGATACCCTCTCTCCACGATGGGAGGAGACAAATGTGACCATATAAACCCAGAAAGACACTGTTACTTAAAATAACGGCATGCAAGCAATAAATACCCAGGGTGCAGATAATCTTCTAAGAAAAAATGTAACCCCACAGCCACACACAGGGATTGCAGGAGTGGGCGGAGACAAGGGACTTAATCCATCAGCTTTAGCAAACCACCCCACCACCAGCCCCCCACCCATCAAGCTGCAAATTGTTCCGATAGGGATTTTCAGGCAAATATCTCATCTGCGTGTGAGACGTGCAGGCTGATAGGAACTAATGGATGGATCTCTGAAGCCCTGAAGAAAAGCGTGGCCACACACTTGTGTCTGTCAGAATCACTCAACAAGCGGATGCCAGCCCGCTCAGAGTCCCCCCTCCCACCCCGCCCTGCTGTGGCCAGACCTCCCAGTCCTCACCCCACCGTGAACCCCAGAGGACATGAACCCCAGAGGACGACTAAATGTGAGTGTGCATTTCTGTGTGCACACATACACCTACAGGTGTTGAGAGAACCAATGTATATTTGTGTGGCCCAGTGTATCAAGTGTTCTTTTATCAGCATCTTTTATTCAAAAGTCAAAAAGGGGTGGGGCTCCTTCTGTATCTCCCTCCTGATTTCAGGTGGGGCATTTCTCACCACCACCAAGTTTTACAGAAATATAACCAGATCGCGGTCAGCCTGTTCAGTGGGCTATTTAAGAGCATACCTGAAAGGGCTGGGGAGCAAGACACCTGTAAGGTTCCCCAGAACCCAGCTACCTTGCAAAGAAGCCTAGTTGTCTTTCTGTGGCCGGCTGGACCTGAGGGATCAAGCTGGTGGAGGAGCACTCTACTCTACCCCACCCCTGCCAGCATGGGGAGCACCTTGCCAGGCTCCCATCACCAGGATGTCCTAGGAGCACCCCAGGGCCAACACTCCTCACCTCCTGGGGCAGGTCTGAGGACGGGGAGGTAATTCACACCTGGGCAAAACCTGGGGAGAGGAGCTGTCACTGCGGCCTTGGTGACCAGCCCCTGAGAAATGTGATGGCAGAGAAGGCCCACGGGCCACCTAGCTCGGGGGATGCCTTGAAGCCACTTGGGAGGGTTTGCACCTGGGAGCCAGTGTTTACCTCTCAGGCATTCTGATCTCACCTGACCTGGAGCAAAATGCTCACCACTGTCTCAGCCTGTCCACCTGACAGGCCCCTTGGTGATTTTGCTGGTTCCTCTGGAACCACCCTTTTAAGAGGTGGCTCTCTCCGTGGCGGGGGACAGAGCCCAAGGTAAACCTTCCCAAAGCCTTTATGAGCCAAGACCCAACAGGGCGGGAAGGTGAACTGTCAGCAAACTCCAAGTCCAGAGAGAGAGAGAGAGAGTGTGTGTGTGTGTGTGTGTGTGTGCCCGCGCGCGCCGGCTCGCACACGTGGGAAATGCTGCCAACTGTGTAGTCCCCACCCGAAGACCCTCCCCAAAACGTGCACAAAGGCTGAGTTCCAGACAACTCTCCACGCCCCTGGCACAGAGGGTAGAGGGGGGCACCGGGAAAGGAAGAGAGGAGGGAAGCAGAGAGCAGTAAAGACGGCGAAGGGAGAGGGGAAAAAAGAGAACTAAAGATAGGAGATTAGAAATACATAGAAAGAAGGAGAAAAAGATAAGACGATGTAAATACATAAAGAAAGAGAAACACAGAGACGAAGGATGGAGTGGGGGTGGAAGCAAAGAGAGGTTGAGAGAGGAGAGAGAAACACGCGGTGGGGAAGAGGAGGTGGAAAGCGGAGAAAAGGAGGCGGGAGGGAAGGAGGGGAAGAGAGGAGAGCGGAGGTAGCGATCGACACAGAACGGCGGCTGGGACCCTAGGAGGCGCGGCGGGCGCCCCGGAGAGGGGCCGGGGCCGCGGGACACGCCGGCGTCCCTTCCCAAGCGTCCCCGAAACGGAGGTTCCCGGCGGCGCCCGGCGCTTCCCGCTCAGCTCGCGCGCCGTTTCCGGGTCCCTCTGCGCTCTCCGCGCGAGCCGAGCCGAGCGGAGCCCCCACGGAGCCCTCGAGCCAGGCCACAGCGCCCCCGACGCCGGCCAGGGGAGGCGCAGCGCCGGCGCCGTGCCCGCCCCGCGCCGGAGCTGGTGGGGAGGAACAGGGGGCGCCCGGGCCGGGACGCGGGGACGGCGCGGAGGGCGGCGCCCGGCCGGCTGAGCGCGCCGGAGGAGGGGAGCCGGCACAAAAGCGCCGGGCCGGCGCCCGCCACACAATGGCCTCTCTCCGCACACGGCGCGCCCTCCCCGGCCGCCCGGCCCCGCGCGCGTCTGCACTCACTTCTGGGCAGCGAGGGGCGGTGGTCGACCGGGATCCAGATCTTCTGCACCCGGCTCTGAGTCAGCTCCAAGGGCATCTTTCCAGCCGAGGCTCGGCGGCCCTCCACCCCTTCTGAAGAATTCAGACTTGGGGAGGAGAGCGGCCTGGCGACCCCCGAAACAAAGGGGGGCGAGGGTGCGTGCGCGAAAGCGCGGCTTTTTGGAAACGTGCTTTGTGCTAAATCACGGGCGCTCGCCTGGGGCGCAAGGCTCCCCAAGCGCTGCGAGAGGGACGCGGGGCTGGGGAGGCACCCACGGCTTCCGCGGGGCTGGGATGCTCCGAGCGCAGTGACAGCCACGGTCCTCTTCCGCCGGCTAAAGCCCGTGCGGTGCTCGCCCGCTGGCCTCCTCTCCGGCTCTGCTGGATGCCCAGCGCGCCGCCCCGGCTTTTAAGACAGCCACGCACACGTCAGCCCTGGGGCGGGGACGCATTCCTCGGGTTCCAGCCCCCTTTCACGTGGAAGGAGAGTGGCCCAGCCTGCTGGCGCCCCCTGCAGACCGGCGACGCCGACTCAGATAACGCCCTAAAGAAGCCCTGGCTGAAGGTGCCACTTCGTGAGCCTCCTCCTGTCATCCCCTAAAAACGCCCCGCACAGCTTCCCAGAATAACCACTGCAGCTGTGCTGGGAGGAGAGAAACAGCACCGTCCAGTGTGGTCCGTGGAGCCCTGCAAGCGAATCACCTGGAATGCTTATTGCATCCTAAAGACTCGGCCTCTTTGGGAATGGGACCCAGATACTGTGCATTTTTTAAAATATAAATTTATTTATTTTAATTGGAGGCTAATTACTTTATGCATTCCGGGCCAGGCACGGTCACGGTGAAGACAGGGGTTTCGGGTTAAAGGTTGGGAGAAAGTTAAGAGGGGACGGGGGTGTGCGTCTCTGCTACCCTAGAGAGAGGCCAGAAGGTCGCTGAGAGCGCCTGTGGGGTCACTCCTTGCCGGAATTGCTCCCTAATAATATCCGTGAGTCTCAGCCGCCACGGCCCTGGAGCCACCCCAGGGGAGGGGGCTTCCTTGGCCCTTGGTCCTCACTCTGCGCAATTTCCTGAATTCCTTAGAAACCCTGACCTGTGCTGAACACTTCTCCCCAAAAGCCAGAGCCTAAGACCTGGAACCCGGGGTCCCCGGAATGGTGGGCACAAGGAGGGGGCTGGACCAAACTGGAACGTGGCATCTTGGTTTTCACGGTCACCGTTTACAATATTTTCGATATACTTTTATTTCTTCTAGTAGAAGAGTAAATGAACCTCGATCCTATTCTGATCTGAAATTGATTACCTGACTGAAAGTCCGGAATAACTATTGGGAGGCGGCACCTTGATTGTGCAAACCCCTAAAATTCGTGCCATTTACCCGCACAGCCCTACTGCACGTCTTCCTCGCCAATTTTTGCTGTGTGTGTCCCTCCGTTCCAGGGTTCCCGGGGCTTTGCATCAGCTGGGGACATGTGGCAGTCGTGAGGTCAGGTCCGTGGCCGCCCTGTGAAAATCTGGGGTGCGGGGAGCGGGGGGATGCCTCCCTCGCAGAGCATTCACTTGGATGTGATTTTGGCACGCGACGCCTCGGTGAGCAGCGCTGCGCTGCACAGGCGCATCCCTCCGCTGGGGCTGCGCGGTGATTGGAAGGAGGCGGCGCTCGCCGAAACCCACACTGCCGCGGAACAGTCTGCGCAGAGGCTGCCACACGTCGCTCACGTACCGCATGGCTCGGCTGGGAAGGCGCCCGCTCCCTGGCGGCAGGCAAGCCGCTCCTGCCTGCCCGCCCCGCCCCGCCGCGCCTCCCCCTTCCTCGCACCCCAGCTCGCCCGGAGGCAGGAGCTCCGAACCATCCCCCAGCCCGACGCCCACCCCCATGTTGGGCACTCCCCAAGTCCAGGCAGCCCCCTCCTTCAGCCCGCCGGGGGTCGCAGAGCGTCCAGCGCTACCCACCGTGTGGGGACGTACCCTCAACACCCCTCCCTTCGCGCACCGACCCCCACTGCAGGATCCTCACCGAGCCCAAGCATCCTCACTTTCCGCCACCCTAGACCGCCCAGGGGTCCGGATCTCCCATTGTCGTCCACCGGGGGGTACCCTCGACCCCTTCGCCCCTGCACCCCGATCCCCACTAGGGGCACCCCACTCGCTTGGACGTCCCCCACTCTCCCCGCTCCCCAGCCCGGGGAGGAGCGTCGCCCACCGAAACAGCGCCCTTGACCGCCTCCCCCCGCCCCGCCCCCCTCCTCCCTTCCTCCGCTTTGCTGACTGCCTGGTTTCGGAGCTTGGGCAGCTGTTCAGAAACCCGAGTGCGTTGCATTCGGACTTGTTTTTCTGCACTGGGAGCAAATGCCAGAGATGACACCCTAGATCGCCCCAGGGAGAGCCCCACTCCACTCCAGAAATAAGAGCGGGCTGACCCAAAGAGGAAAACAGCGGGGAGGGCGCACCGGCGGCCTGCCCCCAGCTGCTTGGGTCCGGGGCGGCTCGGCTGCACCCCTGCATGTTTGCACACTCGTCTCTCCCTGAGGACTTAGGGTACCTGTGTGCCTGCTATTGCCCACCGATTCTTTTTTGCACAGGCTGAAGGACAGGGCAAGGCTGGGGTGGCATTCTTCCACCCTCCAAGCTTACAGGCGACTGTGTGTTTCCGAGCAGGCCACAGAAGTGAACTGACAGTGTATCTTTAATTTCCCCGTCTGGATCACGTGTCTGACCAGGGCCCAGCTCGGCGGGCACAGGTAGTGACAGTCCTCAGAGCTTCTAGCTGAGCACTCACCACCCAGACCTGGCGCCTTCACTGCCTGGGTGTCCATAATGCCTTAGAGCAGAGACTGAGTTCTAGCTCATCATCACCTCCCTCACTTGATGCAGGCCAGCAAAGGAAGTTTCGAGTAATCCTTCTCCCACTTCTTATATATAAGTGCAAAGAAACTGGGAGAGAGTGAGGGACTAGGTCGAATTCACACTTTAAAAATAAGGCTGGGGTGGGGTGTGGGGGTGGGGGCGGCGGTGTGGGTCATGAGACATCCAGACCTGGAGCAGTCCTCGAAGTCCCCCCAGTGCGGTACATCAGGGTAGTGTTCTTCTGGAAGATAACGTTGCTCCTCTGCAAGTCCATTTACACACAAGCCTAGCGTATCTGAACTCCAGAATGGACTGGTCCAGAGGCAACTGGTTTAGACATCCACCTGTTTCCCTAGTTCTGCTAACAACCTTATCTATATCCAGTCATCCATGGCTTTGACCCACCCCCAAATCTGGCGATCAGGGATGCCGTCCTTCAGAAAAGGCAGCAGAGAATGTAAAAATCCCTCTAATCCGATGATATTTTTACAAACAGGACAGCTTCAAGGATTGGGGGGGGGGGGAGGGGTGTAGAATTTTATGACCCATGGTCTACAAGGAATCGTCCAGATTATCCAATCATCCTTTTAAATGAGCAAAGTGAAGTTTAGACATTAGAGGAGTCAGAACCAGGCCAAAGGTCAAGGACCACAGCCAATTAGGAACTTTTTTCCCTTACTTGACATAGACATTTCCCCGGGGACTTGTGATGGCCACAGCCTGACACCAGGGTGCTGAGCAGAGTGATGATGAGGGGAGTAGAGTGCATTGACTCAGATTGTCTCACCCAGAACACAGCTGAGAAAGCCCTTCATGTGTGGTATGGCCTATTGTGGTGCTTCTTTATAGAGGAGAATTCCTTTGCTGGGTCCAGACTCAGTGGGAGTGGTGGGGCTGGGTTTTCTCCATGACCTCTCGCTTCTTGGTTCCCTCTGCCAGCTAAGGTCATCTAACTACCCCCCAACCCCCCCCCCACTACCACCACCCCAGACACTCCTGTAACTACAGCAAAAAAGCAACCCCATTTGCACAATGGTGAGCCACTGAACCAGATGTAAACACTGAAATGGTGCTAGAACCCACCTTCTCCCCAGCAAGAGGAGACAGAACAAGCCCTGGCAGGTGGTGAGCAATCAGATATTGCTAATTAGACACAAAGTGTCGTCATTTGCTCCTGCGAACAATCCAGTGTCTGAGAGAGTGAAGAGAGACACCAAATAAGACTGAAATCAGCCCTTACCTCACCAACCATCCAAAGAAAGGGAGAGGACTTAAAAAAAAAAATATATATATATATATATAAAATGTCACTCATACATGAATAGGAACACAAATACAGAGATCCACATGATGCAACATCAACGAGCTGAAAACCCAGTTCAAAACCTGCACATGGAGGTTTATAGCAGCTTCATTCAGCATCGCCCAAAGGTGGAGGCAGCCAATATGTCCATCAGCAGGTGAAAGGATAAATAAACCGTGATGCCTCCAGACAATGGGGTATTATTTACTGCCAAAAAGAAAAGAGCTGTCAAGTCATGACAAAGACATGGAGGAACGGTAAGTACATATTCCTAAGTGAAAGAAGTTAATCTGAAAAGGGCTACAGACTATGGTTCCAACTCTATGAAATTCTGGAAAAGGTACAATTACAGTAAAAAGATGAATGGTTGCCAGGGGTTAGGGAAGAAAGAGTGATAAACAGGTAAAGTACAAGGGATTTTTAGGGCAGTTACACTGCTCTGCATATTACAGTGATGGATATGTGTCTTTATATATCTGTCCAAACTCATTTAATATACAACACCAGGAGTGAACCCACAGTAAACGGTGGACTTTGGGTGACGATAACGCCTGCCACTGCAGGAGACACAGGAGGTTGGGAAGATCCCCTGGGGGAGGAAATGGCAACCCACTGCAGTATTCCTGCCTGGGAGAATCCCATGAACAGAGAAGCCTGGCAGGCTACAGTCCATGGGGTACCAAAGAGTCAGACACGACTGCGCACACAACGGCAGCAGCAGACGTGTCCGTGTGGGTTCAGCCTCAGCAACCACGCGCCACCTG
Source organism: Bos mutus (assembly GCF_027580195.1). NCBI lineage: Eukaryota > Metazoa > Chordata > Mammalia > Artiodactyla > Bovidae > Bos > Bos mutus. The sequence continues at coordinate 5,856,939 of NC_091629.1, forward strand.
GTGAACAACGCTGATAACAGCGGACAGTGTGCACGGCTGGGGGTGGGGGTACCTGGAAAAAGCCTGTACCTTCCTCTCAATTTTGCTGTGAATCTAACACTGCTCTGAAAATAAAGTCCAGTTTTTAAAAATCATTTATTTTTCTACAAATGTCATATAGATGTTTCTCCAAATGAGGGGACTTACTCATCTCATTATGAGGTACCAGGACACTTAAATGTGGCCACAGCCTGGCTCTTGGTGAAGAGTCACAGCTGAAGTCCTACTGAACCAGCAAGTTTCCTTTCCTTCTGCCCAGCCCTTGTTCCTTCACTTCCTGCAGGCCTTTCCTCTTCTGAAGGCACACCCGTGACCTAGGGACCACACTCTTAAAACTGCCCTGGGTGTTTCAAGCAGGCATTGCATCAGGCTCCTGCTCTGAGAGTGTCTGACACTCCCTGCCAACCTCTTCACCCAATATCGAGACAGATGTTATGTGTGTGTGGAATCTGGAGAGATGGTACCGATGAACCTGTTTGCAGGGCAGCAATGGAGATGCAGACACAGAGAACAGACTTGTGGGGGGGGGGGACAAACTAAGAGAGTAGCATGCAAACAGATTCATTACCATATGTAAAATAGATAGCCAGCGACACAGAGAGCTCAACCCAGGGCCCTGCAACCACCTAGAGGGGTGGGATGGGGTGGGAGATGGGAGGGAGGTTCAAGAGGGACAGGACATTTGTATACCTGTGGCTGATTCATGTTGATGTGTGGCAGAAACCAGCACAATATTGTAAAGCAATTATCCTCCAATTAAAAGGTTTTAAAGCATTCCTCTGTGTGTGCTTTTAAAAATCAGATATCCTGTGGTCTGTTTCACAGTCTGGTACCAACGATCAGTTTCCTGACTTTGATATTTTTCTGCCATCATAGGAGATGTCACCATAAGAGGAAGCTGGGTGAAGGGTCCATGGGACTCTATGTGCTATTTTGTAACTTCTCGTATTTCAAAAGGAAAAAAGGGTTTTAAAAATACCCCAGATTTTAAATTGGTGATCAGTTTGCTCAAATTCTGGAGAAAAAATAGACAAAAGCATAGACAGTGTGTGCTCAGTCGCTTCAGTCGTGTCTGACTCTTTGCGACCCCCTGGACTGTAGTCTGCCAGGCTCCTCTGTTCATGGGATTCTAGACAGTACAGACCGAGACATGAAGGGAGAGGGGAACTGGCAGAAAGGGAGCCAAGAATCTGGTGATTTGCATGTGTTCCTAACACCTTTGCTTCTTGCAAATGACGCACATATACAAACACAATTTGCACGAATCCTCCACCAGCGGTAAAGAGGAATCAAGCTCAAACTGTTTTACTTTGGTGGAGAGGGGCGATGATTCTGTTTACGGGCTTTGTGTAGATCTTCGGGAGAGTATTAGTGGGTTTGCGGTCTTTGCAGGCACGACATGAAATAAAGACAAGACCCATGCAGAGGTTGGCTGAGGGCTCCCAACGACCGTGCCAAACCTGTTTTTCCTGGAGGAGAAACCAAACACAGAGACCAGCATGCAGCTCACTGTCCATCTTCTGGTACATTTAACAGATGCTCACGAGCAGGAGCTGCGAGTCATGCACAGAACAGGCTGCTCTGGAATCACAACCATCTCGGATCCAGCCAGGAAGCAGCAGCAGGTGATCAACTAGCTCATCACAGTGCTGCGTGCTCTGTCTCACACCGAGTATGACAAAGAAAGATCTCCCGTGCCCAAGAGCTTGTAATTGAAGACCAGAGTGGGAAATGGCCACGCAATAGAATGCAAGTAGGGAACGGAGAGACAGGTGTTGGGTAAGGTAAGATCACGCTGAATGCAGGCTCAGGGTAAAAAGTTCATGTTGGGAGAATACGGAGAGTTTGCATGGACTTGGGGCAGATGGGCTGGGAATTTCGTATCCATCTCATTGTCCTACAGCGTTTCTCTGCTAAGTCCAAGAGCTCCCATCGAAGAAAGTCAGTATCTCTCGTTTCTTCCCACAGGAAACAAGCATTCACTAACAGCAGCTGTCCTGGGGTCGCCAAAGTCAAATGAGACATGGTCCTTGTCAGAAATAAGGATTCATTTTGAATTTCATAGTGTCCCCAACACACACACACACACGGACAGACACACAGAAACACACAGACAGAAAACTCCTACCTTTTCCCCTTAGAGTTAATGAAACTGAGGCTCACCAATATGACTTCCTTGTGATCACATAGCTATTAATAATAAGCCAAGGAATAAAAAAATATCTGGCTAGGCTGGTATTCTTTCAAGTGTCACCCAATTAAATTACTTTCCAACTAGAACATTCAGTTTCCTTCTCAATAACAATGCCAACAACAAAACTTTGGATCCAAGTGGTTTCTATGACAAATGTCTACGTTACCTACTATTTGGATATAACGAGGAAATAAGAAGCGTCTTAAGAAACTATTATGAAGATTAATAACTAAAAACTTCCAAATAAGCCTACACTGTAAAGTGCTCCTTAGCATATGAAGACAGAGAGTCACCCCGCTCCAAAGAGTCCCAGCACTCACATCTAACAGTGTCCCCTTCTTAAAAGGCTAATAGTTGCCACCACAGCAGAGACAATTTAAAAAGAAATAACTATTTCATGAAATCAAAGTGAGTCAGCATTAAAAAATTCTTTTAAAGAGGTGGTGGAGGGAGGCTTTGAGCTCTTTGTGTACTTCTCAAAGGTTTTAAGATGTCCTAATAAAAGCAAAGAGGAAAAGAAATATCCTACTTCTCGAAAACTATTCTAACTCTTTGATGAGCTCCAAATTTCTATGGTTGATAAGGTATCTTTGTGGCCAGACTGTCAAGAGCATGACATCACTGTGGCTCCAGGGCAGTGCGGGCCCACAGGAGCAGCAACCGTGGCTGAATGTTTTCCAGTCGTGAGAAAAACCAGGAGGAGCTAAAGGCAGCGCTGGGTCCCAGTTAACCTCATGTAGTGCAGACACCGTCGCTTCAGCGCATTGTGCTATAACAAGGTGGCGGACGGTCCATGTTCCGTGTCGTATCCTGCATCTTCAGTCGCCCTCCCAGGTTTGTGGAGTGAGAAGCATCCAAGTGGAGGTACAAAGAGGAAGGCACTGGGCTGGGATCCAGATTCGGGGGCAAGGCCAGTGGGCGCAACAGAGAGCCAGGTGGGTAGAGAGTGGGGCGCAGGGGGCACCTTGTGGACCATCAGGACAACTAGTTCCTGTTTTAAAATAGAGGAAGACCCCAGTGGGCACCGAGAAGGAGCAGCAAGAAGATGGGAGGGACCTTCCTTGTAATCCTGGCTGTTTCCACCCGGAGGGGCTAGAATGCAGCCGGGCTGATGGCAGGTACCCACCGCACTGGCTATCTGCATGTGCACTTGGTGAAAGGCTGGCCTCTGGATATAGTGTTAAGGACAAGTTATAATAGGCAGGCAACAGTCTTAGGACCCTGAGATAAGGTTCAGAGTCTCTGCTCAGGGTTTGTAAGGAAGATAGGGTGAGAGGGAGCTCAAGAGACAGGGCCCCCTGCGTAGAGAGATGATTTCAAACGACTTGGTTCTCAATTTCTCCTCCACTCCTTCCCCAAACAGCATTTATCCTAAGAGAAGGGCAGGCCAGAAAACTTTTTTTCTGGAAAATTCATCTCAAAGGCATGAAAACAAGAGGCGGCGGGGTGCAGCAGGAAAAGATCGGGGTGCTGGAACCCTAAGTGGATGTAGGGACCTGCAACCATACCATAGGATGCAGGTTAAAGGGTCCTCACATCCTGAAAAAGTTGCCACCTGCAGTGAGGAGAATTGATGGGTAATCCTGGAGAATTCCATGGACTGTATTGTCCATGGGGTCGCAAAGTTGGACATGACTGAGCGACTTTCACTTTTGACTGCTGGGAGCCTCATCTAACAGGCTGCCTCGGCTCTGCGAGCAGCCATGACAGAGACCCTTCAGGCACAGAACGCCTCCGCCTCCCCTTCCCTTCCCTCACAGACAACCCACTGGTGAGCAGACCAGAACGTTCTATCCTGCCCAGCAGCTGTGGTCTTCCTGGAAACGTACCAAGTGAGCAATCTAGTTTAAAGACCATTCTCTCACCAGTTTGGTTTGTGACTTGGTCTCCCTAAGCTCCACCACCGCTGGTTGCACTAACATCCAACTTCTAAAGAGGAAAATCTGGGGCCCAGACACTGGGCCACAGGGAGCCCCCCACCCACCCACACACACACACAGGGCTGGCCACCCATTCCTCTCTGACATCAGCCTTGTTTCTTTTCATCATAATCATGGAAGCGTGCCCTGGAACACTTTGTGACTATTTCTTGCCAGAAGAGTTTCCCAATGACAATATTTTATTAGACACAAACACAAAACAAGGAGAGGTCAAAGAAGCAAGCCAGAAGTGTAGTAAGAGCCAGATAAACTGAGGTGGCAGCTCTGGGTCAACTCGCCGTGGAGCAGGGGAAACCACAGCAGCTACTTATCCCTAAGCGCCCCCCAACCCGGATGTCTCCTGAGGGTCTTCTAGGACCTGCATGACACTCTCTTCCAAATCACAGATGGAAAAGAAACAGGAAAAACCCACCTGTGCCATAAGAAAAGGGCTGGGTGACTTTCGGTAGGTGAAAGATTTCCAGAACACATCACTGGATAAACTGAGGGTAAGTTAGACAACTCGGGATTTTTTTTTTTTTCCCTAGTTCAGGCTGTTTCCTCATCAGCAAGAAAGCAATCACTTGGCTATTAGTCATGGTGGATGAAGAGGCCAGACAGTAGCCCCCACTCACTGAAACTAGAGAAAGCCTGCACACAGCAACCAAGACCCAGCGCAGCCAAAAAGAAATAGACCGTTAAAAAAAAAAAAAGACTCAATCAGTCTGGCAGCCTTGACACATACTGCAACATGGGTAAACCCTGAGGGCATTACATATGTGCCGCTGGTGTTTAGTGGCTACGTCGTGTCCAACTCTTTGAAACCCCATCGCCTATAGCTCACCAGGCTCCTCTGCCCATGGGGTTTTCCAAGTAAGAATACTGGGGTGGGTGGCCATTTCCTTCTTCAACACATGTGTCTAGGGGAACTCATATGAGTTTTTGTGTTCCCCTAAAACTCACCCTGCTTATTTAACTTATATGCAGAGTACATCATGAGAAACGCTGGGCTGGAAGAAGCACAAGCTGGAATCAAGATTGCCGGGAGAAATATCAATAACCTCAGATATACAGATGACACCACCCTTATGGCAGAAAGTGAAGAGGAACTAAAAAGCCTCTTGATGAAAGTGAAAAAGGAGAGTGAAAAAGTTGGCTTAAAGCTCAACATTCAGAAAATGAAGATCATGGCATCTGGACCCATCACTTCATGGCAAATAGATGGGGAAACAGTTGAAACAGTGTCAGACTTTATTGTTTTGGGCTCCAAAATCACTGCAGATGGAGATTGCAGCCACGAAATTAAAAGACACTTACTCCTTGGAAGGAAAATTATGACCAACCTAGATAGCATATTCAAAAGCAGAGACATTACTTTGCCAACAAGTGTCTGTCTAGTCAAGGCTATGGTTTTTCCAGTGGTCATGTATGGATGTGAGAGTTGGACTGTGAAGAAAGCTGAGTGTCAAAAAATTGATGCTTTTGAACTGTGGTGTTGGAGAAGACTCTTGAGAGTCCCTTGGACTGCAAGGAGATCCAACCAGTCCATTCTGAAGGAGATCAGCCCTGGGATTTCTTTGGAAAGAATGATGCTGAGGCTGAAACTCCAGTACTTTGGCCACCTCATGTGAAGAGTTGACTCATTGGAAAAGACCCTGATGCTGGGAGGGATTGGGGGCAGGAGGAGAAGGGGATGACAGAGGATGAGATGGCTGGGTGGCATTGCCAACTCGATGGACATGAGTTTGGGTGAACTCTGAGAGTTGGTGATGGACAGGGAGGCCTGGCGTGCTGCGATTCATGGGGTCGCAAAGAGTCAGATACGACTGAGCAACTGAACTGAACTGAACTGAAAACTCACATGCTGAAGCCCTGACCCCCAGTGCCTTTAAGTGTGACTGTATTTGGACGTAGGGTCTTTAAAAGAGCAATAAAGTTAAATGAGGCCATTAGAGTGGACCCTCATCCAACCTGACTAGAGTCTCTATAAGAAGAGGAGTTTGGACATCCAAAGAGAAACCTGGTGTGTGCCCACAGGAAAAAGGCCCTGTGAGCGCAAGGAGGCCTCAGGAGAAACCAAACCTCCTCTCAGATTCCAGCCTCTGGAACCGTGAGAAAACAAGTGTCTGTTGTTTGAGCCGCCCCATCGGTGGTATTTTGTTATGGCAGCCGGAGCAAACTAATACAATTATGCTCCATGAAAGAAGCCAGACACAAAGGGTCGTGCCATGTATAATTCCATCAGCGGAGCTCTCCAGAACAGGTGGATCCACACAGACAGAAAGCAGATGGCTGATCAGCAGGGGCTGGAGAGATATGGGCTGACTAATGGGGATGCAGCTTTCTTTGGGGGTGGCGATCACCTTTCGGGACTGGATGGGATGTTTGTCTCACTGCATTGTGAACATATTCTACTAAATGCCACTGGACTGTGTGCTTTACAATGTTCATCTTGGAATTTCCCTGGTGGTCTAGTGGTTAAGACTCTGTGCTCCTAATGCAGCGGGGAGTGGTTTCCATCCTTGGTCCGTAGAGCTAAGATCCCACATGCTGCGTGGCATGCCCAAGATAAATCTCGCTTTAAAATCATTCATTTTACATTGTGTGAATTTCAGCACAATTAAAAAAAGAAAAAGACAGCAGATGAGGGCTGATGGAGAGAGACCTGAAAAATGAAAACATTAAATCTGTTAAAGTTACCACAAGGTGGTCAACAAGACAGAGGAGAAGAGGATGATAGAGAGACCAGGAAAAAGCAAGTTTGGGAGAATGGAGACGAGCAGAAAGGGTCAGCCCAGAACTCTGCGTCCACAGCCCGGTCTGCACCCGCCAACTGGTAGCCTTCGCCCTTTTGCCCCCTACCCAGCACCCCCATCTTCAACAGCATGGGGAGGGGAGAGGAGAGAGCAGAAGGCTGAACAAGTTGTGAGCCACTGTACCCGAGTGGGCTTGCTTCGCGGTGCCTCAGGGTCAATGCTTACCTAAAGCACAGGGTTTTCATAGGAACAGTGCACAGCAGAGACTCGGCACACATCGGGCTCAGGACCTCCCATGCTGAGATGGGAAGAGCTCTGTGAAAAGTGAGCCTTCCCCTTTTTCCAGACCCTGAATCTCTCCCTGAACTCTCAGCCAGGGGGTGCCACCTGAGCCAGAGAACGGGTTTCCCCAGCTCCTTCGTCTTCCCCACCCCATCTGACTCAGCGACATCCACCTTGCGGCTGGGAGGTTCTGCGACTTCTTGTAACAGTCAAGGTTCTCCTGAGAAACAGATTTGTACGTATGTATGTGTGTACGCGTGTATGTAGATACATGTGCATGCGTGTACGTATATGCATAGGTATGTATGTGTGTAGGTAAATGTGTGTGTGTGTGTATGTGTGTGTCAGCGGTGGGCGGGGGGGGGTCTTCCCAGGTGGTGCTAGTGGAAAAGAACCCGCCTTGCCAATGCAGGAGACATAAAGGGTTGCGGGTTCCATCCCGGGGTCGGGAAGATTCCCTGGAGGAGGAAATGGCAGCCCACTCTAGTATTCTTGCCTGGGAAATCCCATGGACAGAGGAGCCCGGTGGGCTACAGCCCATAGGGTCGCAAAGAGCCGCACGTGATTGAAGTTGACTTGGCACACACTTGTGTGTATGTAGGTATGGTTGTGTATGTATATGCATGTATGTAGTATATGTGTGTTTATGTATGTATAAAAGGAAACTCATTACACGGTTTTGGAGGCTGAGAGGTCCCACCATCTACCATCTGCAGGCTGGAGACCCAGGAAAGTAGGTGGGATTCACTCAAGAACCAGGAGCTCTGACATCCAAAGTCCAAGGACAGGATGGACGTCCTGACTCATACCAAGATGGGATTCACTCAAGAACCAGGAGCTCTGACATCCAAAGTCCAAGGACAGGATGGACGTCCTGACTCATACCAAGAGACTCACACTTCACCCTTCCTCCATATTTCTGTTCCATCCAAGCCTTCACCAGACAGCATGGCACCCACCACCTTGGGGAGGCCCATCTGCTTTCCTTAGTCCACTGAGTCAAATGCAACTTCTCCAGAAACATTCATACACACCCAGAAATTGTATTTTAACAAGCTTCCAAGGCATCCCTTGGCCCAGTCAGGTCAAGACATAAAATTAGCTGTCACACACCCCAGGAGCCACTCTGCCATCATCCTTCAAGGCAGAACCCCCATTTTAGCTAAACGATCTCCCATCTGAAAGATGGTTTTCAGAGGAGCAGGTGAGCTGAGGCTGAGAGGTGGAGGTGGGGCCACTCCACCGCCCGCATTTGGCACCCCCCCCCTTCAGTACAGCTCCCCTCCCACCCTCCACACCCTGCCCTCCAAGGCGCCTAGCCGCTCCTGCACCAAGTCCAGAAATCCTGGTGCCCTCCAGCGAGCCCTCAGCTTGAACCTGTGGCTTCCGGCTGGTAGTCCTATTATTAGACGAGCTGCTGGCCAGTCATTCCGTCCGCCCAGCCAAACATCCTTTCCTGCCACTCCCGCCCCGGTTCTCTCTGTGCCGCCTGCCCCGTCCTCCAGAGCAGATGCCCGCCCACCCTCCAACACAGACGAGCAGCCAGCGCGTTCCCATGAGACGCACACTCCTTAGGTTCAGAAGCCCACTCCTGGGCTTCAGAGCAGTGTGAACACTGTTTTCCATGGCACACAGCAATGTCGACTGAAAGACCAAACTGGTCCCAGGACGTGAAAGGAGTGGGGTTCTAGGCAGGAGGGAATGCTGAGTGACACCGTAAGACTTAGGGTTAATACTGCAGCCAGGCTCTCAAAATGACTGGCAAAAAGCGATTCTGGGAAACCTGCAGATAAGCGAAGTTTGGATCCTCAACCATGTGAACCAGCCCTTTGGATAAGGTCTCCGAAGCTTATCCTGTGGGAGTGAGGGGCACAGAAGAGACTGCAGGGGTAGGGGGGATGGGCTGGGGGCTGGGAGCCTGGATCCCGCTCCGAACCTGTCTGTACCGGTCACGGCACTGCTCTCTCCAGACCCCAGTTCCCTCCTCTGCCCATAAGCCGTCGAAATGGCCTCAAAGCATCTCCTCCACTCCTCCAAGGATTCTAATTGTTCTCAATGAAACACAGATAAACTCGATGGTAATTACTAGACTAGAAGCACTTGAAAGAGGGGCAGCTGTGCAGGCGTGCAGCACCAGAGCCTGCCACCACGTCAGGCACACAGGGCATCTTCGTATGTTGGGTGAAGGAAGATTGGATTTGCAGTGACTCTTCATGGCTCACATCATGGGGCGGAAGTAGCCTCTGTAAATGTTCTGGGAACCCCAGCTCAGAGCGGGCCAGAGCACCAGTCACCCTGGCTCATCTGGAAAATGAGGATAATCGCCACCCGGCTACTGCAAGAGGTGGTTGAGGGGATCAAAGCAGATACGACTAAACGTGATTGTGCAAACACCGAGGGACTCAAAACAAAGATTAGCATTTTCTGAATCATCCAGGCCTAACCCAGGGTGGTGGTTGAGGTGTCTGAACAGACTTCCTCTGCTCTTGAGGCTCTGTGATCTGGTCTCCAACCCCTGGTTTCCTTAACACACACACTCACACACACACACACACCCCCACACACATACAGTCATACACACATACCTTATACACACACACTCAAATAAACTCATACACCCACACTCTCCCACATACACACACATTCACATACTTACACATATACACTCATACACACACACATACACCCATACACACTCTCTCTCTCTCTCTCTCACACACACACAGACACACACACAGACACGGCAGACAGCTGAAGTCAAAACAACCGAGGTATCTGACCCGTAGAGAGCACAGACGCTGAGCAGCGCCCACCTGCTGCCACGGGGGTGGCAGCACACTGGGAGGGGTGTGGGGGCTGGGCCATGTCATGAGCCCCCTGACGCCCTGAGGTGCGTCCTGCTCTGCGACTGCCAAGTCAGAGCTGGCATCCCTTCCCTGCTCTGCTCCCCTTCATACTTCTTCCTTCTCCTGGGGGAAAACACCCTAAAAATAGAGCCAAATCAAGCCAAAAAAAATGTTTAAGTGCAGGTTTCGGAAAACAATGCTGACTAGATGTTGGAAAGCCTACCGCAGCTGGGCTGTGCTAAAGCCTTGCATTCAAGTTAGAGAGGCGGGTGGTCTGTAATCACCGGTGCTAAGACCACACCGCACACATGTCCCGTGCTGGGTGATGCACTCTCAGGGAGTGGTGACAAAGTCATACACATGAAAAGACAGGCCATCAGGGTGCCCCAGCCGTGGGGAACCACACTCTCTGAGGGCTAAAGAGCGAGCTGATGAGCTAAAACCATGGCCAGGCGCAGCACAGGGGAACCTGCCTCGCGTCCCACTGCTCCCGCGGGCAGAGGCCGGAGCGCCAGCTGGAGGCCGCGAGGACAGGGCCAGAAAAGAGCAGTGACACAGGGTCTGCGCCACCGTGAGCCCCAGCCCGGCTCAGCAACTCGGTGGCGCGGGACAGGGCACAGCGGCACACCGGAAATGCGCAGCGAGCTCTTGATCTCAGGAGCCCTGTTCCGTGGTGAAGCCTTCAGAACCATGATACTAAGCACATCTGGTTACGAAGCTGCCGACCCAGCATCTAATCGTGCATTTGATCACACTGGGTAGGCAAGGGGCCGGAGCCACTGATTGGGTGGAACATTCCTTTAACAAGTCCCTTGGAATGCAACAGCCCTCCGGTGATCCCAGCTGACAACTCATTCTTTCCAGTCACGAGCTGGGGCAACTAGAGACCATTATAGCCCCTCTGAACCAATCAGAGACGCCAGCTCAAAACCCCACATAAGAATGGAGTCAGACACCTAGATCAGCATGTCCCATCTAGCGATGACTGAAGCCTCAGCGAGTGGCCAATGGGTGGGAGCCCAAGATGTTCACATCCCAAGTAGAAAGAGTTCTGTTTCAAATTTCTAATTTTTGAATCAATAAATACAATCTTTAAATATATTTCCTATGGCAACCTTAGCAGCATGCCCCTCAGATCTCCCTGTAAGAAAGAACCTGTTTGTCAGCTTCAAGGAGTGGGGTTAAACGAGGCTCCAACTGCAGTACCTGGGATCCATGGAGGCCCCGGAGTCCGACCATGCCCCTCCCTGCAGCTCCCAGGCAAGGGCTGAGCCCAGAAGGGCACGAGGGTCTGGCACTTCTGCCCATGATGGGCGAACTATGCACTGGAGCTGCCCTTGAGGCCAGACTTCTCAGAGATGCCCTCCATCTTCCTGGACCCCCTCCCCTTCATTCATATGTACTCATATCAGGCTCCTTATTTCACAAGCATTACCCCCAATACATCTCTTACACTTCTGACTCCATCCCACTGTCTGCTTCTCCAAGGCTACAACCAACACATGTGCCCAAAATAACCAGAGAGTATCCGAGTGTGTTTGGAGTTCGCAGAAGCAAGGGTGCAAGATAAGTGTGCTTGCAATGCTGGGCTGGCTTATCACTCAAAGTATCAGCAGCCGCCTTGTGGGTTTGGACACCATACAGCATTAGACAGATTTCATGTATACTCCATGTTGATGACTACGTAAATATGAACAACACAAGAAACACCGATGCTGGGACTTCCTTGGTGCTCTAGTGGTCAAGAAAACACTTTTCAATGCTGGGGACACAGGTCCAATCCTAGGTCAGGGAACTAAGATCTCATATGCTGGAAGACAACCAAGCCGTGCACCCCAACCACTGAGTTCATGTACTGGAGATAAGACCCGAGGCAGCCAAGTAAATAAAGTAACTTTTTTTTTTTTTTTTTTAAGAAACACTGATGTTGACACGTGACTTCCTGAGAAAGTGATAAGGAGATGTTAAAAAAGGAAACAAGGACCTACTTTAAGAGGTTCCACTGGCCAAATCTGGTAGGAGCTGGGCAAAAAAATGAATAATGATAATAGATCGTAACCCTGAGAAACACTTGCACCTTGGAAGAAAAGCTATGGCAAACCTAGACAGCATATTAAAAAGTAGAGACATTACTTTGCCAACAAAGGTCTGTCTAGTCAAAGCTATGGTTTTTCCAGTGGTCATGTATGGATGTGAGAGTTGGACCATAAAGAAACCTGAGCACTGAAGAACTGATGCTTTTGAACTTGGTGTTGGAGAAGACTCTTGAGAGTCCCTTGGACAGCAAGGAGATACAGCCAGTCCATCCTAAAGGAAATCAGTCTTGAATATTCATCGGAAGGACTGATAGCTGAAGCTGAAGCTCCAATACTTTGGCCACCTGATGCAAAGAACTGACTCATTTGAAAAAACCCTGATGCTGGGAAAGATTGAAGGCAGGAGGAGAAGGGGACGACAGAGGATGAGATGGTTGGATGGAATCGCCGACTCAACGGACATGAGTTTGAGTAACCTCTGGGAGTTGGTGATGGACAGGGAAGCCTGGCATGCTGCAGTCCATGGCCATTGCAAAGAATCAGACATGACTGAGTGTCTGAATTGACTGACTGAACCCTGAAAAAAGTGAGAATTCCAAACCCATTCAACTGTAAATAAAACGATGAATAAATGGGTGCAGGAGATGAGACAGCTTCTCCTTGCACAGAATGCCAACAAATAAGTGTAAAAGCAATAATGAAACCGGTTGGTTTGTAAAGCACCGGTTGGTAATAATGATTTCAGACAAGAGTCATCGAGTGGATGAAAGTTTGGCAAGAAAAAGGATATTTGCAGAGTCTCAGAGTATCTGCCCACAAGACACCTCTTAGTTATAAAGGAGGAATAATAACCTCACAGTAGAGGAAGTTGGCAGATGCCATCCAGAACAAGGGATCAAAGTGAACATGGGCACTTCCCTGCTGGCCTAGTGGTTGAGAATCTGCCTGCCAGTGCAGGGGACAGGGGTTTGATCCCTGGTCTGGGAAGATTCCACATACTGTGGGGCAACTAAGCCCACAAGCCGCAAGTACTGAAGCCCTTCTGCCTTAGAGACCAAGACTCTGCAACAAGAGCAGCCACCACAATGAGAAGCTGGTGCGCCACGACTAAAGAGTGGTCCCCACTCACTGCAAGTAGAGAAAAGCCTGTGGGTAGCAAGGAAGACCCAGCACAGTCATAATCAATCAATTATTTTAAAAAGTTAATATGGGCAAGAACGGGACAAAGACCTACCACGCATGTCCTGACATGATGCCCCAAAGACGTGGCACTGCTCACCCGGGTGCTCCTGCCAAGGTGCAAAGCCTGGGTCTCATCATAAAGAAGCAACTAGCAATTCCAGCTCGGGGGGTGGGGGGTACTCTAAGAAGTAAATGGTCTGGATCCCAAGGCGGTATTTGCACACCCATGTTCAAAACAGCATTATTCATGGTAGCCAAGAGGTGGAAACAACCCAGATGTCCAACCCAGATGTATCTAAATGAACGTATACACAGAATGTAGTCTCTCCACATAGTGGAATATTACTCAGTCTGTAAGTAGGAAGGAAATTCTGACATCTGCTACAACAGGGATGAATTGTAAAGACACTGTGTTGAGTGAAAAAAATTAGTTGCCACAAAGACAGAAATATGGATCAATGGAACAAAATAGAAGTCCACAGATAAATCCATGCAGCTATGGAAACACCTTATCTTTGACAAAGGAGGCAAAACTACACAAGACAGTCTCTTTAACAAGTGGTGCTGGGAAAACTGGCCAACCACCTGCAAAAGAATGAAACTAGAACACTTTCTAACACCATACACAGAAATAAACTCAAAATGGATTAAAGATCTAAACGTAAGACCAGAAACTATAAAATTCTTAGAGAAAAACATAGGCAGAACACTCTCTGATATAAATCACAGCAAGATCCTCTATGATCCACCTCCCAGAGTAATGGAAACAAAACCAAAAATAAACAAATGGGACCTAATTAAACTTAAAAGCTTTTGCACAATGAAGGAAACTATAAGGAAGGTGAAAAGACAGCCCTCAGAATGGGAAGCAAAACAACTGACAAAGAATTAATCTCCAAAATGTACAAGCAGCTCATGCAGCTCAATACCAGAAAAATGAACAATCCAATCAAAAAGTGGGCAAAAGAACCAAACAGACATCGCTCCAAAGAAGATACACAGACGGCTAAGAAACACATGAAAAGATGCTCAGTATTGCTCATTATCAGAGAATGCAAATCAAAACCACAATGAGGTATCATCTCATGCCCGTCAGAATGGCCATCATCAAAAATCGACAAGAAATAAGTGCTGGAGAGGGTGTGGAGAAAAGGGAACCCTCTTACACTGTTGGTGGGAATGCAAACTGGTACAGCCACTATGGAGAACAGTGAGGAGATTCCTTAAAAAGCTGGGACTAGAATTGCCATATGAGCCAGCAATCCCACTGCTGGGCATACACACCGAGGAAACCAGAACTGAAAGAGACACGTGTACCCCAGTGTTCATCACAGGACTGTTTATAATAGCCAGGACATGGAAGCAGCCTAGATGTCCATAGGCACACAAATGGATAAGAAAGCTGTGGTACATATACACAATGGAACATTACTCAGCTATAGAAAGGAACACATTTGAGTCAGTTCTAGTGAGGTGGATGAACCTGGAGCCTATTATATAGAGTGAAGTCAGTCAGAAAGAGAAACACAAATACTGTATATTAACACATATATATGGAATTTAGAAAGACAGTAACTACGATCCTATATGCAAAGCAGCAAAAGAAACACAGACATAAAAAAATGATTTTTGCACTCTGTGGGAGAAGACAAGAGTGGGATGATTTGAGAGAATAGCACTGAAACATCTGTATTACCATATGTAAAAGAGATGATCAGTGCAAGTTCGATGCATGAAGCAGGGAGCCTAAAGCCGGAGCTCTGGGACAACCGAGAGGGATGGAGTGGGGAGGAAGGTGGGAGGGGGATTCAGGATGGGGCACACATGTGTACCCATGGCTGATTCATGTCAATGTATGGCAAAAAAACCATCACAGTATTGTAAAGTAATTATCCTCCAATTGAAATAAATAATTTTTTAAGTTGGTCACAAAAGAACAAATACTATATGATTCCACTTCCATGTCTGCTCCAGGTTAGGCAGTGTGGATGGGTAGAGAGAAAGAGACAGGCAGGCAGAGGAGTGAGGGAAAGGGAAAGAAAGAGAGATAGACTCAACCCTCTAGGTTGTCACAGGGCATAGGATTGAGCTCCGTGAGTCACATAGCGAATTCCCACTGGCTACCTATTTTACAGACAGCAGTGCATATGTTTCCATACTACTCACCTAGAGGGGTGGGATGGAGTGGGAGGTGGGAGGGAGGTTCAGGAGGTAGGGAACATGTGTATACCTATGGCTGATTCATGCTGATGTAAGGCAGAAACCAACACAATATTGTAAAGCAATTACTCTTCAATTAAAAATAAATTATTTTTTTTTAAAGAAACAGGAAAAAAGAAAATCAATAAATTTTTAAAGTTAAAAAAAGAGAGACTCAGAAATCAAATAGGGTAAATGTGAACTTTTGCAAAATCTGGGTGGAGGTTATCTTGGAAGGCTTTGTGCTATTTTTGCAACTTTCATGTAACTCTACGATTATTTCAAAACAAAAAATTAAACTCGAAAAATTTTTAAGTTCACAAAGGGCCTAAAATGGTAGCAATTCTGCACATTCACATTCACTTCAAAAGGCTCTTCCTCAGGGTTGGAATTAATACACATCTGATCAAATCAAGGCATCTCCCATAGGTCAAAACCTAATGGTTTATTAGGTAAACCTATTATAAATTATAAAACATGTAATTGCAGTTACATTTAATTTGACTTTTCACTTGTTGACAACAAGAGACCTGCCACGCAGCAAACAGGTAATTTGTGTAGAAGCTGCCTAGAACAGTTGTTGCCTAACATCTCTCTCCTCATTTACCATATTTTAAATGGTGTAACCTAAGCCACGTCATATGTATTGCGTTATATTGAACAGTGTAACATAAGCTATGTCAAGGAACCAGAGATCAAATTGCCAACATCCGCTGGATCATGGAAAAAGCAAGAGAGTTCCAGAAAAGCATCTATTTCTGCTTTATTGACTACGCCAAAGCCTTTGACTGTGTGGATCACAATCAACTATGGAAAATTCTGAAAGAGATGGGAATACCAGGCCACCTGATCTGCCTCTTGAGAAATTTGTATGCAGGTCAGGAAGCAACAGTTAGAACTGGACACGGAACAACAGACTGGTTCCAAATAGGAAAAGGAGTACGTCAGGGCTGTATATTGTCACCCTGTTTATTTAACTTATATGCAGAGTACATCATGAGAAACGCTGGACTGGAAGAAACACAAGCTGGAATCAAGATTGCCGGGAGAAATATCAATAACCTCAGATATGCAGATGACACCACCCTTATGGCACAAAGTGAAGAGGAACTCAAAAGCTTCTTGATGAAAGTGAAAGAAGAGAGTGAAAAAGTTGGCTTAAAGCTCAACATTCAGAAAACGAAGATCATGGCCTATGTGTGACTCTGGTTAAAGGGGGCAGAGAAAGAGGGAAACACAATGGATCTGGGGTGAGGGTCTGCCGTGGAGCCCCCGTGTCACCCGGAGGAAGGGCTCTCTGTGGTCAGCAGGCCTCACCACCTCTTCTCACCTATTTGCTGATCCTGGACCGTTTTCCTGGAGAAAGATACTCATTTCTCCGTCTGACCTTCGGTGCAAAAGTGGGTTGAATAACACTTGAAGAAAAACAATGGATACAGTACAGGACTAGCAAATTAGCAAGCAGAGATGAGGGCGTCTTTTGATTGCCTCCTTCCTGGTTTTTTTGGCAAGGGAACTCAGGAGCCCCAGGCTGGAGGCTGGAGGTGTCAGAAGGAGATGAAATCCCTCAACCTGGCAGCTTAGCTGTGGGGCAAGTCTGGGACAGAGCACGGCTGTGCCCAACAGGGATTACTCCGACACTTCCTGCGATGTGTTAAACTGTGTTGACGTATCACACAATACTAAAAGCAGCCTTCTTTTGAAGGAGTTGGAATGGAGAGGCCGCAGACCACCCCCCCACCCCGTGTGTGCCCCCAGAACAGGGGCCAGGGTCAGGCACGCACACGTCCGGGCACTGTGGGCAAGGGGGGCTCCCTGAAGAAATAGCCCGGCCTGCCCGCGATGCTTCGTCTGTGGACTGCAGGTTGAAACAGAGACTGTTTCCACGATCCTCACAAAGCAATGAGAGATCAACTCAGGATGGAAAGACAGAACTGGACAGCCTCGTGGGCTTGTAAGTGATGGAAGGCCGCTTCAGCAGGAAGCTGTCCAGGGCACAACCTGGTCCCCCAGGCATTTCTCCCACCGGAGCCTCATGCAAAGCCAGGCCTCAGCCTCCTGGCTATTTCCATCGGGTTCCTTATGTCCTAAGTTTCAGTAACTTGCGGTCGCAGGCTGCTAGGCTGGATAATCTGGGGGCGGGGGGTGGTGCGGCAGGGAAAGAGTGACCACACAAAACTGATCACTGAACCTGAACCATGATACAGATCTCTGGTTCTCTGCATCAGGAACACACGAAAACCACCCAGAGCACATACTTTAAACATCTGATGTGTAAACTCCGTGCTAGACCCTTTTGATCAGGGCTGCTGGGTGGGGTTTAGGCTTTGCAATTTTTTAAAGCCTTTCAAGTGATGCCCGGGTCTAGCCAAATAAAGATTCCAATTTGCACCACACCTAAGCAGCCCCGTGCCGGGCTTCAGGTTGGGGCCACGGGACTGGGAGAAGGCGGCGGCGTCTGATCACACATGTCTCGTACTGTGCTCAGGAACCAAGCGTACATGCATGGGAAGAAACCAGTAAACACAGTCCCCATGGAGTCTGTTGGTGTTCTGGAGACTCGTGAGCAAAAACATTTAGAACAAGAGAATTCCTCAGAGTCTGTGTTTCTGCTGTACCTACAGCCCTATCTCCTCCATGGCCAATGACCATTTAGCAGCTCAGAAACCTGTTCTTATGTGTTTTGTTTTGCTTTTGAGGATGAAGAACTGGGTTGACCTTCTCCAGGAAGGCTGGATAAACTCTTGGGATACTAAACTACTAGGTGCTTTCCAGAGAAAATTTCCTCTGACCTGCTACGCTAGACGAGAAAGTCCCCCGAGAGGCCATTTTCCCACGGGGTCTGTTCACCCAGGAGAGATGAGGAGACTCTCTGGGAGCCCCACCCTCACCCACTGTGAGAGCAGCAGGGGTGGCAGGCATGGGGATGAGCCGGGGTGTGTGTGTGTGCACGTGTGAGTGTGTGCGCGTGCAGAGCTCTGCTGCTTCTCTGCTGCAGGGCTTGGCCACGTCCATTTTCTGAGGTCACCAGGGTGGGTCCATGGGGACAGCCGGACCCTCTGGCTGACCCTGCAGTGGAGCAAGTGGGGTCCCTGGGGCAGTGGTAATGGTGTTGCACAGTCTGGCAGACTTGGCCCTCTGTCCCCGACCCTGGACTGGACGACAAACTTTACCCACACTTGGGCATCCATCAATGGGCACTTTGGGCTGCTTCACCCTTTGTACTACTGTGAATGAGCCTGGGTGTACAAATATCCGTTTGAGTCTCTGTTTTCACCTCCAGTTCTAGTTCAAACCTGTGAGGATCCGTCTCAGTATTATATGATCAGGATGTGCCATAGTTTGAGGAACACATGCAACAATCTTCATTTTCCAGAGAACTAACACACAGAGTAGACCATCTTCATCTGAATTCTTAAAAGGAAGGCTGTCAGGACTTCCCTGATGGTCCAGGGGTTAAGAATCCACCTGCCAGTGCAGGGGACATGGGTTCGATCCCTGGTCCTAGAAGATTCCACATACCGAGGTGCCACTAAGCCCATGTGTCGCAACTACTCAGCCTGCTCGCCCTAGAGCCCGTGCTCTGCAACAAGAGAAGCCACCGCAGTGAGAGGCCCTCGCGCTGTAACTAGAGAGCAGTCCCCCACTCACTGCAACAAGAGAAATGAAGAAAGAAAGTGAAGTCGCTCAGCCACGACCGACTCTTTGCGACCCCATGGACTGTAGCCTACCAGGCTCCTCTGCCCATGGGATTTTCCAGGCAAGAGTAGGTTGCCATAAGCCCATGACAAAGACTCTGTGGAGCCAAAAATAAAATAAATAAATTTATTAAAATTTATTCTTAAAAGAGTAAGGCATCAGAGTACAAATTGCATATACCCCATGATTCACTTTTTGAAAAAAAGGAGGAAATTCCCAGAAGTGATAACAAAGTTACTTCTGTGTTTTGGAATTATGGGGGATGCCTTTCTTTCTTTGCAGTTTCCTGCCCTTTCTACATGAGCCTGTCCTATTGTTATCCTTAAGGGGAAAACACAGCACTGTGTTTTTCTCTTGGTCCAATTTCCTTAGGACTGCCTGCGGTCCGGGAGTCAACACTGACGTTCGTATACATCATTCATTCTTTCAAACTAATGCTAATTCCAGAGATTTTTAGAAGCCGGTTACTCTGAATGGCTGAGTGCCCACAGTCCACTCATTTCCATGTGGTCACTTAGCCTGATCTCACTCTGCAGCTGTGAAAGGATGTGCCCAGGCTGGAGCTGGTCATGGGCCTCGGTTTTCACTTAGGGGCCCAGTGGTCATCTCACAACTCACGAAGCTGGAAGGTGCCCTGGGTTCCAGCGCCACCCCTGCTGGCGACCTCGGCTGAGTCTGGCTCAGGTGCCCATCTCTGTATTTTTGTACCCCATCCCTCCTGTACCCACTTGCTCAGACAGCAGGATTCCTGCTGGCTCCTGGGGCGCCAGCCAGTTCACCGTTCAAAAATCCAGCCCAGCGGAACTCAGGGTCCCTTCTCTTCCCCCACCTTCCGCCTAGTGCCTTCCTGAGTCTCCACACCGTCCTTTGACAGCCCCCACTAATGGTGACACCCCAGAGCAGAGAAAGAAGGAATGGGAAAATTCCTCCAGCTCGGGGCCTCCTTGCCATGCCCCAATCCTCCTTTCAGCACCTGAAGGAGCAAACTGTTAGCTGATAAATGATCAGAAAGCTTCCAGCAAAAACGGGATTTGGACAAGGAGCTCAGAAGCAGCATAAGGTCCCGCAGGTTCAAGCTTTTGCCTGCTTCACCTTCATCTGCTACTTCTCCCCGATGGGAACCAGATGGCCTGGGTTCAAATTCACCATTTACCAGCTGTGTGACTTTGGACTGAGAACTTAACCTCTCTGCACCTCAGTTTCTTCACTGGTAAAACAGGAGCAGTCACAGAGCCCAGGAAGCATTAGCTATGTTTATTCTTAGCCAATAAATTCATCACAGCTCCCTTTTACTGAAGGTACCAGGCATTGTGTTCAGTACTTAAAAGAAATTATCTCTCATCTTTGGAACCGACCTGACCAGGTGGGAACTAGCTACCGCTATATCCTGGCTATTCTGGAGGTTAGGATGCAATCTCAGAGGGACTAAATAACTCGCCCTAGGACACGGAGAGGCAGGGAGGCCCTTCACAGTGGTCACCGGGGTAAGGAGAAGAAAACAGACTAGAGACCGTTTCCCAAGGCAGTTTCAAAAGTGGTGCCAGCAGCAACCAAAGTCTGTCATCATATCCCACTGGCCTGCTTTGCAGAAGCAGAAGTGCAGGATGCCCGCTGGGGCAGAGGTGCAAGCTGGGGTGGGGTGGGGGGAGGCGGCTAGACACATGCAGGGGCCCTCAAACACTGCTGCAGGCCTGGAATTGCTCCAAAAGCAATAAATACCTGGATCCAGCAAACAAATTCAAGGCAAAGACGCCCAATCCCTGCCCCCAGGAGAAATGACACCTGACTGCATTCCAGGGTAATCTCAAGGCACCTGGCTCTGGGGAGAGTTCCATCCACTTCACAGTTCCTGCTGCTGCCCTCCCACCCCAGGACCCCTGGCCCTCACTCCCCTGTCCTGTCAAAGTCACTTGGTGATGCCCCCCACCATGATTCAGCACACACACCCAACACTTCACGTCCCTCTTCCCTGTTTTATTTTCCGCCCCTTGGCACTTATCACCCTTAATGTGCTGTGTTCTGTTATCCTGTTTGTTGCCTCATCTCCCCCATGAGGGCACAGATTTTTCTTTGCTTGTTTCTGCCTGTGATGAAGCCCCAATACCTAGAATGAAGCCTGGCACCCAGTAGGTGTCAACATCTGATGAGTGGATGGTACTGGCTTTGCTGGGCAGCATGTGCCCACAGGCTCACACAGGCCAAAAGGAACGGGGCTTGGATAGATGGGGCGCTTTCTATCTGAGTCTGAGCATCGCTGACGCTCGATTCCTCATGTCCCAGCTCCAGTAGACAAGGAGCAGCCATCGCGCTCGGCTCCACCCCGCTCCATGCTCAGCTCAGCCCTCTGCAAAATGCGGTGGGGATGCTAGGATCTCACTCAGTGAGCTTGGTGTGCACACACACCAACGCCCAGGCCGACACCCGCACATCCTAAATGCTCCATGCATCAGGATTTTTACGACGACACCCAGTAATGTGCCCCTGAAAGTGCCTGCAACTGCAGAGAAAAAGGGCAGAGGGCGTGGACCAAGACCGAGAGGACATTTCACAATCAGTCGGCAACTTATTGTCTCTTCAGTGGCCTCTTGATTCCTCCCACAGAAAAGAGAGACATCCCTCGTGCGTGGAACCGGAGGAGAGGTGATGCAGGGATTTGAGAGGAGAAGCTGGGGCCCCACCGTCACCAATGAAAAGAAACCAAACAACACCGTCCGTGAGGCTTGCCGGGACCCCAGGTCCAGGCATCAGCCAGTGGGGCTGCAGAAGAGGAGCTGGGAGCCCAGAGCCGAGAAGATGCAGAGCCCACGGAGCACAGGGCGGCCCCACACCCACCCTTCCTCCCGCCTCCATGCTTAGTCCCAGGCTCGCCTGGTCGGTCCGACAGCTGGGTCCCGTCTCAGCCTCCTCAGCTGGGGCCTCGGGGCAGCTCTAGGCAGCAGGCCCAGAATGTCAGCCCAGGCTGTGGCCACCCTCGCTCGTGGAATCTGAGCTGCACCCTGGGACACCCTGCCTGGGCAGCCGGGCCAAGACTGGCCAGGTGCTGGGACCCTGGACACACGGGGAAAGCAGGGACGAGGTCGGAGGGAGGCGGGGAGCGGGCTGCTGGTAAACAGCCTGGGTCAGTGAACGATGTAAACAGCAGGTCTGTGCCAGGAGGCCAGGCGAGTATGAGTCTGGGATGAATCCCAGCAGCAACTCCCTGAGGGTACAGACAAGGAAACTGAGGCTCAGGAGTTTGGAAGACCAGCCCACTGGTGGCCCCTGACCCGGCTTCTGACCGCAACCTGCAGCTTCCCTCCGAGCCCCACCACTAATTAGTCACCAAATCCTATTTGATGTAACATCTCTCAGACAAGTGATCTGTGTTCCGCCTATTCCTACCACCTCCGGTAAGCCTGAGCGTAGGACACTGCTTCCAGTTTCCCTTGGCCTCCCTTGCCACGCAAGCCTCCCTATTCCAGTCCATGGCACACGCTGCTCACAGGTTCATCTCCTAAAACAGTACTTCAGCTCTGCTCTTCCCCTGCTCGGAAACTACCACTGGCTCCCTACTCCCCGCGTCCCCTCCCCCCACCCAGACCACTTCTGATTCCTCTGCCTGCACTGCAGGACCTCTGCAGCGGCCTCTGTGCTGATGTGTTGACTTGGAGACCGACCTTGCTCTCAGATGGTGCGGTCTCAGGAATGGATGTCCACTCTTCCCCTGCCCAGGGCCAACCCCTTCTACTCCAGGACATGCCAAACCTGACCTGGCCATTACATTTGAAGCTTTAGGGAAAGTGTTAGAAATTCTGTTTTCAAAGAAACTCTTCTCATGCTGTGTTGGGAAGCTCACCGCACCCTCCAAGTCACCACAAGGCTGGTGTTGAGTGTGCGTGCCCTGCACAGACAAACCCCATTGTAAGCTGGTCAGCAGTCCAGGAAGGCTTCATGGGGGAGGTCGGCTTTTTCTGCCAGAGAGGGATTCAGGGGTAAGGTGGAGCTTCTAAATGGTGGGACATGGGTATAGGGTGGGCAGAGGGGCGCCTGGGCTGACTGCTCACAGTCAGCTCCTTCCACAAACCTGAAGACCAAGCTCCAGGGGCTCCAAACGCAAGGTTGCTGACTCCTGGGCCGACTGCTGGGGAAATCTTCAGAGCCAGCCGGCCAAACCTGATCCAGACTCTGGCCCAGAACAGACTGGAAGCAAACCCCTGGCCCTGGGGAACTTTCTGTTCTTGTGCTTGAGGACAGTTGATAGTTACATTAAACGTACATGGCCTAAACACTACTTAAAAGACACATCACACTGGATAAAGAGAAAAAGCAAGCCAGACGATAAGAAATCCAGCTTAAATACAAAGATGTGCGTTGTTAAAAGTAAAAGGCTGTGGGAATTAAAGCAGGCAGACACATGTCACCAGAAAAGGGAGTGCTGTATTAACAGCAAAGTAACTCTCAGAACAAACAGTATTCCCAGTGTTCAAGAGGGGCCTTCCAGGATGATTAAGTGGGTTGAAGACACAACAAGCAGCCCACTTAGGATTACCACTAATCTAATGACTTAGACAATGACTTAGGATTATCACTGTTAGGTTTCAAATGTATTATTAATCACCATCATTTCTGTTTCGGTTGAATGGAGGAGAAAGCCCGGTGTCCACATGCTGAGTCACTGGTGCTGGCGCCCCCACCCCTGTCTTGCTGGATATTCACTCTCAGGTCTCAGCCGACACACCCCGCCAGATCACCTTCCCTGCTGCCCCTTCCATGGCTATGGGACCCTCCAGGGGCACAGTGACCTGACCCCACCGCGGCACCCAACGAGCTGGTAGACTCATCTCTGCTCCTCTGTCTCCCTCCTTAAGGCCAAGGACTGCCTTGTTCATCCCTGAATTCAGAACACTTAGGTCTAGACACATTCTAGAAACTTTTCTGATGAATGAATGAATGAATGGGACTTGAAGTCCTCAAAACCGCAAGCCTCTTAGCTCTCTTGGGCTCCCAGCACAGAGGTGGTCTTCAGCCAGACAGAAGGAACAGTGAGCACACGTTGGGAAGGACCCTCTCTGCTCCACTGCACCCAGCCCTGCAACCTCACATGAGTCACTTGACCACTCAGGGCCTGTTTCTTCATTTGCAGAGTGGTAAAAAGAATTCCACTGGTGACAGAGGAATGGACACGGATGTGGTGTGTGTACAGTGGGATATTACTCGACCACAAAAGGGAATGCGACTGGCTCATTTGTAGAGCTGTGGATTGACCTAGAGTGTACAGAGTGAACTAAGTCAGAAAGAGAAAAAAACAAATAAGGTATATTAACACATACATGTGGAATCTAGAAAAATGGTACAGATGGATCTATCTGTAGGGCTGGAATAAAGACGCAGCCGTAGGGACCGGACACGCAGACAGAGTGGGCAGGGGAGAGAGGCATGAATTGGGAGGTTGGGACTGACATCCGTAATACACTGCGTTGTGTTGTGCTTAGTCGCTCAGTCCTGTGCTACCCTCTTTGCGACCCTACGGACTGTAGCCTGCCAGGCTCCTCTGTCCATGGGATTCTCTGGGGAAGAATACTGGAGTGCGTTGTATTGCCTCCTCCAAGGGTCTTTCCAGGGATTGAACCTACGTCTCTTATGTCTCCTGCATTGGCAGGCGTGTTCTTTACCTTTAGCGCCACCTGGGGAGTCCATACACACAGTACCATGTATAAGAGAGCTAGTGGGAGCCTGCGGTATAGCACAGGGAGCTCAGCTCAGTGCTCTGTGATCACCTAGCGGGTGGGAGGGAGACTCGAGGGAGGGGATGCACGTATTGGTATGGCTGATTCACTGTGTTGTACACCGGAAACTAACACAACATTGTAAAGCAATTATACTCCAATTTAACTTTTTAAATAATTTTATCATTTATTTATTTAGGCTATGCTGGGTTTGTTGCCGCAAGGGCTCTTCTCTAGTCTTGGCCAACGAACGCTACTCTGTAGTTGAAATGCGCGGACTTCTCACTGTGGTGGCTTCTCTGGTTGCGGAGCACAGCCTTCAGGAGCTGCGGCAAGTGGGCTCAGCAGCTGGGGCCCCTGGGCCCTAGAGCACAGGCTCAGCAGTTGTGGCACACAGGCTTCAGCTGCCCCATGGCACGTGGGATCTTCGTGGACCAGGGACTCTCCTGTGTCTCCTGCATTAGCAGGCAGATTCTTTACCACTGAGCCACCAGGGAAGCCTTATACTCTAATTAAAAAAAAAAAAATAGTAATAACAACTCTGGGCCTGGAAAGCTATCATTTTTAAGCAACAGTATTGAAATGTGCTTTGCAAATGTGAGCTAAGTGTTAGAAGCAGAAGGTACCATGTCACCCGCATCGCAGAGTGCCCAGATGAAGCCAGCAAAGGAAGGAAAACACCAGGAACCACACGGAACAAGGAGTGGCAGCACCGGCTCTCACAGGTACACCTGTCCGCTCACCATCTCCCTCTCTCCCCCTCCCCTCCCCCGTCCTGCACACCGAAGAGGGTCAGGGCCATCTGGCCCAAGAAGCAAAGCAGCATCACAGTGTCATACGACCCAAGACACTGACACATCCCTGATGGGAACGGATCCCAGGACCTCTGTGACACCCACCACATGGGGACTTCCTTGCAGTGTCCGGGGTCAGGCTGGGACATTCCAGGGAGGAGGCGCCACAGTATCTTGTTCCGACCCCCCACTGGCTTTCCCTCAATGACTAAAACACCAACTGGAACACCACTGGAGAAAAAAAAAAGGCAGGCAGAGGGACCACTATTTCACTCCTTCTGAGTCAGCACTCCAATTGCAGAATGTGGGGCTCTAGCACAGACGTCCTGAACACAAATTTGCATTTCAGCAACAAAGTATCCAATGAGTCAGGAGCATTCAACTTTGCAGAGCACTGGTCTCTCCCTGCTGCTGTCATCATTTCTGAGCAGTGACCTCCCAACTCTTCTGATGGCAAACCACCACCTCCCAAGAAGGTATGTCTGTAGTGGTAAATTATATACACATACCACTGTGCTGATAATATTATGTACATTATAAAACCTGCTTGAAAATTAGAAATGAAGAAGGATGAGTTTGCAGTAAGTAGAAAGAGAAGTTGTGGTATTTTCTTCTGGCACTTGAAGTCATGCTTTGGGGGCTGAGGAAGGACATGGCGTGCCCTGCCTTTCCCAACAGCGAGCTTAAGGGAAGGAAGCTCGGGGTCCTGGCATACACAGGTCATCTCCTCCAGCTTCTCACTCCCCTCACCCCCAGTACACTCTGCTCCTGCTTGACCATCGCCTCCATACATTACCCACCTCCACTCTCCTGAATCTCCCCTTCTGCACCATCCACCGCCCTAGGAATTTCTGTGGCTGAAAGTTTCTAGTCCCTTTCAAACATTAAGTCTTTCTGTACTTCGTTTGTTACAGGGACAGGAAGGAAACCACAGGAGGCACGGAGGAGGGTGGGAGTGAGCTTGGAGAACAGATCTCTCTTTTAAAGTGAAAGCCATCCGTCCTCTTTCTGATTCCTAGATCACCAAACAATCTAAGCTGTCTCTCCGGATAAGATGAGGATCAAAGTACAGAGTTTTTTAAACTGCTTCTAGGCTCACAGCCTCCTATCTTGGGATAAGGATCTATGGCTCTTTTTGGAGCTCCAGTAATGGTAAACTTGGTTCTCCCACTGAAAGCAAACTACAGTCTCCTCATTAGAGAGCCAGTGGGTGGGCCCCCAAGGCACATCCCCCAATGCCGAAGCTTCAAAATAACCACAGACAGAAGTCCAGGAGGTTGGATGCAAAAAAAAAAAAAAAAAGACTCCCAAAATGTTACTAATTTAAGGTTTCTACAAACAGGGAAGAGGAAAAGTCAAGTCATTCCAGAGAGCACACAACCAGTAAGAGCATCAGTCTTTCCAGTGCAAACCCAGAACCTCAGAGATGCTGGTGGAGGTTCAAGGAAATGCACATACAAAACTGAAATGGAAACTATAAAAACACAAATGTGAGAGGCAGGGAGGGGCCAGTCCTCCCTGGGGTCTCTGACTCTCCTGGCAAATCCTGTAGCAAAGCCCAGGAACTGGAATTTCACCCCAGGACATACACATTTAAGGATGCCACACCTTTTAGGGGGGCTTCCCAGGTGGCGTAAGTGGCAAAGAATCTACCTGCCAATGCAGGAGATACGGGTTCGATCTCTGGGTGGGGAAGATCCCCTGAAGTAGGAAATGGCTTGTCTGGAAAATTCCATGGACAGGGGAGCCTGCTGGGCTACAGACCAGGGGATCACAAAGAGTCAGACACGACTGAACACGCACACACTTTTTAGAAGGATTTTTAAAGATTCTTTAGACTTTGAGCCTCTCTCTGGAGCTCAGAAAACTGCCTCTTTCTCACAGTTCCTCCCCCACACCCACCAATCAGCAAAGGCAAGTTCACTTACACACTTAAACACACACACACACACACACACACACACACACACGGCACCCCACCCCCACCCCCAGCCTCCTGGCAACCTTAGGAACAGACACAAAGTTTCAAGATCAAAATAAAAAATCCCGGGGGAACACAGTCTGCTCTGTACCTACTGAGGACGCCTGTCTCCCAATAGCTCCCGTGACTGGCCGCGGGTTGAACCCTCTTCATTGTTCTTCCCACTAAAGCTAAGATGCGTGTGGCCACCAGAGACCCCATCACAGCCCCACAGGCTGTGCGAGTGAGGAACACAGTCCTTCTCTTCCCCAGGTGCAGGGCCCACCCAATTGGCTACACCTGAGAAAGCAGATGGTGGTCCCTGCCGGAGAACCTGAGGTGGCAGGAAGGGGGTCATTCGGCCGAGGACCCCTTCGGGAGGTGTGGTCCTGGGTGGATGGATCTCTGGCAGTTTCCTGGACACAGCACCGCAGACAGCCTGCCTTTCCACAGGGCAGGCCTGGGAGTCACGGTCAGGCGGGTCTGGAAGGGCACTGAGCCCTTGGGGGGCGGCAGTGCTGACCACCTGCCCCTCTCCCTGTCGTCCAGTGCCTAGACAGCAGTGGGTGGCAGCAACACCCTCAGAGCTGGCATTACTGGGCAGAGGGCACCAGCCACGGATTGCCAAGCACATGCCAGTCCCAGACCGGGCTGCTTCTTGCTTCATCCTCACAACCACCCCACAAGGCTGACAGGTGAGGAAACCCAGGCAGAGAGGAAGGAACTTCCCCAAGGCCACGCAGCTGGTGTGTGAACCCAGGATGCGAGCCTCCAGAGCCTGCAGCAACATCCCACCTCTGCCTCCAGCACAAAGTCTGAGGCTTTGATCTCACTGACGGAATCTCTTATTGAATGAATTGTAAGTGAACAGTGAAAGACAGCTGGCTGGGGAGCGGAACCTTGGCTCAGTAAGCAGGAGCAGAAATGGCGACCTCATAGTCCGGCGATCTGGGCCCCACCCCAGCGGTCCTTCAGGGTGAGTAGGCTAGGGTGAGAAGGGGGCAAGCTGGGAAAAGAAGGATGTGATTCAACCTTTGCCCCCACCCTAACCCTAGAATGTTCATCAATAAAAATGCAAACCAAGCTACTATTGTTACCGAGTGCTAGCTCTCTCTCGGAGAAGGAAATGGCAACCCACTCCAGTACTCTTGGCCTGCAAAATCCCATGGACAGAGGAGCCTGGTAGGCTACAGTCCATGGGGTTGTGAAGAGTTGGACACGACTGAGCGACTTCACTTTCACTTTTCACTTTCATGCATTGAGAAGGAAATGGCAACCCATTCCAGTGTTCTTGCCTGTAGAATCCCAGAGACAGAGGAGCCTGGTGGGCTGCCGTCTATGGGGTCACACAGAGTCGGACACGACTGAAGTGACTTAGCAGCAGCAGCAGCAGCTCTCTCTGCTTGCTGCATGATGGGCCAAGGAATCCAAGAGATGAGGAGTTGAGGCAAGGGAGACACTTGAATGGGTAGCCAGCTGACCGAGAAGATGGCAAGCTAGTACCTCAAAATAACCATCTGATGACTGGGGGGGCTGGGCGGGCGGGGGGGGCGGCGCCTGTATTCCAGGTTCTTTTATAGACCAGAGATCCCAGGAAATGAGGAAGCAAAATAAGAAGGCCATTAATCTTGCAAATATCTCCTAGAATGGCAAGCCTCAGGCAAGGGATGTATTAATTTCTTCCTTCCTGCCAGCCACAGGTGGACAGGGTTCTGAACAAAGGCACTTTAACAGTCAGGCAGAGAGGCAGGATACTCTGAGGCAGGCCATTCCGTGTGATTATAACAACAAAAGCAACGAAAAGCAAATCAAAGAAACAGTTCCAACATGGAGTCAGAATTGGCTTTTTGCAACACTCTCCCTTTAGGATGATGTCCATGGGGACTTCCCTGGTGGTCCGGTGGTTGAGAGTTCACCTGCTGATGCAAGGGACACAGGTTTGTTCCCAGGTCCATGAAGATTCCATATACCGCGGGGCAACGAAGCCTGTGCATCAGCACTATGGAGCCGGTGCTCTAGAGGGTGAGCTGAAACAGGAGAAGCCACTGCAATGAGAAGGCCAAGCACTGCAACTGCAGAGCAGCCCCTCGCTTGCCACAACTAGAGAAAGCCCATGCACAGCAACCAGAGTACACAGAAATAAATAGTAGATAAAATAAGAGTGCAGGAGAGGACTTGAGAGATAGGAAGTAACCCAGGGAGAAAGAGGTCAGAAGGAGGCAGGCAGACATATTTCACTCTCTGTGGTGCTGTTCAGGGCTGGACTGGGCTGCCTGGGAGATGGCCAATGTCTTGATACCTGGAGACGGGAGGACCCAGGAGGTTAAGGATGAATAATCAGCAAACTTACTGAAAGGAAGAAGAGTGGACATTCAGCAACAGCCATCTGGAGGTCTAAAAACTGTGTGCAGGGTGGATGCAGCCGCAGGCAAATTCCTCTAGGGGAAGAGGGCTCTGCCTGGTTATTTTCTCCCTGGGTTATTTTTATAAGAAATTGCAATCAGGTTCACTAGAGATCCAAGAAAAACCAGATTCTGCCTCCTATGTTACATGCATTTCATACCCCTACCTTCCTCCCAGGGGTGCTAACATGAGAAATACTGAACAATATATACAGTGGAGACAAAGAATGACTCCTTAAGTGCTCAACTTTTCAGAAAGCTTGAAGATATTAACTCATAAAGTGAATCCAAGACCTCAAAGAGGGCCACTTCCTCTATGCATCTTCTCTAGAGGCTTTAAAGTGTGAACTCTTGAGGCCCTAGGGGCCACAGACTGAAATCCAACCAGCCTGGGCCCTCCCCTCCTGACTTTTCATGGCACTGTGACTCATGCTGCCTGTAAGGCTGACATGCTCAGTCCTACTTGCTCCCCCAGACCTCAGCTCTTACTGTTAGTCCCACGTGTACCTGAGTCTAGACAGGTGGAGTGCACAAGGAGCAGAGTGTCAGATGCAAAAAATGGGCTGGGAGGTTGTAACAAAGACTGATGACAACTGGACCCTGTTACCTCATTTGTTAAACTCAAAGCCAGGACTGTTTCAACAGGTGAGAGCACTTGCAGGGCCAACGGAGCAGACATGTGCCCTGGTGGAAAATCTGACTTGCTGGTGAAATGGGGGGGAGATCTCTTCCTTCCAAGGTAGCCCTGGTATCCTTGTTTGGCCCAGGACAAGATCCTTCTCCATCAGATACAGAAATCAGTGACACGGCTTAACAGACCTGGCTGAACCTTCCAGTCCAATGCACTCCATCATTGCAGAAACACTTTGGCACTGTCATTACCCACAAAGTAACCCATTGCATTAAAACAGATGCATCATGAAAAATGAAAAGGCTTTGGAATCTGGCAGATCAGAGTTTGAATCTAAGCGCCACCATTTTCCTACTGAAACAAGTAAACACCTATCTGTACCAGGTTCCTAGATAAAACTCCAGCAAGGTTCTTTGCTGCCCCTTCTCCGTAATTGACCTGAAATTCACCTGCCATAAACATCCCCGTTCTGTCCCCTCAGGCAGCACGGTACCTGAGCAATCCAAGAGTCCTTCACATATTTGTAGCTGCGCTTGTGTGCCCCAGGGACCTGTCTGGGCTAAACACCCCAATTCTTCAACCACTCCTCATGTGACTTGGTTTCCTGACCCTCCACTAGCTGAGTCACTCTCGAAAGTTAACTCCAGAGCTCCACAGACCCAACTCATTCTAGGCTCTGAGTGAGGGTGAGGGGCTGGGGAAAGAGTTGTTCAGCTAGGGGTCGAAGCTTGAGACACCTAAGCCTCAACCCATGGGGGCTGGGAGAGCTCGCACGCAGAAGGTGGCCGCGGTTTCCTGGGGCCACTGAAGCCCCCGACCCTGTGGAGGCGCCCTCCAGGGCAGGCTGTGCAAGTTGTTTACACCGTGTCACACGGAACACCGCGTCCACGATCAATTTGGTACATCTTTTGGTATATCTTTCGGCCGGGCAGGAAAACGAAACGCAGACACTTGCACTGTTTACTTCCCGAAGATAAAAACACTGCACGGGATTACGCAATCTCCCCGTCCGGGCTCTCGCAATCTCCCCGTCCGGGCTCTTTTTAATGCCTCCCCGATCCCCTTCCTCTTCTGCGCCGCGCCCTCCCGGCCCCGCCCGAATGGCAAACCACCTGCCGCCCTAGTTCCTCTGGCGCTTTAAACAAAATACGGCCACTCCCGGGCCTTCTCGGAAAGAACCCTAGGCCGGAACATGAAACCAGGCCGCGGGAAGGCTAGGCGCGGAACTCGAACGCGGCGCTTGCAGGTACCGCGAACTGCACGCCACGCCGCGCCCACGTGCAGGACCCGTGCAGCTGAGCCGGGTGGGGCGGAGCCACGTGAACGCGGCGTGCGGCGCACCAGGGCGAGGCGGGGCGCGCGCTGATCGGTCCATGCTCCGCGCAGGCAGCCAATCCGCGCGCCCATCCGCGCGCTCGACCCCGCCCGAACCACCGGGCCCCGCCCCGCCCCTTCCTGCCCCCGCCGCCGCCGCCGCCGCCGCCGCCTCTTGTCCCGGGGTGACCTCTCCCCGGGCAGCCGGGCTCAGCTGACCTGCATGCCCATCGTCAACCCAGGGAGGGCGAGGCGGCGGCCGCTGGGGCAGGGCTCCACCTGCAGGCTCCTGCCTGGCCTCCCACGGCGGAGGCCCCGTGGACACCTGCCTTCTGCCTGCCCCTCTTTCTCCCCCAGCCCCTGGGCCATCTCCATCCCCGCAGCCTGGCTCCAGGAGGTGTATCGAGGGCGGCAGAGCCTGCCACCCTAAAATATGCCTCCTGGCTTAAGGATTATTTTGAGCTGGTTATTTTAGAGAGACCGCAGAGGAAAGTTACCCTTTTTATAAGAGAAATTCACATCAGAAGGGGTCCTGTTTATGGGAGACAGTGCTTCTTCACCGACCTTTCCTTCATTCTGAAGCCCCCAGACCCTCATCCCTTCCTTAGTTCACTGCCTGGCAGCCTTTTGAGTCTCATATCTTTGTGGGTATATGTCTGTTTATCATTTAAACTTTCTTTCCTTCTATTGATCTTTTTATGAGGCGAGAGGCAATCTTCATCGAACATTTTTCTTTCATTTCCTTTCTCCTCCTTTAAATGCCTGGTAGTCAGAGCTGCATGTTGCTTATCTGCTTGTGGCCGTGGAGGAGCAGGCCTGTTGCCCAGAGGAGTTGGGAGCACTCAGACAGCAGGTGCGGGAGTGCCACACCCCATCCCCTGAACTTTACGGTAAAAATTCTGTTAAAACACATGCATTGTGAAGTAACTGGCAGATACAGAAGGAACCGAAGTATTCTTGCTTGTGGCCTCCTTCAGACCTCCTGTCTGCAGATATTTTTTAAGGCCCCAGAAGATAGGACGATCAGCCCCCACCTGTGCACTGAATTTATGATCCACTCAATGCCATGGCTCATGGGGAATCAGATATTCAGCACAAGGAATTTTGGATACCAAATTAATAATACCAGGAGTAAAGGAGAGTGAAGATTTAAAAAAAAAAAATGGCTCACTGTGCAGCTTCTGGGATCTTAGTTTCCTGACAGGATCAAACCCATGCCCCCTGCAGTGGAAGTATGGAGTCTTATCACTGGACTGCCAGGGAAGCCCCAAAAAAAAAAAAAAAAAAAAAAAGATTCCTGGGGAAAATATAAAAGGTAAATATGCAAAACTGGGAGAAAGGAAAGGAAAAGCTATCTGGTATTGGGCCAGAATGAGAGCAGTATGAATTTATATTTTTTTAAAGCATGTTTCCTAGCTCTATCCACTGAAAAGTCCCCAGAAACAATGGTAGCCCATGAGCAAAAATCAAACCAGAGCCCAGGTCTGACTTATAACCACCATCCCCCAGTGAAAGAAACCAGGGCTCTTTGGAGCAGCCGCTGATCCCAAGGCTGAGACAGGATGAAAGCACCTGGTGGTGCCAGAAAAATAAAGAAGAGCTCAAAAGGCAAAGGGAACGTGTCAAAAAGACATGGCAGCTGACTTGAAAGGGTGTCTGTTAAATCTGGGGCGTTTTGAGCGTTAAAATCCATCAGGTCAGGACTGGATTCTAACACATGCGATCATCATTGTAAAAATCCTCAAATCCATGTGGATAATTTAAGAGAACATTCTTGATTTGGGGAGGAACACGCTAAAGTATTTAGGGATGAAGTGTTAAGATGTCTGCAATGAAGTTTCAAATGTTTCAACAACAACAAAACACCCTGAGACAATACACATTAAAATGCAACAACTGCTGGGGAATCCAGGCAATGTGGGTCATCCCCTGTGCTGTGCCTGCAACTTTGCTAAATGCTTAACATTTTTTAAAGTAGAAAGCGATACAGACAGAAATGGAAAACTTCCTCCAGGCAAGGAGTATCACTCATTGCTGACACATGCAATGAATGCTCGTGGACCTGAGAACTATTTTCTGAGTCATCAAACGTAAATCAAACATCTTATGTTCGTGTAGACACACAAATAAAATACACACGCAGTGAAAGGGACACGTCTGGGGCAAACGAATCCCAGGTGTTTTGTCCAACGTTCGCTGCAGAAAGGTTTCCATCTGCTCCCAGGCCGCCTTCTCAGCAGGGCGGTGTCCCCCCAGGGAGGCCCACGTGCTCAGAGGGGGCCTCTTTTTAAGGGACTCTGAGGAGGGCA
The DNA here is from genome assembly GCF_027580195.1 of Bos mutus. NCBI lineage: Eukaryota > Metazoa > Chordata > Mammalia > Artiodactyla > Bovidae > Bos > Bos mutus. The sequence goes on from NC_091629.1 coordinate 5,891,206, forward strand.
GGTGCAGATCAAAGAGTGATGTGGACATTGATAATTAAGACGCACACGGGGTCACTGCAAAGGTCTCCTGAAACCAAAGTCCCCCCTTTGGCCAGTTGTGCTGGGACACATTTCTGCTGTCATTTAAGCATTTTATGTCTCCTTCATTACAGGAGGTTGGCCAGGCCTTTGTCATTCATTCATCACACACTTGCTGCCGTGGTTCTCAAGCCTTTGGGAGGAGACCCAGGGTGGCCTGAACTCTGTTATCTCATGTTCCAGGGCCCTCCTCTCAGGGGTTCTGATTCATTCTGCACAACCCCCCAGACACCCTGTGTGAATGGGACAGCAGGTGTCCTGGCTGGAATAACTTAGGACTTCAATCTAAGCAGCTTGAAGAGGACTGTGTCTAACTCAAACTGGTCACCCTCTGAAAAAGAGGCATTTGACTTGTTAACCAGACAGAGCAATGAAGGAGAGGTAAAGGCAGAATAAAACCTACGGAAATGCCCCTCAGAGAAGTCATCAGAGCGGTGTTACAGCATCAACAACACACGGAGGCTGAGGGGCTGCGGGCTCCCAAGCCAGGGGGCTACAAAGCCCGGAGGCTCTGGACACAGCGCTGGCTCAGCAGCCTTGTGTTCCTTCCCGTGAAGGTCAGGCTCCTCTGTGTGGACCTTCTGTGCGATCACTGTCAGAGGCTGGGAGACGATTCCATTAATAAGTTAATCAAGAAGAAAGAAAGACCCTCAAGTCAGAGAGTGATATCCTTTGAGGCCTGAAGTATTAATGTTCCTACTAATTCTTTAGTTAATTCAGTATATGGCTATCAATCATATCAGGCCCAAGGCTGGACAAGGGGACACTGCCCAGGAGCTTACGGTCCAGCTGGGGAAATGGAGTGAACACACATCATGGCACAGGAACCACTATTACCTCTGGAGAGACAGAAAGGGCTAGATCTTGCAAAGTAAAGAATTGCTCCTAATGTCTTAGTGAATTCAACACCAATAGACGTGTAGAGACCGATCGAGATTTGAACACTTCTCGTATATATGTTACACCTCAGCTTAAAAACGCATAAAATGTAAGCCAATGATAGAAAAGATTCACTTAGGTCTTGGTGTAAACCACATTTTTGTAATCACCAAAGATGTCAGGCGTATGGATCCCCAGATTAGGACAAGATGACACTTCAGAGCAGGAGAGACTGTCCTGTTTTGATCTGTCCAAGTTGCCTATATACCAGCTCTTAGTGTGACGCACACTTTGTAGAGGGGATGAAGAAGAGGGGTTAATGGAAACTGAAAGACCTTCGGGATACCCATTGAGATAACTAAATATACTACATGTATTACCAGTTAAACGTAGGAATCATTACTGTAGCCCTTTGGGGACTAAAACTCAAATGCATATTGAAGAAACCAACCCTAACAGCATGAGAGATGAAAGAGGATCATTAGAATCACACAGTGCACTTGCTGCAAGAGATGACCCAGCCAATTCCTCCTTTTATAGAAGAGAACAAAAGTCCTGAGAGATGAAGGGACCCCAACACAGAGAGACATCACAGGACTGGAATCAAGTCCCTCCTGCCCACCCAGTATGCTCTCCCACGCCCCCTGAGGTCGCCTGGGGCACCCCCAGGCCAAGGTCCATGTCACCCCTGCCCAGAACCTGGCACCCTCGGAAGAAGCAGAAAGATGTGGCGGGCGGGCAGAAGTCCAGACAGAGACTGGAACCCAGCACCAGCCTCGGCTGTTCCTCCTGGTCATCTGTCACCTCGGCAGGGTCTGTGAAATCTTTCTTTCTTCTCATCCAGGAAGTGGAGACAAAACCTTGCTTCTTGAAGGCTGAGAAAGCAGCTGCCGTGAAGACGATGAATTCTTTTTGTTTGGTTTTTGGAACGGCTGTCTTGAGACATAATTCACCCATTTAAAACCAAGCAACTGTAGGACTTCCCTGGTGGTCCAGTGGCTAAGCATCGAACTCCCAACTCAGGGGGCCCAGGTTCCATCCCTGGGCAGGGAACTAGATCCCCATGCCAAAACGAGGATCCCACATGCTGTGACTAAGATCCAGCGCAGCCAAATTAATTATTTAAAAAAAAAAAAAAGCTATAAAAGGGAATGAAGTTTTAAAAAAGCATATTGCTTAGATTTTGTGGGTTTTATTTTTTTAAAGCATCTGTATCCAATGTTTTGAGGGTTTTTTTTTTAATAGTCATGGGCAATACTGAGTGTAGCTGTCTTCAGAGTGTAGCTCATTCAGACGGCCACAGAATACTCCACTATGGGGCTACACCAAGAATGAACTCATGCTTCTGTTCATGTGCTTTCGGGGTGTTTAAAGGGCTTCCTAACAGAGTCTCAGTGGACACCAGCTGTCCAGGAGTGTGTCTCGGTGACACACCCAAGAATGACCTGGTGACAGGATGTGTGGGTGTCCACTTTATAAGACAGCCCCAGACTGCCTCCCAGGCCCTCTGCCAGCTCACTCACCCTCCAGCAGTATGTCAGAGACCACCCTTGTGGTCCTTGTTCTACCCAGCACGCCATGCCAGCCTTCCTGTCTGTCAGCAAAGAAGGGGAAAACGGTGCCTTCCACCACGCTCTTCACCTGCATTTTCCTGAGCGGTGAAGAGGAGGAATTTCTTTTTCTCCTTCATCCCATTACACACTGGCTGATTTCTAAAAGGTTTTCCCAGGCTCTTTGGTTATTTCTAACAGCAGCCAGAGAAAGGAACACAGCCACAGAGACACACAGGCCACCCCGCTTGCCTGGCACAGCTGGTGCTCCTGGAGTGCGGATGACCGGTTTGCCGTCATGCCCCGAATTACATATTGGGAGCCATGCACAAATGAAATCTGTAGAAGTTTTATAACATGAAGAAACCAATTTCCTCTAGAGCAGCCAGTGACCACATGACCTTTCCCTGCATTCAAATGACTTTATTCAAAAAAGCTTTTATATCATCTGGGATTTGCACCAAACATGATTTCAGCTTGAAGTGGGTCCCGTGCTTCGTTCCCCATTTTTACGTCTGGGAAATGATGTCATGACATCATGACTCATGGTAAAGTGAATGCTGACTGACTCACATTCGTGAAAAAGGGATGACATTTGAGTTTTAGGTTTTTCACGCAGAAGCCAGGCAATTTGCAGATTCAGATTCCTTTGCTGTTATTACAGCAAGTTGCTGATAACATTCTTGTTCTGATTTTCTACTGTGTCTGCTGACAGAATTGCTTTGAAACTTATCTTCCATACTTTCCAGCCTGTAACCCAGGGCCATAAAAATAACTTGGATTCTATTTGTTGCTCCAATATGGAAGTTTTCAAACCTACTTCTCCAACAAGAGGGCATCCAGGGGTCATCAAGCCCAAGGCACGAGGGCTGGCGGAAGGTGGGTCAGGTATCCACCATACCAGTTTGCTTGGGATGAGGAGGCAGCTGACTCTGGGGACTGTCAATGCTAAAATGGGGATATCTCAGGGACACGGACTCGACTCTGGTCAGGGAACTAGAAGACTGGCAAAGACTCTTGAGAATCCCCTGGACAGCAAGGAGATCAAACCAGTCAATCCTAAATGAAATCAACCCGAATATTCACGGGGAGGACTGATGCTGAAGCTGAAGCTCCAATACTTTGGCTACCTGATGCGAAGAGCTGACTCATTAGAAAAAACCCTGATGCTGGGAAAGATTGAAGGCAGGAGAAGAGGGCAGCAGATAATGAGATAGTTGGATGGCATCACCAACACAATGGACTTGAATTTGAGCAAGCTCCAGGAGAGAGTGAAGGATAGGGAAGCTTGGCGTACTGCAGTCCATGGGGCTGCAGAGTCAGACACGACTATGGGACCGAACAACAGCAGGTACAGAAGATTCCAAAAGCCGCAGGGCAACTAAGCCTGCGTGCCGCAACTAAAGAGTTCGTGTGCTGCAATGAAAGATCCTGCGTGACACAACTAAAATCCGATGCAGCCAAATAAATACTTTTTAAATAAAAACAACGGTCAATGCTGATTTGACTTGAAAGCCAGTTTCTTCTTACAAAAAGTGTCTGTCTGGAGATCAGCCCAGAGCAAACTGGATCTCTGCAGATGTCCGCTTGCCAAGTCCCAATCCTCCTGAATCCTCTCACGGTTACTCAGCAATCACTGAGCCCCCCAGCCCCGCTGTGACCTGCCCCCTCTGCTGACCATGCAACTGTTAACAGTAACGTGCCCAGCATGTCCACAGGTCAGCCGGGGGCAGTCGTGGGAGCCGCCCCAACTCTCTCTCCCTCCACATCCGATCCATCCATAGACCTGCCATCTCTACCTCCTGAATACATCACCTACAGTCTGGTCCCAGGAGGGCAGCCATGTGCCAGCCTGAGGGTTTTATAATATAGTTGATTTGTGCCTGCCCTCCACCAAGTCCCTCCCAGGGCCTCCCATCCCATTGCAGGGAGGAGGCCAAGGCCTTATAATGGCCTTGAGGGCCCACACCACCCACCCACCCCTTCTGATCCACACCCACCCTACATCAGCCCCTCCCACCTCCAAACTCAGCCCACAACAGCCGCAGGGCCTTTGCGTCTACACACCTCCCTGCCAGACACTCTCCTAAGAAACCACGTGGTTCACTCCCCACTCCCTTCGGTCCCTGCTCAAATGTCCCTTCGGTGACCATCTATTGCAAACAGCAGCGCCTCCCCACCCCCATACCGCCTTCCCTCGTCTTTCTTGCATTATTTTTCTACCCAGCGCGGATACCCCGTGGACAGGCGCTGTGCTCACTGACTCGCCTGTTACCGTCTGTCTCCCCGTCAGAATGGAAGCCCACGAGGACAGGCGTCTGGCCAGTTCCCTGCTGCACCCTTGGCGCCTCACCCAGTCCTGCTCCACGAGGCAAAGGACAGACATGTGCCGTGCAATCGAAGGACTTCTGGAGGCGACTGAAGTAACCTCACGGGGTCGGGGTCGTCCGAGGCAGCCCATCCAGCCTCCCAGTGCGTCTCCTGCCTTTTCTCCCACGTTCCTCAGCTGTAACCCTCTCTTTCCTCGTGTTCCCCAAACATCTGTTTTCTGATGTTTCCCCAGAGAAAGGTGGCCCTTGCAGATGGATGGCTGCATGGTGGAGGCCTCCCTCCTTTGAGGCAGATGCACAAAGCCCCCCACCCTACTGAGTTTGGGAAGGTCCCTTGCACCCCCAGACCTGCCGGAGACCCTCAGTCACACCCAGAGCCCAAGCGGCAAGAAGTCTGGAGGCGCCGTGAGGGCTTCCTGGTCCCTGAGGTGCAACGAGAGCGTTCTTAGGAGTGCTGGGCTCTCCTTGTTCATGGCCTTGAAGTGAGTTTGCTGAAGCCTGACCAGCCTCCTTGTTAATGAAATGGAACTGACTGGAAATGTCACCGTGTACCTGTATGCTAAGGATGAGACTGTTTCATGAATCTTTCTGTCCAGGCATCAACCCAGTACCATTAAATCAAAATTTCTGGCACATCAGACTTTTTTAAAAAGCCCCCAGTTAACCCAAGTATGGGCTTCCATGGTGGCTCAGCTGGTAAAGAAATCCGCCTGCAATGCAGAAGACCTGGGTTCAATCCCTGGGTTGGGAAGATCCCCTGGAGGAAAGCAAAGCAACCCACTCCAGTGTTCTTGCCTGGAGAATCCCCATGGACAGAGGAACCTGGCGGGCTACTGTCCATGGGGTTGCAAAGAGTCAGATATGACTGAGCAGCTAAGCACAACCCAAGTGTGTGGCCAGAAATAAGACAGACGGTGCCCCTGGAGCCCCGTCCCCGGCCAGCACCTGCCGTCCTCGGACTGTGGTGCCAGGGGCCAGGCCTTCCTCGGGGTTCTGCTTGGGTCTGCTGCCCCTGCCGTCCTGGGGCCATGGTGCCAGGGGCTGGGCCTTCCCGGGGGTTCTGCTCGGGTCTGCTGCCCCTGCCATCCTGGGGCTGGGGTGCCAGGGGCCGGCCTTCCCCAGGGTCCTGCTCGGGTCTTTCTCCCTCTCTCTTCCTGCACCTCGCTAAGCTCCTGTCCACCCCCACGGGCTGATGGAACCTTGCTCTCCCTCTGACTGCACTGGCCCAGGTCCCCAGGCCTCTGGATGAGCCCAAGCAGCCTCAGGGGGAGGCCTCCCTGAACCCTACTCTAGGTTCAGCAGGTCAAGCCCACAGTCAAAACACCAAAGCAGTAGTCAGTCCTTGGAAAGAACACGTTTGTTCCCTCAAGAGCGTCAGTGCCCCTGCCCATCCCAGCAGGGGCAGCCAGGGCCAGACAGTCCCACACCCTCCTGTTGCTCACACATCGCCTGCCTGGCCCCTGCCCAGAGTTTCGACATGCCCCCCACCCCGGCTGGGCCCCCCTGCTCAGTCCCTGGACACAGATGCAGCCAGTATCCAGACGGGCCATCTCAGGCCAGTGGGATAAGGACGTGCTTCTCCCTGGCACCCAGGACACCTTCAGTTGCCACTCTCCTAAGACTTCAACCTGTCCCCTGGAGCTGCTGGGAGAGGCTGTCCAGGGTGCCCAGGACAGAGTCCCTGGAGGACACAGTCCAGTGGGCCCCCCCGCCCCCTGCCTCCCACAGCCCAGCTTAGCTAAAGGAGCTCCAAGGGGCAGACAGAGCAGGAAGCGTGTGTGACGAGCGTCCAAGCCGGGGGGAACATCGGTCCCTGGTCCGGAGCTGGAGCAATCTCAGGGTGCCACCTCCTTGGTTCCAAATGGTCAGCTGAGGCCGAGGGCTGTCCGCACCTCCCGGGACCCATTGGAGATCAGGAGGAAACAGGAAGGCCACCCACAAAGGAGCTGGGTACTGGGAGACAGGTGATGGCTCAGGCAGGCCTGCCCTGGGAAAACCCTGTGAAGTTCAAGGAGAGACTCATGTCCCCTGCAGGGGAGGATTGGGGGTGGGTGGGGTGCCGGAGGCTTGGACACTTCACGGATCCACAAATCCTGAGCACATGTGAGCAATGGGCGCTTTTAGTTCCATAAGGAGAAGAAAAGAGCGTCTACCTGCATGGGGCCCCCAGGTCTGAACCCACCAAGGTGCAGACCACACAGGCGCACAGCATCAGGTGCTGTTGTTAAGGACCTACTGTTTCACCCAGAAGCATAAAAAAATAGGGACCATTGTCAGAATCACGTGTGTCTGCCTTGCTTACATTTATGGCTTGGTGTTGTCTTTCTTTTAGATTACACATGGGAGCATGGCCGTAAATCTTTCAGTGATCAGGGAATCTGACAGTCTTACCTCGGCTCTACAACTGCTTACCGCAGAGGAAAATGGAGTTTTGGACAAACTAACCAGGCACAAGGAATTATGGAGCACTTGCAACTACGTGGCTGGATAGAAGTATGAGATCCAGACCCTCCCCAAATCGAGGGCAAGCAAACTGAGCACAAGTAGGCATCTGCAAGAGCCCGATCTGCACAGAATAGATGGAAAACAGGGCAGAGAAGACTTGAACTTGAGCAGGGCCTTAAGGCAGGACCAGAAGCCTGTGTGTATCCACGTGTGTGTATGGTACATCTCCCCCTCCCCAACCCAGGAGGGGGCGGTTAGCTCTCCCAGGGGAGCAGATGCAGGCGCGGAGCCCAGATGTGGGAGCCTGGGGGTCCTGGGGGCCACCACGGGATGCTGAGGACATGGACCACAGCAGAGGACATGCTTTAAGGGAACAGGAAAGCATTAGAGGGGCACAGCTGAGGGGTCGAAGGCCTAGGAGGACAAAGCAGAGGATCCTGTGGGAACAGAGGCCCTTAAGGAAACGAGATGGCCCGGCCTGGCTGGCAGGTGCTTCCCTGGGGCAGAGTCTCTGAGATGGAGCCTCCTGCCCAGCAAGCTGCCCCGGACCCAGAGGAGGAGAGCGCCCCACGACATGGCCTGCCTGCACCAGGGCAGAGGGTGGTGCTGGCCCAGCACCAGAGCACTGGGGCTGATGGAGGGACGAGGGACCAGCCCAGCCTTCTGGAGGGTAGAGCCAGGGTTTGCTTTTTGCAATCCTATTGGGAGAGAAAGGAAGGAGAGGGCCTCAGCTTGGGTCCAAAAACCCACTGCCCGCAGCTCACCTGCAGGAACCCCTCAGGGGCCGCCTCTCCTGTGATGGTGGCACTGGTCCGTGCCTCCACTCCCAGCAGGGGCCGGGGCGGCTCCCTGGGCAGCTGTAGCCAATCATCTGGCCAGACCAGGGCACTGAGTCCTGCCCCTGACAGGTGTGCCCTCGGGGCCACGGGAGAGACAAGAACACGACTTGCCTCCACATGCAGCCCCATGCCCTCCTCGGGCCTCCCTCAAGGACTCAGAAGATTCAGGCATCTAAGTTTCTCTCTGCTCCTGTCTAATGTGGAAAACGCTGCTGGTCCATAACTGCAGACTTTTCACGCTGTGCAGTCTCAGCCTGATGCACAAAGTACCAAACACATCCCTGCCTAGCCTACCATCGCGGGCAGAGCTGGAAAGGCAAAGCCTCGGTCCGGCTCTGCTCAGTGCCCGAGCTGACTGCTGCATACAGAGCCTCTGTCCTTCACCCTTGCAGTGGACGGAACAGTCCTGGGGTGGTTGAGAGGGTAAGTGCACACAGGCAGAGCTCTCACCCCAGGACTGGAAGGTGCTCCCTAAGTGTGAGTTTGGTTTCTCACTGTTATTATCAGAAACTCACCCCTCTCTCCCCTTCCCTTCTGAAGGTGGGATGTGCAGGAACACCTAGGACTCCACCATCTAAAGACATTTTTCCAGCTTCTCCACCTGAGAGAGTCCCAAGAATTTGGTCCAAGCCCCAGACTCGGAATGGAGCACCCCTCCACCCCCTAGAAAATCACCATCCAGCCTGGCTTCAAAGTCCTCCAGAGGGGGACATGCCAGGTTCACAGGTTTAATCGCCCGATTCACCGCCTAAGTTTTGGGTTAGGCTCCTTCACTCATTCATTCTTTAGATCGAGCGTCTGCTGTGCGCCAGGCACGCTGGAGGTTCTCTACCTGCAGTCACACCCCCCGGGCGTGATCCACCTGCCGTGATGGGTTCCCACCTAAGTTTTTGCCACTCACTTTGTTCTCACGATTTTCCCCGATGGTCCACATCAGGGTGTTTCATTGTCACTCTAGCCCATCTCAAGATTCCAGCAGTTCAACCAAGGGTCCCACTCTGTTCCCCCAAAACAGCCACCGGCACCCTGGAGCCACCAAGGAGAGAGGCCAGGGCGGGTGTGAACATGGTGAACATGTGAACAGCATGAACATGGTGCTGGCATGTCATCCCCTCAGCCGGCAGGGAAGGTCATCGAAGGTTTCTGCCCGCCACCCCAGCCCCACCGTTCACCCCATTCGGGCTACATGGTTCCTGCTGCTGTCATCACGGCAGGTGGATCACGCCCCGGGGGGTGTGACTGCAGGTAGAGAACCTCCAGCATGCCTGGCACACAGCAGACACTCAATCTAAAGAATGAATGAGTGAAGGAGCACATGAATGAGCAAGCAAGCAAGAGGTGTGCAGTCACAGAACTCTGTCCGCATTACATTCAGTGCCATCGATCGAGCCCCTCCAGAGGCAAGGCACAGGCTGAGAACCAAAGCCTGAGTGGCTATCTGTTTGTCGCCCCAGACCCACTGCCAGGAAGGGCAAGGCCAGGTCCCAGCAGGTTCGGGTCCCCACAAGTTGACCCGCATGCACACAACGAGCTTCCTGGCCCTCTGCTGCCAATGCCCTAGGGTCAGAGAGAGGGAGCGGCAAGTAGTCTCTGCAGGGTCACGAGCCACCAGCATCCTCCAGAGAGGGGCAGGCCCCATCCAGCCACCAGCTCCAGTGACTGCTGGACCTTCAGCGCCCCCGTCCTGGGGTGGGACTGCCGGGGCTTCTGTAATACCCACTGTGGTTTTTCTCTCCCCTATCCTGCACCTTTGTAATAGGACCTTCACTAAGCTCTTCTCAGCTTGCCTGGAATGAGCGGGTCAAGTGCTTCCTGCCAGGCCCTGACCCAGCTGGTCCCCGAATCTGTCTTGCAAGACACAGAAACACAGCCTAGGAGACACAGCAGTCAGTTAGCCTTCTGGATGTGAGCCACAAAGGAGCCCTCCATCTGGCTTCTCGTTGTTTTGCAGGGAGAGAAGCAAAGTCTTTTCATTGCCCATTTTTTAGTTATTTTAAGAAAATAATTAATAGATTCAGATTCAAATTCTTTGAAGTATGAATGAGTGAAGATGCTCAGTCGTGTCTGACTCTTTGCAACCCTACAGGCTGTAGCCTGCCAGGCTCCTCCATCCATGGGATTTTCCAGACAAGAATACTGGAGGGGGTTGTCATTTCCCAGGGATTTCCCAGGGATTGAACTCAGGTCTCCGTCACTACGGGCAGACTCTACCGTTTGAGTCACCAAGGAATCTCCCCTTTAAAGTATGAAAGAGTATGTGTATATATATATATATATATATATATATATACATACACACACACACATACATACATACACACACACACTGAAGTCTCAGTATATATACCATGCATATATTCTGTGTATATGTATATATATAGAAGTCTCTAGCCCCGAGATGTTTCCCAGGATGGAGTGCCGCAGCCCTTCTCACAGGCTGACCTTTCCACCTCCTGACAGGTCCAGATGTCTCATCACCGAACTGGACTGAACGTACCTGGTCTGGCCCTAATTTCCACTCACTGTGTTTATTTCTCAACAGGAGGTCCCAACCCAGTCAAGTAGAGAAGTTCTGCTTGGCCTACAAGCCCGCCGGAGCCCTGCCCTGGCTCACAGCAAAGCTGAAAAAGCCACAAGGGCCATCTCTCACACCCTGGACCCTTCAGGAATCAGCATTCATGGGACAGAGGGGCAGGGTTCGCCTGTCCAGGCAGCAACATTCTTCTCTTCGGACTAGGGAGAAAAGTCAAAACACCGTGGGCAGCGTGAGGACAGAGGTCTGCTGTGACTTAACGAGGCTGTCACAGAGGGAAACCTCCACACGTGAACATCAGCTCAGCTGCCCAGGGACCTACTCCTCCTTCGCAAGGCTGGCTCCCTCCCAGTGAATGGCGGCTGTGCCTCCCAGGAGTCTGCCTCCAGAGACCACACCGATGCAGTAGATAAATGACCATTCACGCTGCAGCAACATGAGGTCAGGTGGGGACTCTGGGGAGTGCCCAGAGGCATGGCAGCCCCGTTATATGGAATAATGGAGCCATTGAAGCCAGCCACTTTGGGACCATGCGCCATCAGCATCAGCCAAGGACCTGATTGAACCCTCAGTCCCCGCACTGAGCTGCCACCTACCTTCTCAACATCCCCACAGGCCGGCATACAGACCGTGCCCCTTCACAACCAGGACCTCACAGTGGCACCGTAGCAACCTCCGTTTAAGGGACAAAGGCCAACAGGGTAATCGGGGCAACCCTAGCATTAATCTGACGATGAATCGAGATGATGAGAGAAGTGTAGAGACGGCCAGAAAGGTGGGTAGAGGCAGCGGGAGGAAGCCACGCAGCCAGTCCTCAGTCCCCAGGTGTTCGAGAGGGAGTCGCTGGCCTGGGTCACTGGTACCCAGGTGGGCGTGGGGAAGCCTTGGGTCCGAGTGACAGTGGGTCCCCGAGCCCTTGGCAACAGAAATACAAAAATCAGGAGTCAATCAGACTGCTCTGTTTGGAAAGTAAACCGAGTCTCCTCCATCCATCCATCAAGGCGCCAACCTGAGGATGGCGCATCCTGGCCCAGCTCTGCAGCGCCCTGGGCACAGCAGGGCCTCATCACCCCGCCAGGAAAATGGGCCATGGGAGTAGCTGGGGCTTTTCTGCAGAGGAACAGGGCCTGAAGGTGGGCCCGGTGGGAAGCTCCGTGCAGGCTGCCGGGCACAGGGAGGCAGGTCTTGCCTGGTAGGCGGGCCGCTCCTCTGCCAGCTGCCCCGCGCGCCTCTCACCAGTCCCACACGTCCCAGCTGACGCGCTCGTACTGCGGATGAAGAAACCGAGACTCCGGTCGGCTAAATGACTTCCCGAGAGTCCGAGGGTAAGTAGAAAAGGCCGGAGGCAGGACTCCCACTCGGATCTGCTTTCACACCTGCTTGCTCCCCCGCCTGTCTCTCCGGGAGGCTCGGACGGCAACCAGAGCGCGCCGCCGGGACCCCACGCTGCGAGCCTCTCGCCACCTCTGGCCGCCATAGAACACTCCCTTCCCAAATCTTCAGCCCGCCGGGAGAACCCGATTCCACCTGCATCTCAGAACTTGCTGCGGCGCGATCGGGGTTGGTCCAAGTACCGCGACCCACGCTCTGCGCGCGGCCTCCGCCGCGCACGCTGCACACCGGCTCGGGCACGTCGGTGTGAGCCCACAGGGTGGCCGGAGGCGGCGACGCGGGGTCGGAGGAGCCGCGCGGAAAGAGAGGGGCATTACGGGACCGGCGGGCACACCGAGAAGCCCGGGTGCCCGAGCCCTACCGGCCTCCCCGAGCACCTGGCCGCTCAGGTCTCCCGCCCAGGCCCGAGCGCGCTCCGCGGGGACCCCGCCTACCTTTTCGGAAGGGCATCGCGGAGAAGTGCTCCCGGGACACTGAGGCCGAGCGACGTCCGAGTGCCAGCCCCGTGGCTCGGGGGCGCCTGCGGGCGCCGGGTGTCGGGCGAGGGAGGGGAAAGGGACATATTTGGGCAAAGGCCGGCGCGTCACCGGCGGAGGGAGGAACCGCGGCGGAGCGGGAAGCGCGGCCCCAGGGCGGGCCTCGCGGAAACCGTTTAACCCTTGCGCTCCCGGCCGGCCGGCGGCGCCGGCGGTCTCCCAGCTACTGCTGGGGTCCGAGTCCCGAACTCCCCGACGCCCGGCCTGCCTCTCCTGACGCATCTGAGCGGAAACTCCTGATCGGGAACAAAATCTACTCCCTTATCAAAGCCTTCGGGCTGCTCGGGGGGCTTCATCCCTGGAAGTGTTGGGAGAACTTTATTGGATTTTAATCTTTTTGTCCTCAGGCCCAGGATATGGCTCCAACGCTGGCTGAACTGATTTGAAATTAAATGAGGGCTGGAGGGAGCAGCCACACACACAGCTCAATAAGTATGTTAAAAAATAATGATGGTAGTGGGACTTACGGAACTGTAAGCCAGAGAATTGGGGGAGGGGCGTTGCCCCTCACGTTACTGGTTTGCTTTCGAGACAAGCACCTGAGAAAATGCTTTATAATGTGATGGACTCAAAAAGCCTCGAAGGCAGGTCATCCTTCCAGTCAAGTAGGAGTTAATTCCTGTGACAAGTGCTATTTCACGTTACAGTTTGAAGATGTTAGCATAATCTCCTGATCTAATATTTAAAGCATCCATGCAAATAGCAGTTGGCATTTCTATGTAGTGAAAACTACCAACCAGGTGAGGTGGAAAAGTCAAAGCCAGTAGTGTGGTTTTTAAAATTTTTTTTCTTAATCAGAATCTGAACCATTACTGCTTAACAGTCCTAACTACCTCCTCACCCCCACCCCCCCACCTCCCCCCGCCCCACCGCACCCTGTTTTGAAAAAAGGAAGTGGTCATTGGGTCAGACTGTCAAGGGCCCTGGTGGAGCCTTCTAGAAAGACAGTGTTACATGGACCCAGCTACAGAGTCCGGAGAAGGCAATGGCACCCTACTCCAGTACTCTTGCCTGGAAAATCCCATGGATGGAGGAGCCTGGTGGGCTGCAGTCCATGGAGTCGCTAAGAGTCGAACACGACTGAGCAACTTCACATTCACTTTTCACTTTCATGCATTGGAGAAGGAAATGGCAACCCACTCCAGTGTTCTTGCCTGGAGAATCCCAGGGACGGGGGAGCCTGGTGGGCTGCCGTCTATGGAGTCGCATTGAGTTGGACACAACTGAAGCGACTTAGCAGCAGCAGCAGCAGAGAGTAGGCTAGTGAGCCCTGGTGAGTGTGGACGTCAGTCTGCCCACAGGAGCAGGAAGTGAGGGACAGTTGGGAGAGCCCCAGATTCAATTCCATGATCAGCTCCCTCTGCCCTTTTCTCCCACCATGAGCATAATGCCTGGTGGCCGTGCACTTTACTCCATGGTCTGAGCTGCCACGGAAGGCAATTTTTATCTAAGTGCACAGATAAAGTGCACAGGACTGCACATCACAGATGCAGACTGCTCTGAGTCACTGAAGCCAGAGGACGTGCACTTTGCAATGACAGCCCTTTTGTCCTTCTGGTTGGCACCTTTACTGCTCTATGGACTTGAGTGACTATGAAATACAGTAAGAAATCTTTGGTCTTTTGTACCGGTTCTCGGCACACAGCTCCTAAAACCTTTGAAATCTCTGGAGTGATCTTCTGTATGCTAGTTAGAAGAGCAGTGGCCAGGAGCCCCTCGATAGTTTCGGGATAGGAGCCGGTGGTCAGAAAGACCCAGTGTGATTAGAGGACTGGAAATGGAGCTCAATCACCAATGGGCAATGATTTAATTAATCATACCTACAAAATGAAACCTCAGTCAAAACCCCACCATGGCAGGGTTGGGAGAGCTTCTGGATGGTGGGCATGTGGAGGTGCTGGGAGGGTGGGGCACCCAAGGAGGCCTGGAGGTTCTCTGCCCCCCTCCCCTCTCCCCTGCCCCCTTCATCTCCTCTGCCTGGCCGCTTCTGACTTGCATCCTCTACATTAGCATTAGTTGCTCAGTCATGTCCGACTCTTTGCAACCCCATGGATTATAGCCCACCAGGCTCCTCTGTTCATGGAATTCTCCAAGCAAGAATACTGGGGTGGGTAGCCATTCCCTTCTCCAGGGGCTCTTCCTGGCCCAGGGATCAAACCTGCATCTCCTGCATTGCAGGCAAGTTTCTTTAGTATCTGAGCCACCATAATAGCAGTAAAGTAAATACTTTTCTGTCTTCTGTGAGCCTGTCTAGCCAATTATCAAACCTAAAAGGATGGGGTTGGAGGAACCCCACACTTTGCAGCCAAACGCGACAGAAAATGGTACCCTGGGCAGTACTTGTGACAGGTGTCTGAAACAGGGCAGTCTTGAGGGACTAAGCCCGTAACCTGTGGGATATGGGCTAAACCCAGGTAGTTTCAGAACTGAGTTGAACTTCAGGACATCCAGTGGGACAAATGGCTGTTGGTGTGGAAAACCCAAACATTTGGTATCAGAAGGGCTGAGTAAAACCAGTTCATATTCATGCAGCCTGAACTCTCCACTCTGAGTATAATGCAGCATAGGAAACAGGACTCCTTACAGTCTGGTTTCCCTCCCATTTTCAGAGAGCAGCCCTCTCCGATTTTTGTGGTGTCTGTTTAACATCCCTGAGAACATTTGTTCTTTCATCACCAGTCAGAGGCAGCCAACAAGGATTGATGTCAACATATAATAACAGAGTGCTTCTGCTTGTCCCTTGCAGAAGGGAGCAAATAACCCAGGCAAGTTCCCACAAGAGGTAAGAGTGTCATGGACAGTGGGATTTGCTGAAGCACTAACTTATCACAGGCATTGCTGGTGGGGAATGGGCTGGGGTGGTGGGTCATGGTCCTCTGGTTTGCAGATGTGGAGGAAAAGTCGGGAGCGATTTGAAATTTAGAATACGTTCCCAGGCCCTGTCACCAGTGTAACAGGAGTCATAAACTAAGTCATGTCATCAGTGTTCAGCAGATTTCAATTGTGTCAGCTGACATTTCTGTCCTCAGTCTAATGGAGTATTGATTCAACACTTCTTCTCTACTAAGGAGCTCTTAGTGCATCGAAGTGGCATTTTAAAAACCTACCCTAATTTCTAGAACTGTGAGGAAACTCCAGGGCCTCCCCTAGTCCCCAGTTGATCATCAGTTTAGGATGGTCACCATTAGCAGAATCATCTGAGGTCCTGTGGCCAGAGGCACTCAACTTGCAGGCAGAAGAGGAGAGGAGGCTGGAGGGCTGCTCATACGGATCGCTGGGCCTCAGCCCTTGTTTCTGATTCAGTCTGGGGTGGGGCCCAGTAAGTGACCCATCTGTCAAGAAGCCCAGGTTATAAGGATGCTGCTGGTTCTCCTGGTTGAGACTGCGCTTAGAGAACCAAGAGGAAAGTGAAGCTTAGATGGGAGGCGGGGGACTGGAGGAGCCAGATCCAGCATCTCTGGCTCTGTTTCCCCAGGATGTGAGCTGCCTTCTCCTGGCTTTGGTGCCCTGTGCCCAAGCTCTTGGCAGGAAGTGCCCAGGGCACAGCCTCTGATTTTTTCTCTGCAGGAAGAAAAGGGTCCCCACCCAGATTTCTTTTCTGATTCATAGGCAGAAGGCTCTCGTGTCCTCTCATAAGGATAGGAACACTCAAATAGGAAGAAAACTCACAGTCTTTCCCCCAGAAACTCACCCATCCCACCTGCAGCCTTTCCTTCCCCAGGTATTTGGGCATCTGCATTTTCAAGCCTTGTCTCCTTGATCATAGAACGTTAGGCTTTGTCTCCAGTGAAGAGTTCCCAGGCCAAAGAAGTGACCTGGGAAATTTTGATGGGGGCTGAGAACAGTGGTAAAAAAGAGTATGAAGGAGGAAGGAAGAGGAGGGGCCCAGGGGAACAGCCCCACCCCACCTCCGCCAGACTCCCAGGGAGGAGAGTCCAGGGGCTGTCCCCACTGTGCTGGCTCCCACGGCCTAGCTGCCCCTCACTCTTCCCGGCTCCTGGGTGTCTGCAGACCCACAGTCCGCACAGGGGAGGGCGGATGCAAAGAGCAGAGCTGAAGAGTGAGAATCCCCACTTCGTGCTTCCTAAGCTGGGTGACAGCCCCCTTGGAGCCTGTGTGTCTGGTCCATAAATGGGGAAGCTTCCTTCTTCGTGGGTTGCTGTAAGGATTTGAACTCATGTTTGCCTGGAGCACAAGTGCCCAGTAAGAGGTATTAATAGTTATCAGTAACATTAATAATAATAGATCTGAAAGCGGAGAGAGGCTCCTTCCACGGTCACTGAGTGGGAAGGGTCCCTGCAGAGGAGGTGAGTGATGGGAGCGCCTGGGGAGGCATGGGGTAGGCGCACATGGCTGGCCCAGGGAACGTGGCGGCTGAGGTTCAGGGGGGTCAAGTGTAGCAAGAGGAGTCCAGCTGCCGGCGGATGAGCTCCCCTTGACTCTGCGTTTTACCAAAAGGTGAGTGTGTGTCTGTGTGTGACGATGAAAGGGTCAATGATCCACAGTATCAGAGCATGACCATTAAGTGTATTTCTATGGAAATAGCCAAGACATGCATGGAAACAACAGAAATGTCCATCAACAGATGAACAGATAAAGAAGATGTGGTACATATATAGAGTAAACTATCACTCAGCCATAAAAAGAATGAAATAATGCCATTTGCAGCTACATTGATGAACCTAGAGATTATCACACTAAGTGAAGTAAGTTAGGGAAAAAAAAGACAAATACCATGTGATATTACTTATATGTGGAATCTAAACTATGATACATATGTACAAAATAGAAACAGAATCACAGATATTGAGGACAGATTTGTGTCTGCTAAGGGGTAGAGCATTAGGGGAGGGGTGGACTGGGAGTCTGGGGTCAGCAGATGCAATTATTTATAGGATGGATAAACAGCAAGGTCCTACTGTAGAGCACAGGGAACTACATTCAGTATCCTGTGAGGAACCATAATGGAAAGAGTATGAAAAAGAATATATATGCGTATAACTGAGTCAGTTTGCTATGCAGCAAAAATTAACACAATGTTGTGAATCAACTATACTTCAATAAAATTTTAAAAATGAACAGTCCTGTGGACATGTCTACATACTCACAGATCTTGGTTTCTAAATACCAATCTCTGAATAAAGGACCCAGGAGACCTTGGAGTATTGGAGCAGGAAAGATGAGGGTGCCAGGAAATCACGAACCATTACACCGAGGTATCAACAAGTGACAGGCGTGTGTCCAGAAGACCCGGGGGCCAGCCTGCAAGGGCTCCTCTGGGGCAGTTAGGGCAACAAGATAAATCATGGTTGTAATGGGTTCTGACCCACAGAAGAAAGAAAGATTCCCTGAATCCACATTAAAATAAATAGGTAGGTGAGTAAACAAATGGGACTGGAAGGAACACTCTTCCTCACAAATTCTAGGACTTGTAGAAATTTACTGAAATTATTAGAATTCTAGCTAATAAATGTAGAAGGAAATTATAGAACCAGGAACTTTTTGGCAAATCCCACGGCAGTAATTGTTTCACAGAATCATTGGTGATTGCTAAAATCATTGAGCAAAAATACGGTGAGAAACAGGATACCAACAGGCTCACAGTGTTTCCCACAAGGTAATTATTCATGAGAAAGGGGAAGAAGGCAGCTTTACGATGGAGAAAGCAGGCAGCTGCTCTGGCCAAGGGATCAACACGAACGCCTTCCATGAGGGACCAAATGGGGCCTCTTGACACAGTGCACCGAGGACACAGCGTCACATCTTCCATGCTCTTGCCAAAAATCCGTACTCTGAATTTAATCTCCAGGAAAAAACAGGCACCTAAAATAAGGGGCATTCTACAAAATAACCAGTTGATACTTCTTCAAATACATCAAAATCACGAAGACGAAGACTGAGGAGGTGTTCCAGATGAGAGAGAGGGCTGACAGCTTCCTGCACTGCAACTGGACCACAAAGGGGACGCCAGCGGGGCGGCTGGGGGGATGTGTTCACTTCCAGACTTGAATAGCTGTGCTGTGTTTATGCAACAGTTGGGGGACTGCAGTGAAGGGTTTTTGGGAATGCTGTGTACTGTGTACAACTTTTTTGTGAGTCTGAAATTAATTAAAAATGAAATGGTTTAAAAAGTCAAAACATAATTACAGATGCTGGAGAGCTCACTAAATGAAAAGACTCCCAAACTGACTTGGCCATGTGGCCACCCGCTGCTTACCCTAGTGACTGGAACTGCCCAAGGGCCGGGTGGCCCGAGTGCTGACAAACCCAGTGCCTTATCACTGCCCATCTACTGGGCCACAGTTCTGTAGGTCAGAGGTCACACAGCGGGACTGGGCTCTCTGCTCAGGGTCTCCCGAGGTTGAACCACGGTGTCAGCTGGGCTCAGGTCTCACCAGGAGGCTCTGGAGACAAACACGCTTCAGGGCCCTTTCTTGGAGGCAGAATTCAGTTCCCACGGCTACGATAGCAAGGTCCCCGGGTCCCGCTGGCTGTCCGCGGGCCACACTCTGCTCCCAGAAGCTGCCTGTGTTGCTGCCACATGGCCCCTCCATCTTCAAGACCACGAATCCTTATGCATTGAGCGCTGACATCTGGGACCAGCTGGAGAAAACTCTCCACCTTAAAGACTCGGTCCCACTCAGATAATCGCCCCCTCTTAAGGCCAGCTGGCTTAGGATCTTAATTCTATCTGCAGTTTCCTCCTTGGCAGTACCTAGACTCACGTTTGCCAGGATCGCTGCAGAGGTGTGTGTAGAGCAGAGCCAGGGCTCTTGGGGGCCACATGAGAATCCTGCCTACCACGGAGAGTAACCTCTTAAACTGAACACATATGTATGAACTGGCATGTGGATGGGGGAGCAGACTACCCACAATGAGGACTACTCACAAGTGAGTCTGACCCACCTTGGCCATGGCTGATTCTCAGAGGGGACTCCTTTCTCTCTGAGCACTCCTCCTGCTTCTGCTGCTTAAGCATGACGTTGATCATGTCATCCGTTATCCTCTCTTCTTCCAACTGGAGTTTCAGAAGTCAGAATTTAGTCTCTAGGGGACAGAGCCTTTTCAAACCCTTGATTAATGTCCCCAAGGCAGGCGAGCACCTTTGTATCTCTTGCTCAACTGTGCCTGCAGCTTTGGGAGCAGTTACCGCTGTGCCTGATGGGAACATGCGCCCCGAGGCCAACCTCCTCCGTTGGGGACAGTCACCCCTTTCTTCGGAAGTAAAGACTAGCTGAAGTGAGGCTCCAAAGTCGTGGTTGGCCTTTTTGAGCTGCTGAGAGTTGAACTTGGGCCTTTGAAGCCCGCGGGGCCCAGGGATGGGTTTACCTTGAGGAAGGAGCCACTGAAAACGTCAGAGTCCTAAAGGACTCGGAGCGTAACCAGTCTGCTGCTGGGAAGCCACTCCTGTGTCAGTACAACTAGGCTTTTATTTAATGTTATAAAGGGCTTTCATGTGTTTTTTTCACTGCACTGACAAGTTTCTGATTCAAGCAGCATCCAGCATTCACCCCGTTTCGTGAATGACAAAGCTAGCCCCATGGGGGAAGTGGCTTGCTTTGGTGGCTGGGCCAGACCAAGACAGACTAGAGACCAGAATCTCCAGGGAGCTGGGCTCTCTCTTGCCGTCAGTGTCCTTGGGCGGGATATCAGGATCCTCTGGGGGTTAGCTCAGCCGGGAATCGGGGGCCATTCAGTCTTGGTGTATTTTGTCTCGATAACCTATTTATGGCTGAGTAGCCAGGATGCCTCTTTCCCAGAAATTAGGCTAAACCTCTCGGGCCAAGTAGTGGCTTTCCACCCCATTACAGTTTGAGAATACACTGCTGCCTCTGAAGGGGAAAATAGGAGTCACTGTGATTTCAATTAGTCACATAATCACTTCTGGGGGAAAAGGGTACGTGTTCCTTACTAGGGGACACTTCACTTTTAATAAAGATACTCGGGTCACAAGGTAACTAGCAGCAAGAAGGGCGCTGGGCAGGCTGGCACAGGCGCAGGCAGCGGTCACACAGTAAACAGCCTAGAGGAAGTCAGGCTCTGGAGAAAACGATGCGGGCCGAGGGAAACGGCCTGGCCAGATGCAACCCTCATGCGAGGGAGGGGACTTGTGGCTCAAGTGTTGCTGGAGACCACCGGTCACCCTGCAAGGACAGCTGACCTCTCATGCTATGCCTCCAGCTGGGTCCCCTACCCCTTGTTTCATTCCTTCCTGAATCTAACTTCCGGCACCTGTGGTCCTATTCAAAAGCAGAATGACTCCGTAATCCTGTTTACTGTCCCCTCAGTTTGAGCTCTGAGCCTGCCTGGTACATAGTAGGTGCCTAATGAACATTTATTGCATGAATGATGGATGAATATTTAGAAGATTGTGCTCCTAAAGGCTTATAGCTATGACATTCATCTCTGTATCTCCAGCTCCAAGAGCCTGGTTCACTGTAGGTGCACAATCATTGTTAAAGGAATGAGTCAGCTGATCACAAAGCTGCCCTTGCTGAATATGGATTCTTATTTCTGTCTGGCTTGGACTCTAAATAACATTTTGTCCTCTGTGTCACTGGTTTTGCACAATGTATGGCATGTGGAAAATGCTCAGTAAACACGGAAAAGTGCAATTTAATAAATAATACCTCCTAAGTTCAGTTCAGTTCAGTCGCTCAGTCATGTCTGACTCTTTGAGACCTCATGGAATACAGCACCCAGGCCTCCCTGTTCATCACCAAGTCCCAGAGTTTACTCAAACTCATGTCCATTGAGTCAGTGATGCCATCCAGCCATCTCATCCTCTGTCGTCCCCTTCTTCTGCCTTCAATCTTTCCCAGCATCAGGGTCTTTTCAAATGAGTCAGTTCTTCCTATCAGGTGACCAAAGTATTGGAGTTTCAGCTTCAACATCAACATTCATTGTGATTCCAATGAATATTCAGGACTGATTTCCTTTAGGATGGACTGGTTTGATCTCCTTGCACTCCAAGGGACTTTCAAGAGTCTTCTCCAACACCACAGTTCAAAAGCATCAATTCTTTGGCGCTCAGCTGACTTTATAGTCTATATCCATACATGACTACTGGAAAAACCATAGCCTTGACTAGATGGAACTTTGTTGGCAAAGTAATGTTTCTGCTTTTCAATATGCTCTCTCAGTTCAGTTCAGTTCAGTCGCTCAGTCGTGTCCAACTCTTTGCGACCCCATGAATTGCAGCACGCCAGGCCTCCGTGTCCATCACAAACTCCTGGAGTTCACTCAAACTCATGTGCATCCAGTCGGTGATGCCATCCAGCCATCTCATCCTCTGTCGTCCCCTTCTCCTCCTGCCCCAATCCCTCCCAGCATCAGACTCTTTTCCAATGAGTCAACTCTTCGCATTGAGGTGGCCAAAGTATTGGAGTTTCAGCTTTAGCATCATTCCTTCCAAAGAACACCCAGGACTGATCTCCTTTAATATGCTATCTAGGTTGGTCATAACTTTTCTTCCAAGGAGCAAGCATCTTTTAATTTCATGGCTGCAGTCACCATCTGCAGTGATTTTGGAGCCCCCCAAAAATAAAGTCAGCCACTGTTTCCCCATCTATTTCTCATGAAGTGATGGGACCGGATACCATGATCTTAGTTTTCTGAATGTTGAGCTCTAAGCCAACTTTTTCACTCTCCTCTTTCACTTTCATCAAGAGGCTGTTTAGCTCCTCTTCATTTTCTGCCATAAGGGTGGTGTCATCTGCATATCTGAGTTTATTGATATTTCTCCCGGCAATCTTGATTCCAGCTTGTGCTTCATCCAGCCCAGTGTTTCTCATGATGTACTCTGCATATAAGTTAAATAAGCAGGGTAACAATATATAGCCTTGACGTACTCCTTTTCCTATTTGGAACCAGTCTGTTGTTCCATGTTCAGTTCTAACCTTTGCTTCCTGACCTGCATACAGGTTTCTCAAGAGGCAGGTCAGATGGTCTGGTATTCCCATCTCTTGAAGAATTTTTCACAGTTTGTGGTGATCCACACAGTCAAAGGCTTTGGCATGGTCAATAAAGCAGAAATAGATGTTTTTTCTGGAACTCTCTTGCTTTTTTGCATGATCCCCAATGAATGTTGGCAATTTGATCTCTGGTTCCTCTGCCTTTTCTAAAACCAGCTTCAACATCTGGAAGTTCACAGTTCATGTACTGTTGAAGCCTGGCTTGGAGAATTTTGAGCACTACTTTACTAGCATGTGAGGTCAGTGCAATTGTGTGGTAGTTTGAGCATTCTTTGGCACTGCCTTTTTTTGGGGATTGGAATGAAAACTGACCTTCTCCAGTCCTGTGGCCACTGCTGAGTTTTCCAAATTTGCTGGCGTATTGAGTGTAGCACTTTCACAGCATCATCTTTCAGGATTTGAAATACTCAACTGGAATTCCATCACCTCCACTAGCTTTGTTCGTAGTGATGCTTTCTAAGGCCCACTTGACTTCACATTCCAGGATGTCTGGCTCTAGGTCAGTGATCACACCATTGTGATTATCTGGGTCATGAAGATCTTTTTTGTACAGTTTCTGTGTATTCTCGCCACCTCTTCTTAATATCTTCTGCTTCTTTTAGGTCCATACCATTTCTGTCCTTTATTGAGCCCATCTTTGCATGAAATGTTCCCTTGGTCTCTCTAAATCTCTTGAAGAGATCTCTAGTCTTTGCCATGCTGTTGTTATCCTCTATTTCTTTGCACTGATCACCGAGGAAGGCTTTCTTATCTCTCCTTGCTATTCTTTGGAACTCTGCATTCAAATGGGTATATCTCTCCCTTTCTCCTTTGCTTTTCATTTCTCTTCTATTCACATCTATTTGTAAGGCCTCCTCAGACAGCCATTTTGCTTTTTTGCATTTCCTTTTCTTGGGGATGGTCTTGATCCCTGTCTCTGTATAATGTCACGAACCTCTGTCAATAGTTCATCAGGCACTCTATCAGATCTAGTCTCTTAAATCTATTTCTCACTTCCACTGTATAAGGGATTTGATTTAGGTCATACCTGAATGGTCTAGTGGTTTTCCCTACTTTCTTCAATTTAAGTCTGAATTTGGCAATATCATAATCTGAGCCACACTCAGCTCCTAGTCTTGTTTTTGCTGACTGTATAGAGCTTCTCCATATTCAGCTGCAAAGAATATAATCAATCTGATTTCTGTGTTGACCATGTGTAGAGTCTTCTCTTGTGTTGTTTGAAGAGGGTGTTTGCTATGACCAGTGCATTCTCTTGGCAAAATTCTATTAGCCTTTGCCCTGCTTCATTTTGTATTCCAAAGCCAAATTTGCCTGTTACTCCAGATGTTTCTTGACTTCCTACTTTTGCATTCCAGTCCCCTATAATGAAAAGGACATCTTTTGGGGTGTTAGTTCTAGAAGGTCTTGTAGGTCTTCATATGCTGAGTCACTTCAGTTGTTTCCGACTCTGTGCGACCCTGTAGATGGCAGCTCACCAGGCTCCCCCATCCCTGGGATTCTCCAGGCAAGAACACTGGAGTGGGCTGCCATTTCCTTCTCCAATGCATGAAAGTGAAAAGTGAAAGTGAAGTTGCTCAGTCGTGTCCGACTCTTATCGCCCCCATGGATTGCAGCCTAACAGGCTCCTCCGTCCATGGGATTTTCCAAGCAAGAGTACTGGAGTGGGGTGCCATTGCCTTCTCCGGTAGGTCTTCAAAGAATGGTTCAACTTCAGCTTCTTCAGCATTACTGGTCAGGGCATAGACTTGGATTACCGTGATATTGAATGGTTTACCTTGGAAACGAACAGAGATCATTCTGTAGTTTTTGAGATTGCACCCAAGTACTGCATTTCAGAATCTTTTGTTGACTCCATTTGTTGCTCTCCATTTTGCTGTTCCATTTTGTTGACTCTCTTGTTGCTACTCCATTTCTTCTAAGGGATTCTTGCCCACAGTAATAGACATAATGGTTATCTGAGTTAAATTCACCATTCCAGTCCATTTTAGTTAGCTGATTCCTAAAATGTTGATGTTCACACTTGCCATCTCCTGTTTGACCACTTCCAATTTGCCTTGATTCATGGACCTAACATTCCAGGTTCTGATGCAATATTGCTCTTTACAACATTTGACTTTGCTTCCATCACCAGTCATATCCACAACTGGGTGTTGTTTTTGCTTTGGCTCCGTCTCTTTGTTCTTTCTGGAGTTACTTCTCCACTGATCTCCAGTAGCATGTTGGGCGCCTACCAACCTGGGGAGTTCATCTTTCACTGACCCATCTTTTTGCCTTTTCATACTGCTCATGGGGTTCTCAAGGCAAGAATACTGAAGTGGTTTGCCATTCCCTTCTCCAGTGGACCACATTTTGTCAGAACTCTCCACTATGACCCATCTGTCTTGGGTGGCCCTACACGGCATTACTCATAGTTCCATTGAATTAGACAAGGCTGTGGTCCATGTGATTAGATTGGTTAGTTTTCTGTGATTGTAGTTTTCATTCTGTCTGCTCTCTGATGGAGAAGGATAAGAGACTTATGGAAGCTTCCTGATGGGAGAGACTGACTGAGGGGGAAATTGGGTCTTGTTCTGATGGGCAGGGCCATGCTCAGTAAATCTTTAATCTAATTATCTGTTGATGGGTGGAGCTGTGTTCCCTCCCTGCTATTTATCTGGGGCCAAACTATGGTGGAGGTAATAAAGATAATGGAGACCTCCTTCAAAAGGTCCCATGCAGGCCCTGCTGCACTCAGTGCCCCCAACCCTACAGCAGGCCACCACCGTCCCATGTCTCGGCTGGAGACTCCTGGACACTCACGGACAAGTCCGGGTCAGTCTCTTGTGAGGTCACTGCTCCTTTCTCCTGGGTCCTGGTGCCTTCCAAGAGCCTATTTCCCAGTCTTGTGTAAGGTCAGGCAGCTCTATCCTCCAAGAGGGCTTATGCCATACCCAGGTCTACTGCACCCAGAGCCCCTGCCCCTGTGGCAGTCCACTGCTGACCTGTACCTCCACAGGAGACACTCAAACACAGTTCTGTCTGTCTCTGCGGGGTGCCTGGGTCCTGGTGTGTACAAGGTTTGTTTGAGCCCTCTGAGTATCTCTGGTGGGAATGGTGTTTGATTCCAAACGCAAACTCGCCCCTGCTACCATCTTGTTGGGGCTTCTCCTTTGCCCTTGGGTGTGGGGTGTGGGGTAGGTGCCGCTCCAGGACCTACCGTCTTACTGGAGTTTCTCTGATCTTGGACGTGGGGTATCTCCTCACAGCCGCTTCAGCACCTACCGTCTTACTGGGGTTTCTCTGATCTTGGATGTGGGGTATCTCCTCACAGCTGCTCCAGCACCTACCATCTTACTGGGGTTTCTCTGATCTTGGATGTGGGGTATCTCCTCACAGCTGCTCCAGCACCTACCGTCTTACTGGGGTTTCTCTGATCTTGGATGTGGGGTATCTCCTCACAGCTGCTCCAGCACCTACCATCTTACTGGGGTTTCTCTGATCTTGGACGTGGGGTATCTCCTCACAGCTGCTCACTCCAGCAAAGCACAGCTGCTGCTCCTGTTTTGGTTTTTCAGTCCGTGCACTGACCAAGTTCTTTTCCCACTATCCACAGGCTACATTTTCCAAAGTAAAATGTATGGAAATAAAATGTATGGCCAGTGACCTTGCCTCTGGCCCAAGGGAGACAGGCCTCCTAATACCTCCTATACTCTATATTAAAAAAAAAAAAAAAATCCAGAGAGCTATTAATTTCAGATCTCTAACTCTGTACCATTCTGGGATTTTTCTAACTGCAAGTTACAAAAACCTGGGTCTGCTGGGACTTAACAAGAAAAGCTTCCTCTTTTGGCGGGAAGAAGTCCAGAGGTGAGCAGTTCAGAGCTGGTGATGAGTCCACAGGTTCTGCTCCATCAACCACGGCAAGTGAGCTTGTTGCCCACAGCACAGCCACTGCTGCACCTCCGGGCGCTGGGGCCACGTGGCACAAGCCACAACAGGGACACAGGGTTGCACCAGCTCACCTTTCCCCTTTACCAGGAAAGCAAAAGCGCTGCCTGGAGGGCCTAACATGGTCCTACTTTCATCTCGTGAGGCAGACTTAAGGCTTGCTGCTGGGGAAGCAGAAAGTGTGTCTCCTAGGGTACAGCAGGTGGAAAAAGGAAGGCCAGGGGATAGTGTGTGACCCCAGTGTGTGGGGAGGAGGGCATCTGGAGGCTTTTCAGTCTTGTTCAGGGTCGTGAGGAGAAGCAGGCTCTGAGGATATTCAAGGTTCTTCCATTCCCAGTCCTGAGAACTTACTCAAAGCAAAGATTCTAGATAAGCACCGATCATGGACCCAGGGTTTTAAAACATCTGACTAAAATGAACTAAAATGGGCTTCCTTTGTGGCTCAGCTGGTAAACAATCTGCCTGCAATGTGGGAGACCTGGATTTGATCCCTGGGTTGGGAAGATGCCCTGGAGAAGGGAAAGGCTACCAACTCCAGTATTCTGGCCTGGAGAATTCCATGGGGTGGCCACAAGTCGGACACGACTGAGCAACTTTTACTTCACTCAAAACGAACTGATGTCCATGATCAGCTTGGAATTCATGGTTGACTTGCTGTCTCCTAGGTTAAGTCAGTGTCCTCATCTTTGCTAACAGAGGACGCTGAGCAGCCCATGTCTGGTCAATGGACTTAGAACTGAACACAGATGAGGATGTGGAACTAAAGCCCTCATCCCCCTCTGTTGGGTGGAAGGAGTCTGCCTGCCTTTCATGGAAGACCGACGAGCCAAGTAAACACTGAAGTTTGGGCATGGATGACGGCCTTTCAGTGGCTTTAGCAAAGGGTTCGTACTTTGGGATTTTTTGTTTTAATGTACTCTAATGTTTTATCAGAAGCAGAAGATATTAAGAAGAGGTGGCAAGAATACACAGAAGAACTGTACAAAAAAGATCTTCATGACCCAGATAATCACGATGGTGTGATCACTGACCTAGAGCCAGACATCCTGGAATGTGAAGTCAAGTGGGCCTTAGAAAGCATCACTATGAACAAAGCTAGTGGAGGTGATGGAATTCCAGTTGAGTATTTCAAATCCTGAAAGATGATGCTGTGAAAGTGCTGCACTCAATACGCCAGCAAATTTGGAAAACTCAGCAGTGGCCACAGGACTGGAGAAGGTCAGTTTTCATTCCAATCCCAAAGAAAGGCAATGCCAAAGAATGCTCAAACTACCACACAATTGTACTCATCTCACAGGCTAGTAAAGTAATGCTCAAAATTCTCCAAGCCAGGCTTCAGCAATACGTGAACCATGAACTTCCAGATGTTCAAGCTGGTTTTAGAAAAAGCAGAGAGCGGAACCAGAAATCAAATTGCCAATATCCGCTGGATCATGGAAAAAGCAAGAGAGTTCCAGAAAAACATCTATTTCTGCTTTATTGACTATGCCAAAGCCTTTGACTGTTGTGGATCACAATAAACTGTGGAAAATTCTGAAAGAGATGGGAATAGCAGACCACCTGACCTACCTCTTGAGAAACCTATATGCAAGTCAAGAAGCAACAGTTAGAACTGGACATGGAACAGACTGGTTCCAAATAGGTAAAGGAGTACGTCAAGGCTGTATATTGTCAGCCTGCCTGTTTAACTTATATGCAGAGTACATCATGAGAAATGCTGGGCTGGAAGAAGCACAAGCTAGAATCAAGATTTCCGGGAGAAATATCAATAACCTTAGATATGCAGATGACACCACCCTTATGGCAGAAAGTGAAGAGGAACTAAAAAGCCTCTTGATGAAAGTGAAAGAGGAGAATGAAAAAGTTGGCTTATAGCTCAACATTCAGAAAACTAAGATCATGGTATCCGGTCCCATCATTTCTTGGGAAATAGATGGGGAAACAGTGGAAACAGTGTCAGACTTTATTGTTTTGGGCTCCAAAATCACTGCAGATGGTGACTGCAGCCATGAAATTAAAAGACACTTACTCTTTGGAAGGAAAGTTATGACCAACCTAGATAGCATATTGAAAAGCAGAGATATTACTTTGCCAACAAATGTCCGTCTAGTCAAGGCTATGGTTTTTCCAGTGGTCACGTATGGATGTGAGAGTTGGACTGTGAAGAAAGCTGAGCGCCGAAGAATTGATGGTTTTGAACTGTGGTGTTGGAGAAGACTCTTGAGAGTCTCTTGGACTGCAAGGAGATCCAACCAGTCCATCCTAAAGGAGACCAGTCCTGGGTGTTCATTGGAAGGACTGAAGCTGAAGCTGAAACCCCAATACTTTGGCCACCTCAAGAGAAGAGTTGACTCACTGGAAAAGACCCTGATGCTGGGAGGGATGAGGGCAGGAAGAGAAGGGGACAACAGGATGAGATGGCTGGATGGCATCACCGACTTGATGGACATGTGTTTGGATAAACTCCGGGAGTTGGTGATGGACAGGGAGGCCTGGCATGTTGCGATTCACAGGGTCGCAAAGAGTCAGACACGACTGAGCAACTGAACTGAACTGAACTGAATGTTTTAATGGTGCTCTAAGAGCTGGAAAAGGAAAAAAAAAAACTCTTCTAAGCTCTGGGGTTTTTCAGGCTAATTATACCTTCATCTGTTTGTCAGCATTATGGTTTTCATATTTTAGAACTGTATTTGTTCCCTCATTTTCAATGTGGATTTGGGACAGCTGATAAACTTTTTAAATTTATGTTACTGCCTAACAGAATGGTAAGCAATTGACAAATACTTACTCAGAGGCTAACTGGTATAAAGATACATGATTTTCCTGAATACATTTTTAAACCTGCCCCAATAAACAAACAAATTATGCAATTTGGCTTAAATGACTCCTCTGTGCCAATAAGCAGAGAGATGGCATCTTCCAACACTGGGAAAAGCAAGTTCTATCACTCTTCCCTGCCTCGCCCAATACTTTTCAAGTTGACTTGTTTTAAAAAGAAGTTAAACATCTTACTCTAGCCTGTTCCTCCCTCTAAGCCCTGGGAAGACAAAATGTTTCAACATAAACTGGATAAGAGCCATCAAATAGTACTGTAGTGGCACCACCCAGCTGGCAATGTTATTTCAGTCTCTGGACACAACTTCTGGGTCTGTCCCCAAGGGCTGTCATTAGTAGGAAGGGACCAGCTATTCCGAACAAGAGGTGTGTGGGTGATTGGTGGGAAACCTAAAAGGACATGTGAGGAGGAAAGTTTATTTTTGTCTGAAAAATACGCATTTGTCTGATCGCCTGGAGGAAAAAGCATTGCTTTTAGTCCTGCATAGTCATTGTTATGAAACTAACACAACTGGTGAGATGTGGCACATGTGGAAATTACACACCAGCCTTCTTGAGTTTTATAAGCAACTGTCCACTCTGAAGTGCTCAGACAATCAGAGAAACTGTCAGCTCTCCTCTCGAGGAAAAGAATGGAGTCTTGGACTAGAGGGCTTCCCTGGTGGCTCAGCGGCAATGAACCTGCCTGCACTGCAGGTGACTCTGGTTCAATCCCTGGGTGGGTCAGAAGATCCCCTAGAGGAGGAAATGGCACCCCACTCCAGTATTCTTGCCTGGAAAACCTCATGGACAGAGGAGCCTGGTGGGCCACAGTCCATGGGGTCACAAAGAGTCGGACACGGCTGTGCATGCACATACGGCCAGCTAGAAGTGCTCAGGAGGAGGCCGTCCGGCATCAGGCCCTGCTGTTGGGTTGGCAGGACTTTGTGCTGCAAGAGCAGGCATTCACCAGAAGGTGGAGGCGCAAGGGTGGGCTCAGGGCAGGAGCCTGAGGACGGCAGTGCCCTCCGGCCTGTGCACTGTCCCCATCTGTGGTCCCAGCTCCCATGTCACCCCTCTACCCACACCAAGTCCTGCATTTGAGCTGAGACGTGACCAAGCCCTTCCTCCATCTCGCTCACAAGGGGCTGTGTGTGCACGTGCATGCATGCTAAGTCGCTTCAGTCATGTTTCACCCTGCTACCCTATGGACAGTAGCCCACTGGGCTCCTCTGTCCATGGGCTTTCCCAGGTAAGAACACTGAAGTGGGTGCCATTTCCTCCTCCAGGGGATCTTCTGATCCACCCAGGGACTGAACCCACCTCTCCCACAGCTCCTGCACTGCACGAGGATTCTTTACCGCAGAGCTACTGGGGAAGTCCAATGGGGGGTGGGTGGGGGTGGGTGGGCAGTGACAGTGAAAGAGAAGACAACTGTGAGGAAAAGCTTGAGAGGACCATGACATGCACAGACAGGATGCTCCCCTCAGTGGGAACACCGGGAACAAACTGACAAGAGACCAGCAAAGTGAGTCAGAGATCTGAGTCAGCGAGAAAACGATGACTCACTGCACCAGGCACAAGCGAGGCAACAGAAGTGAGAAAACTCTCCTCCTCCACCCTTCTCCCAGCCTCCCTCAGGCTTTCTATGGGACCAAGGATGTTATTCTTAGTGACCGCCATGTCTCCCCTTTATCTGATAACATCCAGACTTAAGAAATCGTTGCAAGAAACCTTAACTTTTTTCATGCTTTCAGGGGCTTAGAAAAGCCCCCAGAGGAGGGAGCATGGAGAACACATCTGGAAGAACAGCGAGGAGGAGACTGCGTGACACCCGGATACGCATGCAGGAGCAGAGGGCGCCACTCTCTGTGCACGAGGGCAGCCTGGGCAGGGATGCGGGCTTGCAAAGGGGCAGACATGAAGCACCATCACTTCCCTTAGCTTCTCAGGTAACCAACAGCCTGCATCTTGTTTATTTATTTAAGTCATCTTTGGAGTTCTTCAGTTCTTCAGATGACTGAAGAGACTATATTATCAAGACATTTAGAAAATCAAATTAAGAGACTATATTATCAAGACATTTAGAAAATCATTTAATAAGCACAGTAGGTTTTGGAGATAAACTTAAGAAACTACTTCTTACATATCATGGGGAGATAAAGACAAGCCACCCTGACTGTGGAAGATTGTTGTCTGCCTACTTAATACCCATTAACCCTCTTTTTCTCAGAAAGAGAACTTCCAAGGTTTAGCAGGACACAAAGCTGTCTGAAGAACGGTTACATCCCCAGCCTCCTTTTCAGCTGACCCTGCATCTGACAGAGTTCCATCTGATATAACACAAACCGAAATAATGAACTGTTTCTCAAAGAACAGATGGCACGTGCCTCTGTAAACTCTTCATCCCCTCTCTTTCCTGCAGGTGGGAGGCAAATGCAATGGCTGGAACTTAGGCAGTCTTCACAGACCATGTGTAGAAGGCATGTCTGAACATGGTGGGGCGATAAGATAGGCAACCCCTGGGCTCCTGATATTCTCATCTGGGCCCCTCAAACTGCTTGTCTTGGAACTCTTCTATGAGAGATGAAAACACGTCTTATTTCTAGCTTATTTAAGCTACTGTACTGGGGTGAACAGTATCCCCCAATTTATGTCTACCCAGAACCTCAGAATGTGACCTTATTTGGAAACAGGCTCTTTGCAGATGCAATTAGTCAAGATGAGAGCAAACCAGATTTGAGTGACCCTAAATCCAAGATGACTGGTGTCCTTGTAAGGAAAGAGATACCAAGACAGAGCGCCACAGGATGGAGGTCAGGAAACTACATGATTGGCCACAGCCGCCAGAAGAAAGGAAGAGGCCGTCAGAGAGAGCTCAGCCCTATTGACACCTTGACTTCAGACTTGTAGCTTCCAGAACTGTGGGAGAAAAAACGTCTGCTGTTTTCAGCCCCCCAGTTTGTCGTCATTTGCTGCGGCAGCCCCAGGAAACCAGTACAGCTCCTGTTGTATGTTTTATCTTTGTTACACAAGGCCTAGCCCAACCCTCTGTATTAACCTTGCAGAACCACGGCTTTTTTCATCTCCATGCCAACGTCACTGTTCACTCAGGGGCGGGAAATTCTGTTGGCAAATGGCTGATGGTTTCCACTGACTTACAGGAGATGAAGGTTTTATTACCAGCTCTTCTTAACTCTGCCCGAAACTTCCTCCCTGCACCTCCCACTGGGACTCAGCAGTGCTCTGTGACCAGCTTTCTGCACCACTGATAAAAAAATGCACGATGGTTGGCTCTTCGTATCCACAGGTTCCACATCTGCGGATTCAACCAGCTACAGATGAAAATATCTGAAAAAACTTCCAGAAAAAGTTCCAGTAAGCAAAACTTCAATTTGCCCCATGCTGGCAACTACACAGCACTTACATTATTAGGTGTTATAAGTAATCTGGAGATGATTTAAAGTATATGGGAGCATGTGGGTAGGTTATATGCAAATTCTATGCCATTTTATATAACAGACTTGAGTATCCTCAGACTTTGGTATTCTGGGGGTAGGAGGGGGGTGTGTTTGCCCTGGAACCAATGCCCCTTGGATACCGAAGGATGGCCTTAGAGGAAAGGAGTGCAGAGTAGGACAGCTGCTCAGTTAGGAAGGTCACTTAGAGCTTCCTCTCCAACATTCAGGTTCTCTTCCACGCTTGTGCCCTCGTCCCTCTGTGCCCTCTCCTGTCCTCCTCTCCCTGAGCCATCCCAGACCCAAGTCACAAACTGCTAACTGGGAAGTACGTTCAGACCCATCTAGAGGAGCTGTGGTAACTAAGTCTTCTATGCCCAAACTTCAGATTCATAACTGTACTAACTCCAAAAATAAAATACAATGACCAGAATCTGAGCTGGGTAACTGACATGTTAGAGGCGCTTTCTGTGCAAACTGCGAGATCCTTAATCAACTATACTCCAATAAAAAATAAAAGGTTAAAAAGTTTCCTTTGGGTTTATTGATACACATTATCAATTCCCTTAAAACACCACAAACCTTAACTTACTGATACAACGGGTGAAAAAGTCAAGAATAATTGTCCAAAAGTCACACCAAAAACGTTCAGAGCTCAAAGAAGTTGTCACTCCTTCATTAAATAGAGACTAGAGAGCCTACTCTGTGCCCACTGATGCCTGGCATGTTGGCAGTGTGGACACTTTTTGCACAGTCTGGGGCCTGTGGGGTGCAGACTGGCAGCCACACGGGCTCCATAACAAACTAGTAACAAGGTCCAGAAAGAGATCCAATTAAAGAAGGGGAGGGAATTATCAAAGCAAAATGATATGAAGAATTTCCAGGGTATTAACTCAAAGGACATGAATTCCAGACTGAGAGTCCATCTCTGACACCCAGCACATGTGTGAACACAGACACATCAGACACACAGTTATGACACTTGAGAACAGCGGCTCCAAAACCTTCCAGAGAAGGAAGACAGATCAAGAACGGCACTGCCTCTCTCAACAGCAATGCAGGAAGAGAACAGTGTGGCAATGCCTTCAAAATTCTGAGGGAAAATGGACTTTAATTAGAAGTCTATATTTAGTCAATTACCAATAAAGTATGATGACAGAAAGATATTTTCAGAGGCAAAGTTTCAAAAAAATGTATCTCCCCAGTCTCTTTTCTCAGGAAACCACTAGAGAATAAGCTCCATCTGAAATAGAGATGATATCAAGAAAAAGATCCAATACAGGAGAGACAGAGACAGAATTTTAGTAATCCACTGACTTTGTAGCAAACAAAAGAGTCCAGCCTCCAAACACCCCTTCTAACTCTCTCTGCTCATTCCTTCAAGTTAGTCATAAAACATTAAAAACAAGTCAGAAATTAGTACTTCTATTTTTAAGACATTCTGTATATTGCTCTCAGTGGAGTCAACTGTATACAGTGACTAATTTTCATTGTTATACAACTTTTCCTGGACTTAACTGAGTCAACTTTTTCCTGGAAGGGAGTCAAGTTTGTAGTAAGTCCATTCCATTTCCCCCGGGGAGACACGGGTCTGAGAGCCCTGCTCCTCCTGCTCCTGGGGGCCTGAGCTCTCCAGGCTGTCTGCACATCACGGCTCCTGGGCCAAGCCTTCCTTCCCCTCATCCCGGGGACAGCTGTCCCTCTCCTGTCAGGTCCCCTGCTTCCCTGAGGCAATGTCATCCTTTCTGGATTTACTCCTTGGGTTATAGTGGGAATTAGGGAATTGGAGACTACTGGCCTTAGATACCTGCTCAGGGAGAGAAGGATGAAGAAGGCGGGCAATGTGTGTGTGGCTGGCGGGGGAAAGCTTCATGAGGGTGCATTTGGAAACACGGAGTCAGAAGCCAGAAGCAACCAGCTGAAACTGTTAAAAGTAGTGACCGCATGAGAGGTACAGAGTAGAGGATGGTGGTTTTCCATTATAAGCCTCTGGTGCATGAGTAGCAATCTGCTAGGGGCAAGATAATTGATGGAAGACTAGGGGAAAGGTCCAGTACTCCAGGTAGAGGGAAGAACGTAAGCAAAAACCCAGCCAGTGTTTCTACTGCTAGAACTGAAGGTGAAGGTGTGGCGGGGGAAGCGTAAGCATGGGGTAGGGTGAACTCCCCAGTTTAGTCGCTTATGGAGTGTAGACGTAGCTATGGAGAATGGTCACAGACTCTAATACACGGGGGTAACATGAATAGCTGGGGCACTGCTTTGGGAGATCAGGGAAGAGGATTAGAGCAGGGAGTCTAGCTGGAGACCAGGGTCTATTACAGGCAAGAGATGATGAGGGTCTGGGATCAAGGAGCTCCTCCAGGTTAACGTGAAAGATGAGAAACAGAATCCACAGGTCTCAGTGACAGACTGGGCTGGGCACAAGGGGAAGGCAGGGACCTAGGATGGTGCCTAGGCTTCTGACTTGGGCAATGCTTTCCCCAAAGTAGAGACCCTGGCCAGCCTGAAAGTGGAAAAGTGAGCAAAGTTCAGGACACGTGTTTGGGATGGAAAGGGGTCACATAACAGGTAGTTGGATACAGACCTCAAGTTTCACAATGAGGCCTGGTGGTGATAAAAATGTGTGTCAGCCACAGAAGAAACTCCAGACCAGGAGAGGAGCTAAGAACACCTAGGAAGAGGATGAAGGGTAAGAGAAAGGGAAACACTAACAGGAAGAGTGGTCACCGGCCTCAAGGAGTGGCTAACGGTGTCAGATGCCATAAAAGGTCAAGGAAGAGGACAGAGCAGATCCCGTGAGACATGGGACACGGTGATCTGCAGCAGAGTGGCCAAGAGGAAGCCTGGTGAAAACAGAGGTCTATTTTGTAATAGTCATAGCCCCCGTTCCCAGAGTGTGGGCTGAACTGAGGTGGTGATAAAAGGAAGGTGGCAGCAGCAGAGGGCAGGCGACTCTGTGAGAAGTCCGCTGTGAAAAGAAGGAAGAGGAGGGGCGCTGGGAGCAGCAGGGGGAGTTAAAATAAAGGGCTTCACATTTTCCCCCTAAAGAAGGGCGAGATTTGAGGATGCTTATTTGAGTCTGAAAAGCAGTCAGCACAAGGAGAGTGTGCAGCACAGGAGAGGCAAAACTGAACCGCCTGCCATGCAGTCCAGCTTCACACTGCCAGGCATTCCCCACACTAGTACACAAACTTATGTGCATGAAAAACCCGCACACTAACGACGTTCATGCCATTATTTAGTTATTCGTAATCGCCCAGACCTGGAAGATGGCCTTCAATAGGAGAACAGATAAACAAACTGGTACATCCAGGGGACGGAATAAAAGATGAGCTATCCAGCAACAGAAAGACACGGAGGACTCTGAAATACACCATGCTACCTGAAGGAGGGCCAGTCTGGAAAGGCTGCACACCATATGATTTCATGACTTGATCTTCTGGAAAAGGCAAAAGTAAGGGGACAAGAAATAGGGCAGTAGCTGCCAGGGACCAGGAGGGGAGAAATCTGAATAAGCGCAGCACAGGGCATGTTTTTCAGGGCAGTGAAACGTTCTGTATGACAGTGTGATGGTGAACCAAAAGATCAAGCACTTGTCAAAATCCATAAAACTTTACAGCCCAGAGAGTAAGCCTTAATGTATATACATGTTTAGTAACTCATTTAACAGGCTGGGGGATCCTAGGATGAAAAGTAGAATGTGGCAAATAAATCTATATGTATTACAAATACATAAGACAGTACTGCTGAAGACGGGGCGGGGAAACAGTGTTAAGTAACTGTGGAAACACACGGAGTCTGTAGGCCAAGGACACGGTAAACGGTGCACAGAGCACTGGACTCCAGTTGACAGGGCCGTTTCCCACAAGGGCATGGACTAACAATTCTCAAAGTGCTGCGTGTGTATACTGGAACTGCACCACTAACTAGATGGCAGAAGTGGGAGCTTCTCCCCATGGCACTGGGGGTTACAGCTGAGCAAGTGGAGGAGGCTAGAGTGACCAGATCAGACATCAGTATGAACTTGTGTTCACCTTAATACACATACAGGTGGTCACATATCCATCCACATATACTTCCTTGCTCTATTAGCTGAGAGGGCCAAGTCACAATGACATCCCAACAGCAATAAGCACGCCTGATGCCCAGATTATGGATCCTAACCCCACTCTTTAATAAAGGAACCATGGCTGATTCTAGGACTGGGGCAGGAAGTAGACAAGATGAGCCTGGAAGATCTTGCAATTCCAGAAAGTGAGGAAGTGCTAAAGAAACAAACACCATCCAGCAATGGGATGTCAAAGCCACAGGGGTACAGATGCCAACCACAAGAGCTTCCAATAGCCAGGGCTGAACCATGTGAGCAATACCACAAAGGACTACTGGATTATAACCCAAAGTGTAATCCATGTGCTCATACTGATATAAATGGCTGAATAGGTAACAGAAAATCTTCCATGCAGAGCTCAAAAAAGCTACTCCGCTCTAAGGAGGTGGAACACACTCCTACTCCTGAAGCATGGGCTGGGCACAGCGACTTTCCTCCAGAGGAGCAAAGGAGAGAAAGGAGTCACTTCACAGTGGGGAAGCCTGACAAGCACAACCTCAGCCAGGTGATGAAAACAACATCCTCAGGGCAAGTCCTGTTCACAGTGTGCACCTCGATACAAAGTGATGGGAACGCACTTCACCTCCCTTCCTCCCCCTGAAACATCGCCCCAGCCTTAACCATGAGGACACTCAACAAATCCCATTTGAGGGGTGATCTATGAAACACCTGACCAGTACTCAAAACTGTCAAGGTCATCAAAAAACAAGCAGAGTCTGAGGAACAGTCGCAACCAAGAGGAGCCTAAGGAGATAAAACTGTTAAACGTAATGAGGAATCCTGAACGGGATCCCAAAACAGAAAAAGGACTTCAGCTGAAAACTAGAGAAACGAGTAAAGTACGTAATACGCTAATACTATGTGTTCTACAAGTACACGCTAATGTGTCCGTATCAGCTCATTAGTCGTGACAAACGACCCACACTGAGGTAGGCTGCCGTTGACAGGGGAGCGAGGGGTGCAGAAGGGAACTCCACTACTGTCACAGTAAAGTGTGCATCTGAAATGAAAGCTGTACCCTAAAAACCATGGCGGGACGTGCCAGCAGAACTAGCCTTGGGTCAGCAGGCCGCAGCGAGACAGGCGGGGTCGCACTGTCCCTCCTCCGTCCCTCCCCTGCAGTTCTGCCTGGAAAGCAGCCCCCTGGCCTCTCCCCGGGGCAATGCCTCCTCTGCCTTCAGCCCCAGCACACGTCCCCTCGTGTTTATGGCCATGCTGCACCTAACCACGCCTAACAGACCTGCTCAGTCATCTGTGACCTCGGTACTCTACACGCAGGCAGCGGACTCACTGCTCATTTACTGTCTACCTTGTGCGTGCCAGACGCTGGGACTGGAGATAAAGTGCCACTGACCCCAAAGAGCTCAGTCAAGGGACATCTCTCACGTTAGCCTGTTTCACCTTTCACCTTGCTTTTGCTTCTCTCTCTAAAACAAACTATGAACTCTTTGAAAGTATTATTCCCTTGTTCATTTTTTTCATTCTCAGTGCTAAAAGCCATTAGCAATATATACATAGCAACTCACAAATGCTTGTTGAAACAAAATGAAGAACTGAATTCTCCTTTAGGTATGGATGACTAAGAAGGCAGACTATAAGTAAGTCTGCGAGGTTTTATACTCGATAGTTTTTAATTGTCTACAAAGTAATTTCCCCCAGCCTTTGAATGTATCACACATTTTGGGACACACACAGACTATGAGCAAGAGGTGAATCTGCCTGCAAGCAGCTGAGAGCCCAAGGGTCCAGGGGTTCCCTCCGTTTTCCCCGAGACCTGCACCCAGGACTGTGGCAGCCCCTCACTGCCTGTGACCAGGACTCCCCTCCCCACCACGCTTAGCATGTTGGCCTCAAGTTCACTGAATGGCTGCCCTGGTTTAACTGGAAATGTGAAAAGCATTTCTAAAACCACCTCAACTGCCACTTACAGCTCACTGGCCAAACACAGGGCCACCCCTAGCTCCACGTTAGAAGTTCAGTCTTTTGGCTTTTAAAACGGAAGCCTAAGAATGTGAGGAGGAGCTTGGGAACAGGTGCTGTGCTGGACAGTGTCTGCCACAGCCGACCTTTCTGGCTCTGCACAAAGCACACGTCCGTCCTCCCACACTGACTTAACAGCACTCACCCTGGGCTGAGGAAGATGACTCCAGTCTCTTGCAGTCGACTTCAATGCAGCTTCGGGGTGAGGCGTCTTCTTGGGGCAGACGTGGCCTCTGTGCTGCAGCTTCTGCTACAAAGCCAGCCCAGCTGCCCTGGACACAGACCCAACATGCCATGGCTGGAGAGGACCAGGAGAGACCTCACACCCCAGGCCTGCCTGAGCGACAAAGGGCTTCCCTAGACAAGCTCTCATCCAAGTGCTCTGTCTTCCAGCAGCTGATCCTGGGCTGTCCAGTTCCTCCTGGACCTCAGTGGCCAGTGTCTTGGGGCAATTCAAACCATCGCTTGAAGTGGGAAAGAATGCCTTTAACCCCAATTTGTAAGACCACACTCTCCAGTCTCAATTGCTACGGCTGCCAGCTGCTGGGCTCTTGGTTGAGGCTGTTCTGGTACGTTTTCCCAAACCAACAGGACTCTAATCATGCAACTCTCAACCGACTTGGACTGCAAGCCAGAGTCTGGGAAAGCTTCTCTTGGCAAGGCCATACTTTCTTCTTCACCCTGCTTTCAAATCAGCTCCCTTCAGTTTGACTGTCCAGCTCTCGCGCAGGGCTCTGCAGCTCCCCATGTATGGCTTGCTTCACCTTCCTGACAACCCTAAGAAGTGGGTATGATCAGTCACTTCTGTTTTGAGCAGAGCCACCTGGTCAACACACAGAGTGACCCCATGAGGCCTGGCACCACCACAACTGCCTCAACAGACGATCAGCACAGCCACACCCAGCAGATTCCCTGTCCTTCAGTCAACGCCGGTCCGGTCAGGACCTTAAAGTACAGTAACAGTTTGGCAAAATGTTTTGCTACTAAATAACTAAGTTAATCAATTTTTCACCAACTAACCTAGGACAGCAGGCCCTCCCTCTCTGTCTTTTAAGATCTGTCACTTTCAGTTCCAGGTATCGACTTATTCTTGGTTACAAGTGAGCGCACTCACTCTGACTGGTTTAAGCAGAAAAAGCATTTACGAGAAAAACAAAACCTAGACAGCAAACGCAATCTCCAGACCAGCTTCATTCACGCCTGGAGGCTTTACATAAAGAAATCACAAATCACAGCTACAAACTGCTCCAAAGACTGCCCTGACACACAAGAGGCCCTGCCTCAAGACAGATCTCTGCCCCCAAGGCTAGACAACACTGGGCCTACCCGCACCAGCTGAGGACGGCTGACGGAAAGAGCCAAGGGCCATTCTCCTGCCTCGAGGGGCTCGCAGACAGGCTGGGAGAGTGCACTCGGAGTCTCTACCTCAGGGAGGCAGGTGAACGCAGGGGACCTTCAAAGGCAGGAAGGGCTTTCAGATCAGAGGCAGGCCCACAAAGACAAATGTCTGACATTGAGGCTTTCTACTTATACTGGAGCTTCATTCATTTTCAACTTACACTGGAAACTTTCCATTGACATTGACTTGAATTTTAATTAATATTGAAAATTCATTTCACATTTCTCAAGCACTACCTTGTATAAGATTTTTAAATTATTCTAATATAGGAAATTCACTGCAAGTAATGCACTAGCTGATTACTGCAATCATGGACAGTTTAACAATTAGAGAGATCAGGGGGATATTCACTAAATTTTACCCATGCTAATAGAAATCTTAATGAAGCACTGGCATTTCTCTGGTTGATGGTGAGAATGTTGGGAAAAGCCACCTCAACAATGATGTTATTATAAAGCTCAATAGTAATGAGCTGTCAAAGGGAGTTGGAATGTATACTTC
Source organism: Bos mutus (assembly GCF_027580195.1). Taxonomy (NCBI): domain Eukaryota; kingdom Metazoa; phylum Chordata; class Mammalia; order Artiodactyla; family Bovidae; genus Bos; species Bos mutus. The sequence goes on from NC_091629.1 coordinate 5,931,949, forward strand.
CAAGACCTCAGGGTTCACACAAATTAAACTAAGCCATCATAACGAGTGCCTAGCACGAGCACATCTCAGCCCTTGTAAGACCAACTCCATCATGGGTATCTGGAGCCAAGTGTGAGGCTGGCTGCTGACTCTCAGGTCCTACAAAATGTCTAATTGTGTAGCTCTTTCACCTTTTGTTCTTAAACTCAAATTTATTTCGTAGAGTATGTGCACTTTCTTCTCAGAAGCAGTCTTAATTCACTTTAACTCAGTAAAATAATACCACAAAAGAGAAAATGTTATTCTTTTATTTTATGTTAAATAAAAACATGAGAAAATCCTTTTTTAAAAAGGGTCAAAATATTCCTTATGTCTCCAAACCAAGTCCATGGATGCAAAGAAACGCTGGCTACTTTCCTCCCCCGCAGGGTCACACACACTGTCACGTTGAAAGGACCTGAAGAGACACCATGGCGCATGGCCCCAGCCGCCGCTTCAGGTTAAGTCACATGCAATATTCGGGCAAGCAAGGAGCAAAATACAGGCAGGCAGATTCTGGAAACACTTTCTGCTCGGGCCAAATATTATTATTTGTTTTGTCTTGCAATCCTGCTAAACATTTAAGCCACATATACCACTGTACTTCGATGGTACAGGTTTTCACAATTCCAGAATTGTATTAATTGGCAGTACAGTTTAAGTAGCTGATGTGGTGGAATTTTATCCATTTAAAAATTACATATGAGAACAGGACTGCAAATTTTGCCAGTAGAAACATGACCCCAGGGAATCACCACTTCCACAACATTATCGGGCACACATTTACAATGCACCCATGAAGTTCTGAGTGAACCTGTCACTGCTGAGCTACGCTAAAGACGAGGCTTCAATCTCTGAAAACAAATGCTATATTCATGATTTCTATACCCAAATACTCCTAAATCCATCACAATCTCTAGAGTCTGACTTAGCTTAACTGAGAATGATTCATCCAAACAGGTCATGGTAGGCTCAAGATTCTTCAACCTTAGTTTAGGTTGTAAAGAGCTTTTTCTATGACTGGAGTCAATAAAAATTTCTCTGTTAGAGAAAGCAGAGGTTTTCACCTTAGGCAGACTGCCAAGATGATACTTTATTACAGAATTTATGAAGCTACAGTTTAGTAACTTGCAGGTTTTATTAAAAGAAATCAAAAAAAGAAAGAAAAGGGGAACACTACCCCACCAAAACTTTCTAGATTTTTTTTTAAGTGCAAGAAATGCTGTATCACTGAAGCACTTGAGAATTATCATGAAATCCTAGCAAAAAATGTAATCACCTCAGAAGTGGTAATAAAAAAGAGAAACAACCAGAGAGGCACACAGATTGCTTTTTGTTTGTTTTTTTAAAAGGATTTTTATACTATATTAAAAAACCACAAAATAAAAAAGGGATCAGTCAACATATATCTTAGAAGTCTTACAGAGTCTCTGCACCCATAGCCATGAAGGCCCCCTGACGCCTTGTTCTCCTCTGCTCAGTCTGCAGCTCGCTGAAGGATCGCTGGAGATGACTCAGGCTCTAGTTTTTAAAATCAAACTTGTTCTGCCAAATCCAGGACCCTGAATTTATCCAAATTGTAGAAACATGCTTTGACCACCCGTCCACCAAAATACCTCCCATTCAGATCAACAACAGCTAAAAGGCAAACAAAAAGACAGTTAGTTAAGGCAGGAATTCCATGAGACATTACAACAATATGTCTTCAAAATATTAAGATCACAAGTTCAACTTTTTAATTCTTTATCGTTAGCTGTACAACTTACCTTTAATTGCTGACTCAACCCTCTCGAATTCTAAAAATATTCGTACTGCTTCATCATCAGGGGCACCAGGAATCTGGAAAAGAAATGGAGTACAGTAAGTAAAGATATCATCAGAGATGTCACTGACTGAGTTTTCCTCCACAAATGATTTTTGTCAGAGTATTCCAACTACAGATAAGCAGTGCTCAAATGCCAAGGATCTAAGTGTAATTTGTGTTTGTGTGTGCATGTGCACGCTCAGTCATGTCCAACTCTTTGCGACCTCGTGGACTGTAGCCCACCAGGTTCCTCTGTCCATGGGATTTGCCAGGCAATAATACTGGGATGGGTTGCCATTTCCTTTTCCAGTTAAGTGTAATTTACTCGTCATCAAAATTCACTGAACGTCTGTTTTGGACAGGCCGTGTGCTAAGTGTGAGCAAAAGGCAGCTAAGCAAGACCCCTGCAGGTCCTATGCCATCAGACACATAAACAGATAATTATGCAGTCAACAGACACAACCCAGCATGGAGGAGAAGCTGAGGTGAGCAGGAACTAAAATAAAACATCTGTACGTGAACTGTCTCTCATACCAGGCTGAGTTCCTCTGTTAAGGTTTCTAGGCCCCGTTGCACTGTGTAAGCACGACTCCCGCTAATCCCCACCACACCCACCACCGTGCAGCCCTCCCCAGTCTCCAGAAGCCGTGACCCTATGGGAACGCCTGTTCCCTCTGACCCAAATCCTACCCACACAGTCCAAAGCTCCGCTCACATCTGATACTGTTCACAAAGCCTCCTCGAACTATTCCACATTGATCTAATCCTCCTCTCAAACTCCTATACTTGTAAGTCAGTCCTGATAAGTCTAGCAACTGAACATTCTCTAACTTTGTTTGCTGTTTCTTCAACTGAACGTGTCACCGAGAGCACAGGAGGCACCTCCCTGACCCCAGGGGAGTCAGCACTGGTATGTGGGAGGCACTAAATAAAGCACCTGCCAAAAGAAGGAAGCCAAGGCACATGTGACCCCCCGTCACTAAACTACTGAACCCACTGTCATCAAGTCTAAACGTCAGTCACAAAATGAAATGTTTCTTCACCAAATAAATTTGAAGTTCTTATGCTAGTATCTGAAATTGCAATAACTGAGTAAAAGTAGTGTAACTAACCAACACATGTCACCTTCTAAAGTAAGACAGTATGTTACTTACAATGCATCCTCTATTTACAGAAAATGCTTTGTAACCTATCAATCATAATTTGGGTTATAAACAAAGAAATCTCTCTTACTTCAAATATCACACATTTTCCAACTTTGCCATATTTTTCACACTCTTCCTTGGTTTCTACTTCCAAGTCTTCATCCACCTCTCCTGCACCAACCATGTTCTATAAACAAATATATAAATTCCAGTATTGAGTATAATTGACAACTATGTAAAAGAGACGTGTAAGTAACTTTTTTCCAAGATGGCAAATGTTTCCAAACCTAAATGACCCAAAAGAAAATTTTCATTCCTGAAATATCCTGAAGTAGGTTAGTTTTTTAAAAAAAATTAAAAAATATACATTAGGCTTCAATAAGTTACCAGAGCACCTGGGCAAACACCAGAATACATAAACCAAGCTGAATTTCTGATAATTTTCTGATAACATTTTAAAGTAATTTTTCACTGTTGTCTTAAATACTAATGTTTAGCAAAGAAACACTAGAGAAAAGGAATCTAAAAACCAGTCTTCCAGGGAGTCTGCCCACAAGCACCACTTTCAGTTCGCTTCAGCTATCCCATCATCAGTGGGGCTGACTGCATGCAGGGGCAGGGCCGGGGGAGGGACACGCGACCCACAAGGCAAACAGGGCTCCTCCCTCAGCTCCTTACCCTGAGTAGGACCACTTTGGTAGGACACTTAAGTATTTCAGTTAATGGATTTGAATCTGACTTCTTGGCTGCGTCTATAAGAAAAATGTCATCAGACAGAAGTGTTAGGGCACCACGTCTAAGTTACAACGAGCAATTTACTTTCAACAGCAATCCCCATTCTCTATATCCTAGAGCCAGCATCTACAGTCTCTGAGCAAAGATGCAGCCTTTCCTATCTGAAAGCATCATTTTGCTTTGGTATAATTTTTACCACAACTTCTAGAACTTTTTAACATCCTCAGGTGCATTTTTGCTTAGTTCACTTCCTAAAGGGCCGACAGGGCACGGTGATCACCACCCTCAGAAGTGAGTCTTGGCTCAGGCAGTGGTCAGTGGTCCTGAGCCCAGTGTAAACGAGCAGTCCATCAGCCAGCCGTGAGCTGACCAGTGTCAGATACCCTCCCAGAGTGGGCGGACTGCTGGTTTCTGGTTCCAGTCTGTGAGGCTTACTGCTGCTTCCTCAAGCTCTATGTCAACATGCCTGCCAGGAAAAGTTCTCTTCCTTCTTCAGGAAAAGGCATTCAGCTAAGACTGATTCAAAACTACTGAGTTCTGCTGCTTAAAGTGCTAAATCATGTTTGACTCATTCCAGTACGCCCTCACTACAGAACAGACTGTAACAATCAAATGAAAATAAAACACCAAGTAGGCATCACCTACCAGAAGACTGCAAAATAACGCTACTTTTACAGAGCAGCCAGTAAGAAAATTAGGATGAAAGCAGCCAGAAAAAAGCAAAAAGCAGAGAACCCTTACAGGATAGAGATACAGCAGAAAGAATCACTGATATACTCTGTATGGCTCTGTGTTGCTATAAAAACACAGTAACGGTTGTATCAGTATAACAAGGCTCTTTCCGGAGGAGATGCAGGCATGCCAGGATTTCTGGAGTCCTGTTCATTTCTGCCAAAGTCTCTCATCTTCTTTTCCTCCTACAGGCGTTCTCTGTCCTGAACTATTTGTAAAGATGGGCCTCAGAACTTTGTTTCCACCACCCAGAGCTGGAAGGCATCACGATGAGGAATTCTCTCATTCAGGATGGCCTGCCCCCGCCCATACCCCCAGGAGCCCTGCCCGAGGGGAAGCCCACCTTTCTCGGTGGCGTCGCCCACGATGATCTTGCCGCCCCGCTTGCTGGTCTTCTCCACCGACAGCGCTGTGCTCAGGCCCTGCTCATGCTTCCCGAGACCCTGGCCTTCCCGGAAGCCGTACTTCTGCATGATTTTATGTGCTACCGTGCCCCTGCGAGGAGGAAAAGGAGAAAGGTCCCTGCATTTGAGTCACAGCACAGATTGGATTTTACATTACAGTAATCTCCTTCTAGGAAGAGAGAATGTAGATTCCAAAATGGCGTTGATGATGCCATATACCTACTAATGGGCTATGAGATCGAAGTTGTGGGATGTTCAGGAGAAAGATTAAAAAGTGGATGCTGAAATCCTGGGTGCACTGAGATAACCTCTGAGGTAAAGGAAACACTAGTTCCTCTGTTAAGAGTTCCCCAGGGCCTGTTAGAAAATACCAGACTTCCTGTGTGCCCCTGTACCTGCTCTGCTACAAGGCTCATAACCAGTTTAAGTAATCCTCTCAAAAACTAAGTATGGTTTCATGTAATGAAGATGACTGCATTTTTCTAAATAGTACACAAGAGTTTCCAATGACTGACTTCATAAATGAAGGATGCTTAAGGACTATCTGTTTAATAGATGGAAATAAAGAAACTGGGGCCCACAGTGGCTGCCTAGCTTAAGGCTGACTGACAGCAAAGGAAGACATCCCATGTTGGTATTAACGGTAGGACTGAAATTGAAACACACAACTCTTGAATTCTTAGTCCACTGCTCTTCCTCTAATTAGTGATAGCTTTCAAACTGCACAGGGAGGAGCCTCAAGGGTACTGAACACTGCTTCTTAGGGCCTGAACCCCAAAACCCTGCTTCAAACAGAACTGTTCAGTTCAGTTCAGTCGCTCAGTCGTGTCCGATTCTTTGTGACCCCATGAATCACAGCACACCAGGCCTCCCTGTCCATAACCAACTCCCGGACTTCACTCAGACTCATGTCCATCGAGTCGGTGATGCCATCCAGCCATCTCATCCTCTGTCGTCCCCTTCTCCTCCTGCCCCCAATCCCTCCCAGCATCAGACTCTTTTCTAATGAGTCAACTCTTCGCATGAGGTGGCCAAGGTATTGGAGTTTCTGCTTCAGCATCAGTCCTTCCAATGAACACCCAGGGCTGATCTCCTTTAGAATGGACTGGTTGGATCTCCTTGCAGTCCAAGGGACTCTCAAGAGTCTTCTCCAACACCACAGTTCAAAAGCATCAATTCTTCAGCGCTCAGCCTTCTTCACAGTCCAACTCTCACATCCATACATGACCACAGGAAAAACCATAGCCTTGACTAGACGGACCTTACCTACAGTATCTCACATACGTAATTTCCTTAAATATTTCATTTGAACAAGTTGTTCCAGGGCTAAAAAGACTGAAGACTGATAACTGTACTATATTGTACCTTCTTTTGGCATAAAGATTTAATACCTTTTTCTTGCCAGCAATAAGGCAATTTTTTTCACTAGCAGGAAAAAACAAAATCAGCCCCCAGTGATGTCATGCCTGTGCCCCTTCAGTACACTCCCGGGCAGCCCCACAAGCTTCTCTCCAATGGGGAACATCCTCTGTGTGCACCGCCCAGGGCAGTAGCTATGAGCTTTGTGTGGCTACTGAGCACTCAAGACTAGCGTGAGGAAAGAAATACATGCTGAATTCTATTCACATTCAATTAATTCAAGAGCCCTGAGTGGCCAGGAGGCCCCAGAGAACAGCACAGGTCGAGAAGACAGGTATCAAGGTGAGAACTCCAAATCCTCTCACAGCGTGCAAACCCTGGCCTGCTCCTCAGCTCTGGCCAGCCTGGCCCCGAAGGAGCGAAGGCAGAATCAAAGCGCTCACATAGGCGAAGGCAGACCAGAGAGGCCTCTGCAGGCACAGCCTCTCCACCAGAGGCGCTGTCCTTCTAGAGGACAGAGAGCAAAGGCCTCAGCGCAATGCTGCTCCACTGCCACTCCCGGAGCACTAGAGGACTAAACAATACACAACACTCTCTTAACCACAACACATGCCAAATCCAGCGAGTCCTAAAAAAAACCCACAAGCCCCACCTGAAGTCAACCTTAAAACTGGTTTTCAAACACTGGCAAACAAATTTCTAATTATAGGTAGAATGACTAAAAGTTTTTAGACCAAAGGTATAGACTTATAACCTTAAAGCAAACGTCATTTTATCAAGAAAAAAAAGGATGTCATTCATCTTTTGGACATAGTGTAAGTCAAGTCTAATTAGTATGAGCTATTTACAAATGTTCTGAAAACAAATATAAGTAACAATCAGAAACTGTTCCTACCTAGAGAATATAATGTTCAGCATCCCAATCACTCAACACTTCCGATAAAAAGCTTTACGTTTTGTACAAAACGGTAACAGGGTCATGCTGCAATACCCTCCCAGTGACTCAAGTCCTGATCCTGCGTGACTGAGCGCACCAAGCACTCCTTGTAAACCCGCTAAAGCCCTCATCTCCAAACACGCTGCATCCACTGGAAAGTCTGACCACACCACCCCCGGCCCCCTAGAGTCCCACCCTCCCTGCACCCGCCGAGGCGCAAGTGCCCGACCATTACCCCATGTTGGCGAGGAAGGAGTTGCCAGGGCCGGTTGGGGATCTGGGTCTGTCTTGTTCCTCGTACACTGGGGGAGGAATAGCAGCTTTGGAAGACTGTGAGCGAGGTCGTGAATCCTCTTCATAAGGGAAGTCTCGGGGTACTGTTGGATGACAGCAAACAGGATTTTATTTTTTGTGCCTCCTTACGCCAGCATACAACAAAGGTCTCTGAGGTCAGGGACCACATGCCAGTTCAGTGAAGTGCAATCCCAGCTGTGCAACAGAATTAGCAAGGAAGCTCAGAGAGCTCCAGATGCTTGGGCTCCACTCCCAGAGACTGGTTTCAGTTGGGGTTTATGGTTTGTCAGGTATTTTCATTATTATTTAACTTTTTTTGTCTGTATTATCTTCTTTATAAAAAGGTAACATTCATAGGTATTTAAAAACTCTGGGGATGGTTACATTTTCTCGGGATAGTTTAGGTATGCTCCAACACAGAGAGTAGGAAAATGAACTAGAAGGTTCATCAAAGTCCAGTTCCAACCCCCAATTTGAGAACAGATCCCTGGAGACTTCTGGGACTCTGAGTTAAGGCACACACCCTGTGACTGAGGGACCTCACTCGGGAATGTGCTGCCACCTTGTGGAGGGTCACAAGTGTAACAGCTCCTAGATCACAGAGCTGTGGAAAGTCCCTTGGACTGCAAGGAGATCCAACCAGTCCATCCTAAAGGAGGTCAGTCCTGAGTGTTCATTGGAAGGACCGATGTTGAAGCTCAAACTCCAATACTATGGCCACCTGATGCGAAGAGCTGACTCACTGGAAAAGACCCTGACGCTGGGAAAGAATGAAGGTGGGAGGAGAAGGGGACGACAGAGGATGAGATGGTTGGATGGCATCGCTGACTCAATGGACATACTTTGAGTAAACTCCGGGAGTTGGTGAGGGACAGGGAGGCCTGGTGTGCTGCAGTCCATGGGGTCACAGAGTCGGACACGACTGAGCGACTGAACTGAACTGAGATCACTGAGCACAGAACTTGCCAACTGAGCTACTATTTGTTTTAACCTAAATCCAAATATGAAATGTTAGAGAAAACAAAATGAATTATTTTTAACAGCAAACAAAAAAGCATCTTGCTGCAGAAAAACCCTAGAAACTGGCATAAAAACTCCTGAAGCATAAGGGGTGGAAGGTGCTCTTGGCCGAGGGCTAGAGTGAAGAGGGTTTGGGGGCCTTTTCCCTGCACCCAGGTGCCTGACTGATTCCAGCTAAGGCTTCCCAAGACTGGGTTAAAGACATGTATCTGAACAGAAGAGGGAAGAAACAGGTACTTACATTCTTTGTCCTTCTCCACAAGAGATGTGGGAGGTGCAATGGCAGCTCCGCCCATACCTGCAAAACACACATTCCGCTGAGCAAGGGCTGAGTGAGGAGGAAGGAGTCAGCCCGGGGCCACTGAATCGCACCCCCAGCCCAAAGGAAGAGGCAGGAAGGCACACTACTCCACCCTCTCGCTAACACCTGCAGAGTTCAGTGTTTGAAACCAGGGTTAAAAGTACACAAGTAGGTATCACTGCTTGGGTGTGTGGGTACTTCTGGTCACAGTCTGCTTTGTGCTGTCCTCATTCTTGTTCACATTTCCTAGACAGAGAACAGTGGACACAAACAAACCAAAGCAGACTCCACTTGCTATCAGAAAACCAGAGGGAAAACATGAACAGAGAACATAGGGATTTTTCATCAGAGAAAACCCCTAACATATGTATTATAACTTAATCACCAATGCTGCTGCTGCTAAGTCACTTCAGTCGTGTCCGACTCTGTGCGACCCCATAGACGGCAGCCCACCAGGCTCCCCCGTCCCTGGGATTCTCCAGGCAAGAACACTGGAGTGGGTTGCCATTTCCTTCTCCAATGCATGAAAGTGAAAAGGGAAAGTGAAGTTGCTCAGTCGTGTCCGACTCTAGCGACCCCATGGACTGCAGCCTACCAGGCTCCTCCATCCATGGGAAATCACCAGTGAGACACTCCAAAAAATGATAAAATGTAAATTAAAGAAACCAATTACAAAACCATGCTGCACCAGCATGAAATGTTTCAAAGAAATTTCCCACAATCAGTGTACAGGCAGGCGGCAACCACACGTGATGAAGCCATTCTCTCAGAATGGACAAGGCCTAGCTATCTAGCGGTCACCAAGCACCTGGCTCTCACACAACGACGATGCTGCCTGTGAGGCTTCAGAGATGGAGGCGGTCTGACAGAGCACGAGCTCAGACCGAATCCCTACCCCGCTTGTGACACTGCCAGAAGCCAGCATTCAGGGAAGCCCAGCCATGCATGGGGGTGGCAAGGACTCTGGACACGAGTGCAGACTCTCCACTCAGTGCTGTTCTTAATCAAAGTGCAGATGGACAGACAACAGGTGGGCATGACTGTGCTACAGACAGAGACGAGCACAGGCATGTAGTTTAAGGTGTGCTCAAAGGTCCAAAAAGTAAATGTTAGAAAGACCATCTGTGAAAACACGACGAAAAGTTAAACCCCATACAAATGTGGGTTTTTGCTGAGATGCCAGACAGCAAACTACCCAAATCAATGTCAGCTGAACTAGTTATCAAACTGAATATAGAAGGAAAGGGTAGAATTGCACATCTAAAACATGACATTTATGTTCAGGCATTACTTCTTTTCCTCCTCTCTCGCTCATAATCTTCATCTTCATCAGAATCTGGATCAGGTCGCCTGGAAAACCCACTAGCTTCATGTCTGTCTTTACGCCGCCTGTGATAACAGATGGAACAATTCAGAGATGTGAACCCAAGGAAGTCACCTTGACTTTAGGGGGCGTGAGGGGTAGGGGATATGCAAACAACTGATTAAACACCAAAGCAGCAAACATACGACAAGTGAGAAAAATCCAGAAGATAAACTGAAAAATTTAACAGGTATACGCATATAAATAGCAAGAAAAGTTTCCTTGATATTTACCTCTTTCAACACTAAAGCGAATCAACACAGGTAACAGTTAATGAAATAATTTCGATTGTTTAGAACATGCTTTCACTTCATGAAATGAGTCAATAAATAACGAGAAATAGTATATTAATGTTTTATATAATCATTTAAAAATTAATACTCGGCATTTTTAAAAGAAGAAATGCAAATAAATCTTTGTTACCCATACTTTCGAAAAACATAAAAGATGTTATGAGTTCTTAAAAACTCTATCTGGCTCAAAAATAGTAAAAGGTGAAAAAACATTTTAAGTATTTTAAGCAGTATGACTCTAGTAGAGTCAGAACACAGGGAAAACAAAAAGCAAAACCTATTATTCAACATCAGTTTGTAAGCTATTTTTCTAAAAACTCACTCAAAATGTATGTTCTAAGTTTTCTGCATCTATATGCGAACTTGCTCTGGACTTTGTTTCCATGATGGGATGTAACAACCACACACTCTAAACAACAATCTGACTCCTGAGAACTGTTCAGACCAACCACAAAACCCACTCAGTCCACAGACAGCACTGAAGTTCTCATAACATCTGAGTGAACATTTCAAACATAACCCCATCCCACACTTGCATGAGGCCTTACTTTTCTCTCTCTTCTATTTCCTTCTGTCTTTCCAGCTCCCGCTGCCTCTGTCGCTCCTCTCTTTGGCGCTTCACTACTTTCTCATAATCGTTAGGAAACATGGGATCATATTCATCAGCTAAGGGGATCAAAACTTCTCCTGCAGAAAACCCGCTGGGAACAGGGTCCTGAGGAAGGGAAAATGCCAAAGTAAGTATCACCCTCTGTCTTGGAGTTTTAGTCACAAAATTAAGGTCAAGGACCATGCAGGGCCCCGAGGATCACCTGTCCGCCTCTGTTCTACAGATGAGGGAGCAGATGCCCGAGGAGGCTCGGAGACTTGGCCTGTTCAGGCGCCCAGCCCAGGAGCAGCAGAGCATGGCAAAGTTCACCTCTCAGTTCAGGATCAATTCCATAAACACCCTACAGCATTTTCTTAAAAAAAGCTGCCATTACCCAAAATTTTAAGCAATAAATTTGATTTTTTAGAGTAAATACAGAATACTTCTATTTTTATATACATAAAAACTTAAAATACAAAACAACTTATGAATAACATATTCTTGCAGTCATTTAATATAATAATCCCAGATTTTGATTACATGGAGACATGACATATTAAGACTCTCAAAAAAAAGAGGAAAGAAAAGTAGAAAGCCTCGTCCTGGGCTCTGAATGCTCTGGAGTCCACAGCCTCCCGAGGCCGCTGCATCTCAGGCCCTGAGTCTGAACAGGGCACGTAACTCCCTTCACAGCACAGTTCATTTTTTAAAGTCCACTAAGTCAGGTTTTTGTGTTTCTCTTTTGTTCATTTACAAACTGCTCTTTGAGAGAAAAAGAACAAAAGGCAAACAGTGCACTAGAAACACAAGATGAAAAGGGGGCTTCGCCCTAGGCTGGGGGTCTTGAGATCCGTGGTTCTCATAAGCCCTGACCCACTGCATGGACTCACGCTCCTACATCTTCGTACTTTCTTCTGTTTGTTTCTCTAGCATGACACCCTCTTACTGTCTGTAAAAATAAGATGCCTTTCCTGGTCCCCCCAAATGAGTGCAGGTCAAGGTCCCTAAGCTCCCACTCTGCAACTGTCAGAAGCGTGCCCAGCACTGCCAAAGGCAGGACGGCTGTTTGTAAAATGTATTTTACATATGAACACAAAACAGGCATGATACAGAGAGCTTATGCTCAGTATCAATGGATCTAAATCTAACAATTCCTGGATTATACTGGGCACTGAATTACAATGTGGATGACATTTTCTCATCATATTAATAAAACAAACACTTCATGGTCTCCTTACAATTAAAAATCAAAAATCCCTTTGATTTGTTGAATAAACAAAATTAGAAAAATAACTGTAATCACCTCCCAGACCCTATCACTGGAAATCTGACACAAATCTATTTACCACAAGGCTCCCAAAGGGAAAGTATTCATTTGTATGCACATAAAAGACATTTCTAAAACACAAAAGCACCTGAACAACATTTCCATTCAGTTATTATTAAAACAGGAGAAGCTAACAATCAGCAACTCAATTTATTTAACACTGCCATCACAAAGTTCCAACTCAGAACAAACTGTCAGCACGAAGGATAATTCTCTGTTGTTAAATCTGACAGCAAACAACTTTTACTGTGTGAACCCTGCTAAGTTCAACAATGAGCCATCCTGCTCTAAATGCCATGAAGAATACAGGGGCTTGCTTCATTTTAACAGATTGACAGTTAATACCCAACACTGCAGAGGGTGGGAAAAACTCAAACGCTCACACGCTGCAGGTGATACAACTCTGCCAGAGACAACTTGGCAACAAATAAACTGTCCAGGAAAGGGAATCATCTCCTGAAGTCACCTCAGGAAGTCTATCCTAAGAAAATTTTAAATGCACAGAAAGCTCTCTGAAAAGGTGTCCCTAAAAGGTTTACTGGCCCTACAGTTAGGAAGTGAGTGTGTAAATCACCACACACTTACCTGATGGGAACACTTTACAACTAAAAATTGGCTATGTAGCAAGAAGAAAATGCTTACTGATTAAATCTGGGGGTGATATTATAGGTTCTGGAGTCAATATACAGGAACAGATGATTAACCAGTTCTTGATTAGATGCAGCAAGAAAAAATTAGGTGACAAATTTGTGGGAAAAAATGTTAAATGACTAAGAATCATCAGAAAAGTTCCCTTGTGGGGAACCAAGTGGTTTTCCCTCTTGACAGACTACCAGACTGCAGGAGAAGGATCAGCTCCTCTGGCCGTGAAACCCCACGGAGAGCTTCAGCGCCTGCCGCACAAGGGAGCGCAGTGAAGCCACTGGGATGAGCGCCTGGCCCTGTACTCTTTGACACAGGTGGACAGCACAGTATATTAAGTGAGAAACGCAATGAGGGGACAGAAGATGCAGGAGGCAAAGAATACCAAGTTCTTAAATTCTTAAGTCATTTCTTTTTCTTTTCGCCCACCTCCAATTTCTGATTAATTAACTACTGAGCTTTAAATAGATTAAGTGTTTTAAAGTTGATAAAACCAGAGCAAAAATTAAACTGAATGTGATACTGACTAGATTGCAAGGCCTACAGAGGAAGTGTGCTCAGAGTGACGTGTGGCAAGTGCAGCCTGGAAAGCAGGAGAGCCCACCCACGGGTGTGTGTGTGTTGGTGGCGGGGGTGTACCTTGAGGCCTGCAGCCACGTGCGGTGGAGTGTCCACGATCTGCCGCTCATCGGAAGAGCCACCTCGCTTTAGGTCGATTACTGGAGCAAGGACTGTACTTTGTTTTGTCCTCTGGCTCTAAAATCATCAAAAACCAAGAAAAGTGTACTTAGGCTTCAAATCAAAATTCAGATTACTTGTAACAAAGCTTTTTTTTTGGTCTCTGCAACAAACCTGTCAGATATGAGAGAAACAATCTTAAAACAATAGCCTTTTAATTCAATTATTACGATAACCATATACTAGTTCCTTTTCCTTACAACACAAATCTCCATTTTCAGAAAAGGTTTACAGAAAGATTGGCCACTGTTAAATTTTCAGATGAAATAATACACTGAAAAAACTCTATGCTTGGACATACTGAAGTTTGAAAACCAGCATCACTGCTGGAAATCCAAAGTACTCTTTTCCTCATCCTGATTCTCTGAAACAGTTCTATTTCCAGGAGACGTGAAATGACCTTCAGCTCCTATTCCTCCCCTCCCTACCCCAGCCTCTCCTCCGGCCACGCAGGAGCCCTACATATTCAACAAAGAGGTAGGGCAGTGGCTCTCACTCCTCAGCAGGCACCTGCCGGGCCTCTTTCCTCACAGGTGAGCTTAGCTTCTCTCACCTTGGCCTGAGTGAGAGCTGCCTTCTTCACCTGGAGCTGAGACTGCAGGAGTTTGAAGTTTTTGGACCAGCCTTCTGTTTTTGAGTCACTGGTCTCCACTCCCAGGTCATCGTACAAGGACATCTTCTCAGTTCAGTGCTGAAAGGGAAGCGGATAGGGGTTAAAGAATGTAAGAATGTAGTGAAGATTTCTAATTAAAATATGCAGTGGCATGGAATTTCAGAGGTAGGAGGTATCTGATGAGATCACCTCGTCCAGGAACATTCAGTGACAGAAGCCAAGACACCTGCTATCACCAATCAGTGCCCTTTCTAATACCCATGTGCTATTTTCAAAATAAACCTCTAGCATGAATTTTCCTGTATATAAGATCATGTGATCAAGTAATTCAGGAGTGAAATCATTCTGTTCTACAGAATGAGGGAAGGAAGTTCTACAGTCAGGGCATTCTTAACTATACATATTCATTAAAAAAATAATTCTACTTTGTGTCAGTAACAAAAAGTAGAAGCCTTACAAAAACACCTATTACCAGGTGAGTTAGCACAATTAACCACCTTTTCAGGGGGAGTGGGGGTGGAGGTTGATGGCGGGGAAGCTACCCTTTTATAAAATTTTATTATATGCCTACAAATAAGGGGAAAACCCCAGAAATGATCTTACAGATGTGACAGGAGAGTAGAAGGTTAGATTGTATAATACCCAGGCTTCCTCGTATCCCACCTGGTGATCTTTAATGACTCTGAGCACAAAGACAGAATCCACAATCTATATGTGAATGACTGACACATGCTGTCTCCGCAGACAGAGGATGAAGACAACAAAAATGACAACAGGTAACACTTGTTCAGTCCTCTCAGTCGTGTCCAGCTCTTCGGGACCCCATGGACTGCAGCACCCCAGGCTCCCCTGTCCTCCACCATCTCCCGGAATTTGCTCAAACTCATGTTCACTGAGTCAGCGATGGCATCCAACCATCCTCCGTCGTCCCCTTCTCCTCCTGCCCTCCATCTTTCCCAGCATCAGGATCTTTTCCAATGAGTGGGCTCTTTACATCAGGTGGCCAAAGGATTGCAGCTTCAGCTTCAGTCCTTCCAGCGAATACTCAGGGATGATTTCCTTTAGGATTGACTGGTTTGACCTCCTTGCAGTCCAAGGGACTCTCAAGAGTTTCTCTAACACCACAGGTCAAAAGCATCTATTCTTTGGCACCCAGCCTTCTTCATGGTCCACCTCTCACATCCATACATGACCGCTGGAAAAACCATAGTCTTGACTAGATAGATGGACTTTTGCTGCAAAGTAATGTCTCTGCTTTTTAATACACTGTCTAGGTTTGTCATAGTTTTTCTTCCAAGGAACAAGTCTTTTAATTTCATGGCTGCAGTCACCATCCACGGTGATTTTGGAGCCCAAGAAAATAAAGTCTGTCACTGTTTCCACTTTTTCCCCATCTATTTGCCATAAACTGATGGGACCAGATACTATGATCTTAGTTTTTTGAATGTTGAGTTTTAAGCCAGTTTTTTCATTCTCCTCTTTCACCTTCATCAATAGGCTCTTTAGTTCCTCTTCGCTTTCTGACATTAGGATAACAGCCTATCACACTTGCCAGGGTGGTCAACGACGTAACTGCTACAGAAGCCTAGGAGGAGGCTACCAGTAAAGCCAAGAGCAGTCCAGGAGCGGGTGGAGACTTCAGGAAATAAATCTGCTCCAGATCAAACCCAGTCAGAAGTCCACACCTCTAGCTGCTAAGTCCTTACTGCCACGTTTGAAAACCTCAACATTCTGAAACCCAAAACACGGCTCATTTCTCAAAATAAGACAGCAATCTGTTTCTTACAGTTGGAAAGAGGGAAAAAATTGACTGAAAACCCTAAACTGCAAAGAAGTGCTTAACACAGGAGTTGCTAACTTATGAACACATCCCAAAAGTCTGTCAGTTCCCAGGCTCAGACAGCATTTCGCCACTGAAACTGTGTCACACAAATCCTGTTTTGCCTGTGTTATGTCTCAGAAAGAGAAGGTGATACATACAGGAAGGGAAATATCTAATTTTCCCCCAGAGTCACATCTGACCTGGGGCAAAACTTCTGTGTCTGCTCACTTCTCCACCCTTCTGTGCATGGATCTTAAGACCCCAACACCCCAACACCTCGGCTGACCTGGTTCCACGGTGCATGGGGCGGGGGTGAGGGGTTGGATGCTGCCTCCCTCCCTCAGGAAAGCTGTTCGGCTCCTGAGCTGAAGTCAGCCCTGGTCACCTATGGGTGCCTTTCAGAGTTCCTTCCCTACTTTATACCTGAACGCTGTGATGACCTGAGAGCTCTCAGTGCTGAGTGCTAAATGAAAGGCCCCAAGGCAGTGCAGAAGCAGGGTGAATAAGAGCAGAGCCCAGGGTACTGGTGGCTGAGTGCTCCAAGTGACACACAAAACAACGGAGACACGCCTAACGGTTCTCTCCTCACGGCTTCTGGGACAATTCACTGGCTCAGCAGGGACGAAGAATTCCCTGAAGAGTGTATCCCGCAGGGGCATGCCCGCTGCCTTCAGCGCCAGACAAAGCGGACTTGGCAACACCTTGTCACAGTATTAAGCTTGAGACAAGCGCCAGACAAGCGTAAGACACTGAGGCTAAACGTAGAAAAGTTAATGAATTCCATTTCTCATCTAAGCATGCCTGAAATCTGATCAGGTCTCCAAAGTTTTGCAGGTAATACCGCTGGGGTCCACTTCAGAACCTACTATTTTAATCCACAATCTTATAAACTCCACAAAAACCTATATTCAGTGTGTGGAGGTCACTGCTCTACCCTCAGACTAAGATCAGTGTCTGCCCCAGAGTCGAACAGGGAATCAGGCCAACTGCTCAGTTAACACACTAATTGCAACCTTCTCTTATCCAGGACTTCAGAAATTTCTGGCCACTGATGACTACATAAGACCACAGAGCTGCAGAGGCTGTCATGCACTTTTCTTCCAGCCTACTTGGTGTTCAAAACTAATCCTTCTTTTCCAGGTACACATCCTTAAAGTTTAAATTTAACCTAAAAAACTCAGAACAACAGCAAAGAAAAAACAATGCTGAGTGACCAGCTTGCAAAGGCCCCGTGAATGATGCCAGGTTTGAGCTGCACGAGTCCACTTACATGTGGCCTGTTTTCCACAGTAAATACTGTAGGACCACAACATCCGAGGTCGGTGGAATCCATAGATACTGAGGGCCAACTGTGAAGTTATACGATTTTTCTGCTTCCGAGGGTCGGGACCCCTGACCCCTGCCTTTTTCAAGGGTCAACTGTACTGTGGTTTTCAGAACACTGCTTCAGAAATGACCATGCATCTTTCATCTAACCTAGTCTAATGTTTTGAGACCTCATCATTCAGTTGATCACCAGACCAAAGCCTAGTAAACAAATTGTGGGTTCATTTGCTTTACCTTTCTTTATTCTTATAAAAGCAAGAGAAGACTGACACATTTTGGCAAACAAATATAAACAACACTTTCTGGGAAATTATAAAGCTAAATTATCAAACTTTGTTTATAAACCAAACTCTACTTTGTGTGTGTGTGTGTTAGTCGCTCAGTCGTGTCTGACTCTTTGCGATCCCATGGACTGCAGCCCACCAAGCTCCTCTGTCCGTGGGATTCTCCAGGCAAGAATACTGGAGTGGATTGCCATTCCCTTCTCCAGAGAAACTTCACAACCCAGGGATCAAACCCTGGTCTCCTGCATCGCAGGCAGATTCTCTACGGTTTGAGCTACAGGGGAGTCCTTTTTCACTTTACTTCTCTCAGTACTGCTTAGTAAGAAATTTGAAAACATCATCAAGAAAGGTATTTACAAATAAGATTGGTCTCTAGAGACTGGCTCAAAACGGTGGAGCAAAAGAACGTGCGCTCATCTCCTGCCAGAGCACCAAAATCACAATTAGCTGTTGAACAGCCATCAACAGGGAGATACCAGAACCCACTAAAAAAGATACCCTCCATTCAAGGACAAAGGAGAAGCTGCAGTGAAATGGTAGGAGGGGCACAATCATGACAAAATCACATCTTACACCCGCCAGGTGGGTGACCCATACTCTGGCAAATACCACCACCAGAGTTCTCACACTGCTCTGAAGGTTCTAGGCCCCACATCAGGCTCCCCAGCCAGGGGGTCTGGCCAAGGGACTGGGAATCCCCTAGAAATCTGACTTTGAAGGCCAGCGGGATTTGATTACAGGACTCGCACAGGACTGGGGGGAAACAGACTCCACTCTTAAGAGTGCAAACAAAACCTTGTGCTCACTAGAACCCAGGGGAAAGGAACATTCACCCCACAGGAGACTGATCCAGACCTACCGTGAGTGCCTGCAGGTCCCCTGCAGAGGTGTGGGTTGGCAGTGGCCCGCCAGGGACAGGGGCACTGGTAGCAGCAGTACTGGGAGATGTATCTCGGCTCAGTGTAAGTCCTCTGGGAGGTGCCAAAGCCCTATTGTAGAGCCTGTGGGCTTCCCTGGTGGCTCAGAGGGTAAAGCGTCTGTCTGCAATGTGGGAGACCGGGGTTCGACCCCTGGGTTGGGAAGATTCCCCTGGAGAAGGAAATGCCAACCCACTCCAGTACGCTTGCCTGGAAAATTCCATGGACAGAGGAGCCTGAAGGGCTACAGTCCATGGAGCTGCAAAAGAGTCAGCCATGACTGAGTGACTTCACTCGCTCACTCATAGAGCCTGTAGACTCCAGGACTGGGTCACCTCAGGCCAAACAACAGGAAGGGAGCACAGCCCCATCCATAGACAGACAACTGGAGTCAAGTTTTACTGAGCATGACCCCATCCACTTGAGCAAGACCCAGCATTCCCACAGCCAGTCCCTCCCATCAGGAAGCTTGCACAGCCTCTTATCCTCATCCACCAGAGAGCAGACAGAAGAAATAAGAACTACAATCCCAGAAGCCTCCAAAACTAATACTACAATCACAGAAAGCTAACCAAGAGGAAAAGAAATAGGATTCTGTCCCAGATGAAGGATCAAGATAAATCCCCAGAAAAACTAGAGCAAGTGGAGATAGGTAACCTCCCAGAAAAAGAATTCAGAATAATGATACTGAAGATGACCCAGGATCTCAGAAAAAGAATGGAGGGAACACAAGAAATGTTTACCAAAGACCGAGAAGAATTTAAGAACAAATAAATAGAGCTGAATAACACACTAGAAGGAATCCATAGGAGAATAACTGAGGCAGAAGAATGGATAAATGACCTGGAAGACAGAATGGTGGACATCACTGCTGCAGAACAGAATATAGAAAAAAGAAGGAAAAGAAACGAAGGCAGCCTAAGAGACCTCTGAGAAAACATTAAACAGAGCAATATTTGCCTTCTAGGCGTCCCAGAAGGAGAAGAGAGAAACAACCTGAGAGAATATCTGAAGAGATAATAGCTGAAAACTTCCCTAACATGGGAAGGGAAATAATCAACCAAGTCTAGGAAGCACAGAGTCCCATGCAGGATACAAATAATGGTCTCAATGGAAATCAAATAACCAAATGCCCACTAAACTGAAGGGAAAAGACCAACTTATTTACTTTTGCATTTCCAATTTCTGGCAAAGAGGAGGCATTCAATAAACATTTTTAAATATCAACAATTAAATAAATTCTTTTTTAGCCACATGAATCAGCAGTGAAACTACACAACGCCCACAGGCTCCACTAGGAAGTAAAGAGGAAACAAAAGCTTCTGAGGTGGATGGTAGTAATGGGCACACAACACATTTAAAAATAGTTCAAATAACAAATTTTATGTTATGTATATTTTACCACAATCAAAATTTTTTAAAAAACTAGGTAAAAGGGAGAGGAGCAGCAGCACTAGGCAAGGCAGTGTGAGCTAACAGGATGCTGGATGTCCCCCTAGGGACGGAGTGAACGTGATGGAAACATTTTCCCTATTTCAGGGCTACACGCTCAAGCAATGCAGAGGTGCTCTACCTCCAACAGAGTGCTTTCAGCCAAGAGCCCAACTCCTAAGACTTCGTCACCCAACTGGCGAGGCTCCATGCCATCACACTTCCTCCAACCCCAGTCTACCTGAAGCTGGTTGTTGACAATGGCACCTGATTCGCCTCCGTCTGCTTCCAAAGTCATTGTGCAGCAAAATCTTATGTTCATTTAAAGTTCCCCGTTTCTGTTCTCAAAACCTTCAAAAACATAGCTTAAATATCAGAAACTGATGCCCCCTTACTAGCATCTGCTAGCTTTCTGTACCTCGGAGCTTACACATCAGATATCCTCATCACAGTAAAGGCAGAAGAGCTCTCTTCAGAGATCTTCAAATTCATAGAACTGGACGGACCACAGCAACGACACGCTCTACCCACCTGCACTTGTAAGACTTGCTTTAATTAACTACTATAATGCAACAAGCACCAGTGAGACAAGAGACCACCCTCCACCCGTATGGTCCCCATCCCATCCCATCCACCCAAGTGATCTCCCTGGCCCAGCAGCAGCCTGAACCCCATTCTAATTCCTTCCTTTCCTCCTTTTATATAACCTTACCAACACAGCTTGTTGCATCCATTCCTTAAAAAGTATATGTATCTTCACTTTAGCTGCCTCGAGTACTTGTAAATATGTCACAGTTGATTCGTGCATCCTCTCTGCGGCAAACACTTAGAACAACAAGTGCACTAACAAGACTCTGTTATGACCTGAACTGCACCTCATTAACGCTCAGATGTCTTTCAGATGATACAACACATTTACTTCATGAAGTCTGGTGACAGGTAATAGAAACGGAGCACTTTCTAACATTTGGATATATCTTAGGAAGCCAGGACCAAATGGAAATACAAACAGTTGATTTTCATAACCTCTTTAAAATACCACCTCACTATTGACTTCGTTTTCACAGTAACATCAGCCTTTGATCAACACATCTTCCAGGTATGCTCCTTTTTCTTTCACTTAAAAAGAAACACGGTAAACACAGCTCTTCTGGAAGAATGATGACTTTTCAAGATTCTACCCAAGCTAAAGAAGTATTTTTTTAAAACACGTGCAACTGGCAAAAAAGAACGTGGAAGACATCTTCTCAGGAGCACCCCACGTGCTCATCTTTTAAGTACATCTCTGAAGCCTTTGCTAACAACAACCCTCACATAAAACCAGCTACCCCCTGAACACACTCACATCATGTTAGGCTCCACTGGGTGACATGTCTGTCTCTTACTATATCATAAAGCCCTCAGAGGCAACAAGGGCTGTTTCTGTCTTCATCTTTATATCTCCAACTGAGCACCTTGCTTGGGACATTGTTAAGCACTTTTAAAATATTTTCTAAATACATCAGTGAGTTGTCAGTCAGCACACAACACATTTTTTAGTATATACCATTTGCTTTATTTCTTCTAAAAATAAAACACCCACAGTTTAAGTTACTAATGTAATATCCCATATCGCCTAAATATCCTCACTATAAAAAATGCCTGTGGCCCTTAACTCACAGAACTGTGGAAACTGAATTGCATCCTTTAAAAACTCCACCTGGTGAAGAGAGACGCAGTCCGCACCTACCTGAGAATGTGCAGAATTTTGCCCTCCCCCAGAATATCCTATTTCCCACCCACTTGCCTGCTTCCCTGGTGGCTCAGACGTTAAAGCGTCTGCCTCCAATGCTGGAGACCCCGGTTCGACCCCTGGGTCGGGAAGATCCCCTGCAGAAGGAAATGGTAACCCACTCCAGTGTTCTTGCCTGGAGAATCCCATGGACGGAGAAGCCTGGTGGGCTATAGTCCACGGGGTCGCAGAGTCAGACACGACTGAGCGACTTCACTGTACACTCTACTGCCTGCCTCTAGGAATAAGCACCTCCCAGGGCCCTCCTTCATTGATTTCTCAGAGAACCGTCTTGATCCGACCTGACTACCCATGTTCACACTTCTATCTGCCTTTCCTGCAGTTTCCAGAATGCACTAAGGTGCTTCACCTTTGCTACCTTTACACTTATTTCCTCTGCAGGGAAGCTTTCCCCCATCCTGCACATCTAACAAAACACCCCCAAGACTCAGTTACACGCCTCACTCCTTTGCAAGCCTTTCCAGACCGACCGAGGCGTGGCTTTTTACACTTGTTTCTCTGGAAACTAAACTCACGGGAGCGTACACACAAAATCTTACTGATCTAACTTATCTGCTGTTCCTAAACATGACCTGGGCAAAAGGAAACGCTCAAGCAAAAAAAAAAAAAAAAAACGCTTGGTGACTGGATATCGAAGCTAAAATATCGCTTCCGAGGCAGTGCCGGAGCCTCGTCCAGGTACAACCCCTGTCTCTGAGGGATGGCCAGAGGGAGGAAACGGATTCCTTCCTCGGCGTCCCTGGCCCCGGCCACAGACTGTTCAGACCTTCCTACCGGGTTCAAGGGACCAAGAGCTGTTCCCGGACAGACGGACAGCGAGAGGGAGGGAAAGGCGCCCTCGGGTCCAGGAGACACAAGGACAGAGCAAACAGACGAGGAAGAAAAAGAGTAGAGAAGGGGTGCGAGGGCCCGGCAAACCGAGGCACATAAAGGAAGGAGGCAGCAGGGAGCGAGAGAAGATGGGGAGGCTTACCAGCGGCCAGGCCGCCAGGCGCGGGGCAGCCAGCGGCGCGGGGCAGGTCAGGGACCTCCGCCCCTCGCGGTGCGGCCTAAAGCCGCGGCCTCACCTGCCGCGACGCCCGGCAGAGGAGGCGCGCCGGCCCCGGCCCCCGCCCGCCCACCGGCCCCAGAGACCACTTACCCGGCCCGCCCGGCCGACGCTCCCGGGCCGCGGCGGCGCACCGAGGCCGACGCGCCGCCGACACCGCGGGCTGGGCGCTCGGCGTCAGCCCCCGACGGCAGCACCGCTCCGGCGCCAACCCCTACGCAGACTCCGCGGGACGCGCGCCGGCGCGGGGTCACGGCGCGTACGGCCGGAAGAGAGGCGCCCGGCGCCTGCGTTGAGGGCGCCCCTGCTGCCGCGCGCCCCCTGCCGGCCGGAGGACCGAGCCCGCAGAGCCGAGAAATTTCCTCTGCCGCCAAGAGGGGTCGCGATGGCACAAGGTTGTGACGCTACACACCCCGGGAGCCTGGCATTGACCTCGGGCGGAGGACAACTGGTCCAGGGCTGCAAAGGTTGGCTTCATGGGGAACACATGTACACCCGTGGCGGGTTCATGTCAATGTATGGCAAAACCAATACAATATTGTAAAGTAATTAGCCTCCAATTAAAATAAATAAATTTATATTAAAAAAAAACTGTTCATCATCAGTGTGCACAAAGCTAAAGATAAATCATAGTAGGAGAGATGAATGGGCAAAAGGCTGTAAAAGACAAGACCAGGAGTGCTGAATTAACTGTGTGAAGTGAAAGTCGCTCAGTCATGTCTGACCCTTTGAGACCCCATGGACTATACAGTCCATGGAACTCTCCAGGCCAGAATACTGGAGTGGGTAGCCTTTCCCTTCTCCAGGGGATCCTCCCAACCCAGGGATCAAACCTGCGTCTCCTGCATTGTAGGCAGATTCTTTACCAGCTGAGCCACAAGGCAAGCCCAAGAATTCTGGAGTGGGTAGCCTTTCCCTTCTCCAGGAGATCTTTCCAACCCAGGGATCGAACCCAGGTCTCCCACATTGCAGGCAGATTCTTTCCCAGCTGAGTCACAAGGGAAGGGCTAAGGAAATCATGGATGTAAAGTTAGGGTTACAGAATACATGTTATATACATATACATACATGTATACATACAAGGTACATGTTATAAAGCCTCACGATTTCAAAACGATAGGACAAAATTTGGGAAGAAAGAGAAAATAGGATTCTGTGTCAATGCGATTTTCTCATCTATATTTGAAATCGTATACAACCTGTATAGGTCCCTGTCCTTTGAAGTAAAAGAATTTTACTTAGTCTCCCGGGCCTCTCCGAGTCTCAAAAGGCTGACTCAAGAGTTAATGATTGGGAAATGTGAAGATGTAAAGAAGCTATTGAGCCAGGAAACTGGTAACAATTTACACTATAAACCCGCCAGAGCAGAATCACCCACTTCCCAGGGCCCTGAATGATAAAGGTCTGACACACATTCCTAGGTTGTTTTTACAGGAAGCAGCCTCTGCCAGATGAGAACTGCTGACTGCAAGCATGTAGACTAAACTGGCTGAACCAGAAGGTTGAAGATGCTTGAAACTTCACCTTGATGCCAACCAGTCTGAGAACTGTGCAGGAGCTGATCAGGCCCCTGCAGCCCCTTCCCTCACCCTGCCTTTAAAACCTCTTCCCTCAAAGCTATCAGATTCAGGTCCTCTGAGTGTGAGCTGCCGCTTCTCCTTGCTAGATGCCTGCAATAAGTGCTAGGCTTCTCTTCGTCACGATTGGTTTCACTGCTTGTGGGCAAGTGGACTCAGCTTTGGTTCAATAACATGAAATGAAAATGAAAAGAAGTCGCTCAGTTGTGTCCGACTCTTTGCTTCCCCATGGACTGTAGCCTACCAGGTTCCTCCGTCCATGGGATTTTCCAGGCAAGAATACTGGCGTGGGTTGCCATTTCCTTCTCCAGGAGATCTTCCTGACCCAGGGATTGAACCTGGGTCTCCTGCATTGTAGGCAGATGCTTTACCATCTGAGCCACCAGGGAAGCTCATTCAATAACATATTTGGGGGTAAAAACATTTTAGTTTGATAAATCAAATAGTCTACACTTAAATATGCACTTTAGTACAAAGGGACATATGAAGAAAGAATATAATTAAAAACTGAGGGTTAAGAAAACAGAGGAGAAGGGACAAAAGAAGGAAATAGTGCAGGGAGTTGGTAGTTAACATAAAGAAATAGGTGGTTAAGGATATCGTGTGGCATTCTGATTATCATTAACCCAGAACTAAAATACAAACCTTTCAAATTCTCAAGACGCATGCACACAACAGCAGCAAGTCACATAAAATCACTCAGTGAAATATTTGAAAAAACTGAAAAACAGAAATCATAACAAAACAATAAGACAGAACTAAGACCACACATCCATGTGAATCAACATAAACTAAAAAAGAAAAATGGAAGGAAGCACAAAAATACAAAATGTGGAATAAGGGGAATAAACTCCAGATACAAAGGAAAGTAAAATTAGCTTAAGAGATGACTTTGTTCAGATTTATCATACTAAATAATATAATAATTTATTATAATATTTATTTATTTATGATTTTATTTATATATATATATATCAGAGCTGTATATTATCACCCTACTTATTTAACTTATATGCAGAGTACATCATGCGAAATGCCAGGCTGGATGAATCACAATCTGGTATCAAGATTGCTGGGAGAACTATCAACAATCTCGGATACACAGATGATGTCACTTTAATGGCAGAAAGTGAAAAAGAACCAAACGGACTCTTGATGAAGGCGAAAGAGGAGAGTGAAAAAGCTGGCTTAAGACTCAACATTCAGAGAACAGTAGGACCAGATGATGGCATCCGGTCCTGCCACTTCATGGCAAATAGATGGGGAAATGTGGAAACAGTGTCAGATTTCATTTGGGGGGGCTCCAAAATCAATGTGGACAGTGACTGCAGCCACGAAATTAAAAGACGCTTGTTCCTTGAAAGAAAAGCAATGACAAACCTAGACAGAATATTTAAAAAGCAGAGACATCACTGCTGACAAAGGTCTGCATAGTCAAAGCTATGGTTTTTCCAGTAGTCTTGTATGGATGTGACAGTTGGACCATAAAGCAAGGTTAGCGTGTAGAACTGATGCTTTCAAACTGTGGTGCTGGAGAAGACTCTTGAGAGTCCCTTGGACTGCAAGGGGATCAAACCAGTCAATCCTAAAGGAAATTAACCCTGAATATTCATTGGAAAAACTGAAGCTGAAGCTCCAATACTTTGGCCATTTGATGCCAAGAACTGAGTCATTGGAGAATACCCTGATGCTGGGAAAGATTGAGGGCAAGAGAAGAAGGGGGTGACAGAGGACAAGATGGTTGTATGGCATCACTGACTCCGTAGACATGAGTTTGAGCAAACTCAGGGAGATAGTGAAGGACAGCAAAGTCTGGCGTGCTGCAGTTCATGGGGTTACAAAGAGTTGGACATGACTTAGTGACTGAACAACACCAACAACAAAATCTGGATGAAATAATTTCTAGGACAATGTAATTTCTCAAAACGGACTTTAGATGAGTTATAAAATTTAAACAAACGAACTATCACAGGATAAACAGGAGGAAAGAGCAAAGAGCTACTCTCCAAAACACCAGGTGCAGATGCTTCCACAGAGAAATTTTATCAGACTTCTGTTGTTTGTCATTGTTCAGTGCTAGGTCGTATCCAACTCTTTTGCGACCCCATGGACTATAGCCTGCCAGGCTCCTCTCTAGCCCGTCCGTGGAATTTTCCTAGCAAGAATACTGGTGTAGGTTGTCATTTCCTTCTCCAGGGGATCTTCCCGACCCAGGGATCAAACCAAGTCTCCTGCATTGCAAGTGGGTTCTTTACTGCTGAGCCAGCAGGGGAGTCCTGCAATGAGACCTCCAGGGCCAATGAACTCTGTTCTGCAGTTTCAGAGTGTAGAAAAAGAAGGAAAGCTTCAAACTTCTCATACAGAGCTAGTATAGTAGTTGTACCCAAGAAATACAGCCCAAAGAGAACTGTCAGCCATTCTCACTTATGACCCTCAATGCAAAAATCCTAAATAAAATATTAGTGCAGCATTAGGACAGAAATCATCAGTCCCAAGGCTTGGGGATC
This sequence comes from Bos mutus, assembly GCF_027580195.1. NCBI lineage: Eukaryota > Metazoa > Chordata > Mammalia > Artiodactyla > Bovidae > Bos > Bos mutus. Next base: position 5,958,967 of record NC_091629.1, read on the forward strand.
AGCTCTGGGTGAGATGTGAAGCATTCTGGCAGTAAAATAATGTGTCAGGGCTGGAGTGCTCAGCTGTAGTTTTGGAGGAATCAGTTCTGACTTAAAAGCATTTATTTCTAAGGTTTCTTGGAGAACTAGGTTTGTAGGGTTAAGTTCCATTTTACTTATTTTTTATTTGATCCTTTTTTTAGTTCTTCTTCATATTTTTTTTTTGATGTGCAGTCTTTGAAGTCTTTACTAAATTTGTTACGAAACTGCTTCATGTTTTGTTTTTTTGGCCCTGAGACATGTAGTATCTTAGCTCCTTGACCAGGGACTGAACCCACGCTCCCTGCATCGGAAGTCTTAATTACTGGACCACCAGGGTAGTCCTGGGGTCAGCTCCATTTTAGAAATGAGGGTTTCCGAAGCTGGGGAGTCATTCCTGGAGGGAAACCCTGATACAGGTTCAAGTGCAATCAGACTTAGGGTCAGGGTCATAAATAGATCTGATTTAAGCTTTGGACTCAGCTGTGGACTCTGGGGGCTCCTTAAAGGGTCTTGCTGCTCTTAGGAGTCTGTAGTGGACCATGCAGCATTGCAGCCTGGGTGGAAGGAGAAGGGGGTAGGAAAAAAGGATTAGACACATTGAAGAAGTTGCTAGAGGTGACACAATTGGGAAGAGCGAGGTCATAAACCAAGGATGGGTACAACCCTAGGGAGCATGCCTGTCACAGGGAGCCAGCCGAGGGCAGGAAGTGATGTAGTGACTAGGGAGTGCTGAGGCTCAATCCTCAGGGGTAGAACTTTGTTTTAGACATGCAGGTGATGGCTCAACTAGCAGATCAGAATCCCAGTGGACAGAGACACATCCTCAAGGTAAATCCCTGGCTGCCTCTCCACCAAGTCTGTGGCAGGAAGTAAGTAGATGCCACTCCTGCACATGGTCCAAAGACCAGCAAACAGACGATACAGATGGGAGCAAATGTGTTTGTCCAGATTCTGGTTGTCTCTCAGGAAGAGAACCTGAGCCAGACCCATGATGGTCTACACATCTGGCCGTGCAGCCTACCAGCCAGCTGCTGTTTTTGCAGTCTTGTTTCCAGTCTGTTATTTATTTGAATGCAGCTGAAGGACAATGCAGGGGCCAGCTGGATAAGCAAGCATGGCCTGATGTCTCAGTCTGTCCTCAGGCATCTACAGTGGTGAGGGAGCTCTCTGGGGTCTCTCCAGTGAGGTCACTAATCCCATTTATTGGGTCCCCACCCTCATGACCTCTGCAAAGCTCCACCTCCTGACGCCATCACACTGGGAATTGGGATACAACTGTGAAAGTTGGGAAGGACACAAACATTCAGTCTATAGCACCTGGTATTTTGCAGAATATGTTAGAAGGAGCCAATCTTGTGGAAATCAAGCTCAAAGGGGAACAGGGAATGGGAGTAACGTTCAGCTTAGGGCATAAGGAAGTGAACCTTCCCACCCCACATCCTACAAGATGGGCAGGAGACAGACTATTCTCTTAGTCCCTCTGGTGAAGAAATGCTGCCAGTATTTTTTTTTAATATTTGTTTATCTATTTTCTTGGCTGTGTCAGATCTTAGCTGTGGCATATGGGATCTAGTTGCCTGACCAGGAACGCAACCCAGGCCCCGCTCTATGAGGAGCACGGATTCTTAGCCACTGGACCACCAGGGAAGTCCCGACCGTGCCAGTCTTTTAACAAGAGCACTAAATGTGTGATTCACAGGCGAAGCTCGTCTTGGAGAGCTTACGATTTACTCTTGTTCTTGGCGTCTGACTCACATTGCTGCTGCTGCTGCTGCTGCTTCGTCGCTTCACTCGTGTCCCACTCTGTGCGACCCCACAGACGGCAGCCCACCAGCCTGCCCCATCCCTGGGATTCTCCAGGCAAGAACACTGGAGTGGGTTGCCATTCCTTCTACAATGCATGAAAGTGAAAAGTGAAAGTGAAGTCGTTCAGTCGTGTCCGACTCTTAGCAACCTCGCCTTAAATCTCATGTGATATGGTGGAGACCTACGTTCATCAGAAAATTCCCCAGAGAAACTGAGAGAAAAGCACTGAGGCCGTCTTAGTCAGCCCAGGCTGCCGTAACAAATAGCACAGACTGTGAGGCTTGGAGAAGGCAATGGCACCCTACTCCAGTACTCTTGCCTGGAAAATCCCATGGACGGAGGAGCCTGGTGGGCTGCAGTCTATGGGGTCGCTAAGACTGAGCGACTTCACTTTCACTTTTCACTTTCATGCATTGGAGAAGGAAGTGGCAACCCACTCCAGTGTTCTTGCCTGGAGGATCCCAGGGACCGGAGAGCCTGGTGGGCTGCCGTCTGTGGGGTCGCACAGAGTCGGACACAACTGAAGCGACTTAGCAGTGAGGCTTAACCAGATCTCCTCCAAGCCGAGCCCGGAGAAGCTGCTCATTACGTTCTTGGGGAGGGGGGCGCCCTCCTGGGCTGTCTGCGGCCACGCTCTCGCTGTGCGCTCCCTCGGTGGAGACAGCTAGCTCCCGTCTCCATCTTCACATCATGGGGACTGCATCCTCAAGGCCTCATCTAAGCCTAATCACCTCCCAGAGACCATCACACAGGGTTGGGGGGGTGAATTTTGGGGTGACGCAGACATACTGACGGCCAGGGAGAGAAAAGATCCGCACTTCTCGGGGGCCCTGGATGCCTCATTTCCAGGGGCTGAAGGGGGAGGAGGGAGCCCTGGCTGCCTGCACAGCTCTCTCTCAGTCCTGAAGTTTGTGGGCCCAGAATATGGGGTCTGAGAAACTTCCAGAAGGTGGACAGTGCCCAGAGGAGCACAGCAGAGAAAGAAGAAAGATTTCAGCCTTTTCTCTTCGTCTGGAAACCCTGAGGGCCAGAGAGACGTCCCTACTGGAGTCTGGGGGAACTCTCCACGAGAAACAGTACAAAGTGCTGCCTTGTGCCTTTCAAAGGAAGGTATGCTAATGACCTGCTTTTGCTCTTTCTGGGTTAAAGTTTCCAGACTGGGGTCCTCGGGCCCTGTCGCCTCAGGCAGAGGCTGGGCGGGGGAGGAAGACCATTTATTTGGGTCACACTGAACAATTCCACACAGCTGCAGTGTCGTCCCCACTTAACTGATGACGTCTCCTGAGCGGAAGTGACTTTCTCACGGGCACAGCCAGTGCTGAACACACCTGAGTTGCCAAGGCAGCTCCGCCTCCCCAGATGCCAGATAGGAAGGCGGCTGGGGCCAAGAATTCAGGCTGATTTAGTGCAAAAGGATTGAGGAGTCATTCTTGCAACAAAATGTGTCCCTTGAACATTTGAGACATGAGATGAACTTGCTGAGCACCTCCTGTCCACCAAGCTCTGGAGGAGAAACAGCCCAGAGACGAGACAGAAGGTGTCCAGTTCCGTGTCCCCACCTCCCTGATGGAGTTACAGGTGGGGGTGCAAAGACCTCCCTTCTGAGGCCAGAGCCTTTGTGGGGCAGAGCGGGCACTTCTAGGTGGAATCTTCTGTCCCCTGGGGCCTCCTTCATAGACTGGACATGTCCAGTGTGCAAGCTGTTTACCACCGGCTCCGCCTCCTTTTCCAGTTGGATTCTTTGTGTTCACAAATCGTTGTCACACACTTCTAGACAGCTTTTTGGTGAGAGTTGAACCATAAAGAAGGCTGAGCACCAGAGAATTGATACTTTCGAACTGTGGTCTTGGAGAAGACTTTTGAGAGTCCCTGGGACTGCAAGGAGATCAAACCACTCCATCCTAAATGAAATCAACCTTGAATATTCATTGGAAGGACTGATGCTGAAGCTGAAGCTCCAATACTTTGGCCACCTGGTGAGAAGAACTGACTCACTGAAGAAGACCCTGATGCTGGGAAAGATTGAAGGCAGGAGGAGAAGTGGGCAACAGAGAATGAGATGGTTGGATGGCATCACCAACTCAATGGGCATGAATTTGAGCAAGCTCCAGGAGATGGTGAAAGACAGGGAAGCCTGGCATGCTGCAGTCCACGGGATCACAGAGTCAGACACAGCGAAACAACTGAACAACAACTGTTTGGTTTACAGACAATAGATGCAGCTCTCCATCTGAAATTTTCTAGCTTAATCCTCAGGAGGACATCTTTTTTTTTCCCTCTCGTCTCTGAGCACATTAGAAACATCCTTCTTACATTCACTTCTTGTCCATTGTAACCAGTATTCCCTTTATTTTACAAACTGAGGATCTAAGGCTTAATTAGATGGAGGGATAGAACTCAGGCTTTTTGATGAGTGGGCAGGATGACCAAATTGTGGAGACTGGGATGAGACATGAGGGGCCTGGGAGAGGGCCAGTCCAGCAAGGATGAAAAATTTACCTAGTGACACCAGCAGAACAAGCTGTGGGTTTTCTCTCCAGCAGCGCTCAGCAGCCTGGACAGAGAAGGGCAGAAAGTGGGTGGCAGAATTAATCAAAAGCTAGACATTAGCAGAGCAGATGTCCTAGAAAGAGAGGAGACTTGGGAGGAGCTTGGACTGGCAGGAGAAAGGCTGGCATGAAATGCCTTGGCTTTCGGATGATAGAGCAGGAAGGGAGCAGAGGAGAGAAATAAAAGGATGCTGAATACAGAAGAAACAAGTTTTTAAGATTATGGGTAGATCAAAATTATAATCTGACCAAAAATTAATTCCCAGGGACTCTTTGTGTAGAGATATTTCTGATATTCCACAGAGGATGATTTTTGTTTAATGTATCTCTAAACAATTTGTCCACTTTTCAGAAACTTTTTTTGACTTATTTCCCCTTAATTTCTTTCCTAAGTCATTCTATACAGTTATTCCTGTAATGTTGGTAACAGCAAACACTTAGAAACAAATTCAGAAGTCTAATAATAAAGATTTAGTGAAATTCAATGATGTTCGGTGGCAATTTATATTGAAGGATGCCAGTTTTGGTTTAAAAATATGGAAATATATACACAGACAGTATTTAATGGATAGTTACAAAAAAAAAAAAAAAAACCCAGATATTTACCAATAAGACTTTATCAAGATAAGTGGGATTATAGCCATTTATATATATATATTTTTGCTTTTGTATTTTTTCTCATTAAAAAAGTTATTAAAGAATGTACAATTTTCTGATTTTTTTTTAAAGTTTTAATTCATTTGCTACTAATTGGTGTCTGTCCTGCTTTTTTGACAAGGTTTTCCATAACTTTTTAATTGCTTCGATTGGTTGAAAACTAATCCTTCCAATAAGAAATGTACCTTTTTAAAAATGATTTTTGTGCATGTTTTGTGACTTGCCTGTGGATATTTTTTAGAAACTGAGTTCACACATGTTTAGTTGCTCAGTCGTGTCTGACTCATTGCAACCCCATGGATGGTAGCCCACCAGGCTCCTCTTGTCATGGGATTTCCCAGGCAAGAATACTGGAGTGGGAGGCCGTTTCCTTCTCCAGAGGATCTTCCTGTCCCAGGGATTGAACCTGCATCTCTTTACCAGCTGAGCCACCAGGGAAGTCCTAGTTCACGTATGCACACACCTAAATCGGCCAGTAAGTTTTAAGATGTCTTTATCATTTTCCAGCACTAAGGTTCCCACTCTCTGAGCAGGGAGACCAACAGCCTGATCTATAGGCAATGATTCGCGGGGGTCTGTTATCTTTTCCATCATGTCGTTGGGTGCCTCCCCGGAGAGCGTGGGCAGAAGTGAGCCTGGCTCCAGAACTTTGATCTTGAGTACAGCTTTGAGTGGCAACCTTCATGTGGTCCTCAACGTGTGATCGGGTCATCAAAGCCAGATCAGTGGCTTACGTGGCAGGATCGGGAAATGAGTTTATCTGTGATCAGAGGGTTTCGAGGGATTAGTAACCCTTTCAAGTTACACTCTGTGCCTCTCTGGAGCAAAAGCATTGCAGAGAGGAGCAACGACAGTTCACCTCCAAGGTAAGATGTTCCTAGAACAGCAGAGGAGAATTAGTGCCCACTGTGTGCTGGGAATTTTAATGTAAATCAATCTCATTTCTCCCTAAACTCCCAATGAGACAGGCGTTATTATGAACAGGAACTGAGACTCAGAGAGATCAAATAATTTGCTAAACACAGTAAGTGGCTGAACCACGATGAGAACCCAGATCTGTCTGAGGTTAATGTGTTACTATAACAAAATACCAGAGACTGGGTGGGTCGTAAACAACAGAACCATACTTCTCACTGTTCTAGAAGTTAGTAAGTCCAAGATCCAGCTGTTGGCTGATTTAGGATCAGTGAGGACCCTCCTCGTGGTTCATGGACAGCCATGGTCTCGCTGTGTCCTCACGTTGAGGAAGGGGCAAGGATGCTCTCCAGGGTGTCTTGTAAGGGCACTAATCCCATTCATGGGGGCTCCACCTTCATGACCTCATCATCTTCCCAAAGCCCCACCTTCTGATGCCATCAGCTTTGGGGTTTTCACATACAAATTGAGGTGGGGGGCACAAACATTTAAACCATAGCAGATGGCTGTCTCTGGGTTCCATTACTGTTTTACACAAAGGAAATAAAAAGCTGTGGGCATTTAAAGAGCAACTGAAAGCCAGAGGAATTCCAGAAGCTTATACAGGGTCTCTCATCTCCTGAGCAGGCGGGAGGGTGGAAGACACTGTGAAAATCCCCAGCCAGCATCCCCTTTATTTCAAGAAGATGCAAAGACCTCTTCTGCACAAGAGAGAACCCCTCCCTACTGCCTCCTCCAGCCACTAGATTCTAGCTAGTGTTGAGGATCCACAGAACCCAGACAGGGCTTTTGCTCCTGAGGGACTCATATAAAAATGTCCTTTGTAATAAAAATTTCAAGAAAATCTCTCATTATTACTTTCTTTCTTTTTTTTTTTTGCCATGAAGCTGTTGAGGTTTTTATTTAGGTTTATTACAGATGTAATTCACAGGCTAGACACAATCTTCTTTGGACTAAATGTAACAATTATTCAAGTTTACCTTTGGCTTTATGAAGTGAAAACTCACCAGTGTCTCTTATTTCTTGATTCAATGACAAATTCAGTGACAGATTGTTGATTTATTCAGTGGTCTATTTATGATCCTACTTGATTGCAGGTTGCATTTCAAACTCTTTTTTTTTCCCCTAGTTATGTAATTCCAAATAATGATTCTCCACAGCCCGCTCTCATATTCCAAAACACACATTCTTAAACCAGAGGGTTGTTTCTTAACAGGGAGTATGGGAATCAAAATGCAAGTGTTCAGTAGACATATAGGGCTAGAAAATGATGAAATGACCTTGGGGAAAATGAAAAAATTTTTTTTCTGTTTCCCTCCTCCTATCTTCTACCATATTTCAGGGTAAGATGACAGCTGTGACTAAACAGTACCAACTGTATCTCTTCCATCAAGTGGAAAAGACCACAAGCATTGAAGAGGATGTCTTTATCAAAATATCTGTAATTGTGACCTTCAAAGAAACAAAACGAGAAGTGCTAGTGAACTGTTTTTTCACAAGTAGCCTTCCTTCATTTCCTTTAAAGCTGAGACCTCCTCCTTTAGCAAAAACATAGTTTCTCTCTGCTGCAAGAAAGCTGAAAAACATAATTATTTTCATCTGTTCGTTTTCCTCTTCTTTGGTAGTTGGTTTTCCCTGCTCTAGGAAGAGACATTTTGTTTGTCTGGACCTGAACATCATCGCAGAAAAGAAGGCAATTTAAAAACACCTTCCTGAAATCTGATATGGGTCACCGTCTCATCCAAGGCCGTAACGTGACTTGCCTGCACGCCTCTATCCTTTCTTGAGTAAGAGAAGGGGATGGAACTGAACAATCATCATGGGATCATATCACTATAGGGCTGACAGAGGCTTAACCTTATTCGATGTGTAAATCTTCTCTATTATACCCACAGTGCTGGATTTCAATGTGCTAATTAATTTCATCTCTCTCCCCTCTGAGTTCTGAACCTGTTGAGAAAGAAACCAGGGAGTGTGATATTGTGATTTTTGATGAGAAATACATATATTTGGTATTTGTCCCCATTTCTGGCAAGGAGTTCCTAAAACCCTTGGAATTTCCCGAGTTTTAAGGATGATAAAAGTGTCTTCTGTTATATTAATGAGAGCAATTTTAGGAAGCATCTAAGGATGGAGATTGGTGACCAGAGGAACCAACTATGTGACTTGAGGGCTGGAACTTCCAGTCCCGCTCTCACTGACCTCCAGGGAGGGGAGAGGGCTGAAGATGGAGTCCAATCTCCACTGGCCAATGATTTAATCAACTGTACCTAGGTAGTAAAGCCTCCCAGGAGAACAGACTGTCTGTATCTACAAAGATGCTATTAGAAGCTTTGTTCATTGGCAGTATTCAAGTGATTGGCAGTTGTGTAGTCAACATTCCAACATATACCAACAGACTTGAGTATGTCAACCAAAAAAGTTGTACAAGAATGTTCCCAGGGAAAAGACAGCCTTCAGAATGGGAGAAAATAATAGCAAACAAAGCAACTGACAGAGAATTAATCTCCAAAATATACAAGCAGCTCATGCAGCTCAATACCAAAAAATAAACAACCCAATAAAAAAAATGGGCTAAAGAACTAAACAGACATTTCTCCAAAGAAGACATATAGATGGCTAACAAACACATGAAAAGATGCTCAACATCACTCATTATCAGAGAAATGCAAATCAAAACCGCATAACGTACCATCTCATGACCTCTCATGTCAGAATGGCTGCTATCACAAAACCTACAAACAATAAATGTTGGAGAGGGTGCAGAGAAAAAGGAATCCTTACACTGTTGGTGGGAATGCAAACTAGTACAGCCACTATGGAGAACAGTGTGGAGATTCCTTAAAAAACTGGAAATAGAACTGCTGGGCATACACACCAAGGAAACTAGAATTGAAAGAGACACATGTATCCCAATATTCATCGCATCTCTGTTTATAATAGCCAGGACATGGAAGCAATCTAGATGTCCATTGGCAGATGAATGGATAAGAAAGCTATGGTACATATACACCATGGAATATTACTCAGCTATTAAAAAAACCACATTTGAATCAGTTCTAATGAGGTGGATGAAACTGGAGCCTATTATACAGAGTGAAGTAAGTCAGAAAGAAAAACACCAACACAGTATATTAACGCATATATATGGAATTTAGAAAGATGGTAATGATGACCCTGTATGTGAGACAGCAAAAGAGACACAGAGATAAAGAATAGACTTTTGGACTCTGTGGGAGAGGGAGAGGGTGGGATGATTCGAGAGAATAGCATTGAAACATGTATATTACCATATGTGAAATAGATGACCAGTCCAAGTTCAATACATGAGACAGGGCACTCAAAGCTGGTGCTCTGGGACGACCCTGAGGACGGAATGGGGAGGGAGGTGGAGGGGGGTTTGGCACGGGGTAGGGGGGACACATGTACACCCATGGCTGATTCATGTCAATGTACAGCAAAAACCACCACAATATTGTAAAGAAATTAGCCTCCAATTAAAATAAATAAATTAATTTTTTAAAAAAGAATGTTCACAGGGGAACCCTCCTACTTTTGGCGGTAGGACTGTAAGTTGGTGCAGTCACTATGGGAATCAGTGCGGAGGTCCCTCAGAAAACTGAAACTAGGGTCACCATCTGACCTGGCAATCCCACTGCTGGGCACATGTCCCGAGCACACTATATCCAGAAAGATACATGCACCCCTATGCTCACTGAAGCTCTGTGCTCAGTAGCCAAAACATGGAGACAACGCAAATGCCCAACAACAGACGGATGGGTGAAGAAGATGTGGTGTGTGTGTTCAGTGGAACACTACAGCCATAAAAAAGAATGAAATAACGCCATTTGCAGCAAACATGGATGGACCTAGAGATTTTCATACTAAATGAAATACGTCAGAAAGAAAGACAAATACCATATGATATCATTTACACGTGGAACCTAAAATACGGCACAAACGAAACCTATTTACAAAACAGAAGCAGACTCAAAGACATAGAGAACAGACTAGACTTGTGGTTGGGGGTGGGGGGGACGGTCTGGGAATCTGGGATTAGCAGATGTAAGCTGATATATATAGGATGAATAAACAATGAGGTCCTGACATATACCATAGGGACTCATACTCAATATCCTCTGATAAACCAAAATGGAAAAGAATATTAAAACAAAGAATATGTAAAAGTCAGTCTGTAGAGCACAGGTTGGCACAACATTGTAAATCAACTATACTTCAATTTAAAAAATTAAATTAAAAAAGAGAACACCCACAGGAGATTTATTTATAATAATCAAAAACTGCAAATATTCAAAATGCCCACTGGTAGAAGAATAAACAATTTTGGTCTGTTTATACAGTGGAATACTATACAGTAATAGAAAAAAAGAGAAAAACTTACTGATATGTGGAATGACATAAATAAATCTTAAAATGATTATGCTGAGTGAAAGAAGCAAGGCCTCTGGAAAAAAATACACACGTGATTACAGTTATATGAACTAAAAGAAAAAGAAAAACAAGTGCCTTGTGATAGAAATCAGAAAAGTGGTTATCTCTGGCAGGAAGGGAATACCGATTGGAAGAAGGATGGGGGAACTTCCTGGGGCGGGGAACGTTCTGTAACTTGGTTGGGATTGTGGTTACAAGGGTGGGTTCATCAGCCTGTACATTTAAGATGTGTGCATTTTAGTGTTACAGACACTAAGATCATACTTCAGCAAAAACCTTTTTAATGAATATTTTCAGAGCCTCTGTTATGTGCCATGATCTGTGCTAAGCATTTTTGGATTTAAATATGAATAAAATCTCAGGAAATTTCCATCTAGGAGGGAGTTGTTGAAGTTTTAAACAATCTATAGAGAATTACCTTATAATAAACCTCCTCCTTGGTTTACAGTTAATACTAATAACTTAGAAAAATAAAAAGCAAAGGGACATACAAGGAATCAGAATGCCAGTATTATTACTGACATAAGGGTTGGAGAACATGGCTTTAGATTTATCACCCAAATCTAAACAGAACTTGGGCTCCGGAGAGTCCACCCACGGAGACCGGTCTGCAGAGCAGATCTACTTTCTAAGACTTCTGGCTTCTCTTCCTGATGCTGGTGACAACATGGATGAAACTTGAGGGCATTATGGTAAATGAAATAAGTCAGACAGAGAAAGACAAATACAGTGTGATCTCAGGGACATCTAAAAAAACTGAACTGCGAGAAACGGCAGAGTGGTGGTTCCCAGGGGCAGGGGGGTGGTGGGGAAAAATGGGAAGAAATTGGTCAGAGGGTACAAACTTCCGGTCAGAAGCTGAATAGGTTCTGGGAATCTGATGAGCAGGATGGTAATTATGGTTAAAAGCGCTTCATCATATTCTTGAAAGTTGCTAAGTGAGTAAATTTTAAAATGTTCTTCCCACAAAGAAAGAAATGACAACTATGAGACGTGATCGCAACTGTTGTGATGGTTTTGCGATATATTCGTGTTTCAAATAAGCACACCTTAAACCTACACAATGTATGTGCCAATTATATCTTTTAAAAAATTATTTGTTTTTAATTTTTTGACTGCACTGGGGCTTCGTTGTGGCCCTCGGGCTTCTCTAGTGGTGGCCCACAGGCTTAGTTGCCTCACGGCAGGTGGGATCTTAAACTTGTCCAACTAGGAATCAAAACCGCGCTCCCTACGTCGGAAGCTCAGAGTTTTAACCAGCGTACCACCAGGGAATTCCCACCAATCCTATCCTGATGGAGGGTTTTCCTTTAATATAAGGAAAAGGATTTCTAGCTTAAGATTGTGGCAGATTAGACCCACTTCCTAAAACTTCTGGCTTGGGGAATGTTAACGGAAGAAAACAAGAGCGAATCTTGAGTGCTCTCGAAGTTTCAGTAGATATGCTCTACCCAACTGAGGAACAGAGGTCAGGTGGATGTCAGTTCTCCATGGAGAGGAGGAAGTTGGGGTGGGAGGAGAAGCCAACTGCTCGCTCCAATTGGAGACCCTCCCCCCATGAAAACTTGAGGCAGGACCAGCCACCCACAAAAACGGGGAGACAGACAGACAGACAAGCAAGTCCAAAATGCTTTGTCAATGATCATATTCACACCTGGTGCAAAATAGAATGGTGTACTTGGGGATGAAGGTCATAAAAACTCACTTAAAAAAAAAAAAGGAGAAAGATGGGCTGATTTTGACAGATGAGGAGTGGAGGGACTTTTCTGGGCAGAGGAGCTTGAGAAAAGCTGAGGAGGTATGAAGTGTGGCCTGACACAGTTTGGGGAGTAGCTAGTTGGCATAGCTAGTTGTTCAGAGGAGTGTGGAAAGAAGAGGCTATTTACAAATGCAGTGCAGGCTCTGGCCAGGATTCTGGAATTGACTTCCACGAAATAGAGAACTTGATACAATCAGATGTGTATATCAGGTGATGGGGCAGGTGCTGGAGGGCAAGACAGAGTCAAGGAGAGGGATGCTGAGGACCTGAGATAAATCCTCTGAGTAGGGGAGATGAGTAATGTAGAAGAGTTAAAATCCAAAGGACTTGATCATCAACTGGAGGTGGAAGAAGCAGGGAGGACAGGGAAGAGTACAAGAGCCCCAGTTTCTAGGCTGGATGGCTGAATGGATGGAGCGACCCTGAAGGAGCCAGGGAGTCTGGGAGAACAACTGAGGGGAAAGATGGTAAGTTCAGTTTGGGAAGTGTTACCTTTGAGAGGTGACAGGCACCTGAGTATAAGTCTCTCCAAGGCAGTCTGATGAATGTATCACTCTGTAACCAACAGGGAAAATTTGGGCTGAATGTAGATTTACAAGATCAAAGTAACTAAAGCTATGGCTAGACATACTGAGAACAGAAACACACCCCCTTCTCAGAGCTTCTGCATCCCTGCTGGTGGTTTCTCTTGTGAGTTACAATGCCTCCCCACCCACTGGCATCTTTCTGAGCCATGCAACTTACTTTGGCCAGTGGTGAGATGTGTGGGCTCCCCAGGTGGCTCAGTGGTAAAGAATCTGCCTGCCAATGCAAGAGCCCCAGGAGACATGGGTTCTACCCCCGGGTTGGGAAGATGCCCTGGAGGAGGAAATGGAAACCCACTCCAGTATTCTTGCCTGGGAAATCCCATAGATGGAGGGGCCTGGTGGGCTACAGCCCATGGGGTCACACAGAGTCGGACACTATTGAAGTGAGTTAGCACACATGCAGCCTGGAGCAGAGCCACAGCCATGGCGGGGCTCAGACAGTCTTCAGTGGACATGCAGCCTTCCCTTGGCTTCTGGTCAAATCAGAATAAAATCGTTAACTCCTGACTTGTGTCTACAGACACTCAAACAAGCCATGCCTCTGAACGTTTCCAGATGCGTCTCGCCTGGGTCTTCTGGCTCAGCCGCCGCACAGTCCTGGAGATGTTCTCTGTTTTCTGTTCCTAGATGGTGAGCTCATCCCCGATTTTCCCAAATCGTTATGTCGACTAAAAAGATGTGCAATGTTAGAGTCGCAAGTTCAATTTTATTGGCGGCAAGATGAGGACTGCAGCTCGGGAGAGAGCACCTCAGATATATCTCTGAGAGACTGCTCCAAAGAAGCCGTTGGGGAAGGTCACTATAGAAGATTTTGGTGAAGGGGGAGTTTAGTGCCACGCAGTGCTTACTTTACCAGAGGTTTGCTGCTAGTCACGAGGAGCGTCTGTCACCATGAAAGGACTTCAGTGCTTTTCTAGAGATGAAGAGATGCGAGGATTGGGATCATGAAATCAGTTCCTGAAAACGTCTAACTCTAAAGACCTGTTCTATCGGATTCCCTAGAGCACAGAGTGCCTCAGCCCACCCTGAGCTCCCTTGCTGGGCGCTGGAGGTCCGCAGCACAGGACCCTGCAGAAGCACAGGGTTCCGTCTCCACAGAGGCAGATGGCAAGCACTGTGGTGGTTGTTCCGTGCTGGCAAATGCTCTTGGCAAGTGCCAATTTGTAGTTGACAGTTACGTGCTTTGTTCTCTCACTTCACCTAGGTCTCTGGCCAAGTGTCTACAACTTTGAGGAGCTTTATAAAAAGTTTTTTGAAGGTCTTTTGCCCATGCTTCAGGTATGGGGGATCTTAGTTCCCTGACCAGGGATCGACCAACCATCTGCAGTGGAAGCAGAGCCTTAACCCCTGGACCTCCAGGGAAGTCCCGCGGGGCTTTTGTGGACCCTGACCTTTAGAAGCATCCTCTGCCTCCCCTCCCCTGGCCCGCTTTACTCACCTGAATTGTTTTTCTTTGTAAAACAACGGAACGTTAACACTGTAAGTTTTCCTTTCTTTATTCGCTTATTGTCTGTCTGCCTCACTAGGACTTAAGCACCACAACAATGGCAAGGATTTTGTCTGTTTTGTTCTCGCTAAATATAATAGCTGGCTCAGTGTGCCTGGCAAACAGTATAAGTAAATAGTGTATAAAGTAAAATTGTGCAAATGTTAGCTGCTCAGTCATGCCCAACTCTTTGTGATCCCATGGACTACAGCCCACCAGCCTCCTCGGTCCATGGCATTTTCCAGGCAAGAATACTGGAGTGATTTGCTGTTTCCTTCTCCAGGGTATCTTCCCAACCAAGGGATTGAACCCAGGTCTCCTACACTGCAGGCAGATTCTTACTGACTGAGTCACCAGGGAAGCCCAAAGTCACTCAGTCATGTCTGACTGTTTGCGACTCCATGGGCTATAGCCCGCCAGGCGCCTCCATCCACAGGAATTCTCCAGGCAAGAATACTGGAGTGTGTTGCTACGCTCTCCAGGGGATCTTCCCAACCCAGGGATCGAACCCAGGTCTCCCATATTGCAGGTGGATTCTTTACCATCTGAGCCACCGTAGAATTCTCCAGTCAAGAATACTGGAGTGGGCAAACAGTAGATACTCAATAAATAGCAGTGGTAACAGCAAACGAGGTCATAAATGAGCTCAGCAGAAAATGAAGAATTTCCTTCTTTGCATAAAACAGGCACGTCACCAAGGTGGGAAATATGCCATCAATATAAAGTTTTTTGTTTTTGTTTTTCAGAAAAAAAAAAAAACCCAGATAGATGAGTAAACTAGAAATTAGTTCTGTCTCTACCCTGGATGAAATCAATCTAGTCTCAACAGATCTCAATCCCGTAATTTCTCAAACAAGAAACAGAATACATCACAGTAGTTTCAGGAGTATAAATATGAGGTTACTCAAAAAGTTTTGAAGTTCTAAGAAAGAAATAATTTCATCAATTCGAGGTATTGTTGATACTCCATCTGGCCATGACTGATGAAACAGATATTTGGATTCCATGAATCTAACCACTTGCTAATGTCACTTCTAGAGTCTTCAAATGAATCCTTTGTTCTATTTTCATCCTCCAGGTGTCATTAAAAATTTTTGCCTACTATGAAATACTATTCTGGCCTCATGACCCCCAAAAGTCCCTGCTTTGTTTTTGTTTTTTATTTTTGCTTTGTTTTACTTTGTTTTCTCAAGCTCTGAAACTAGAGGTTTCCAGAAAGAATGGTGGGGCAAAGTGGGAGCTTTTAACACAGGATCACAGCTGCCCAGAACCCAAAGCGAGGGGAATGTTATTTTCTTTCCTCACCCCCACCTCCCCGCCTCCTGGCCCCTTACTCAGAAGACAAGGCTCCTCGGCTCAGTTCCTGGAGGCTCACCTGCTCTTTTAAAAAGAGGCGAGTCCAGAGCCTGAGAGGACACTCTCAGCTCCTCACCCCAGCAGGCCGACTGCACCCAAGTCTCTGGATTCTTGGCTGAAAATCCTGACCATCCTGCCTCTTGACACTGCAGGTGTGAGTATAAACCAGACTCTTGGTGTATGTGTGGACTCAGACATGCCATCATCAAATGACTTCTCCTGAAACCCAATTCCATAAAGAAAGAGCCTGCTGAAAACCGGTGAAGACGGACAGCATATGACTCGCCTCTCAAAAGCAGAGCTCAGAATGGGTTCCCCATGTGATCACTCTTTCAGCAGACTCTTACTGAGTGTCTGTTCTGTGCCAGGTACCGCACGGGGAATAAAAGGGGATGTAGAAGCACTTCCTGCCTCTAAGACTCGTGGAGTCAAGTAGTAATGATCAGATGTGTCTCCAGAGACCCAGGACACAGTTAGAAGTTGGGAAGGGTCCTGAGAGTGAGGGGATGTGGCAGGTAGACCTGGGGACCCAGACAGGTCTCCACCCCCAGGTAACGGGGAGTGTGGGCGTTGCACAACCTCAAGGAGATTCAGTATCTTCATTTGTAAAATGGAAATTGTGATGGTTACACTGACCTCACCCACTTTTACAAGAGGTTGGGGAGATGATACATATGGCACGCTTAGCACAGGACGTGCCCTGTTGCACACACTTCATCACTGTTAGTGGTTGTCATCGGTTTTACTGAGGCACAGGAAGGAGAGATTAGGTGAGATCCCTTTAGGAAGGAGCATCCGAACTGGATCTTAAAGAGTGACTTAGATTTGGCCTTGAAGATCTGGCAGAGAGAACCTAAGGGGATTAGTGAGAAGTTGATGACTTTTGTTTTTTCTCTTTTTTTTTTTTTCTGTAGCAGAGCTGTCATGAAAGAGAGAGGTGGAGAATTCATGTTGGAAAGAGAGGCTAGGGCAGATTATAAAGGACCCTGAGTACCAGGCCAAGGAACCTGGGCTTAATTTCAGGAACATTAAGGACATTCCTAAGATTCTAAGTTTTGGATAAAAGAAGAGAAAAAATTACAAGGTTCTTTAGAAAGATTAAGCTGAATCTAATGAGTGAGAATTGTTGAGGAGTGAGAGACACATCTGAGCCAGGGAAGCCCATGTGGGAAGCTGGGTAAACGTCTAGACAAAAAAATGATACAGGTCTACGCACCCTCCGAATACCCCCAGCCCCTGAGCCCAGACGCCACCCAGAACCTGCTCCAGGCAACTATTGGTAATTGATCATCACTGGCTTGAGAGAGAAAACGCATTATTATCCATCCCCAAACTAGAGCCACAGTGGAAGAGGTGAGGGGGCTTTTACTCAACTCCATATAGCAAACACATCCTGCTCTCAAACAGAAAGGGAGAAAAGGAACCTCACTTTTGGACAACCTTGGTGGAATCCTGCTGGAAAAGTCCTCATAAGCTTCAAAATGACAACAAAATCCCTTTTTAACCATTCGAGATGGAGGACTTGGTTTTTGGTTCATGCCAACCAGCTGTTTACTCCCTGTATTTTATGGGTGGGGCAAGCCACAGCTTCTTGGATACCAGATGTGTGAGTCGGGGAGAGGAATTTGATGCATAGTGGGTTTTGTTTTTTCCATGGTACCCTTTGACTAGTGTGATCTGGTGGAAATTACGAACTGCAGAAATTCAACTCAGCGTCTCAATAACAGGATGCACCTGTAGATTTCGTAGAATTTGCAGCAGAATTCTCTCGACACGAGTTTGAGAGAAATAAGACTGTTTTCATAGTAACAACTGGGGCGAAATCTGAGGTACTGTTATGTCCCTCTCAGTGACAGCAGGTATCAGCCATGGCAGATACCATCTACCGTCTAACAGGCGTGGTTTGAAGACCTCCACACTGCAGCCTCTCTTGCATTGATTGATCACTTTGGGGGATTATCAAGCTGACAGATGTGTCTGCAGTTAGCTGGGGCTTTTCTAATCTGCAACCCCCATGATTAGACTCTTTGAGAGCAGGAGCCCTTGTAAATTTCCTTTTGCCTCTCCCAGTCCTCACTGAATTGAATTATACTGAAGAATGCTCGCCAGAGTGCACAAACTACAGGAAAGAGTAAATTGTGGGACTTCTACTGGAGATTTCAAGTCCATAACTAAGAGGTCAAAGGCAGAAAGACCTGGGACACCACACCACAGACCTGGGAAAACCACCTGTTTCTTCAACTGGATAAGGCATGTGTGTGCTCAGTTGCTCAGTCCTGTCCGACTATGAGACTCCAGAGTCTGTAGAACTCCAGGCTTCTCTGTCCATGGGATTTCCCAGGGAAGAATACTGGAGTAGGTTGCCATTTCCTCCTCCAGGGGATCTTCCCGACCCAGGAATCGAACCCAAGTCTTTCGTGTCTCATTGTCATTGGCAGGCGGGTTCTTTACCACTAGCGCCACCTGGGGAACCTTTATGCGCTATGTAAACAACAGGGTCCCTGCACTACCTCTGGTCATCACACTGCCTCTGTCCGGGAGAGCCAAGTTTCTTTTCTCTTGGATTCTGACTCTGAGACCACAGCTCAGCACATTGCTCTGCTAGAGAAAGGAGGTACAAGATGAGAGAGCAAGGCTGCTTTTATGTGGTATGGCTGGGTGAGGCAGGGCAGCCCTGGTGGCTAAGACACCCTGCAACTCATGTCATTCCCCTTGTGGAGGGCGCATCTGTTTCACCTTTGAGGAGACCCTGAGCATCCCCTGAGCAGGGCCGTGCCCTCATTTCTCAGATCCCCCCAGGTCCTAGCATAGTGCATGTTTAACTGTAGGTGTTATCAACTTCTGTTGACGCAGGACTTGACAAAGGTGAAATCCTTTTTATCCAAGTCTCACCTCTTCTTCTTGAACTTCCCTTGAAGATGCTAGAAGAAAATAAAATGGTAAAAAAAAAAAAAAAAAAGCAGAGGCAGGAAAGATCAGAGAGAAATCATGAAGTTCTGAGCTAAACAGCTCTCTTGTCCCAATCTGTTGAAGAAAGCTGTGCTCAGCATTTGCACCCATTCTCTAAGCGAAATTAACCCCAAAAGGCATAAGCAAGAAATGAGCACCAGAACCAAGATTTTCATTGAATTTTCATTGGGGGAAAGGGTTAACATTGCAAAGCAAATGGCAAAATCTTCCAATGATTTTAGATCCCCCTTAATTTTTCGCTCT
The DNA here is from genome assembly GCF_027580195.1 of Bos mutus. Taxonomy (NCBI): domain Eukaryota; kingdom Metazoa; phylum Chordata; class Mammalia; order Artiodactyla; family Bovidae; genus Bos; species Bos mutus. The sequence goes on from NC_091629.1 coordinate 5,977,768, forward strand.
ATCCCAATCCCTTCTCTGCCACTTTCTCTCAACCCTACTTCCTCTTGGTCCAGCATTTCTTTTTTTTAATGGAGCACTTTTTCTGGGCCTTGACTGCTCTAACGCACATACTCATGCCCATTTTGCAAGCACACCTTAGAGAAGTGGCATTTTAATACCTGAAAACAGTAATCGGTGGACTCAATAAAGAGCTCACCTTAGCACCCTTTCATCTGCGGGAGGACAACAACTCCAGTGATCAGGGGTCAGCATCCCCAGGTAGGACTCAGGGTCTCGCTGCAGTCATTTCTTCCTTATCTCTCTCTTCCTTGTCCTACCCTTTCTCTTACCTCATCCTTTTATTTCTGCATTCAATCTTTCACGATCCACTTCTTTTATCGGCCTTTCATAGGAGAATCTGTGCAACTCGGGACTAGGGGCACTGTTGAAATGACCTTTGACAAAGCCATAACGGCAAGTGAAGGAAAAGTGAAAGAGGAGGATTGATTTCTCACCATCTCTTCTTCTTTTGCCTGCTGCTCCTTTACCCTCCCTCCCCAATCTAGATTCTGATAAATAGAAACAGTTTGTTGCAATTTGTTCATTATAAGGGGTGCAGGGAAAGATTGGAGAGCCAAGGCTTAGGATAGTCTGGATGATAAATGACAAAGTCCGTGTCTTCAAGGACGGAACAAGACAGCAAGAATGACAGACAACCACGAATGAGCGACTAACTCCTCCCTATTGATCCAGCAGTCCTCAACCTTTTTGGCACCGGGGCTGGTTTCAAGGAACGCAATTTTTCCACGGACTGGCCGGCAGGGAGATGGTTTGGGGATGATTCAAGTGCATTACATTTATCGTGCACTTTATTTCCTTGTTATTACATCAGCTCCACCTCTGACCATCAGGTACTAGATTCTGGAGGTTGGGGACCCCTGCATTAACCCACCTTTCTTCCACTCACCTAACCTCAGCCTCATGCACCTGGGTTTAAACATCCACAGTCTTCTTCCACGTCCTCCCTTGCTGCGCCACTTCCCACTGGTCTCTTCATCTCACACTTATTAGCATCTTTGCCTGGGAATGTTCAAGGGAAGGAAAAGGTGAAACTCCAATCAATGAATTTCACTTCTGCCAAAGTTCACAGTGTCCATCCCCGACCTCTTGCCTCCAAATACCAGGTATTACAAGCTGCATTTTTCTTTTGTCGTATATTCTGACAGTAACCCTTCTGCATCATCCCCTCATTCAGGTCCTGTTATTTCCTGCCTGAAGAGCATCTCGGGATCTCTGTCCCTGTGCCTTTACTTTCCGCTGCACCAGCTCAGGCTGACTATGATGTCATTGAATATGTCCCACTCTGTTTAGACTCCGTCAGCGGCTGAAGTCCACACATCTCATTCTGTCCTTTGAGGTCCACCTCCATCTAAATCCGACTGCCATTTCTGCTCTTGGCTCCCACCCCCTGGTCTGTGTTGTTGTGTGTTAGTTGCTCAGTCGTGTCTGACTCTTTGCAACCCCACGGACTGTAGCCCGCCAGACTCCCCTGTCCATGGAATTCCTCAGGCAAGAATACTGGAGTGGGTACCATTCTGTTCTCTAGGGGATCTTTCCAACCCAGGGATCGAACCCAGGTCTCACACACTGCAGGCAGATTCTTTACCATCTGAGCCACCAGGGAAGCCCGTCCTCTCTCTACCTATCTCTATTTCTATTCGACAATAGACCACGCCTTCTTACCCCCAGTATCCACCTCCCCACTCATCCTTCAAGGACAGTTCTGAGGCTGATCATATCAGTCTTCCTGAATTTTTCTCTTCCTGAACTTCTATGTCTCTTATCATTATCACTAGTATTTATCACCTTCTACTGCTACAAAATTGTGACAAACCTCAGAAAAGGCAGTCTGGGTCAGAAATGTGTTGTCTGATGCAATGAATGGTCTCTTCTGGGAAGTACCAAGTGTTTCTGATAACAGAATTGAGCAACTTCCTGAAAAGTTGAGATTCAACTTGAACAGTTGACCGCCTCTCCTGGGAGGAACTTAGTTACCTTTAACCAAACTTTCCTTTCTTGAACATAATCTGTCTGTGTCATCTAGTCACCTTTTCTTCCAAAAAGAATCTCTACCAGGAAGATCTTTGACCTGGACTGATTGGAAATGATCTGGCAGTAGTAGGCTTGAAACAAACCTTCAATGTATGCTCATGAAGAATGTATCTGAAGTTGCTTTAATAGACGCCAGTTGTATTCTTATAGGCATGTATTTTAACAAATAGCCATTGGATACCCACGTGTCACACTCTGGGTTGGGTCGTGTGATTAAGCTGCCCAGAGGCCCGTAAATTGGCATGAAAATCTTTTCATCTAAGTCCTCAAAGTGAAGGAGACTCTTCTGAAATGGACTCCTAACTTCCTGGGGATGTGTTGATGTATATTTTTTTCCAAGGGAAGAAATTAGAGATTCTATCAAATTCTCAAAAGCGTAACCACATCCCCCCAAAACAAAGATTAACCACCAGACTAGAGGAAGAAAAGGCATATGAAGGTGGGGATGACACCATCTCCCAGAGTAATGGAAATAAAAACAAAAATGAATAAACAGGACCTACTTAAACTCAAAAGCTTTTTCACAGCAAACGAAACAACAAACAGAATGACAACAACTCACAGGTTGGGAGGAAATATCTGTAAATGATGTGACTAATAATAGACTAGTCTCCAAAATTTACAAATAGCTCATGACACTTAACAGTATCAAAACAAACAACCCACTCAAAAAATGGGCACAAGACCTAAAAAGACATTTCTCCAAAGAAGACATGCAGATGGCCAAGAGGCACACGAAAAGATGCTCAACATCACTCATTATTAGAGAAATGCACATCAAAACTACAATAAGATATCACCTCACAACAGCCAGAATGGCTGTCATCAAAAAAAAATTCACAAACAATAAATGCTAGAGAGGGTGTGGAGAGAAGGGAACCCTCCTACACTGTTGGCAGGAATGTAAGTTGGTACAGCCACTGTGGAGAACAGTGTGGAGGGTCCTTAAAAGCTAATAATAGAGGCACCATATGACCCTGCAATCCCACTCCTGGGCAGATGGAGAAAAACATGATTCAAAAGGATATATGCACCCCAATGTTCATTGCAACACTATTTACAATAGCTAAGACATGCAAGAAACCTAAATGTCCATCAACAGAGGAATGGATAAAGATGTGGTTCATATATACCACAGAATATCACTCAGCCATTGAAAGAATGAATTAATGGCATTTGCAGCACATGGATGGACCTAGAGAGTGTCTTCCTGAGTGAAGTAAGTCGGACAGAGAAGGAGAAATATCATATGACATCCTTTATATATGGAATCTAAAATGACATGATCCAAATGAACTTACAAAACAGAAACTCACAGACTTAGAGAAGAACTTATGGTGGCCGGGGGAAGGATGAGGGGAAAGGGATAGTTAGGGAGTTTGGGATGGACACTTATATTTAAAATGGGTAACCAACAAGGACCTGTTGTACAGCACATGTAACTCTGCTAAATGTGGCAGGCTGGATGGGAGGGGGGCTTGGAGGAGAATGGATACATGGATATGTATGGCTCAGTCCCTTTGCTGTTCACCTGAAACTCACAACATTGTTAAGCAGCTCCACCTCAATGCAAAATAGAACGATCGAAAGTTAAAAAAAAAAAGAGTGGATGATAATACAGCAAAGCAAGTGCTGTGATAGTGTTAGTCTGTTACTGAACCAGGTTCATCTTACTCGACATAGCAAGACAAAATGCTAGGACACTGCGGTTTGAAGCAGAGAGGGGTTATTCACAAGGCAGCCAGGTGAGGAGACGGAAAAGCAAATCTCAAGTTAGACTCCCCGATGGCAAGGGGCTGGAGTATTTCTGGGATGAAGACTGAAGAAGCAGGATGGTCTGAGGCATGGGAGAGTGGGGAAAGACGATTGGGAAAAGGTGCCATGATTATCTTTCTGTGCAGGAGTGACTAAATTACCTTCAAAAGGTCACCATGCAGACATTCACACCTGCCCAGTTGAAGGGTCTTTGGTTCCATCCAGTCTTAACCACATCAGCTTGAACTGGACACAGCAAACTCCAAATTCCTAGCCGACAACTTGGGCAAACATCTTATTGTTCAGGCTACGTGCTGCTTAGACAGCATGCAAGTCTTAAAATGACCTTGATGAATGAAGGCAGGTAAAATGAAATTCAACCCAGGGTTTGAGTCTGAGGATTAAAAAGTGATAGTCAAGTGTCTTTCCTTCTCAAACGTACCCACGGTGGGGAGTAGCTTTGCTCTATGCAGCCTTGGTACAATATACACACAATTCACGGCAAAATGGGTCTGCTCTCTTCACTCTCTGCCTCCACCCGGTGCTGTCAAGGTCAGGAGACGAAGACTGAAAGTTCAGCTCAGTGCAAACTGTAAAACTTGACCAAGTTATTTGTCTTATATGAGTCCATCTTAGCGCCAGGAGCTGGTCCCCTTATTTTGTCAGAAAAATTCTGTAGACTTTGTGACTGTTACTCGTATGCACGTAGATAACTTTATCATCACAATCCATTAAGTACTTCAAGATGATTTTTTTTCTGCTGCTTTACTAGTGGACTAGGTGCTGCTTAGCTACTTGAACTTCACCAACCTCTTGGTTCGAAGGTCAAGGTGTGTTTCTATGAAACAATATTAGGAAGAAACCTCAATTAAATAACATGCCAAATAATTGAACCATTTACCTAGATTTAATGTTTAGAGTCCCACATTTTGAAAAGGTAAGGGAAAACATTTTTGGTTAGAAGTTCACAAAATGCTGGGGTTTTTTTTTCCATTTATGATGAGTCAGATTGAGACTATTATGACAATTCTTATGGGATTTGAGAATGGTTGAGTCCTCCCTAAGCAAACCTGCCACCCCAAGGGAAGTCACTGATCCAGGAGCACACGATGTTTGATCCGTCTGTGGGAACCAATGATATCAGTCAGGGTAAGCTAAGTTGCTGTAACAAAAACCCAACAAGAATGCAACCTAATATACCAGAAAATCTACTGGTTTCCTAAATGACAATTCATGGATAGGTGTGCTCCAGGCATTCAGGAACCCAGGGGGAGCACTCAACTTCCAGGATGACTCTGGTCACTGCATTCCAGCCATGGAATGAAGGGAAAGAAGGGAAACAGGCAGGGGTGTAAACACCACTTCTGCTAATGTTTCTTGGCAAGAACATCACCACAGAACCACACTTAGCTCCAGGGGGCTAGGGAATGTGCTCTGATCATTCACCTGAGAAGAAGGGAAGGTCACCTGGGGGCCCTGCTGGCTGTCTCCACCCTACCATGGCATGTTGTCTCCATGACAACAGTCATGATGCGGTTGTCAGCCTACTGGTCTCTGGTCCCTGTCCATAACTTCATCATGTATTTATGATATTATTCAGTTTAATGAACCCCCACATGTATATCATATTGACTAAGCTCTGTGACTTAAAAGAGTTTTACATGGTTGTCCCAAGAAGACTGACTTAAAAAGAATTTTTCATGGTTTTCCAACTTGGATTGACTTAAACAAACAACACATCCTAACATTTCAAAGTGAAAATGAAAAATTCCAACCTGAAACTTCTTACAAATGGAAAAATGAGCGTCCCAAGGTAAACCACCTGATGTTTTTGGGAGCAGTGTGCAATTTCTATGCCCTACCTTTTCCCTAACATTCCAGTGTGGAATAAAATGTCAAATGTGGCTTTCTTTCAAGGCTCTAATTCAGCAACACTACTCATAAAAAATACAGTTATTTGATTAAAAAGAACCCCCAACCAGGCAACTGTAGGAAGAAAACGTCTAGTTGAACTGAAAAAAAAAAACCCACCTGCTAATTGTGGGGTGAAATAAAGCTTTTACATTATTAAAAAAAAGCCCCATTTCACTATTTTTGTTTCCACAGTTTATACATTATTTTAAGTAATAAACAAGATAAAATTAAAGATGTTTAACTATTTTGCTATTATTTTCTTATTTTGTTGCTAGTAAGATAAAATGGATTTAACTTTTCTAATAATTATGAGAAGGGGTTGTGGGAAGTTCTGTTGTAAAGCAAAAAAAAAAAAATTACAACTTGCTAAAATATGATACAAATGAACCTATCTATGAAACAGAAATAGATTCACAGACATAGAGAACAGACTTGCGGTTCTTACGGGGGAGGGCAGGGCTGGGAGCTTGGAATTAGCAGATGTAAACCAATATGTACAGGGTGGATAAACAGTAAGGTTCTACTGTACAGCACAGGGAACTATATTTCATATCCTGTGATGAACCACAATGGAAAAGAATATGAAAAAGAATAGATACATACATAACTGACTGACTTTGCCGCACAGTTGAAACTAAATACAACATTATAAATTAACTATGTGCGAATACAATTTTAAAAATTACAATTCAAATTTTGGTTATTTTATATAACAGTGAATTAATTTGTGAAATTAATGTTGTCTACTTACTTCAGTCCAAGTATATCTTTCAAATCCTGGTTAATATTTCCTTGGTCCTCAAAAATTTTGTAAATAAATATCATTACATTTAATTTAATTTAATTTAATTTTTTTATTTTTTATTTTATTTTATTTTTAAACTTTACAATATTGTATTAGTTTTCTCAAATATCAAAATGAATCCGCCACAGGTATACATGTGTTCCCCATCCTGAACCCTCCTCCCTCCTCCCTCCCCATACCATCCCTCTGGGTCGTCCCAGTGCACAGCCCCAAGCATCCAGTATCGTGCGTCGAACCTGGACTGGCAACTCGTTTCATACATTTAATTTTAAATTCACAGAAGAAAACTGATATAAAACTGAAGGTATTAGTAAACTTTAGGTAATTGTTACTTTCCAAGGAGAAATATTAATTCCAAAGACCCTCTAGAGTTAAAAAAATATGAAATACCTTCAAAGCTTGTATGTCGATACTTCCCTGGTGGTCCAGTGGCTAAGACTCCACACTCCCAATTCAGGGGATCCAGGCCCAATTCCTGATCCCGCATGCCGAACTAAAGATCCTATATGTTGCAATGAAGATGGAAGGTCCTGTGTGCCACAGCTAAGACCTGGCACAGCCAAATAAAGAAATTAATTTTAAAAAAGCGTGGAGGTCATTCTGCTTTGTTTGCTTCTCCATTACCAACGTGCTCACTGATCTTGGCTGGATTTCCCATTTTGGTCTCGTTTTCCTTTCATTGCTTTACTCTTGAATGTTGAGCACTAACCATTCTCTGCTCCTTCCCTTTCTGAATAATTCAGCCCTAAATATCACGTTGGCAACCACTCTTCAATGCTTTGGGGGAGGGGATGTTATTTGGATTATATTTCCAATTTTTCTGTGTTTGTTTCAAAATTATACTTTGATACCTGTAGCCGGGGAAAATCTCCAGCTTAATAACTGGGCCAGCCCTACAGACAACACGAACTGCTGCTCTCCTTCTGTGGGTTGAGAATGTTTCCAGCAGTGAGCGTAAGCCTGTCCTGGAATGCTATCGATGATCCTGTCACATTCTGACAAGTATTGCTCTCCCAGAAAGAGAGCAGTTCATGCTTTTCCCTGCAAACTCTGGTATTTAGTCTGAAAACCCCTTTTAGTTCATCTGCAGGTGGCTGTGGCTCAGTGGTAAAGAATCTGCCTGCCAAAGTAGGAAACGCAAAAGAAGCGGGTTTGATCCCTGCCTGGGTCGGGAGGATTCCCTGGAGTAGGAAATGGCAACCCACTCCAGTATTCTCCTCTGGAAAATTCCAGGGACAGAGGAGCCTGGTGGTCGACAGCCCATTGGTCACAGAGTTGGACAGGTCTGAGCACTCACACACTCATGCACAAGGCTCTTTTCAGAGATGGTAATTGCTTTTCTTCCTTCCCTCCCTCCCTCCTTCTTTCCTTCCTTTCTTTTTCTTTCTTTCTTCTTCTTCCCTGGGGCTCAGACGGTAAAGAATCTGCCTGCAACGAGGGAGATCTGGCTTTGATCTCTGGATTCAGAAGATCCCCTGGAGACAGGAATGGCAACCCACTCCAGCATTTTTTTCCATGAATTCCACAGAAGGAGGAGCCTGGAGAGTACAGTCCATGGGGTTGCAAAGGGTCAGACAGGACTTAGCTACTAAGACACACACATCTTTTTTTAAAGTCTTTATTGAACTTGTTACAATGTTGCTTCTGTTTCATGTTGTGGGTGTTTGGTCCTGGGACATGTGATTGAACCTCCTCCTCTGCATTGGAAGGTGAAGTCTTAGCCAGGGAAGTCCCAGTAATTGTCTTTCTTACAGAATGTCAGAATATTCTTAGAGCTTATCAATAACACATATTGGAACTATGAACTGCTTTGTCATGCCTGGATAGTCTTCCTTTTGTCAATGTTTTTGCTTACTTGCTAATATTTTTTAAATTTTATTTTAATATAAATACACCATGACATGAATTTCTAGAGGGCAAAACATAGTCAACTATTCTGTGAAAATCAGAAGATAGCTCTGATCATTAAACAGGAAAGCAAGATTCAACTCTCTGGAAAAAAAGAAAAAGTCCAACGTTGAAAACCAAAATCCACTTTTAGTAATGATCTTTCAAGAAAAAAACACAGCTGGTGGCAAAATATCTTATAAAATGACAACTCATATTCAGGACCCAGGGCATCATGGTGAGAGAATTACGGCTAGTACTGATTGTAAGTCTTGGGAGAATATTCAGGAGCTCTGAGCGTGGGGCAGTCTGTGCTTCCTCTTCAATTATCTGAATATTGGAGACCCCACCCGAAGACCAAGTGGACTTCTTCAAGGGCTCCATGGTCAGACAGCTTTAGGAAATTCCCATCTAGGGCCAAGACTGCTTGGCATGACCTGGCGCCCCTCCATCTTGAGTGGCACCTGCGACTCCCCGGGGAGCTGCGAGTCCGGGACCTCAGTTTCACGGTGACATCAGATTATGAAACTCTAGTTGAGACCACTGCCAAGAAGGGCTTGCTCACCCTGCTTTAACGGCAGTGGGAATCTCCCTGTCTTTTTCAGGGGTAAGCCAAAGAACGGATTCATAAACGAACCCCAATCCTTCTCACCAACCCCAGCCCACACCTCCCAGCAACTGAACTTGAGAAAAAAAAAAAAAAAAAAACCTGGTTAAAACCACTTCCTATATTTGAGACTAGAGAAGAGAGTGGTACGCACAATTTCCTGGCTGAAGAACCCAGGCTAATACTTATACAGAGTAAGCACTTACTGCCCTAGAGGTTGACGGACCGGCAGGGATGACAACCTGAGCGGACTCACCCTTCATTCCCGTCTCCCGGTGCGATGCCAACAAGAGGCTGAAAGGAAACCCGGCGTTCTGCAGAGCAGCACTTTCTCTTCCCAGCCCCGACATCGGCAGTGGTCTCAGGGGCCAGGAGGATGGAGCCAAGCTTGCTGATGTGGAGGTTCTTCGTATTCATCGTGGTACCTGGCTGCGTGACAGGTAAGAGGTCACTGGTGCCTTTGGAGTCCTGGGAAGGCTAAGGATGTAGACTCTTCCCAATCACACAATACGAGGGGCATCTAAGTAGAAAGTACAGGGAGGGGATGGGACCCTGGGTTCTGCCTCTGTGTCCATGGCCCACCGGGGCCCCATTCTTTGCCTCAGTCATCACCGACTTATAAAGAGAACTCGGAATGGGGAGTTCTTGTCACTCAAGGTCTTTGACAGTTGATTCTGGGAAGAACATAGTGGTGTGATATTTGACTGTTAACCGGATACTAATGAGCAGATTCCACAAGAGATTTTATTTTCCCGTGAATTTAGTTTTCCACTGCATCCACTGGCTGTAAGGGTAATACTAGAAGTCTGGTAGAAATCTCTCTAATACCAGGTGAATGTGCCTCAGATGTCAGTAACTCATATGAAGCACTGGGATCATTTAGGATCTCAGAAAAGTTAAGCTTCAAGGAAATGATACCTAGGAAGCTCCTTGTATGTGCAACTTTATAGAAGTTTTTTAAAAAATATAAGCATATCACTTTGAGAACATTAATTCTTATCTTCTTATGTGTCTACATGCATGTATATATATATGTGTGTATGTGTACATATGTGAAAGTTTTGCATTTCATTCATCCTTTCAGAAGGATATTGTCCGTTTCTGTTTTTTTTTTTTTTTAAAGAAATAAGAAGCCACCAATTTCAGCCTCAAACCTCCTTCCTAATGGCATGTGAATTTTCTAAAAATGTCCTCCCTTGCTTATGCAGGAAAACGTATCAGCATCTATAATTTCATATCCTTCATTTCTAGACATATAATAATGCCAAGTGGCCACAGAAAGATGTGTTAAGAAGTGAAACACAATGATGCATAAGGGGTCTTTTGGGCCTGTTGAGGGGAAGTGACCAGTCATTGGGCTATGATCTGACCCAGGGGTAGGATCTTCTTTACTTTAAAGTGAAAAGTGGACATGATTTTAGGAAGACTTATGTGACTTCTGCCTCCGCCGGGTCTTTGCAAAGTGAGAGGCAGGCCAAGGGAACAGAAAAGTCTTTACGGTTGACTGTGCCTCATCTCTAGGGAGCACATTTCGAGTAAGTGCGGGTTACTGATAGGTGTTGGTGACTTATCTGAGGATGTGAATGGTCTGATCGCAGTGCTCTGCCATACACTCACATCTTCAAAAATCTATCCAATGCCTCTTGTTCCCCTTTTCAACAGTACAGGAAATACAAAAGTGAACAAAACTTAGCCTCACCTTAAAAAGGATATAACCTGGTGAGGGGAAGAGAGTTATGACAGCAGTGTGGTTGGGGTGGGATAAGATCTATGGGAGCAGGGGGCCATCTGGGAAGGCTTCACAAAAGCAGCAGCACAAAGAGCCCCGAGGGGCCAGTGAATTTCCCTCCATGGGAATTCCAGAGAGAGAGGACCACACGCGCAGAGATGCGGCAGGGCGCCAGGAAAAGCCCTCAGCCTCAGGTGGAGGTACAGGGCTACTGGGGATTAAGACTGGATGACCCCAAGTTGAGGATTTTAAATTTCATTTGGGAGTCAATCAAAGACAATGAGAAAGTAAAATTTACCATGTATAGTGTACCTTACGGGGCTTCCCAGGTGGAGTAGTGGTAAAGAATCAATCAGCCAATGCAGGAGACACAAGAGACATGCATTTGATCCCTGGGTTGGAAAGATCCACAGAGGAGAAAATGGCAACCCACTCCAGTATTCTTGCCTGGAGAATCCCGTGGACAGAGGAGCCTGGCGGGCTATAGTCCATGGGGTCCTAAAGAATCGGACACAGCTGAGTGAGTGAGCACAGAGTACCTTGTATAGGCCAGACACATGTCTTCCTTCCACCTTCACAGTCCCTTTGCAAAGTGGATGTCACCAACCCATGAGATGAAGAAGACCCCAAGACTCAGAGGCCACAGAGGCAGTGGCACGGCCGGGACTCAAACCCGGTTCTTTCCGCTGAGTGCTCTTTCTGTTCACTGTGGACAGGGCCCAAGCTCTGTGGAAGTGACTTCACAGACAAAGGCGGGCAGACAAGGTCTCTTCCAGAGACCAGTAAGGACTTGGCAGCCAAAGAGAATGACATGGGCTGAATTTCTGGGATCCACACATGGCTTAGGAATCTCTCCAGGGTCAGAAATAATCTCTCAGACTTTTTCCTCCCAGAGGAGCCCAGTCTTAAAATAAACAAATCTTATTCCTAGGAAGGGAGAGGTCACTAACAAAATCAATCAGACTGTCAACAGATGCAATTTCTAGCTGATTCATAAGGCTGATTTTCATTCTGAAAATTTCCAAAGCCACCATTTAAAACTTGAGGGCTGACAGGGAGTGTATTGGTCAACGTGGGTGTTTTTAGTCTCTGTATTACTGGGTCCTGGGATGTGGTTGAAAAGAGAATTCTCCTGATGTTGCCAACAGGCACATTATTGATGGTGCCTTTCTCAGCATTGTGGAAATTCTGAGAGTTTATCTGTGCCTTCATCATCTTTCTTTCATTCTAGGAATTCTGTGATCAAATCTGCATGCCCTAGACTCAAAAACACACACCCAGTGCGGAAACCCATGAAGATGATATTTTTGTCTAATTATCCCTTCTTGTAAAGATGACTGCCCACACTGGAATTTCCGTCTTCACGTTTGTCATTAAAACACAAACGCTTAACCCTTCACATTCAATCATTCAGTTTCTCTAGATCCCAAAGTGTGATTACCACATGTTCCTTGCTTATCTTTAAGATATGCCTTGGAGAAGGTAGTGTATATAGATAGATGGATAGCTCATAACTGTGTGTGTGTGTATATATATATATATATGGATTTGGTAAACTTAGGGAGTATCTCATAAAACAGTTGCTACTTTCTTTAAAAACAGCCTTTCTTAAGTAGGTGGTGCTGTTTATCACCTGTACATCTGGTCCTTTTGAGATCTGAGAGCATCGAGGCGCCAGAAAGAGCTGGCTTCGCTGACAGTCAGCTGCTGAAAAGAATGGCTGATGTGCAAGAGAAGAGTTCTTAGCTTCTCTGAGCAAAGCCTTGACTGGTCTGGAGGCGCCTGTGTCACATCTTGCTGAGATCATTCTCATCAGAGCTACAGTCACTCTCAAGTCGGGCTAGCCCTCCCCCAGCCCCCACACATTCCCTGCCCTCCTCATCGCCTCATGACCAGCAGAGACCTGAAAGAGAAACAGGGGTTCCTTTGGGAAGTGGGGCCGGGTCCCCCGAGGCGAGGGCAGAGAAATGTTAGGAGGAAGCTGAATTTTGCAGGGGGGTGAAGGGCGTGATTTGGGGGCAAACTGCTGGATCTCTGTGGGCCTCAGTTTCTCTGTAAAATGAGGAGGTTGATGGGGCTGATCCTGAGACTGCCTTCTGGTTCTCTTGCTCTATGTCAAGAATTCTGAACAGGAAATAAAATAAGCTCTGTCAAAAGGCCTTTGCAAGTTGGGGCACTTTCAGATGAAAAAGTTTCCAAACCGAAGACATATAGAGCAGGGTCCGGGTTGAGAGGCCTTCGGAGGCGCAAGCACCAAGGCTGACGTGTCATCACGGTTATTTCCAGCCTCTGGGAGGTAGGTTCCGCCCTGCGCTCAGGCCAGGAGCGCGGCTTCAGGGAGGGTGAGGGCTGTAATACTGCTCCCTGCTGGGGAGGCTTCTGCTATTTGCTCTTGGGGCCTTTTTGCCCTCAGTCGATGTCCTTGCTTCTCGTAGGGGAGGGCTTACATGAGCGGGAACCTATTTCTCTTCTCTTCATCCCAGGCCATTCCCTGGGAGGAGAGGAAAGAGGATCTTCATTCAGTCAATTGCTTCAAAAAGCTATAAGCCCTTGTATTCTTGAAAGCGGTTAAATTGAGGCTTTCTAACGACTTCGGGGGAGCCTCAGAGGGGCACGTGTGCTGGGCAGGAAGACAGTCAGGGAAGAATTTTGGTTCTTCTCTGCTCCCCTCCAGTCTCTGTTTCTTTTAATACTGACTTTTGTTCACGGATTTGGCTGCACGGGTCTTAGTCGCGGCACGTGGGCTCTTTGATCTGTGCTGAGGCCTGTGGCGTCTTCAGTTGTGGCCTGTGAAGTCTCCGCTGGAGCATGTGAGATGGTTACCTGCAGCACGTGGGAGCTTAGTCCCTGACCCAGGAGGGAACCTGGGCCCCCGGCATGGGGAGCACGCAGTCGTAGCTACTGGGCCACGAGGGAAGCCCCTCCAATCCCTGTTTTCTAACTTCCCCTCTGAAAAAATGAATGTATGCATATGTGATGACATTCGTACTTTTCGTACGTCAGAGCACCCAAGCGCGTACCCGTGGGTCCTCGGTCTTACGCGCGATTCTCGGCTTTCGTTCCTCGTCTGCTCCCTGCCCCAGTCTTTCGGTGGCAGCGAGAAACAGAGAAGGAAAGAGACTTGAGCAGGAAGGAGGTTGAGGCTGGGTGGGGGAGGTTGGCACTGAAGAGGTAAGACCTGGGCCGTGGATTTACTCTGGTAAGTGCCCTGGAGCTCAACGTTCAGAGGAAAGGGCGCCTCCACCTTTTCCTCCCCAGACAGTCCTGGGCGCCCTTTCTCCGGAAGTACCTGAGCAGAGCATAGAAGAACGTTGGTCACAAGTGGTATGAAGAGCTGGGCAGCGGGGCTCAAGGGATGGCTTCTGAGCCCTTTGGACTCAGGATCTAGGATTCCTGTCTCCAGGCTAACAGAGTGCGTCACCACAGCCCAGCGGGGCCCTCTGAAGTCACAGTATTGTGAGCTGCTCCATTGTGTCTGACTCTGTGTGACCCCGTGGACTGCAGTCCACCAGGCTCCTCTGTCCGTGGGATTCTCCAGGCAAAAACACTGGAGTGGGTTGCCATGCCCTCCTCCAGGGGATCTTCCTGACTCAGGTATCAAACCCACATCTCTTGCATTGCAGGTAGATTCTTTCACCATCTGAGCCACCAGAGAAGCCCCTGAAGCCATAGGTGGGGGGGGGTCCCTAAACTTCCTGTGACCCTTCTGTCTGTTGCTCTTCATCCAGGGATGTATCAGGGGAGGAGAGATTGGAGGCCACTAATGAGGACCCTCATCTGCCTCTTTTGCTACCTTTTCTAGTAATTTCTTCAGGAAGTTCTGCTTAGGTGGAGTCAGCTGCTGTCCCAAGTATTATCTGGGGTGGGGCGGGGGTGGTGGGGGGGAGGTGGTGGTGGAAACAGCCCAGAGATGACCTTACCACATAAAGATGGACCTCATTTGTTACTCCTATATACATCCTGAAACTCCCAACAGGAAGAACAGTGTGATAGACACACTCTGTCTAGCTCCATCTTTCTTGAGTAGTGAGTCTTTGAGCAAATTTGGGGAGTGCTGCTACTTGTTTCCTTAGAAAACTTTCTTATGCACAAAATTTTGAGAGCAATATTTGGGATAATAACCTCCCTGTCAACCAGGGTCTCCAGGTAAGACCTCTGATCAGGTTCTTTAATATCTGAACAGCCATACTCTGAGCACAGAGAATGAGACACAGGATGTTACCCTCACTACTAAGGGAGATGTAGCTGGCTTGGCAAAAGTAACCTAAAAGGCCTGGGTGCCTAGACAAGATTGGAAGCAAAGGTTTCCAAGGAAAAACCAAAGACACCAGGGAAGCAAGAGGAGTGGAGATCTAGGACTAGAAGTCAGGCCTCTCAAATTACAGTACAATATTCCCCATATGTCTTCACATCAACTCTCAGTGACATTCATCCATCTACTTTCCATCCATCCACCCATCCTTCCTTCAATCCAACCATACATCCATCCATCCTTCCCTCCTTCCTTCCTTCCATCCATCCATCCATCCATCCATCCATCCTTCCTTCCTTCCATCCACCCATCCATCCTTCCCTCCTTCCTTCCTTCCATCCATCCATCTCTCCATTCATTCATCCTTCCTTTCTTTCATCTATCCATCATCCATCCATCCATCCATCAATCTATCCATGCATTAGGATTACTGAGATTGAAAAGGTCTTTGCTGTCAAACTGCTCCTGGCCTAAGACTGGAGGTAAAACATCTGCTGAGCAACTCCCACCTTGAGGACTTGCCAAGGGAGGCAGCAGTATTTGCCAATGACTCAACAGCCATCACTGAATCCCCCCTTTCCCCAGGCTTTCAAATAAGTCACCCATTTCGGGGAAAACAATACTAGAATCATCTCTGGGTCTTTTAGATATTTTCCACTCTAAGATTACTCAGGAATTTTCCGGCTTTTGACTTGTTTGGAGCTTACTCTGGGATTTGCTTCCATCAGTGAGAAAACACAAGTCTAACTGGGAAATGTATTTAGAGCAGCAGTTGCTGGCACAAAGTGCACATTAAATGTGCATCTGGGAAACTTTCACAAATGATGTCCAAGTCCCACCCAAGACCAGTTAGGTCAGACTCTCTGGGGATTAGAACTGGACATAAGGCTAGCGTTATTTTTAAGCCGCTCAAATGATTCAAGATGCAGTTAGGATTGAAATCCACAGAAGAGTGATTCCATGGTTGGTCCGAGTCCATTGTTTTATTCCTATTCACTGGGAATAGATGCCCTAGCATAGTACTTCCCAAAGTTCAGTGTATTACAGACCACCTATAATACGGGTGAGGCAGGGGGCTTGTTGTGAGAAAGATTCTGATTCACAATATCTGGGGTGAGGGAGGAGATTCTGATTCAAACAGGCTCCTCCATGAGATCTGAGTGCCTGGTGCCTGAACCCCGTTTTGAGTAGCAAAGCTGTCATGGGAGAGAAGAAGCAGGTGCTGTGTCCACCCCACAGAACTTGCAACTAAAATGGGAAAACCAGTCCGGGAAAGACACAAGATTGAACGTAGCAGCGTGGTAGGTGGCAGAGTTGATGACACCCTGGCATCCAGAGGTGCTTCCTGGGGCATTCAGAAAGCCTTCTTGGAGAAGGTGGCTCTGAGCTTGCGCTTGTGAATCTCAGGAGCTGGCTGAAGGGTGGTGTTTCCTAATGAAGTGGCTAAAGTTGTATATGTGAGTCATGCTCCTTGAGCAACAAACTGAAGACTGAGGTGTTCATGAGGGCAAAGAAACAAATGCCCCACGTCTCAAATATTTCCTACTCCATTGTTGGTCGCTTGCTGAACAAAAATGAAGCTCAAATGCCTAGTGATCCTATAAAAACTAATACTTCTGTTCTGACAAGAGGCACCTGGGTTCTTGCCCTCACGCTTTGATCCTCTAGTAACATACATTGTTGGGGTCTGGAGTCTGCACTCCCACAATGGGCCACCGAGTCAGCATCACTAGGACCTCATGACACCTCTGGGTAACAGTCAAGAAGTCCGAGTCTTATTTCCCCACATTCAAATTTTGCCCCGACCTCTGTCGAGCACCAGGGCTTCCATCCTGACTGCCCACGTGACCGTCTGCCCCTAACCCATCCTGTATACAGCTTTCCATCAGCCATGGTGCCTGCAGCGCTCAGCCCAGGGCCAGGGACCCACAAGGATTTCAGGCAGCAGAAACTCTAAGGCACCAAAGTGTGGCTGCCCCAGGCGGGGTGACCAGAAGGCCACTGAGCATGAGCGGGGTGGCCGGACCAGGCCAGTGGAGTTGGGCTTCCGGGTGCCCCCTTCCCCACCCACCCCTCCAGACACAACGAAAGGGCCAGGTGGATCAGGAGACTAGGAAGAGTGAAGTGCTTCTTTCTGAAAAGAAGAAAGAGAAGCAGGTTTTTAAAGAACACAAAGTGCGTGCTAAGGAGGTGATGGGTCCCTTTACTCTAAAGAGCATGGAAGTGATGGGTCCCTTTACTCTAAACAGCATGGAAAGCCCACTGGGCTCCAGGAGGTTCTCGGGAGAGAGGGAGATGAGGAAGGTGGGCAGAGCTGTGAACTGCACAACGGCTGGCTGGTTGGGGCAGGCCCCGCACAAACCCTGATCCCAGCACCCACTTTTCCCTTTGAGGCTTATTTTGCCTTCAGCCTTGTGCCAGGAAACAAACACTTTTGGAGGGTGCTGCACTACAAAGGCTTGTGGACTCTTAGTTCCCCAAACAGGGACTCAACCTGGGTCCGGGCAGTAAAAGCACCAAGTTCTAACCCCTGACCCCCAGGAACGTCCCCAAGAAACATTTGAAACAGGAGCGATAACGACAAGAGCTCATATTTACAGCTCTCTCACAGGCACTACGTGAAAACGTTGTGTTGGCTGTGTTAATCCTCAAAATTGGGTCCACCTTGTTCTCACCCCCTTCTCGTACCCAGTAAACTGAGGCTCACGGAGGTGAATCAGTTATCTCATGTAATACAACCGTGGGTGTGGGGGTGCCGGATGGGAGCCAAGCTGGCTCCATGCAGGGCCTGCTTTGTTGATGATTCTCGTAAACTGCTGTTAATAAAGAAGTTTAGTTTCTCCTTTTGAAAGTCTGCTCTGAGTAGGCCCCACTGCCCCTGTGGTTGTTGATAAATGAAAAGCCTGTTCCGACCGCATCCAGCCCCAAACGCCCAGAGGCCGCCTGCCGTCTTCTCGAGGGGCTGGCTTTTCAGGCCCGCAGAATCCCTGAAGTTTAAATTCTCTAAATCCTGTTCTCCCCCCTCCTACCCGCCAAACAGCAGCTCGGGGTGTCTTTCCTGCATTTGACTGGGCTTCAAAGAAAGCACTCGTCAAGCCACGTCTGCCCTAGCCGCCCACAAAGCAAGGAAATTCTGAGCACCTTCAGGCATGAGTCAACACCACCATGTTCAGGAATCTCTGCCCACAGAATCACCCACTCTTCTGTTTGGGCCCAAAATAGATACCTCCTTCAGAAGCCTCCCTGCTTTCTGTAGCCTCAGCAATAAGAAAACAAAGGCGAGGGTAGGTGTGCATCCAAGGCATGATGGAGGGAGTTCGCTCTGCTGTGAAGTTCTCTGCAGTGAAAACACTGCCGCTGAGCTGGGCACGCAGGACAGGTGTGGCAGGGGGAAGGGGTACGCAGGAGGGCGGCTGGGGACGGTCGTTCCTTTGTTCATTCATTCCCTTGGCGAACATTTATTAAGCAAATACTATGTGTCAGATACAGGGTCGGGAGATGGGTGCAACCCAACCCTGGGTCTCCAGGAACCCACCATCCAGCAGGAGAAAAATATATCGCACAGACAATGCCAACCGAGCTGAGACTCAGAATGCAAATACAAAGAAAGAGTGGATGGCCACACAGACAGGCATTGGTTCCTATGCAAGTCCCTGGACATTGTCACTCAAGAACTGCCTCACTGTCCTAATACCTGGGACAGAAACAAGGGCTGAAGGCATTGCTCTGTCATTACTAAAGTTATTGAAATCATACACCGTGGATTTTGAATTTAGAACAGCATAGTCAGAAAATGTGCGGAAGTTGTCCTTTGCTCAAGAAACTCTCTGACCAAGAAAATAGGAATATTTTTGGTGGGAGCAGTTACTTTCCTTAAAGGAGAAACGGATGGCTCTCACAGCCCACGGGTGTTATAAAACACCGTTAACACGCGGAGCTGACAGATGGCACCTCCTCACCAGTGTGTGAGCCACTCTCCAATTTCAAACACCCAGGAAGGAACTGCCTCTCCAAGAAAGGGATGAGGGGAACCCAGTCAGTCTGGTTATGCTAGGTACTTAAAAGGAACAGTGTTTTTTTAAACTATATATGTGTGTATATATACATATAAATATATATACACATATACACACATATATATATTGGATTCATAAAAAAAATTTGTGTTTTTCTGTAACATCTTTCAGAAAAACCTGAATGACTTTTTTGGCCAACTTGATGTATACAGGTTGTATACACATGCTATATATAGTGTATATATGTATACACATACATATATGTACTATGGATATATACGTGTATGTGTGTGTTTATGTATATATATGTGTCTCTCTATATATATGTTTGTTTAGTCGCTAAGTTGTGACTGACTCTTTGCAACCCCATGGACTGTAACCCCCCAGGCTCCTCTGTCTATGGAATTCTCCAGGCAAGAGTCCTGGAGTGGGTTGCTATTTTCTTCTCCAAGGGATCTTCCTGACCCAGGAATTAAGTCCGTATCTCCTGCATTGGCAGGCAGAGTCTTTACCACTGAGCCACTGGGGAAGGCCATGTGTATACATACATGTACACAAATATACATATATACACTATGTGTATACACATATATGTATATGCACATGGTATATACACGTACATATATGTATGGATGGATATATATATAAACGTATACAATGTTTATATATGTGTCTGTATAACTATACACATGTATAGAATGTGTACATATATATGTGTATAACTATATACACATAGTTTCATGAAATGAGGCCCTTGGAGTGAATCAGTCTATCTCCTCAGAGAAAGACTGTGACACAGTTAAAGGGCAGCGAGCCGTTTCTACAAGTTTTGCTTGAAATCCCCGCGGCCCGGGCTGACGTCAGCCACTTCCTGCCCCGGGCCCTGTGAGTTTCCCGGGAGTTTCGGGGCGGCTGTGCTGCGGCTCCGGTCCTGGCTGTGGCAGGCTGGCGGCTTCCCCAGCGGGCGAAACCAGTAGCGCCTGCAGACCCAGCTGAGTGTGGTATCTGTTTCCGGCCCCTGCGGTAGTGACACCTCTGCTCAGCGTCTGATTTAGAATAAAAGGATCTTCGCGAAGAGAAAACTCCTTATTTCAAGTGGAAGGCAAAACAAACAACTACCAGAAAAAGTCACAAACCCCAACACCTTTTAACCATACCAGGGCAGTTTCCGCTGACATCCTGCTGACACCCGGGAGAGTGCGGGGACCGCAAAGGGTGAGCGCTTTCGGCTCAGATGTGCTAACAGGCCCTTTATTTCACTTTTGACTTTCAACGCCTTTCACTCGCCAGGCCATCAAGTTTCACTTTCCCTCTCCCAGGGTTTCCTGTCTCGCTCCTCTAGCCTGAGTTTGCAGTGGGCTCCCGCGGAGGGACTCCCACTCTCCTGCTCCTCCTATTCCTCCTGGGAGAGGAACTGTGGGCCAGCCAGGCACCCGGCTGTGCCTTCTGCACCTGTGATCTTACCGAAGTCTCACAACAGCCCTGTAAGTCAGGGACCACTGGAATCATTGCCATTTTACAGACAAGGAAACTGAAGTTGTTAGGCTTTCATTCACACACCCCAGATAGTGACGGAGCCAGGCTACCTGCTCCATTCTTGTACAGAGGAAGAAGGCAGTTAACCGGTCTCATCAATTCCCCTGGGCTTCCTAGGCAAGTTTTCTGTCTCTTATTTTGAGTCACTCTTTGATCCACTCCCAAATTAATTCTCTTGAAAGCAACTTTCACAATGCCTCTTCCCTGATCAAAGATCTCATGTTGTTCGCCCACCACCTGTGGGGCATGCTTCCTCTGCCTGGCGTCTGGTGTTTTTTCTGACCTGGTCCGTCTGAATGTCCTCTGCATGTTGGACCCCCTGCAGCTCCAGCCACTCCAGCAGGCAGGGCTCCTGTTCTGCAAACATAGCTTCCTCACCTACAGTTTCAAAGCCTGGCACCTAGGGACACCTCCCCTTTTATAATCCACCACATCTCATCTGCCTACTTGGAATTCTTCCCAACTGGGAAGCATCTGGGGAGAGTAGAAAGGGCTCAGGAACTTGGGATTCCACAGGGCTTGGATTCAGAACCTGGTTTGCACTTGTGTAATCCTGTTTTCCTGTAAAACCATCACTGGGTACCATTCTCTGCCAGCACTACCAGGGTGGGGACAGCTGATGGACGGGTGAGAGCAGGTGGTCCAGGAAGGCAGAGGCATGCCCAACCCCAGAAAAAAGGGGCAAGGATGCTTCCCAGAGCAAAGTGACAAGGAAGGGTCCTGCAGGACAGGCAGAAGGCAGGAAGGGGGAAGCAAAGTCTCGAGCGAGTTAATGACAGAGGACACAGCACAGTCCTTCAGGTCGGGGAGCACCCGTGGGGTGGAGCTGTGAGCTGGCCATGGAGCCGGGCCAAGTGCAGGGGCATGGACTGTACCTGGGGAGGAGGCAACGCCACAGAGCAGCTGCAGGGATGGGGGCCATCTGGGCTTGAGGGCATCAGCCCTGTTATCTGTGTGTATGACTGATGGCAGGTGGCACAGGGGAAGGGGTGCAGCCCCTGAGGGTGCTGAGTGACCTGGGGGAGAGTCGGGAGTGGACTGGTCCTTCAAGCCTCCAGGGGGCCTCAGCTGCTGTGGGACGAGGCAGCCTGCCTAAGGTAATCAGGATACAGTAGGAGCTCAGTCAGCACGGCTTGCTGGGCCTGCAATCTGCACGGCCGAGAGCCAGAGTACCTCTCCACAGGCTTCCCAAGTTCAGTACAGCCAGTGCTGGGCGCCCCGCCCCCAACCCCGCCGGCTTGCTTGTCCTCCTTTATCTCCAGTTTTAATGAAAGATGCTACCACCACCACCACCTCCAGCTGCCCAGGGAACATGCCCGGAATCCCGCTCCTTTCGCCTTGCTGGCCCCGCACTCCTTACAAAGGCCCAGTCCCTGGGGAGTCCAGTCTGAACCATTTCTGCATATTAGTACCCACTCTCCACTCTCCAAGCTCCAGCCCCCCAAACCCCAGCCCGAGGTGCCTGAGATGGCCTTCCTGCCTCACAGGACACACGGGGGATGGGGCGGAAGGAGGTCAGAGGCTACTGTGGCCACAGGGACAGGAAGTAGCTGCGACATGGGAGGAAAGGTGGGCGCACGCAGTCATGGGCGCCTCCCCCCGAGAGGCTGCGGATCCTGACATCGTGGAACCGGCTGTGTGACTCTGGGCAGGGCACTGACGCTGCGGGCTCACTGCATTGTGTATAACACGGAGCCAGTAGGGATGGCCATCCTGTCATTAATCACACTGAAGTGATTCTTATTTACAGCTGTATCAATAACACTGTAGCATTCTGTATATCTCAGTTTATTGTATATTCAATGTCTTGCTTATAATAATGGACTATAAAATAGTCATCACATTAATTGTCATGAATGTTCATAACAGCCTCCTACAGAGGTGGCTGGGAGGACCAGGGAAGCCAATTGTGTGCCTGGATCAGTGGCCAGCATGCAGTGACTGCCACATCTTGGACAGAGCGGGCACTCTCTGTGCATCCAAGGAGATGACAGAGAGGCTCTCTAAGTCCCTTTCAGTTCTGACATTCTGTGGTTAATAAACACCCCAGAGCAGGGTGAAACCCCATCCCTTCCATGCTGTGCTGATCAAGCCGTTCAGGGTCCCCACCAGCCAGCCCACTCCCCTACTGCGTCCCGTCCATTCACCAGCAGGACTGAAGGCATCACTCACACCATGGGAGGAACTATATGCAGTTCATGCTGCAACAACTACATCCTTGATGGCTCCCATCTGTTTTTTCAGCACAAAGCAATTCCCCTTGAATCATGGTAAACAGGTCTTAGTTCCCATGTCCTTGGAAAATGCTGCCACCTTGGATTTAAATTCAATAAGAGGAAGCCCAACACGAAAACCCCTTACAAATTCATCGCCTGTGGTCAAACCTTCTAAGTTGGGTGTCCCTTGAAAGGAACAGTGCTCGCCTATGGCTTTGATCAGAGACTACATTGCGGGTGCTGCCTATGAATTTAGAGAAGCCAGGAATGGTGTGGATTTTTAAATATTTTTATTTATTTGGCTGTACTGGGTCTTAGTTGCAGCATGCAAACTCTTAGTTGTGACCTGTTGGGTCCACTTCCCTGCCCAGGGATTGAACCTGGACCCCCTGCACTGGCAGTTCGGAGTCTTAGCCACTGAAACAGAAAGTCCCTAGAGCTGATTCTTTAAAAGGTGCTCTGGGGAACTTGGCTCAGACAGTAAAGAACCTGCCTCCCAGTGCAGGAGATGCGGGTTCGATCCCTGGGATGGGAGGATCCCCTGGAGAAGGGAATGGGCAACCCATGCCAGTATTCGTGCCTGGAAAATTCCATGGACAGAGGAATTTTGTGGGCTACAGTCCATGGCGTCACAGAGTCAGAGCGACTAACAGTTTCAGTTCACTTTCTGGGGATCTTGGAGTCTGTTTCCTTCAGTAGTCCATAGACTACTCTGTGGACTACTGAGTCCACATTAAAAGCTCATTAAAAGCCTTTCAGTTGAGGCTGCCTTTCTGAGGCCAGTTCCTGGAGTACCGGAGAGGGCTCCGGGCCTTGTCTACGTGACAATCTTAAACACCCTCCTCCTGACTGTGTGGCCACCCCCTTCATCAGTTCACTCTGACACAGCTTCATCCCCCCGTTCTCTGTGGGGCCTCGCCTACTGATGTGTGGATTTCCGGCTGCTGTTGGTCTACACTGAACCCATCTTAGGCCAGTCACAGTAGACAAGGAGATCAGGGCTGCCTCCAAAGCACCAAGAACCTCAGAACCTAAATCAGCACCTTCCCTCCAGCTGGCCTGTGGCCTCCGTTTCCATAGCGGCATTGACCTTCTCCATGGAAAGGCTGGTCACCATCCAAGACAAACAATGATGTCTTTGTCTGAGCAGGCTGTCCTAGCAGACTGTCCTAGCAGAAGACCACGGCCTGGGGGCCTTAGGACAACACAGCTTACCCTTCACTTTATTCCTGGGGGCTGAGATCTGAGCCGGGGGTGGGGGCAGGTGGCGTGATGGGGTTTGAGCGAGGGCTATGGTTTCCCCCCAGAGGATTTCTCGTGACTCTCCTAAGGGACCCAGACCCACCTATGAGGGTCCAACCTCACAGCCTCAAGTCACCCAATGCCCCACCTCCTGACACCATTGCTCCAGGCAGGAAGGTTTCTTCATATGAATGTGAATCCAAACACTTGTTTGAAACGGAGTGTATTGTTGAGAGCAGGCAGGAAGAAGCGTGCCCAGAGTGAGGGGTATGGGGGGCACCCCGGGAGGTGGGGGTGGCTACTGGCAAACCTGACCCTCGTCTTCCCAGGACACACGGATTTGGGGCGCCTGACACACTCGGGGCCCACTCTGGCACGGCCAGCCCCTGCACGACACCTGAACGGGATGTCAGTTCTGACGAGTGACTCTTCCTTCTGGATGTCTCCACGTTCTCCTGTGACTTTTTTCTTTTTTCTTCTCTCCTATGTTTCCCCTTGGGTCTTGAGTTTCTACCCGGCATTGCACCTATGCGCCTGGCGTTCTTTAAAACAGTGGAAACTCTGTGGCTATGGAGTTGAAAATCTCACGACTCCATGGTCTAAATTCTCTGAAGGCTCCTCTTGGGGCAGATGGTGGGTGGGATTCACCAACGTAGCACATTTCTGCTGAAACCATTATTTCGTCCCAAGAAACAGCTTTCAAAGGTTTGAAGGAAAACTGATTTTCGATTTCAGAGAAAGAACATGGTTATATTTCTACACCCCTTGTTTTTCTTATCTGACAATGTTTTAATTTTCATCGGGTTGACATTCTGCGGTAAATGTGTGGTTAACTTTTTCACATACAGAAATTTGTTATCAGCTAAGCCTCCCAGGGACAAAACCACCACCCTCAACATTTCATTCGCAGGAGCATTTGAGACCCCCAAATGCGACAGCTTTGACTTAGGGACAGGAATACTACTGGTTCTCACTCTCCTTTCTTCCCTTCTAACGTAAAGAGAAAAGAACTCTTTTCCCACCCAGCCCCCCATTTTTCTTGGTAACAAGTGTTGATTAAGGCAGAAGGTGTTCTCATTCTTGAGTTGTGGAAACTCTGACTCTTTGGTCTGAGAGGCCCAGCCGGGTCTCAGAAACTGTGGGTCAGATACAGAACTCATGAGCGAAGGATGCTCAGTACCAGAGAACCAGCCCAGCTGCACTGAGTACCCCCCTCACCCCAGAGCACACAGCGCCCCCACTTATTCCCACCTGGGGAGTTGGGCGACCTTTTCTTTGATGCCGTTAACCTGCCTTAACCCCATCCCCCCACCCAGCCCACAGCATGGTGACCCTGAACTTGGTTTTGCCACATTTCCCTCAGCATGTGGGGGATTCCCAGGTGGTGCAGTGGTAAAGCATTGTCTACCTGCAACGCAGGAGACGATAAGAGACGCAGGTTCAATCCCTGGGTCAGGAAGATTCCCTGGAGAAGGAAATGGCAACCCGCTCCAGTAATTCTTGCCTGGAGAATCTCCTGGATAGAGGAGCCTGATGGGCTACAGTCCACGGGGTTGAAAGAGCTGGACATGACTGAGTGACTGAGCATGCACGCCTCAGCACTTACACTGAGTGAAGATGGATCTGTGTTGACTGAATGAATTAATGGACCATATTATCGATGTGATTGCTAATACACTCAAGCATTCATTCAGGGCTTATGGCTGCCCACATTGAGGAAATAGTTTAAACAAACAGTAGATGACATGGACGGCCAACAACAACCAGAAATGACCAGAAGTTTTGAAACTCAACGGTGGTGAGCCAGTGGGTAGTGATCAGGAAGTTCACCGTACTTTATTACATGTGCAGGCCATTGTGAACGCAGGTGAGAGGAAGGAAACAGATCCAGGATTCTCACAAATAGTTCTTAGAAGATAAAGATCAAAAGACTCTCCATTTCCTTGTTCTGACACAATCAAGCTTTATTAACACTTTAGGTATTTTCTTCCAGCTCACAAAGCTTACCAATCTTATCATTTGGTCCTAAAAACAACCCTGCTCCAGAGATAATAATAGCAACATCAAGACCTGGGGGCCAGATATTGAAAGCTTTCGCTTACATTATTTCCATGGATGCATCTCTTGTCATTCACACCCTTGCCATTCACACTCCAGAAAATATTCCCCTTAAAGTCCCCAGGTGGCACTGGTGGTAAAGAACACACCTGCCAAGGCAGGAGACATAAGAGAAGTGGGTTTGATCCCTGGGTTGGGAAGATCCCCTGGAGAAGGCCATAGCAACACACTCCAGTATTCTTACCTGGAGAACCCCAAGGACAGAGGAGCCTGGCTACAGTTCACAGGGTCGCAAAGAGTCAAACACGACTGAAGAAACTTGGCACACACGCACAGTCCCCTGAATCTGACATTCTCTCTGCCAGGCGAACCACTGTTTATCCTGCAAACCCGGTAAAGCCGAGAACAGCCTTCCTCCTGACCTGACTCACAGGCTGGGAAGGCTTCCCCATCAGGGACATCATGCCAGGAAGCCCAGATCAGCTTGGCAAAGGCAGTGACCTGGAGGACCTGGAGTGTCTAAGAAGCCCCTAAGGTCATACGCTCCTTAATGGCGCTGAGGGATCTGCCATCTGTGGTTTGACTGGCAGACTTGATTCCCGAAGTAAAGAAAAGAAATGTTGTCAATCCCTCCTGTCAAAAACCGAGTCTGGTGATTGAGAAACCCACTTCCTGAATCAAAGGTGAAAGAGGGAGAGTGGTTGTGATATCCAGAGGTCGATCACAGAGGTGGAGAGCTCCTCACCTGCAGCCATTGACTACGGCACCAGTTCAGTCACTCTGTGCTCTGGGATGCTAGGATGCTTGACTTCTCAATGTTCTTTCATTTGTAAAAGGTATTTATTTGTTTGACCATGTTGGGTCTTAGTTGCACCATGCAGGATTTTCCGTTGCAGCACACAGACTCTCTAGCTGTGGCGCACAGGCTTGGATGCTCCTCGAGGCCCCAGTTGTCCCACAGCATGTGGGATCTTAGTTCTCTGATCGGGGATCTAACTCTGGCATTGTAAGGAGGATTCTTAACTACTGGACAGCCAGTCAAGTCCCTGACTTGATGGTCTTTTTTCCTTTTCAGCTAGCTCGGATAAGCCTCATTGGCCACAATACTGCCACTGCACAAAACTGGTGACATTTGAAAACACATATCGGAAGCAGGGAAAGTTGGGAGGTGGAAGGAAATGATAAGATGCTCTGGCAGGTCTGCAGTCCGGAGGGCTGGAGGCGAGGGTGGGTGGTACAGGAGATGGAGGGGGCTACATATGCCAGGGTCCTGGACAGGTCCAAGCAACAACTCCTGGGAAGGGATTGCACCCGATGGCAAAGGCGAGGGGAACTGAAGGGACTGAAGAGTTGCCTCATGGGCATGACAGGGCCCTTAAAAGAAACAAGGACAAGAAGACCTGAGGGTTGTTTGAGTGCATGTTTGTTTTTAACTTTTTATTTTGGGAGAATTATAGATTTTCATGCAGTTGTAAATAACAATATCAAGAGATCCAGTACAGCCTTCATTCAGTCCTCCCCACAATTATAGCATGGTATCACAACCAGGAAGTTGATCAATCTATCAGTCTTGCTGATCTAACAATCTTACATGCTCTCATTGATGCACGTGTGTCTTTATTTCCATGCGACTTTCCCACATGTGTAGATTTCTGTGACCATGAGCAGAGTCAATGTACACAAAAGTTCCTATCCCAAGATCCCTCCCACTGCCTTACTGTGACCATGGCCACAGGCCACCATCCTCCCTGACCCTTGGCAGACACTGAGCCACTCTCCATCTCTATGATTTTTGTCATTTTAAGACTACGAGATAAATGGAATTACATGATATATAACCTTTGAAACTGGCTTTTTTTCACTCAACCTAATTCCTTTGCGATCTACCTTTCTGCACATAAATTCCCTTTTCAATCCATCTTTCTGCATTCCTTAGCTGGCATTATCCAGACATTATCCAAAAAAGTGCTTCTCTCCTCCTCACTCCATGCCATGCTTTTTCAGTATCACTATCGATAGCAACCCACTCCAGTATTCTTGTCTGGAGAACCCCATAGACAGAGGAACCTGGCAGGCTACAGTCCATGGGGTCACAAAGAGTTGGACACGACTGAGCAGCTGGGACACACACACAGATCGTTTGCTAGCTTTTCAAACCATTTCATTATTTTATCACTACCACCATTGCTTCTTTGGGGTTTACCAGACACGCTGTCATAAAATTTGCAAGTAGAGATAGTTCTACTTCTTTTCTTTCTAGTATTTAGGCGGCTACGTGTTCTTTCATCTGATTGCATTGACTAAAACCCCAGTGGCGAGTTAAGTAGAAGAGGAAATAGTAGGTTTTGAGCAGAGCTGGAGCACCAGAGGATGGCCAGATGGGGAGGTGAAGGCACTGTGTCTCGACGTGAGCTCAGGGCTTGAGGTAGGCGTCTGCGCGGGGCAGCACAGCATCCTTGCCAAGACCTCAGCTCAGAAGCCCAGACAAGCCTCTAGTCCCATCACTGAGGGTCCTCTAGCCCCATCACTGAGGGTCCTCTAGCCACACGAGCTTGCTGGGCAAGCTCAGGCAATTCTCCAAACCTCGCTGTGCCTCAGTGTCTCATTTGTAAAATGGTAGGAATCATGATAATATCTTCTTCATGGTGTGGTTGTCAGGATCAAATCAGGGCATATTTGTGAGGGCTTGTCATTGTTACTTTAAGACGAATTATTAACATGTACTCTTAAACTCTCCCAGTGTTAATTCCTAATGTGGCAAACAGTGATGGATATAATCTACAAAAACAAAAGCTTTGAGGTGGGACCCTCAGTAATTTTTGAAAGTGTAAAGAGGTCTAACACCAAAAGGTTTGAGAATCACTGCCTTTGTCATATTAGTTGTTTAAAGAATTGAAATATGTCCAAGTTTGTTTGTCAATATCTGCTCTTTGAACTTCTCAAATGATCCATATGCACTCGTTCCCCTGGCTCCTCCCACACATCAGCAACTGAAGGGTCACTCTGTGGCAGACGGGGGCTGTGGGACGCTGGCTTCACCCTTACATTGGCATCCCTCACACTGGTTCCCGACCCCCTCTATCCTGCTTGTTCAACACTTTGAATCTCATGCCTACAGAGAAACCAACTGCATCACCCTCTGTGTTTTTGTGGTGACCTGGGGTCCATGAAAACCTTTTCTCCTGCTGTCTTCTTCATCCCTGCTTCTTTTGACTCATTTAAGTTTGCTATTTGAAATTATTTCCTGAAAGTAAAAGTGAGATCTTTTTTTAAAGGTAGGCATGAGGGGGCTTCTTTGGTGGCTTGGTGATAAAGAATCCTCCAGCCAAGGCAGGAGACAAGGGTTCAATCCCTGGTCCAGGAAGATCCCACAGGTCGCGGAGCAACTAAGCCCATACTCCACAACTATCGAGCCTGTAATCTAGAGCTGGGAAACCGCAAACTGCTGAAGTCTATGTCCTGGAGCCCGTGCTCTGCAATGAGAGAATCCAGTGCAATGAGAAGCCTGCGCATTGCTAGAGAGCAGCCCCCACCCACCACAACTAGAGAAAGCCTAAGCAGCAGTGAAGACCCGGCACAGCCAAAAATAAATAGATATTCTTTAAAAAAAGAAATAGTGTGAGTCACTCAGTTATGTAAGACTCTTTGTGACCCCATGGATTGTAGCCCGCCAGGCTCCTCTGTCCATGAGATTCTCCAGGCGAGGAGTGGGTTGCCATTTCCTTCTCCAGGGGAATCTTCCCAACCCAGGAATTGAACTCAGGTCTCCTGCATTGTAAGCAGATCATCTGCCATAAAAAAAAAAAAAAAAGGCGTTCCTTTAAAAAAAAAAAAAAAAAGGTAGGCATGAAGGCAGCAATAGTGGGATTTCCTGTGATTCTGGTCCCATCGCCTTGAGCTGTGTGACTTCAGGCAACTGACTGAACCTCAGTTCCCTGACGTGTAAGGTGTGATGACAATCTCTCCCTTTGAGGGTTGCAGTGAGCATGGAAGGTAATCTCTACAAGGGAGCAGCCACAGGCAGGGCTCAGGTGTCACAGCTACTGTTATATAAATAGCCCCAAATGGAGGACGTGAGCTCTGAATTCTTCAAAGATAATGATCTGAATTCAACCACAACACTTCACAAACACTTCCCAGTGACCCAGATAGTGTAGACAGAGCCTGCCTCCAGCTAGAGGAGCTTCCACCGCTGGTGGCAAGCACGCTCCTTCCTGACGCTAGCTATGGGGGGAAGCACTGAACCGGAAGTCGGGGCTCTGTCGTGTCCCACGTTTGCAGCTATTCGTCGAATGGAACAAGGTCTGTTTCCTTAATCTACAAAAGGGCAGGTTAACCTTAATTATCTCTGGAGTTTCTCCCAGCTCTCAGATCCTGGGATCCTATTAGATTAATGGTAAACGTGTCCTGTAATATTTTAGTTTGCACCTGAAATACCTGGTTTTTCTGAGGCTCAGACTGCTGGGTGGGCCCCCCAAGGAATTTGGAGACTGTCTCTTACTTTTAGATAAATCTCTGAATATTCACTGGAAGGACTGAGGCTGAAGCTGAAGCTCCAATACTTTGGCCACCATCAGGTGCCCTGATGAGGTGCTCTCATCAGGGAAAGACAGAGGGCAGGAGGAGAAGGGGGTAACAGAGGATGAAATGGTTGGATGGCATCACTGACTCGATGGACATGAGTTTGAGCAAGCTCTGAGAGATAGTGAAGGACAGGGAAGCCTGGCGTGCTGCAGTCCACAGCGTCACAAAGAGTTGGAGACGACTTAGCAATTGAACAACAACAGCAAATCTCGGGGTTCTTAGATTTGACACAGATGGGTGTTTTGAGGTCAAGAACCACACCATTTCTTTATCCAGTGGTCCAAACTTTCATGGCTCCCACATCCCTTGTGTAAAGCTCAGTGAACCATCACCCAGAAGCTCCTGTGCTGAGTGAGCTCCTCTGATGCCTGCCCCCAGCCTCGAGCATATGGACGGCCAGGCAGATGCGCCCAAAGATGAAGCCAGGCACTCAGAGCTGGCCTGGCTGTTCGGGCAAACACAACTTGACCTTGATTCACGCACAGAGCGAAGAATCTTATCTCAGACCTTGTCCACATCCTTTGAAGCCCCTTCCCTTTCCCTGTCTTTCATGTTACTCACACAGGCCGCAGGGGCCATATGAGTGCTCTTCTGTTTTCAGCAACATCAGAAAAGAATATTAAAAAAAAAAAATCACCTAGTCCACAACTGTTTTCACCCATCTACCTTTCCTCCAGCCAAGGGAGTTCTCAGTGCACCCTCTCAGATGCTTTTCCTGGGAACAAAGTGTTCCAGAAGCAGGTTTAGCGGCGCTTAAGGACCCCACTGGTCGGCCCCTGGGGGAGGCGGGCCCCTGGGGAGGGGGCAGCCACTGCTAGATGCTGAACGTGGCTGCAGCCCCCAGCAGCTTCAAGGCACTTGTGAGAAATCGTCTCAGCATCCACACTCACCCTATCATTTCAACAAGCCCCCCGCAGGCCACATGTCTGTATGTCAAAGTGTGAGAGGCTCTGCTGTGCACAAGTGAAGCAGAGTCCTGCCGGCTGTAATCAGACTTCCCTCTCAAAGGACCGACTTCCCTCCAGGTGCTGGTATTCCTGGTTAACTCGAGGGACACGAAAACACCTCAGCCCAAAACTCATCTTAGTTCTTTGCGGTTGCCATTGTTTAGTCGCTAAATCGTGTCCGACTCTTGGTGACCCCAAGGACTATAGCGCCCCCAGGCTCCTCTGTCCATGGGATTCCCCAGGCAAGAATACTGGAGTGGGTTGCCATTTCCTTCTCCAGGGGATCTTCCCAACCCAGGGATCGAACCCATGTCTCCTGCATTGGCACTTTACTACTGAGCCACCGGGGAAGCCCGCATCTTAGTTCTATTCTCTTCTAAAAACAAAATGGCAAAACACAAAGGGTAGCTTTATGTTGGGGGGAGTGGCATTGAAAGCACATGCGGGGCGAGAGAAGGGGTATCAGGATCCCACCTCCAATTAGGAAGCCCCGGTCTGCATCTCTTGTCACTCCTACCGGGTGGCCGGTCACTTAGAGGAAGGGAAGTGACTGCTCTGAGTCACCAAGTTTCTCATCTGTTATTGGAAACCCAAGCAGCAGGAGCTGTCCTTCTGGAAACAGCAGCAAATGGTTGGTGGTTTGGTCTAATGTTCAAAAGGAGAGAGCAGGACCTCCCTGGTGGCCCAGTGGGAAAGAATCTGCCTGCCAACACAAGGGATGCAGGTTCAGCCCCTGTTCTGGAAAGACCCCACCTGCTGCAGGGCAACCAGGCCTGTTCACCACAACTGCTGAGCGCCTGCTCTAGAGCTGCTGAGCCTCAGCTACCGAAGCCTATGTGCCGAGAGCCCGTGCTCTGCATTAAGCAACGCCCCCGTGAGAAGCCTGGGCATCCCAGCTTGCCACATCTAGAGAAAAGTCCATGCAAAGCAATGAAGACCCAGCACGGCCAAAAATAAATCAATAAATCTTTAAAAAATGAAAAGAAGAAGAAGAAGAGGCCAGAAAGGAGAGAGCAGACGCCTAGGAGACAGAACAGCTGGTCTGTTGCAGCGTTGCAGTGGCTGCCTCAGCTCTCTTTCCCCCTGCATGGGTGTGGTGAGATGGAGGAGGTGAAGCTCCAGCGACCCACTGGAGGGAAAACAAAACAACGGAGATCAAAAGAAGTGAGTGTCCCAGGGGCCCCCGTCCTCGTCCACCTTCCTCCCAGACCTGCGTGGTGACACAGCCCAGAGCAAGGCAGCTCTCAGTGACTGTCACCAGTGTCAGCTGGAGACGTCAAAAGTGCACAGATTCCTGCACTTCAGTTGAATAGGGAATTCCCGGAGGCAACAAACCTACAAATATCCCAAGAGGAGCTGCACCTGGGCCAGTGTGGATGGAGGTGGGGTGGGTGCAGGGCAGAGGGACACATGTGTGGGGTCCCGCCTGTGTCTTTCCAATTACCTGTCTTAGCTAAAATCTGAAATGAGACAGGAAACACTTTCGACGTCAGAAGAGCTCAATTTGAACTCTCTAAGTGAGAGTGGAAGCTCTTGGGGTTTGCAGGATTAATGATAATCACTGGCTCTCTTTCTACCTCTAATCACACGAAAGGTAGGAGGTGGCAAGACCATGTCAGTGTTCCTCTGAGCCCCTGGTAGGACCCAGCCTGGACCCCCAGTCCAAGCTCTGAGCATTCACCCCAAGTCCCAGCACCAGACTAGGAATGTACACAGTTCTCCTTCACTCCAGAAGCAGCACACGCTTTCAATCCTCTCCAAAGAGAAGATAACATCCAATTTAGAAATGTATCGATGCTTTAAAACGACAGAGAGAAAACAGTTCCCTTCCCACTTGCAAAAACTTTTTCTGTGTTTGCCTCCTGAGTTGGGGAAATGGGCAGAGTGGAGAGCAGAGAAAGACTTCTGTTAGAAAGGCAGAGCCTCCGGTGGAAACAGGAAATAGATTTGGAAATGTGGGTGCAAGAGTAAAGGCGGAAAAAGCCCCTTTGCTGAACTCTGAGAATTTTAGAGTAAAACTAGGAAATGAGGGCAGCTGCCATGCTGTGTGAGAAGAAAATTTGTAAGGATAATATGAGGAAAGGGGATGTAAAGACATTTTGCTGAGTCACATAAACAGAATTGTCCTTCAACACTCCTCTGCTTCCCTGGTGGCTCAGATGATAAAGAATCCGCCTGCAATGCAAGAGACCTGGGTTTGATCCCTGGGTCAGGAAGATCTCCTGGAGAAGAAAATGGCTACCCACTCCAGTACACTTGCCTGAAGAATTCCATGGACAGAGGAGCCTGGCAGGTTACAGTCCATGGGGTCACAAAGAACCAAAGACGACTCAGCAAGTTTCACTCACTCATTCCTCTGCAAGATTTCAGGAGAGAAGAGGCATTTTCAGTTTTTTTTTTTTTTTGAAAGATGTTGTACTGCTGTTTCTTTTATGACCAGTCTGAGAAGGACTTTTAAAAAAATCTCAGATTTAATCCTATTAAAAAGAACACCCCACCCTCTGTCTGCCTTTGCTGAACACCTTTCCACTCCACCTTCTTCAGATGACATCTGGCTCAGTCTTTGCATGGTTCCAGGGCAAAGGGTTATAGTCAAGTTCTTTACTACTTCTAAGCTATAGATCAGGGAAGTTCCATTGCTTCTAGATTCCAGGAAAGATGCTTTGATAAAAAGCAAGTCTGTGGGAGTAAGAAGCTCTGAAACTTTCCCTTGTCCTCACATGACCTCCTCGACACTCAGGCTAATTTATGATGATCCTCGGAAAATTTTCCATGGCCTAATTAAAAAAAGCATATCACCATGTAAATAGTTTTTAAGGACACCAAGTTGTCCCAAGGGCAATTTTCCTGGTTATTTTCCAATTTCTGTGTTTGGAAACTTCCTTGGTTTGTGATTGAGTTGTCAGATTCCGAATGCATCTGAGGTCAATCCTTGATTCTTTGTGCTAGTGAATAATCGTGAGAGTTGCTCGGTATACTTCTTACTGATTTTTTGGAAGTAAAATTACTTGCAGTGAAATGCGCAGATCTGAAGTGTACGATTTTGATGAGTTTTGGCCATTAACCAAAAATTTCAGAAATGGAGACCTGATTGAAATAAAAAAGGTGTTTCTTTGGGGTTTGTTAGGAATACCCCAGAGAAGCCCTTGACCAAGGGCGAAAGGGCAAGGGTGGTGAGAATTGGGAGATTGGGACTGACACTATTGATACTCTGTATAAAATAGATAACTAATGAGAACCTACTGTACAACACAGGGAGCTCTACTCCATCCTCTGTGGTGACTTAAGTGGGAAGGAAGTCCAAAAACTAGGGGCTCTATGTATATCTACGCCTGATTCATTATGTTGTACAATAGAAACTAACACAATATTGTCATGCAACTAGACTCCAATAAAAATTAAGAAAAGGAGCCTGTGAATTGTCTCCCCACTCCATCCCCAACAATAAAACAAGGGAGGCTTATAAACGGAAAACCCACAAGGTTACAGTTAGTGACATGACTTGTTTACCAAGAATTATAGTTGGAGCTGGCAAGCATAAGGATGCTTGTTAAGTACCAATCGGCTGACATCTGAAAAGGCTGCATGCACAGTTTCAAGGAGGGACCTTGAGACCATCAGTTTGCAGCTGCTGGCAGATACTGCTTTGAAAACGGTTGGTGGTGTCCTTAAGTTCTGTGCAATTCAGAGAAAATTCAAGTTCTTGGTGCAGGGAGGTGTCTGAGAGCAGGTCTTCCATGGCCCCTGACTCTACTTTTGTCTGCCTGAACTGTGATGAGTCCATTATAATTTCAATTTGTCATCAGGATGAAGATGTACACCCAAGGACCCATCATTTCCATCACCCCACCAACTCCTTGCAGTCAATCCCGCCCACCATGAGCAAACCCTGGTTTAATTTCTTTCTGTATACTAGTTTGTCTTTTCTGAAGCTTTATATAAGTGGAATCAACGTGTGTGTGTGTTGTTTTATCTTCTTTTGTTCAACATAATGTTTTTGAGATTACTTAAGGCTACTATAAATGTTTAAGTGTTTTCATAGAAACAAGATTTCACTCCTCCTGGATAAATACCCAGGAGTGGGATGGTTGGATCGTAGGGCAGGTATATATCTAACTTCATTTTTAAAAACTTGGAATTTTCAAAAGTTAACAGTGTTATTTTCACTCCCACCAGTAATGTCAGCAAGTTGCAGTTGCTCCCTGCCAACATTTGGTATTATCAGTCTTGTATCTGTTCTACCCATTCTAATGGACTCTTTGAACAGTGGCTTCTGATTTGCTTTTCCATGATGTCTAATGTTGTCTTGAGCACCTTTTCAAGTGATTACTGATAATCAGATATTTTCTTTGGAGAAGTGACTTGAACAATCTTCGCCCACTTATTTATTGTATCCATCATTATGGTATCATACAGAGTAATTTCACCCCCTAAAAATCCTCTGTGCTCTACATATTCATCTCTCCAGCCTCCCTGCTGCTGCTGCCGCTAAGTCGCTTCAGTCGTGTCCGACTCTGTGTGATCCCATAGACAGCAGCCCACCAGGCTCCCCCATCCCTGGGATTCTCCAGGCAAGAACACTGGAGTGGGTTGCCATTTCCTTTTCCAAGGCAGGAAAGTGAAAAGTTAAAGTGAAGTCTCTCAGTCATGTCTGACTCTTAGCGACCCCATGGACTGCAGCCTACCAGGCTCCTCCGTCCATGGGATTTTCCAGGCAAGAGTACTGGAGTGGGGTGCCACTGCCTTCTCCGTAACCCTTGGCAACCATTGATTTTTTTTTTTACTGCCTTCATAGTTTTTCCTTTTCTAGAATGTCTTATAGTTAGAATCATACAATGTGTGGTCTTTTAAGATTGTCTTCTTTCACTTAATAATATGTATTAATGTTTCCTCTATGTCTTCTTCTGGCTTGAGAGCTCATTTCTTTTTAGCTCTGAATAACATTCCATTGTCTGAATTTACCACAGTTTATTTGTCCACTCATTTACTGAAGGACATCTAAGATTGCTTTTTCTGGACAGAGAAAAAAAGGAGCTGAACTAGCATCTATTCTATGACTATTACGTGTTGGGTGCTCTGCAAGTTACCTTGATATGTTATTTCACATAATCTTTAAAACAAATCAGTAAAATGATAATTATTATATGAATTTTACAGAAAAGGAAGCTGCGTCTTAGATAAGTAACTACAATAAAACTGTGTGGCTAGTAAGCTGGTGGAGCTACAATTTAGAGACCCAGCTTCCTTCCCTTTCCACTACACTATGTTTCTTGCCTTACTATGAGTATTACAATTACCAGAATTTAATTATGTGATGGGCTTCCCAGGTGGCGCTAATGGTAAAGAACCCGCCTGCCAAAGCAGGAGACGATAAGAGACTCGGGTGCGATCCCTGGGTCGGGAAGATCCCCTGGAGGAGGGCATGGCAACCCAGTCCAGTGTTCTTGCCTGGAGAATCCCATGGACAGAAGAGCCTGGTGGGCTAAAGTCCATGGGGTCACAAAGAGTCAGAGATGTCGGAAGTGACTCAGCATGCACGTTATGTTACAGGTTCCTCTGCAACTGCTGGCCCACTCGGCCATTCAAATTGCTGTTGTTTAGTCCCTTCTGGGTTAGAGGTGGGGCAAGCTGTTGACATTCTCCTCATCCTCTGGGGGGTGTCAGGAGGGTCCTGCATCCTGGATGGGGATAAGGGGTGGTCTCCAGGACGGTGAGTGGCTGGGCAGAGCATGAGGGCTCCGAGAAGCTCCGCTCCACACGGAGTGACTGACTCACAACTGCAGACGGTCCTCTGTCGGCCCCGGGTTCGGCCACCTGCCCAGAGCCGATGCCCTTCTGCTGGGTGGCGAGGCCAGCTGCGGGCAGCCCTGGCCGCCTCACTTTCTCCCGTTTCCTGTTCCGTCCTGTCCACCTCCTCCACACAGCCTATGACTTTTTCCTGAAAAATCTCATCTCTTGAAGCAGGGCAACGTGTCTAGAGACACACAGTGGAATCCCTGTTCTGATGAGACCAGCACACTTCCCTCCCCATACTAGTTGGGTGTTCGGCCACTTCTTCAAGTGTCTTTAGTGGGAAACCAGTGATGGTTTTTTGGGCCAAGCAAGGGTCAGGTTTTGTGGTGTGAGAAGAAATGTGGTAAACTCAGAGGTGGGTGGATGGGTGAGAAACACATCTCCTACTCACCACACACTGAGTGAACACTTAACAAATATTTCTCCTCCAAGAAACGATTTCTCAACAGATACATTTCATCCCTCAGTTAAATCCGTGTGGCTTCCCCCGCTGCCCACCTTTCCTCATGTTAGTGAAGTGAAAGTCGCTCAGTCGTGTCCGACTCTTTGTGACCCCATGGACTATACCCTGGAATTCTCCAGGCCAGAATACTGGAATGGGTAGCCTTCCCCTTCTCCAGGGGATCTTCCGAACCCTGGGATCGAACCCCGGTCTCTCTCATTGCAGGCGGATTCTTTACCAGCTGGGCCACCAGGGAAGCCCTTCCTCTTGTTCCTTGTTTAGAAACTATGCTTGCTCGGCAGGAGTCATCAGAATAAAACCCCAGCTGTTTCTATTAATTTAGTTTGACAGACACTGTAGCTTGGTGAAGAAGTTGGCTGAAGTTAAATTCTGAACCATCTCTGATCTGAAGGTTTCTAAAGAACCTTCAACAGCCTGAGTTTCTTTCCAGGAAAAAGTGGGGTACATGCCAACCCCTTAAATCAAGGGAAGAAAGGTGGGGTTCAAACCTTTTGATGGTTGACTGCACCCGTGTTTGGAAGCTCCTGGATCACTAAGGTGCCTTTTTGTCTTGGCAGAGGCTTGTCATGATGACCCTCCGAGTCTCAGAAACGCCATGTTCAAGGTCTTCAGGTACGAGGTGGGCACCATGATAAACTGCGACTGCAAGACAGGCTTCCGCAGAGTGTCAGCCGTCATGCGCTGCGTGGGGGACTCCAGCCACTCTGCCTGGGAAAACAGATGCTTCTGCAACAGCACCTGTAAGAGTTTCCACTGGTAACCCCTAGGGAAGGAGAAAAACTGGAGCAAAGAAGGAGGCGGGGCTGCAACTTTCCTTGGGGGCTGGTGGGGGGGGTGGAATTCCTTTACAATGTTGTTAGTTTCTGCTGGTAAGGAAGTGAATCAGCTACAAGTATTCACATATCCCCTAGCTCCTGAGCCTCCCTCCCACCCCTCATCCTACCCTTCTAGGTCACCACAGGGCACCGAGCTGAGCTCCCTGTGCTGTACAGCAGCTCCCCAGTAGCTGGTCCACACACACTAGTGTATATATGTAAATGCTACTCTCTCAGTTCTTCCCATTTTCCCCTTCCCCTGCTGTGTCCACACGCCCATTCTCTGCATCTGCGTCTCTATTCCTGCCCTGCAAATAGGTTCATCTGTACTACTTTTCCATGATTCAGAAAGACACATGCACCTCAGTGTTAATTGCAGCACTATTTACAATAGCCAGGACATGGAAGCAGCCTAAAAGTCCATTGACAGAGGAATGAATATAGAAGATGTGCTACGTATATACAATGCAACATTACTCAGCCATAAAAAGGCATGAAATTGGCTCATTTGTAGAGATTTGGGTGGACCTAGACTCTGCCACACCAAGCCAAGGAAACCACACTTTAAGAGGGCGTGGCGGAGGGGGGAAGACATTACACTAATAATTACTAAACAACTGAAAATAACTATAGTTCATAACGATGTGAATGTAGCACATGCAACTGAGCTGTTCTCCATAGCAGCTGCACCACTGCCATTCTTCAGTT
Source organism: Bos mutus (assembly GCF_027580195.1). Lineage (NCBI taxonomy): Eukaryota > Metazoa > Chordata > Mammalia > Artiodactyla > Bovidae > Bos > Bos mutus. The sequence goes on from NC_091629.1 coordinate 6,017,186, forward strand.
CAGTTCAGTCGCTCAGTTGTGTCCAATGCTTTGCAACCCCATGGTCTGCAGCATGCTAGGCTTCCCTGTCCTTTCCCAACTCCCAGAGCCTACTCAAATTCATGTCCATCAAGTTAGTGATGCCAGCCAGCCACTTCATCCTCTGTCGTCCCCTTCTCATCCTGCCTTCAATCTTTCCCAGCATCAGGGTCTTTTTTAAAAGAGTCAACTCTTTACATCAGGTGGCCAAAGTATTGGAGTTTCAGCTTTAGCAGCAGTCTTTCCAATGAACACCCAGGACTGATTTCCTTAAAGATTGACTGGTTGGATCTCCTTGCAGTCCAAGGGACTCTCAAGGTCTTCTCCAACACCACAGTTCAAAAGCATCAATTCTTTGGCACTCAGCTTTCTTCACAGTCCAACTCTCACATCCATACATGACTACTGGAAAAACCATAGCTTTGATTAGACAGACCTTTGTTAGTAAAGTAATGTCTCTGCTTTTTAATATGCTGTCTAGGTTGGTCATAGCTTTTCTTCCAAGGAGCAAGAGTCTTTTAATTTCATGGCTGCAATCACCATCTGCAGTGATTTTGGAGCCCAAAAGAATAAAGTCTGCCAGTGTTTCCCTTGTTTCCCCATCTATTTGCCATGCAGTGATGGGACTGGATGCCATGATCTAAGTTTTCTGAATATTGAGTTTTAAACCATTTTTTTCACTCTCTTCTTTCATTTTCATCATAAGGCTCTTTAGTTCTTCTTCACTTTCTTCCATAAGAGTGGTGTCATATGCATATCTGAGGTTATTGATATTTCTCCCAGCAATCTTGATTCCAGCTTGTGATTCATCCAGCCCAGCATTTCACATGATGTACTCTGCATATAAGTTAAATAAGCAGTGTGACATTATACAGTCTTGACATATTCCTTTCCCAATTTGGAACCAGTGTATTGTTCCATGTCTGGTTCTAACTGTTGCTTCTTGACCTGCATACAGATTTCTCAGGAGGCAGGTAAGGTGGTCTGGTATTCCCATCTCTTTAAGAATTGTCCAGTTTGTTGTGATCCACACAGTCAAAGGTTTTAGTGTAGTCAATAAAGCAGAAGTAGATGTTTGTCTGGAATTCTCCTGCTTTTTCTATGATCCAACAATCATAGGATGTTGGTAATTTGATCTCTGGTTCCTCTGCCTTTTCTAAATCCAGCTTGAACATCTGGAAGTTCTTGGTTCATGTACTGTTGAAGCCTAGCTTGGAGAATTTTGAGCATTACTTTGCTAATGTGTGAAATGAACGCAATTGTGTGGTAGTTTGAATATTCTTTGGCATTGCTTTTCTTTGGGATTGGAACAAAACTGACCTTTTCCAGTTCTGTGGCCACTGCTGAGTTTTCCAAATTTGCTAGCATATTGAGTGCAGCACTTTAGCAGCAGCATCTTTTAGGATTTGAAGTAGTTCAGCTGTAATTCCATCACCTCCACTAGCTTTGTTAGTAGTGATGCTGCCTAAGGCCCACTTGACTTCACATTCCAGGATGTCTGTTCCAGTTGAGTGATCACATTATCGTGGTTGTCTGGGTCATGAAGATCTTTTCTGTATAGTTCTTCTGTGTATTCTTGCCACCTCTTCTTAATATCTTCTGCTTTTTTTAGGTCCATACTGTTTCTGTCCTTTATTGTGCTCATCTTTGCATGAAAAGTTCCCTTGGTTTCTCTAATTTTCTTGAAGAGATCTCTAAACATGTCCATTCTATGGTTTTCCTCTATTTTTTTTTGCATTAATCACTTAGGCAGGCTTTCTTATCTCTCCCTGCTATTCTTTGGAACTATGCATTCAAATGGGTATATCTTTCCTTTCTTCCCTTCCTTTCACTTCTCTTCTCAGCTATTTGTAAAGCCTCCTCAGACAACCATTTTGCCTTTTTGCATTTCTTCTTCTTGGGGATGGTTTTGATGACTGCCTCCTGTACCGTGTCACAAACCTCCGTCCATAGTTCTTCAGGCACTCTGCCTATCAGATTTAATCCCTTGAATCTATTTCTCACTTATACTGTATAATCATAGAAAGTGGAAAAGAAAGTGAAGTCTCTCAGTCCTGTCTGACTCTTTGCAACCCCATGGACTGTAGCCTACCACAGTCCTGTGTCCATGAGATTTTCCAGGCAAGAGTACTGGAGTGGGTTGCTATTTCCTTCTCCAGAGGATCTTCCCGACCCAGGGATTGAACCTGGGTTTCCCACATTGTAGGCAGACGCTTTACCATCTTAGCCACCAGGGAAGTGGGATTTGATTTAGATCATATTTGAATGGTCTAGTGGTTTTCCTAGTTTCTTCGATTTAAGTCTCAATTTTGCAATAAGGAGTTCATGATCTGAGCCACAATCAGCAACTGGTCTTGTTTTTGCTGACAGAATAGAGCTTCTGCGTCATTACCTGCAAAGAATAAAATCAATTGATTTTGGTATTGACCATCTGGTGATGTCCACGTGTAGAGTCGTCTCTTGTGTTGTTGGAAGAGGGTGTTCACTATGACCAGTGTGTTCTCTTGGCAAAACTCTGTTCACCTTTGCCCTGCTTCATTTTGTACTCCAAGGCCAAACTTGCCAAACTGTTACTCCAGGTATCTCTTGACTTCCTACTTTTGCATTCCAGTCCCCTATGATGAAAAGGACACCTTTTTTTGGTGTTAGTTCTAGAAGGTCTTGTAGATCATCATAGAACCGTTCAATTTCAGCTTCTTCAGCATTAGTGGTTAGGGCATAGACTTGGATTACTGTGATATTGAATGGTTTGCCTTGGAAGCAGAGACCATTCTGTCTTTTCTGAGACTGCACACATTGCCATTCTTTAGGATGCCCTCTGACTCTTAAACAACCTGCCTTCGGGAGACAGGAGTGGCTGAGATTGCTCTTCTGGCCACCACACTCACCTCCATGCATGGCGTTGACAGGCTGATGGCCAGAACGGGGTCCCTTTTGGGGAGACACACAGGCACAAACCATTCAGCCAGAAAAGCTTGGGTCCTTCAGAAACACACTATAGACTACTATCATCACGTACAGGAAGCCTGCCTGGCAGGCTGGTGCTCTGCTGCCCGTGAACAGGCCCTCTGAGAGTCCCGTGAGGACAGGGTGTGTGGGGCTCATTTTTATAACCTCAGCATCTCCCAATATTGCCTGGCATGTTACAGGCCCTAGAAAGATGTTCTTTCTGAGGGTATTCTCTTTTAAACACCTGTGAAGTTATATTCTTCATTCCCTCCATACTCTCTAGCCCCTGCTAAGAACCCAGTAAAACAAGTCACTCCTGCACCCGAAGAACAGAGGGAGAAAAAACCCACAGATGCGCAGAACCAAACGCAGCCTCCGGAGGAAGCTGACCTTCCAGGTAGGAACGGACCTGCTCTCTCACAGACACACGCAGTGCACCCCCGAGGAGGAAAGTCCGGCCTGTGGTCCTCTCTCCCGAGGACGCCCTGGGGACCAGCGCCGTGGCGCGGTGGTAGCAGGCTCTCTGCTCAGCATCTCGAGCCCCTCTTACAGCAGCCAGCCTGGGCTCTGTGCATCCTCCAGGCTTGGGAACTGGCCCAAGAGGGCTCAATTCAGTTCAACTCAACTCACTTCCATTCAAATAGCATTTTGGGGGCTAACTGCCCCAAGCACAGTGGCCAGAGAATAGCAATCTGAGTCGCCAGTACTCCTTGGCCTCAAAAGATGCTCTGTGTTTCCCTTAAGGAAGAGACACTGAACTGTGAGCCAAGTAATTGACTTCCAGACGTCTTTATTTCTAACAGGACAGGGTTCTGAGTTGGGTGGGGCCACACTGGCTTCTGGAAGCTGCGGACAGAGCTTGAGCTAACGGGCTGTGGACGAGCCAGTGCTGTGTCACCCAGCTGCTGCCTCGACTTTCCAAAATTAATACGGTGGAAGTCAGCCTTGACATCGGGAAGAAAGGAGCCCGTTAGGGAAACCTGAGCGTTGGGGGGCCAGCTGACCTTTCAATACCCCGTGCCCCTATGCTGATTGTACAACCTTACAGAGAACTTTACGACTTGGTGTATAATCTCGTTCCAACCTCAGAACCCAGTATGTCAGGGAGCAGGAAATATTCCTTCAATTTACTGATGGAATTGAGATGCAGAGACAATTAAAGACACGGCGCGACTCATAAAATGGGACCGAAATAAGGCCTCGGGTCTCCTGAATTAGACCAGGGCTCTTGGTACGATTATTTAAGCTACTTTGAATTTATTTTCAGCTTTTATTAATTAACAAAAAATAAAAAGACAACAACTAATCTGGGGAACCTGCTGCAATACGCTGTCTCCTCTCCTTGTCACTGTGACTTTTTTCTGGAGTGAGGATTCAGAACACATTCGTTGTTTTCCTCTCCTTCTCGCCTCCCATATCCCACAATTACTGAAAGTTTTCTCAAGAGATCAGTGTTTACTCTCCTTACTCAAGAGATAACCAGCTGCCTCTGGCTAAGGGATGCTGCACAGACTGTCTTAATTTGGAAGTTTTCACTCGAAAGAAGCAAAACTAATTCCAACGGGTCTGGACGGTTATGAATTTTACTGACTGGAAAGGCAATTTGATTCTGAGACTTAAACACACGTTCAAGGATGGACTGCAAGATGCTGTACTGAGCAGACCCCTCAGAATGGGACCACTAGGCTTCCTGCTGCAAAGGGTCATGGAGGGCAGTGGGAGGGGTTATGTTGGATCCTTGGGGTTGTGGAAGGTCAGAGCATATACACAGCTTCACAGTTCTGGGCTTAGAAGGATCTGTGGTTCCATGTGTCCAGATTTGGGGGGCAAGGGATTAAATCAAGACAGGACATGATCTGTGGGGTTAAAGGGCAGCCAGGCTTTGGTTTTAGTTGGATGAGGGGAAAGTTACTGGATATGGGAATTTTCAGAGGCCTTAAAAGGGCAAGCTTCAGGCATGGCTTGATCAGGGACCAGGCTCCATTTCTCTAAGATTGTCTTGGTGCTTCCCTCCTCCCAGCTTTGGATTTGTCCCAAGTACTTCTCCGTGGCTCCAAGACGACCACTCGAGAATGTGCTTCCTCACTTAGCAGTCGAGATCTAGGTGGTCTCCACATCTCCTCGGCCCAGACTGGCTGGAGCCTGCCCTTAACCCTAAGCTGAAACCACTGTTCGCACGCCTGTCCACTGAGCAGATCTCTCCCTGTCAGCAGAAGCTCGTTTCTCTGCGTTCCCAGAGCGAGCACCTGTGTCATGCTCCCCACGTTCTCCCTGCAGAGGCTCCTTCCCTGACCCACTGTCTGCTCACTGCAGGGAAGGGGGACTGGGTCTTCATGCCTTTCACAAAGTGCCTAGCAAAGGCCCTAACAAATAGATGTTACCAATACTTATTGGAAGAAAGCGGGGGGAGGGGTGGAGGAGGGGCCAAAGAAGAGAAGAAGGACTGTGGTCTGGTCTCTAGGAAGAGGCAGCCTGGACTCACAGCATCTCCTCAACTTGCCTCTGGAATTCCCTTCCCCTCGTCCAGGTCACTGTGAGGAACCGCCACCATGGGAACACGAACGTGAACCTTTAAAGAGAGTCTACCATTTCACGCTGGGGCAGACGGTTCATTACCAGTGCGCCCAGGGATTCAAGGCCCTACAGACCGGTCCTGCTGAAAGCACCTGCATGATGATCAACGGGGAGCTGAGGTGGACCAGGCCCAGGCTCAAGTGCATACGTGAAGGGGAGCACGGTCAGGCTTCAGGTAGAGGTGCTCGGGCCCAGGGCCCGCCGCCTGGCTGCTCCCCTGAGGCGGGCCCGGCGGGGCTCCCTGACCCACCCGCCATGTGGTCCTGGGCGAGCCGCTCCCTCTCCTGGGGCCTCGGTTTGTTCTTACTCTAGAAAACGGATGAGATGAACTGTAAGGTCTCCATGCCCTGGGGTCCCCCATTTCCTGATGGGGATAAAGAGCAGGATCTGAAAGAGGAAGACAGGCATCTTCCAGAGGGCCCCCCCACCCCCACACGGCGTTTCTAGCTGATCCTGAAATTCCCCCTCTGCTTCTAAGCTACCAAGACTTCCTCATTCAAAAGGGAAAGTCCACCTGCCCTGCATATGTTTCCAACTTGCTGATACGTGATGTAAATCCAGCCTCCTTCTATACCAGGAGAAAGCCACCCCCCTTCTTATGTGAGTCCCACCTGAGCTTTGCCAAAGTGCAGACGTGCAGGGCAGGGACTTTTCAAGCACAGACACACAGGCACATGCTTGTGTGCTCGTTCACACACACGGACACGCCACCTACGTTGAGTTCTTCTGCTACTTTTGTCCTCAAATCGTATTACCATATCTACAATCAAAAGGCCCCCCATTGGGCCCTAACTGTCGGTGGTTTCTTTGCTCACCCCCATTGCCCAGGCCCCACACCTCCCTCTTGGATCTTCTTGTTGGGGTGCTGTGTTTCTTTCCCATAGCCCGCCACCCCCCCATGAGTCACACTGCCCACCAGGCGTGTCCACGAGCAATGGGGAATCTGTCACAAAGAAAAGCTCTCCTTTTGGGCATTTCTACTTTAATAGGCTTCCCAGGTGGCCCTAGTGGTAAAGAACTCTCACCTGCCAATGCAGGAGACATAAGAGGTTCGATCCCTGTGTTGGGAAGATCCCCGGAGAAGGAAATGGCAACACACTCCAGGATTCTGGCCTGGAGAATCCCATGGACAGAGGAGCCTGATGGGCTACAATCCAGAGGGTCGCAAAGAGTCAGACAAGACTGAAGCGACTTAGCACGCACACACTTTGCTTAATGGTTTGATGGAATTTGTATTAGGATGACCCAATTCCAAGCTGCAGACAGCAACCAGAGCTGAGTAGGAAGTTCGGGGAGAAAGCTGCTCAGAGCTCCAAGGAGAGCCAGAGTCAGGGTCACAGGTCCCTCCCTCCCGCTCTGCTGGGGTCACTGAGCCACTTCACTGTGACCCTGATGGGGACCGCAAAGCCGAGACACACCTCAGCTACCATGTCTGGGGTCAGCTGAGGAGGCGGAGGGGGTGGGTGGGAGACCCCAGAATCCCACTCCTCACCTCTGCCCCACAAGCATCCTTCTTCTCTCCTCCAGATGACGCAGAGCCTCAGGAGAGCACGGAAGCTCCCCCTGGGAGTGGAACTTTCTTACCAACCAGGATGGCAGGGACCACAGGTACGGCTGGCATTCTTGGAAGACAAAAGCCTGGCTATTAAACTGCGAGGCAGGAGAGGGAAGAGCTGGCCTGGGAGTTGCCCCCTGGTGCTAGAGACGGTCCCACATCTGCACACGACCTCCCAGGCCTCAAACACGGTCAGTGTTGCCAGTGTCAGAAGATAAGCAAGTTGGAGGGCAGCAGCTCGAGGCAGAAGAACGAGATGTTCAGAAGTTGGGCCAGGGCTCCCCTGGCCTCTCGCAGGTCTCCAGCGGCCTCCGAGTCCCCTGCCTCCAGAAGCCTGGACTCTCACAGCCCCAGGCAGCCCCACAGCCAGCATCCACAAGCTCCTCCCCCTCTCTTGCAGATTTCCAGAAGCCCACAGATGAGATTGCAACGCTGGATACGTTCATATTTACCACTGAGTACCAGATTGCAGGTGGGTAGTGACCCAACAGAAACCTACACATTTGCTTGGTGGGTGGTGAGCTGCTTGGTGAGTTAGTCTAAATGAACTCTTTACACTATATGATATATAAACTCAAAGACGAATCCAGCGCACAACGTGACTCAGAGTCACAGGCACGGCTGTGGTGAGTCAGCAGTGAGGTCTCCAACCAGCCTCAACCAGAGCCTCCTGACCAGCTCCCAGAGGACAAACACCCAGCACCTGCATGTGAGTGGAGGGAGGTGGCGTGCCCAGCGCAGGAGAGAAAAAAACACACCAAGACCACTCCCGCTGCCTTCTGGTGGGAGCCAGAAACAGGCTTTGAGGGAAACAAAAAAAACCCCAAAACACCAAAACGGAGCTCTTCGAGTAGAATGCTGGTGACCAGGGCCTGGGGGTGAGGCAAAGAGAAACGGGTGACAAAGGGCACGGACTTCATCAGCAGAGGAGTCGGTCTGGGACAGTCAGGGTGTGGGGATCACAGCAACGATGCTGTGTTGAGGACTTGAAAGCTGCTAACAGTAAATCTTCAACGTTCTTGGCACAGAAGAGAAATAGTAATTACAATATATTTTGCAATAAAAGTGCACACCTTAAAATTACAGCCTGTTACAGGTCAATTATATCTTACGGGGCGGATGAAGGGAGAAAAACAGGCTTTGAGGCACGTCTGAGACCGATAGATGGATGGCTGGATGGATGACTGCCAGCTCCAGGGCAAAGGAAAGAGTATGGGAAACAGAGATGCTTTCAGGAGATGCCAAGTGTTTATCACTTACCTTTATACTCATCTTGATGTTTCAACATTTCTTTCACCCCTTGCGGGCCTCACTCAAGTTCTCTTTAACTGAGGCTGGGCCTCTGACCCTCTCTGAAGAGGGTGCCTGTCAGCTGCTCCCTGAGAAGGAGGGGAGCCCCCTTGGGAAAGGTTGGGGCCCTTCTGATCCATACCCCCAGGTCCTGGTCCTGCAGCCTCCAGGGAAGCCTGGCCAGGAGGGAGCTGCGTTCTGAAAAGGGGCTGCGGAGACCGCGGCGCTCACCTCCCCAGAAGCACTGAGCTGGGTGTGGAGGGCTGGGGGCACCGACACGCGGGAAGGGGCTCTCTCAGCCCCGGGGCCGCCTCCCTGACCTGCTTCTCTGTCCACAGTGGCCGGCTGCACCCTCCTGCTCGCCAGCATCCTCCTCCTGAGCTGCCTCACCTGGCAGCGGAAATGGTGAGTAGTTGTGAAACAGAGAACTGCCTGACACTGTGTGAGTCCCCCAGACGCCCAGAACTGCAGTCTTCTGGGAGACAGGAACAGACACCTCAGACTGACCCAGAGAGCTGTTCCAAGTGTTAGTCACTCAGTCGCGTTCCACTCTTTGCGACCCCATGGACTGTAGCCTGCCAGGCTCCTCTGTCCATGGGATTCTCCAGGCAAGAATACTGGGTTGCCTGTATTGTGGCAATACAGGGTTGGTTGCCATTCCCTACTTCAGGGGATCTTTCTGACCCAGGGATCAGACCCAGGTCTCCTGCATTTCAGTCAGATTCTTTACCGACTAAGCCAACAAAAGCCTTCTTAGAATCCAATGTCATCTGAGAGCGCCCTCTTGTGGCCAAATGAAATACTACTTTCTTTTCTTTTTTTTTTTTTTTTAAGCAATTGGTAGCATTCAGAAGGCAATGGCACCCCACTCCAGTACTCTTGCCTGGAAAATCCCATGGACGGAGGAGCCTGGTAGGCTGCAGTCCATGGGGTCGCTAAGAGTCGGACACAACTAAGCGACTTCACTTTCACTTTTCACTTTCATGCATTGGAGAAGGAAATGGCAACCCACTCCAGTATTCTTGCCTGGAGAATCCTGGGCTGCCGTCTATGGAGTCGCACAGAATCGGACAGGACTGAAGCGACTTAGCAGCAGCAGCAGCAGCATTCAGAAAAATAAGATCGTGGCAGCCGGTCCCATCACTTCATGGCAAATAGATAGGGAAACAATGCAAACAGTGATAGACTTTAATTTGGGGGGCTCCAAAATCACTGAAGATGGTGACTGCAGCCATGAAATTAAAAGACGCTTGCTCCTTGGAAGGAAAGCTATGACCAAACTAGACAGCACATTAAAAAGCAGAGACATTACTTTGCCAACAAAGGTCTGTCTAGTCAAGGCTGTGGTTTTTCCAGTAGTAATGTATGGATGTGAGAATTGGACTATAAAGAAAGCTGAGCACGGAAGGATTGATGCTTTTGAACTGTGGTGTTAGACTCTTGAGAGTCCCTTGGACTGCAAGGAGATCCAACCAGTCAATCTAAAGGAAATCAGTCCTGAATATTCATTGAAAGGACTGATGCTGAAACTCAAATACCTTGGCCACCTGATGCAAAGAACTGACTCATTTGAAAAGACACTGATGCTGGGAAAGATTGAAGGTGGGAGGAGAAGGGGACAACAGAGGATGAGATGGTTGGATGGTGTCACAGAGGCAATAGACATGAGTTTGAGTGGGCTCTGGGAGTTGGTGATGGACAGGGAAGCCTGGTGTGGTGCAGTCCATGCGAAGAATCGGACACAACTGAGCTACTGAACTGAACTAGGAGTTGCTGATGAGATGGAGCTGGCTTACAAAGGCTCCTGAAAGCCAAAAGTTAGGTGTTCTGGAGTTTTGCAATCTGCTTTTAAGTTTAGCCATTATTAAAAACTAAAATATTAAGCTTACAATTAAATAAGTTTAGTACAAAGTCAATAAATATTCAAAATTAATCACTTTCTAATTATTTTATTGCCTTTGACTACTTTATTCTCAGGGTTGTTTGCATCTGTGTACCTGTGTTGAGGAAACACTGCCTAGATAATGACTTTACATTGTGCCTCTCTCCCCAGCTCTGTATGCAGCACATATTGATACTGGGTGTGGTGGGGGTTTTTACACCACGGAGGTGAGCAGACGGTTTCCGAGAGCTGGTTGTTAAGCATTTGCCTGCATGCCAGTTCCTGCAGCCTCACCCCATGGGAGCTCTTAGCCAGGTAGGAGGTAACCAGATGCTGCTGAGAGCTGTCTGACAGGGTTGCCACTAGCCTCGTGCGGATACTTCAGCTTAAACTTAAATAAGTTAAATATGATTAAAAGTTCGGTTTACACGTGGCAGTAGCCACATTTCAGGTGTTTGATAGCCACATGTGGCCACCTCGTTGGACAACACAGATATGAAACACTCCCATCTTCACAGAAAGTTCTTACAGCACAGTCCTGGCTAGAAACTAGCAGTTTTCAATTCAGGAAATCCCCTTGGCACAGCTAGCTGTGCTATGATTTTTCCTTTTCTGCAGCTATTGTCTTCTACTCCCAAAAAGTTTTATAGAACAGCTCCTGTGTAGATGTGGGTCAGAGGGCACACACTTGCAGTTAGGAAATGGCCAAGTTCTGGGGAATCTGACGCAGCAGCTTAGGTGACTACAAGCAACAGCAGTGTATCTATATACTTTAGAGCTGCTAAGAGACTAGCTCTTGAATAGTCTCACCACCAAAAAAGAAATGACAACCATGTGATGTGATGGAAGTGTTAGCTTAACAGCAATGTGGCTATTATGTCACAACACATAAATGTATCAAATCAACACACTACACCTTAAACGTCCACAGTGTTCATTGCCAATTATCTTTCGATTTTAAAAGGACTCAGAGACTATCTCCTGTGTACAAGGCACTTGGTAGGGGCCTCAGGATGATTAAGAAGGGCCTCTGCTCTCAGGAGCTTATAGACCAGTCAAAGAGAAGAGAAAATAAAAGAGAGAGACTTGAAATGCAATTTGTGAAAGCCTAAGACTGAGGCGTTACAGAGAATGAAGAGAGAAATGACACAGACCATCCTGTTGGGGGGCGCCCAACAGGCTTTCAGAGCTGACACGGGCAGACAGGTGAAGAACAGCAGGAGCAGCTGCAAGGCAGAGGCACAGGAGGAGAAGGGAAGCGTCCTAAAGGGCAGGAGGCCATCTGCGAGGGTCTGGCAGTTCTCCGCACTGAGGGGTAAAGTGCACGGGGCAGTGGTCACAGTGCCCCGACGTGTGATGGCCAGAGACCACGTCCTGGAAGATCAGGCCAGACTGGGGAACTCAGGCCCATCCTGAGGGCAACAGCAGCCACAGAAGCTGGCTGATGTGGTAAATGGTAGCCTCGGCATTTGAATGGTCCGGCCACCAGAAAGGCTGGATTGAGGGTGGTAATAGTGGTGGCAGTTTGATATTTATGCCGGAATAAATCCACCCAGGGGACGAGGAGAGGCTGGACCAGGTTGGGGGCATCAGCTAAACCAGAGGAAAAGAATGGAGAGACACATAAAGGAGTCAGGTTAGCAGAGTCTGGTGGCTGATTGGAAGTGAGTGTGAAGGAGGAGGGTCGACTTGAGATGCGGCAAGTACCCACTCCCCAGGGACTGTCATCACCACCTACTGGGACAAAATGCAGAGTGAGGATGTGCACCCCGTGAGGAGCAGCCCCCGAGCACAGCCCACCTTTCAGCCCCTCCCCAAGACCCAGCAGCTCCCCCACCTGTAATCCGCCAGACCTCGGGCTCATCTTCAGCCCCACAGGCTGCACGATGACTGGGTCACGTCCCCGTGAGGACCACGGGGCTGCCGGTCTTGACTTCTAGAGGGATGATCAGTGGGATGGTCAGGGTATCCTGAGGTGGGACTTGAAGTTAGCGGGTCAGTGGGGCTTGGGATGCTCAACCCACATCAGTTCAGTGAGATCATATTGGTGTTGGTGCAGCATTCCACCCATGACTACGACTTGTATCACCACAGGAAGAAGAACAGAAGGACAATCTAGAAAACCAAGGGCCAGAAGAAGTCAAGAACAGCCCACAGATGTCATGGACCGCAATCAAAATCAAAGAAGCTAAACACTCATCCAAGAGGCCTTTCCTGATCCGGTGGGCTCTGGAAAGCTCTGAAGTCACAGAACAGAACACCGGGCAGCTGCAACCCCATCGTGAAGCCAGCCCTGTGGTATCAGCCCTTGAGGTGGATCTGCGTCTAGGCAGCAAGTCCAAGGTCGCTGGAGGAACGGGGAGAGACAACCAGAACTCTTGCTCCTGTTTCCATGTATATGCGTTCACTAGACCACAAGTAGCATGGAGCTCTCTCCACACCATGTAGAGTATAAAGAAGAGTAGTTTCATGCTAAGAGCATCCCGACTTCCCAGGTTAGAAATCCCAAGGAAAGCCCTAACACTGATGTAAATAGACACACGTGCTCTCTGCCCAGGTGAGTGGACTTTGTCCCTGGATCCACATAAGTCCTTTCCAAGCCTCTGGTTGACCAGCCCACTCTCCTGCTCATATGCCCCCAAAGGAATCCTTTTGACCTTAGCCCAGTCCTCCAAGCTAGCCCCCTTTACTGAACCTTACAGTTTGAATTTCTAAAGAACAGATTCCCTGGGGGAGCAGTCTTTGGGTGACCGCAGAAGACAGCAAGCAAACCCATGGAACTGTTGAGCTTCAGAGTTTGAAAGGATTTCACTGGAGTTAATGCCAGGAGAAGGGGGAGAAGCTGGGTCCACGTAGTGGGTTATCCTTAACATTTAGCTTCAGCTGTTTGTGACTGGCTGTTCTAAGAGCTTTTCCTCTGGGATTGCTATAAATGATGCTCCACATTCGGCTACCACAAATCTGATGTTTACAGACAGACACACAGTGTGCAAATGTGTACATTTGCAAAGAGGTGTCATAAAAACACTGATAAGGGAGCAGTACATCTAATGTTTATGGGAGGAAAGAAAGAAAGAAGGATGGGGGCAGGGGAGCGCATGTAATTACGGACGAGGTCACATAAGTGACCCTCACACTGTGAGCAAATTAAAATTGCCTGGAGAACTTGGTGAGATCTAGAAGCCTGGGCCCATCTCCAAAGTTTCTGAGTCAGCAGGTCTGGGGTGGGGCTTGAGAATCCATATGTCTAATAGGTTACATGGGATGCCAACCCGGGACCACATTTTGAGAATCATCGTGTTTATACCTCTCCATACCTGCTGACCCTCAACCCCCAATGGAAAAGCCAACCTTGGGGGTTGAGATTTCAGTGCAAGTTCAAACTCTTGCCCAAGATATCAATTCTCAATCAGTTGACAGATGTCCTGGCTGAACAAAATCACATGATGAAGGAGATTAATGAAAAATTTAAATCAGCAGCCAGTTTTCATTTCTGAGAGGGCAGGAAAGTGTTACCAAAAAATGCACAGGTATTAGCAGGTCTATATCCAGGTTAAAAAGAGCTTTTCTGTTCTTTCTGTGACCAACCAAGTACAATCAGAGTCCATCATCAGCGTTCCCTGACATGTATGTTTTCTGGGAAAGTGAGTAAAATGTTTTTAACCTTATTTATCTGACTTGAGTAAAACTGGATTATCATTATTCATTTTGTGGGGGGGAGTCTGTGAGATCAAAATTTTTTCATAATACAGGTGACCCTTGAAGAGCATGGGTTTGAACCGCGTGGGTCCGCTTACATGTGGATTTTCGTCAACAGTAAATCCTGCGTGCTATTCAATCCGAGGTTGGTTGAATCTGTAGATGCAGAACCAGGGATATGTAGAAACCGTGGGTATGAGGAACCAACTATAACGTGGATTTTTTTACTGCACAGAGAGGGTCATTGCTCCCAACTCCTGGGCTGTTCAAGGGTCAACTGTGAGTAAGATGTGATTTGCCTTCTCGTTCTTACTCCCTTACGAGTGCGTGGTGGGGTTTTCCAGAAACTACATGATACATGATGATGTCATCGCTCTGGTGTTAACATAAAATGAGTTTATCACTATTGTTGATGGAAGAATTAATGAATAATATTTTAAAAATTTCTTGGTGTTTTAGCATCTAAGTATGCTAAGTATCACTAGATGTAACTATATAAACAAAAAGTTTTGGGAGCCCTCAATACTTGTAATAACATACAGAGGTCCTGACAGTTAACAAGCACACCCTCACTGGTCATTTCAGCAAGGCAAATCAGGTACGTATGTGTACACACACACATGGGCATGCGCACACCTGTGTGCAATGGAATATTACTCAGCCGTAAAAATAATGAAATGATGCCATTTTGAGCAACATGGATAGATCTAGAGATGATCATACTAAGCAAAGTAAGTCCGACTGAGAGAGACAAATATTGTATGATATCACTCATACGTGGAGTCTAAAAAGATACGAGTGATCTTATTAATAAAACAATATGTTTTGACATACTGTTTTATATGACAGACATAGAAAACAAACTTATGGTTACCAAAGGGGAAGTGGGGAGGGATAAATTAGGAGTTTGGGATTAACATATAAATACTACTATATAGAAAAATAATTAACAAGGACCTACTGTATGGCACAGAGGACTCTACTCAAAAATCTTATAATAACCTATAATGGAAGAGAATGTAAAAGAAGAACATTTATATATATATATATACTTGAAACTAACAGAACATTGTAAATCAACTACATTTCAATAAAAATTTTTTAAAAAAGAAATGCAAATCAAAACCACAGTGAGATGGTTCTACCCAGTAAGACGACTTTAAGGAGAAAAGAAAAGAAATAACAAATGTTGACAAGAATATGGAGAAATAGGAACCCTCATACATTGCTGGTGGGAATGCCAAATCGTGCCGCCATGGTGGTAGTAGTTTCTGAAAAAGTTAAACATGGAATGACCACATGGCTCAGCAGTTTCACTCCTGGGTATATTACCCAGGGGTGAAGAAAACCCATGTGCACACAGAAACTGGTATAAGACTATTTATAACAGCATCTCAGCCAAACACTCAAGAGATGGAAACAACCCAAACGCCCCCCAGTGGATGAGTGGGTAAGCAAACCGTGGTCTCTCCGCACACTGCAATACGGCTCAGGCACAGAAAGGAATGAGGCCTTCAAGAAAGGCTGCCATGTAGATGAGCCTAAAGAACATGACGCTAAGTGGAGAAGGCCAGACATAAAATGTCACGTGCTGTGTGATTCCCTTTGTACAAAATGTCCAGAAGAGGCAGCTCCAAGGAGACTGAAGCAAACTACTGCTCACCAGGGCTGGCATGAGTGGTTGCTTAACGGGTACAGGGTAGTAAATCTTCTCAGGTGATGCAGTGCTAAAGACCCCGCCTGCCAATGCAGGACTGTAAGAGACTGTAGGGAAGATCTGCTGGAGAAGGGAATGGCTACCCACCCCAGCATTCTTGCCTGGAGAATCTCCATGGACAGAGGAGCCTGGTGGGCTACATAGAGCACGCGGACATGACTGAGTGACTAAACAATCACAAAACAGCCCAAAGACGGGCATGTCTCAGACCCCATTTAAGAAAAAATCTGAAGGGAAACCTAGAGAAAACCCAGGGAAAATCAGGGGGAAAAAACAACTACACCACAGGCAGTTTCACCCTCTGACATCCCAGGCATTGTAAGCATTAAACACAGCCTAATTCCTACATCAACATACAAAGCCTCCCACCAAAGGCCTACTCACCTCAGCTCCTGCTACCTGGGACATCATATCCAGCTCTCAACAGAAAAGTGCAAGCATGCTAGGGAATTCCCTGGTGGTTCAGTAGTGAAGACTCAATGCTTTCCCTGCTAAGGGCCCTGGTTCGATCCCTGGTCAGAGAACTAAGATCCCACAAGACAAGCAGTGGAGAAAAAAAATAAATTACAAGGCAAGCTAAAAGGCAGAAAGTACAGTTTGAACAGACAGAGCCAGCGTCAGAACCAAACACAGACATGGCAGAGATGCTGGGATTACCAGGTTGGGAATTTAAAACAACCGTGGAAGATAAGTCATTCTAACAGAGATTGCTGTGTGACTCCCTAAATCCATCTTTCCCTTAGCCCCAGGTTTTAGGGGGACACGGTCCTCTCCCAGCTGAGGATTACATTTGCCAGCCTCCCTTGGGCTTCAGTGCGTCCTGTGACTAAGCTCTGCCCCAGGAGACGTGAGTGTGGTAAAGCAAGCAGTCTCTAGGATGCGCCCTTGAAGAGAACTGGTATGTCCCGCCCCTCCTTCACCTCCTCCGCTGGCCGGCAGATGGCCTTGGTGGTGGGAGTCAGACCAGGAGTGGGATCAAAACGGAAACAACACCAAAGGAGCCAGGATGTCTGGCATGGCGGGCCATGCCGGGACTGCTTATACTTGTACTGGATGTGAGACAGAAATAACCTCCCCTGGGGGCAGATTGGGAGTTTGGAATGGACATGTTCACACTACTGTATATAAGATCGATCAACAAGGACCTACTACATAGCATAGGGGACTCTACACAATACTCTGTAACAATCTAAATGGGAAAAGAGTTTGAAAAAGAATAGATACATGTATATGTATAACTGAATTACTTTCTGTACATCTGAAACGTATGCAACACTGTTAATCAATTATGCTCAAATATAAAATAAAATTTTTGAAAAATAAAATGCAGATGTAACATTTATAACAGTTTCTCTTGCATCTCCTGCATTGGTAGGCAGATTCTTTACCACTGAGCCACATGGGAAGCCCTTTTAACAGTCATAACTGCCAAAAAGAAAGAAAGGAATACTCTCCTTTTTAGGCCATTGTGATGCCTGCCCTTGTTAGAACAGCTATATCAACACCCCACAACATCCACCCCTACCAATATCAGAGACAGACATGCCACGCCCCTAAATTTGGCTGATATGGTCTTATCAGTATCCAAATATTTTCAGTGGGAAATGAGACAAGAATGATCGTGCAACATTTAAACAGACTTTCAAGTAAGTACATGTTTGCTGTTCATAAATATTATCTAAAAAATTTCTCCCTCCAGGAGGTAAACAAGTACATCCAAGGAAACAGCATTGACACTCCGTACTCATTTGACTACTTCCTTACTAATCTTCAGAGAATGACTGTAGTTAGTCTGCAGTGTCCCTGAAGGCTTTCCAAAAATGTGGGCTCACATGGGGATGTTCCAGGCAGACAGTCCTTTCTGGCTAAGCTAGGAATCAGAAAGAGGGAGGGCTGAGATTTGCAGAGCCAATCCCCTTGTTACTCCATTCCTCCTGTGAAAGAGTGCAGTGCAAAATGTACATCTTTTTCTTTCTACAGTTTCTTTCTACAGTAGTAAATTATCCTACTTACATAAGTTATCCTAATGCTACGAGGGTAGGATAACAGAGTATACCATCTGGAAAAAAATAGGCTAAGAACTACCTTCAAGCAGTCAGGCAAGACGGACGGCTACTAATTTCCATTAGTAGAGTCGGAAGAGAGAATCTGGCTTAAGTCCTTTAGATTACCTTGAAAGAATAGACCCCAATATGAGAAGTTATAAACTATCTGAAATCTTCAGTGGAGTGCTTCACAGCCACGTGATTAACTGAGAAAGTAAACACCGCTCATCAGCAAGGGAGTAGAAGATGCAGCCGCAGATAGGTGATGACTTCTGTCCTTGCACGCCCGGGTCTCTGCTGTGAGGGGCTGTGTCTTTGCAGCTTCCCACTTGCTCCTGCCCTGGCTGTGGGCTAGGTGGCCTTCGGGAAGTCCAAGGAAGAGTTTGGAAGGCCGATGAAGAAAGAGAAGCCATAATCCTTCCTTTCAGCTTCTTGTGGCCTCTCCGTCAGCGAGAGGTGGCTGTGGGCTCCAACAGCCTTTGGCGGCCCCGGTACAGTCAGCAGTGGTTGACTGCCATTACAGGCTCCAAAACAGTTCTGCAATTACAGCAGCACTTATTTCAACCGCAGCAACAGTTTCCGTCAGAATCAGCCGAAAGTCTGCTTATGTAATCCCACCTCTTCCCTGTGTTCCTGATGGCTTCCCTGGAGTGGCTCAGACCTTGAATCTGCCTGCAATGTGGGAGACCTGGGTTCAATACCTGGGTCAGGAAGATCCCCTGGAGAAGGGAATGGCAACCCACCCCAGTATTCTTGCCTGGAGAATTCCATGAAAGAGGAGCCTGGTGGGCTACAGTCCATGGGGTTGCAAAGAGTCGGACGTGACGGACTAAGTGACTAACATTTTGCTTCCTGAAATAAAAACCTTTCCTACTTTGCTCCTTTAGTTTATTTAATGCAACCAGATCCTTGTATTAAATAAGCTCTGCTTAGGTTTCCATTTCAGGCTAAGATGGGGAAATAGGAACTGAATTTACCCTCATGCCTGAAACAACCAAAAATGGGAGACAACAAAATGAGATAACAAGATTTTTTTAAAGACTTTTTAAAAAAAATGTGGACCATTTAAAAGTGTTTATTGAATTTGTTATCATACCGCATCTCTTGTTTATCTTTTTTGTCCCTGAGGCATGTGGGATCTTAGCTTCCCGACCAGGGACCGAACCTACACCCACTGCTCTGGAAGGCAAAGTCTTAACCACTGGACCACCAGGGAAGCCCAACAATGGTTTTCAAGACGTCGGATGTGCTGCAGTGAAGGATACCGATCCCTGAGGGGTGAGAAACAGACAGGAGAGCCTACGCTGGCCCAGCTTACGAGTTACATTTCAGGCCAGGCATGGGGAGGAGATGCAGCTGAGTGTCCAGAGAGAGCCCAGGCCTCATGGTTCACAGGGAAGAGGACCCAGGAGACAGCAGCACTGAGAGGACTCGGAGACCAGCAGGTTCTGGAGAGACTGCGCCACGGCCCTTCCTCTCACGGGAGTGCCGGCCATCGGCTGTGTGTGAGGGACTGCTCAGGCCAGGAAAAGGGCCCCCTGAGGAAGTGGGGCGGCAACACTCAGCACACGAGAGGTCACGGACAGTGCCCGCTCCCACCAGCCTGAGACCCGGGAGGTCGTGGACAGTGCCCGGTCCCACCAGTTGGAGACCTGGGAGGTCGTGGACAATGCCCGGTCCCACCAGCCTGGAGACCTGGGAGGTCATGGACAATGCCCGCTCCCACTAGCCAGCCTAAAGCTCTCTGGATTCCGTAACTCATGAGGCACTGGGTAGAGTGCTCAGAGGGGCCACACCTCAGCATTGGGGAATAACAACCTCCAGGCTACAAGCTGTGTAAATCCTTCCTGACACACCTTAAAAGCGAGATCCAAAAGGATCAAAGCGTATCCACGCATTTCACTGCACTCTGGAACTAAGCTCGAGATTGTTTACAGGAATGCAGAAAAACATCCAGCAGCCAACTAGATAAAATCCACAAACCAGTCAGGATGTACGGGCCATGCAAGCAAGCAGGAGTACATGACTCACAATGAGTAAAGGTCAATCGATCAAAACCAAAGCCGGTGACCCATTAGAACGTTAACAGTAACTGCAGTCCATCTGTTTAAAAAAGAAAAAGGAGGACTTCCCTGGTGGTCCACTGGCTAGGAATCTGCCTGCCAATGCAGGGGACACGGGTTCGATCCCTGATCCGGGAAGATTCCACATGGCATGGAGCAACTAAAGCCTGTATGCCTGGAGCCTGCGCTTGGCAACAGGAGAAGCCGCTGCAATGAGAAGCCCGCGCACCCAACTAGAGTAGCTCCCTCTCGCTGCACGCAACTAGAGAAAAGCCCAACCACAGCAGCAAACACCCAGCACAGTCAAAATTAATTAACTAATTTTAAAAGATTTTTTTAAAAGCTAGAGGAAAGATTATATATGTTAAGTGGAGACATGGAAGATGGGCAGGGAGGGGCAGAGTAAGGGTTAAAAGGGCTTTTGTGTGACTGTGGCTTTACAGGTGCGGACATATCAAAACCTATCCAACCGTATGCTTCAAATATTAACCCCCTCCAATAACATGCTTTCTGAAAAATTCACCTCTGTTTGAAGTTCCTGGTGGGGTGGCAGGGTTTGGGAGGTTCGAGGGGAGACTGGCGTCTGAATGAAATGTCTTCTGGCCTCACCAGCCTGCAGGTTCAGATGAAGCCAGGCTACTGGGGATAAACCATAATGCCTTGTTCTTGCTCCATCTGCTAGAGCTGGACTTCAACCCCGCACACACCCATGGCATATGCGCACACACACGCTGACACGCACACCCGTTTCCCTCAGACACCTTTGGGGATCCCCAGGATCTGGCTGTCAGGACTGCATTTACACTAAAACAAGTTCTGTGCACCCTGGAATCTCACCTGGAGTCTCTGTGAACCCCAAGTTCTCAGCTCACACCTAAATAGCTTTTCAGGTTCTCATCCACAGCCAGGGGGCCAGACCACTGGGACAGCCTCAGACAGGCACCAGCCTGTCCTCTCTTCCCCCGTGGGCTTGTCCCCGGGGCCCACTCCTCCAAAACTGCAAATAGACTCCTGCTTACTGTCCCTAGAGGTGCAGCAGGCATGCCCCGAGAGGGGTGGATTTCACTGGTGAACTCAAGGGCACGGGACATCCAGTCTACAGAGATCAGGACCACGGTGCTAAAACCTCTTCTAGGGCCTCTGGAGTTTCAGCTTCCTGTGTATTCATTTTACAAATATGGAGCACCACTCTCTAGGGAAAACCAGACAGACAGCTTCATAGCCGGTATGCAAGGATCCTACATAAAGGAGGACGTTTTGACTGTGTTAGAAATGAAAGGACTAGTCTGTGTTCTGCACCCCTGCAACCACCAACGCTGGGACTCATGAAAACAAAGTCACCAGATGCTAATCTGGTTCAAGGAAACTCCACCAACTGCGTGGGACAAAAAAGGAGGGGGATCTCGGGACAACCGGGAGAGCGTGTTTCCTTCCCTATGCCCATTGCCTCCCCAGCCCGTGGGGAAGAGGAGAGGGCAGGGGAGGGGCGAGCTCAGAGCCCACCGTCCCCTGCTCTGGGGCGGGTGGGAGGTTCTGACACAGGCACTGTTAAACTGAGACTCAGGAGAGACCTGGGCAACTGCGGAGGGACAGGGGACGGCAAAGACCCTGGTGATCTTTTCATGATGCATAACATGTATCAAACATCTTTAGGGTACGTAATTTTTATATGTCAAAGAACATCAACAAAGCTGTTAAAAAAAAAAACAAAAACAAAAAGAGCCTAGGGGAGTCTGACTGTTTTGGGATGGGCAGCCAGGACACTAATCTTGCGCTCCTAGAAGTGGGAAAGCCGGGGAGCTGTCAGAGATGGCCCAAGTTCTGAGCTCCCCTCGGGGCAAATGAGGCCCGAACAGAATCCAAACGTTCCCAGGTGCCCGGTGCACCGCAGGCAGGGACTGCACACTCTCCAGGCCTCAGCGAGGAAGGAGCCTGGGTGCAGGCAGGGAGCTGAGGCTCAGGATGTCAGCGGATCTCCTGCAGGGCACGCCCGGAACTGCTGGGACTGGAACAGGAAACCCTCCCTCAGCACTTGGAGACACTGGGGCAGAAATCGATGAGAGACATCCCCCATCCAAGGAAGAGAGGGATGAAACTCAGACCCAGTTAATAATTGACCTGCAAGCTGACTGAAGTGGATGGAGGGACAGCGTGGAGTGGGTGAGGTGGAATGGAATGTACCTGGCAGGTCAGAGGTTTAGTCAGAAATTATTGTCACACATTTCAGAATGGATGGAGCCTCAGTGAAGAGAAATACAGTGTGTTTTTTCTTTCATAATGTCTGTGTTCCTAAAATAATATTTCATTTTGATACTTAAATTGTATATGCAAGATGTTAAAAAAGAAATTATTGTCACAACTCTAGAATGCTTCTGCCACCTAGGTCCTGTGAGGGCAGATGTCTGCTCACTTAGTAGGAAATCAGATGGCATTTCTGCTCCCCAACACTACACCTGCAGGGTTGGCAGGCTTTTCCTTCCCTCTTCTCCCATGGTTCCTCTCCCTAGAGATGTCTCAGTCATATTATAGTGACAAACCATGTGCTTGGATCCTTAGAGACAAGGATATTGGAGAATAAATAAACTGCAAGTCCAGTTTTGTTTTTTCTGTTTGTTTGTTTGTTTTTCCTGCCACACTGAATGTCTTGTAACACCTTACTTCCCCAAACAGGGATTGAACCTGTGCCCCTGCGATGGGAGTGTGGAGCTCTAACCAGCGGACCACGAGCTACGTCCTTTCTTTGTGCTTCTTAGCCATGTCCCTCCATCCTCTTCTGGTTCACACAGTACCTGGTGTGAAGTCTTCAGAATGCAGTATATTCCTTATGGATCATTTCATTATTTCATTCTGGATGACTTTAAGTTTTTCCCTATATCACTGATTTTAAGCAGTTTGACAATGACATGCTATTTGTTTTTACTGGTATTTATCTTGATCGGGGTGCTTTCAGCTTCCTATTCTGGAGTTTGTTGTTTTTCATGCACTTTGGGAAAATTTCAGCTTTTATCTCTTCTTCCATCTTCCTCTCTTTCATCCTTCAAGGGCTCAGTAACATGCATGTAAGACTATCTTGTACTGTCCTGTGGCTCCAGGATGTTGTTATTTCTTGTCCTCCCTTTTCACACCCTATGTTTCAGTGTGGATCATTTCTATTGACCTTTCCTCAAGCTCATGGTTCTTTCCTCTGCTAATAAGCCTATTGAGGAATTCTTCATATCTCACATCATGGTTTCATTAGTCTGCTAAGGCAGGCCTTATCTCCAAATGCAGTCACCTTGGGGGGTTAGGGCTACAACAGATGAATCTGGGGGGAATTTAACCCGTAAAAATGATGTTCATTTTCAGAATTTTGATTTAACCGTTTTCTAATGTTCACTTTTCCAACTACGCCCTTTTAATACATTAGTCACAGTTATTTTTAAAGTTTTTGATAGTTCCCACATCTGCATCACCTCTGTGTCTGGTTCTGTTGACTGTTTTATCTCATGTTATCTTGTTTTTTGGGTGGGGGATAGCTTGTTATTTGGATTGAATGTTAAATTTTCTGTGTACAAGAATAGTAGAGACTGAAGCAAAGAATATTTACACCCATAAATGGGCATGGATGTTCTTCTATCAGGCAATTACAGCAACGTATTGCACTTGTCTTTACCTCTTTAAATAATTTTATTGAGGTATAATTTACATACCAAAAATCCACTCAATTTTAAAGTACAATTAAATGACTTTAGTAAATTTACTGAGTCGTTGCACTTCATTTTTATTGTGTTTTGCAGATAAACATCTTTCACAAACTGAAGGTTTGTGGCTACCCTACATAATCTGAGATTGGTCACAGACATAAGATTTTAAAATGTGTGAACTGAACTTATTCCAATAAAGTAATATTTCTAATTTTTAGCATGGTGGAGGAAGCTGAGTGGTTGAATAAAAAGATTACTATATATTAGATGTTGCAAAGCCTATAAATGGATTTTCTTGGGCTTGCATGGTGTCTTGATTTTTTTCTAAAACAATAATCACTGTTAGCAAGCCAGGAGTTATCACACAAGGACCCAAATGTTGGACACACACAAAGCCTGCAAGGGCTTTCAGCTCACTTCCTCTCATGCCCCGAGCCCTGCTGTCTGGCCATTGTGGGCATTTATTTGGGTTTGAGATCCTGGGGTAAGTCATGAGTTTGCATTTTTAAAACCCTAAGGTTCTGTCGCTTTCTTCCTTGGTTTTATCCTGAGTTATTCAGGAATGAACCAAAAAACAATGGAGAGAGCAGGAGGCTCACGAAGCTGGTCCTCGTCTTCAAGCCTCCTCACTGGGAGATGAGACAAGGGAGGAAGAGGAGACAGGATGAGGGGCAGAGAGGAGAGGCAGGTGTATTTCTGAAGATTAAGGAAGAAGCCTCAGGGCAACTGGCCACGTTGGGCCCTTGGGTGGATGAAGGATAGGAGGGGATTCTCATGGTGTAACTGAAAATGAAACACAAAGGCAGTTCAGCTCGGGCTGGTTTGCTTCATGAGTTCGGCATCTTAGTTGGCTGTAATCTTGCTGTAGGAGGTGATGGCGGAAGCAGGAAGATTGGTCCCAGCTGTTGGGACTTCACCCAGGGTGGGGTTTCTATTCTCACCATCTGTTCATGGGGCCTCACTGTCCATCTTCTTGAGACTTTGGTGTGATGAGAGGAAAAAAAAAAAAAAAAACTTTTGAGAAAAACAACTTTGTCTTTCTGAGTTGCTGCTGAGACATTGTATGCTGTGATAATCCTTCTCACACCCAGAGTCTGGACATCTGGATAAAGACTCAAATGGAGGATACCACTCCAAGTTCCCTCTTCAGTATTCTCGGGGCAGCTTTTAAAGTTACTGCTTACAGGGAAGCCTGTGAAAAATTAGTGACCTCCGCCCAAGGACTTCATGAGTAATAGATGTTTGCTCCCCTCCTCTCTACCTCTGGCTCACTGTGGCCTGGGATGGAGAATTGTCTTTCCTGGAGTCAGCTGGAGTCAGTTGTGCCCCACTCCTTGCTTTTGGGATCTGTAAGTGATGATAAATCCTTGCCTCTGCCTCCTTTGTGTGGATGCATTGAGACTTTGCCTTCAATCAAGAGGACCCCATGGGTTTTACTTCCCCAAAGCTGGAGCTGGGATGCTGAGAAAGCTCCCCGCCGACACCACGAGGGTGGCGGGTGCTGCCTCCTTCAGCAGATCACTGCCTGCCTGTTCTTCTTCTGTTACACCCTCTG
Organism: Bos mutus; assembly: GCF_027580195.1. Lineage (NCBI taxonomy): Eukaryota > Metazoa > Chordata > Mammalia > Artiodactyla > Bovidae > Bos > Bos mutus. Next base: position 6,042,216 of record NC_091629.1, read on the forward strand.
GGCTCCTCCGGCTGTCTGGCCCCCATCTCGGCAGATGGCTCGACTTAGTGTCATAGATAATGTTTCTCCCAACCCCTTTCCCACCCCTAACTTGTACTTAACATTTCTAGCTGATAACTTTCTTTACAATCATCTAGGGAAAAGGTCAGTTTTCATTCCAATCCCAAAGAAAGGCAATGCCAAAGAATGCTCAAACTACCACACAATTGCACTCATCTCACATGCTAGTAAAGTAATGCTCAAAATTCTCCAACCCAGGCTTCAGCAATACATGAACTGTGAACTTCCAGATGTTCAAGCTGGTTTTAGAAAAGGCAGAGGAACCAGAGATCAAATTGCCAACATCTGATGGATCATGGAAAAAGCAAGAGAGTTCCAGAAAAACATCTACTTCTGCTTTATTGACTATGCCAAAGCCTTGGACTGTATGGATCACAATAAACTGTGGAAAATTCTGAAAGAGGGGAATAGCAGACCACCTGACCTGCCTCTTGAGAAACCTATATGCAGGCCAGGAAGCAACAGTTAGAACTGGACATGGAACAACAGACTGGTTCCAAATAGGAAAAGGAATACGTCAAGGATGTATATTGTCACCCTGCTTATTTAACTTATATGCAGAGTACATCATGAGAAATGCTGGGCTGGAAGAAGCACAAGCTGGAATCAAGATTGCCGGGAGAAGTATCAATAACCTCAGATATGCAGATAACACCACCCTTATGGCAGAAAGTGAAGAGGAACTAAAAAGCCTCTTGATGAAAGTGAAAGGGAAGAGTGAAAAAGCTGGCTTAAAGCTCAACATTCAGAAGACGAAGATCATGGCATCTGGTCCCATCACTTCATGGGAAATAGATGGGGAAACAGTGGAAACAGTATCCGACTTTATTGTTTTGGGCTCCAAAATCACTGCAGATGGTGACTGCAGCCATGAAATTAAAAGATGCTTACTCCTTGGAAGAAAAGTTATGACCAATCTAGATAGCATATTGAAAAGCAGAGACATTACTTTGCCAACAAAGGTCCATCTAGTCAAGGCTATGGTTTTTCCAGTGGTCATGTGTGGATGTGAGAGTTGGACTGTGAAGAAAGCTGAGTGCCGAAGAATTGATGGTTTTGAACTGTGGTGCTGGAGAAGACTCCTGAGAGTCCCTTGGACTGCAAGGAGATCCAACCAGTCCATTCTGAAGGAGATCAGCCCTGGGTGTTCTTTGGAGGGAATGATGCTAAAGCTGAAGCTCCAGTACTTTGGCCACCTCATGCGAAGAGTTGACTCATTGGAAAAGACTCTGATGCTGGGAGGGATTGGGGGCAGGAGGAGAGGGGACGACAGAGGATGAGATGGCTGGATGGCATCACTGACTCGATGGACGTGAGTCTGAGTGAACTCCAGGAGTTGGTGATGGACAGGGAGGCCTGGCGTGCTGCGATTCATGGGGTCGCAAAGAGTCGGACACGATTGAGCGACTGAACTGAACTGAACTGAGGGTAGTTTATAAAGGACAATGCATCACATATTACACATTATATGTCATACATGTAACACTTATCGAGTATTTGTTATATGTGGGGCACACAAAATGGTTTTATTAATTCATCTGATTTTCACGGCCACCCTATGGTGTGGATCTTATTATTACCACATGTGCAGAACTGGAGAGAATGTGGTTCAAAGTCAGTTAAAAAGCAAAAATTCCAAGACAAATCAAACAAAAATGAACACACAGATACAGAGAACAGAATAGGGGTTACCAGAGGGGAAGGGGCAGTGGAGGGTAAAATGGATACAGGGGATCAGCTGTATGGTGATGGAGGGAAAGTAAATTTTTGGTGGTGAGCACTCTGCAGGGTAGACAGAAGTAAAAATAAAACATTTTACAAATGAAACTTGCTATAAGTCTTGTCACCTCAGTATAAAGATCCAAAACAATGTTGAGTCAAAAGAAAAAAAAAATGAAACTGCAAAGAGTTGTTAAACACACTCTCCTCTGACACATTTAAATCTTTAAAATTCAGAGTCCATCACTCCATCTTTCAACTACAAAAGTGATTCGAGTATGGCTATGAGACTACAAATGAATATAATTGTGATATCAAGAAATGGATTGGGGGACTTCTCTAGCAGTCCAGTGGTTAAGAATCTGACCTCCAATGCAGGAGGCCTAGGTTTGATCCTTGGTCAGGAAACTAAAATCCCACACTCCAGGGGCAACTAAGCCCCAGCATCGCCCCTGGAGAGGAGCCTGTGTGCCGCAGCGAGGATTCTGTGAGCTGCAGCAGCGATCTGATGCAGCCAAAACGAAAATGAAGCAAGTAGATGAAAGGAATGGATTGGTCGCTTGGAGATTTCTGCTACTGAAGACTTATCACAGGGAAGAAACTGAGGGGTGATTTTCCCTGAGGGTGAATAGGCTTTTGTGTTCCAGAATCCAGGCTCTCCCAGGGATGCAGTTTACAGACTGTGTGATGTTTACTTGTCTGATTGATGGCTGGGTACCAGGGAGGTGGACCCACATAGGACTCTTCTGGATAAGGACCTCAGCTAATTGAGAGCTTCTGCTGAGACTGCCCGTGAGGCTGTGCAAAACGGTGTATCGAGGGGAATGGAGGTGGAATCCCTAGAAGGGGTCAGAGAGGCCTGCTGAAACCAGAGGCTGGAGCCTGGGTCTGGACAACAACTATCCAGAAATAATCAAGAAGTCAGAGGTGGCAGGCCTCCTCTCTAGTTTTCCTGAAAAAAACCCATGGGAAGGGAAGAGAGCCATTGCTTTGGGAAGGGTGCGGGGGTGGGGGAGGCGGGAGTCGTATCGGATTTTTGTTGATCTTGGCAAATGGAAGCTTGGGGCCAGATATGAAGACTTACAAAAATAGAAAATGTGGTGTTTTTTATATTCTGAAGATTGAGAAGCAGTTCCTTCCTCGCACAGCCAGCACTCGTCTGTCTGCTCTTCAGCAAGGCTCCTCTGGGCATGGACTTGTTTTCTCTTGGTCCCTGTATCGCAGTTTGCTGCCTTGGTTTCCCTGGGCTGTCTACTGCTACATGCCCGTACACTGATCCCTACAGATTTCCCTCGCCTTAGCTCCTGAGTCAGCATCTCCCAAACTCAAGGATGCTATCCCTTGGTGAGCAGTGGAATGATCACCCCCAGTCTGGGGACCAGTTGTGCCTGGTCCTTAAATGGCCCCCACGTCTTTGTGCTGTCCTTCAAGAATCTGAGTGTGTCCACGTGACCCAACAATTCTGCTCCTAGGCACACACCCAAGGGGACTGAAGACATAGATTCACCCAAAGGCTTGTACATGAATGTTCTCAGCAGCATTGTTCCTAACAGCCAAAAGGTAGAAACAGCTCAAATATCCATGTGCTGGCTTATGAATAAACAAAATGTGGAATATCTAGTTAATGGAATATTATGTAGCCAAAAAAATGAATAAAGTACTGATACACCCTACAACACGGATGAACCTTGAAAAAATTATGCTGAGTGAAAGATACCAGACACAGAAGGACATACTGTATGATTCCATTTATGTGAAAGATTCAGAACAGGCATATCCATAGGAAAAGAAAGATGTGAGGTTAGCAGGGACTAAGGAGAGGGGGAACTAGGAGTAACTCCGATAGGCACTGGGTTTCTTTCTGGGATGATGGAAGTGTTCCGGAATTCACTATTGGTGATGGTTATACAATGTCATGGAGAAGGCAATGGCAACCCACTCCAGTACTCTTGCCCGGAGAATCCCATAGACAGAGGAGCCTGGTGGGCTACAGTCCACAGGGTCACACAGACTCAGACACACCTGGAATGTCTTAGCACGCATGCATACAATGTCATGAATAAAAACAAATGAATTATACACAATAAAGTGGTGAATTTACTGTTATATGAATTACAGTTTACTTTAAAAGTTTAACATTCTTGGGACTTTCCTGGTGGTCCAGTGGCTAAAACTCTGAGCTCCCAATGCAGGGGCCCCAGGTTCAATCCCTGGTCAGGGAACTATTAATAGATCCCACATGTCACAATAAAGGTCGAAGATCCTGCATACTGCAACTAAGACCTGGTGCAGCCAAATAAACAATTTTTTTAAATTAAGATTCTAAAGCAAGAAGGAGGCAGAGGAGGAGGAGGGTGGGAAATAATCCATTAGCCTTGATCCACGGCCTCCTCCTCTGGGTGACCCAGTGTGACCCATTACCCTTCTGTCCTGAGGGTCCACTGTCTACTCCTCCAGAGGAAGGGCTATGGCTGAAGACCCTGCTACCAGGAATCACCTTTCCTGTTCCCACAGCTGTGTCCTCAACCCTAGCTGCGCTCTGAGTGGCGGCTGATAACCCAGTTCCCCAGCCCTGTAAAGGCCTCTGATTTGAAGGCCCTGGGACAAACTCCTACATGAGTCACCCTCAAGGTGTGGATACCGCAGGGACCCAGCTGCTCACTCCCTTTGGCCTGAAAAATAGGTCTTGGACTTTGTTCTCAGAAGTAAAGATACCATAGGGGCTTCCCTGCTGATTCAGTGGGTAAGAATCCACCTGCCAACGCAGGGACACCGGTTCAATCACACGCCCCATGTGAGCCGCATGGGAGCCACAACTACTGAGCCCTAGATCTGGAGCCTGGGGGCAGAAAATATGAAGCCCCCACAATGAGAAGCCTGCACGCTGGAACTAAAGAGACGCCCCCGCTCACCATCCCTAGAGAAAGCCCATTCAGCAATGAAGACTTGGTGCAGCCAAACATTAAATAAATACATAAAACAAATTTAAAAAATAAAAAAACACCCTCTTGTTTAGGTGGAAATGTGTCATCCTAGAAACATATGCTGAAGTCCTAACTCCCAGTGACTCAGCATGTCACCACTTTGGAAACAGGATCTCTAAGAGGTCATCAAGAGAAAACGAGGTCATTAGGATTAGGGTGCTTCCTAATCCATTACATCTGGTGTCTATAGAAGAGGGAGAAATTTGAACAGAGACAGGCATAGAGGGAAGGCAAGTTAGTAACTGGGAGTAACTGCAGTGACGCACTGACAAACCCAGGAACTCCAGAAGCTAGAAGACGCGGGTAGGACGGTCCCCCAGCGTCTTCCCAGAGAGCTGGGCCCCCAGGAACACTTGGATCTGAGACTCCTGACCTCCAGAACATCAGAGAATCACTTTCTGCTGTAATCAAGCACCTAGTTCTTGAAACTTTGTTAAGGCAGCCCTAGCAAACTAACACAGACCCAAAAGCACAGGGCGTCTGGGTGTGGATGGCGGAGCCTCACACGTTTTAAAAAAGAAACCGTCAGTATTGCTCACTAAAAGTGACAAAGTACTGACACACAGCAACTTGAATGGATCTCAAGGGACAAGAGTGGACCTCTAGTGGTTACAAACTGTACGATTCCACTTATATACCATCCTTCAAACGACAAGGTCACAAAGATGGAGGACAACTCGACGATGGCCAGGGCTCCATGAGAGGGTGCTGGGGACGAGTGCTCTCCGTCTTGACAGTGGGGGGCACAGACATCTTCACACATGACAAGACTGCCTAGAACTGAGCACACACCCTCCCCTGAGTCATGGAAAACGGACCAAACCTGAGCAAGGGCTGCGGTTGGCATTCGTGACAGTTTGCTGTGTGCCGAGTTATTCGGATCTTAGCACTTGGAGAATGGAGGGAGGCCCAGGCCAAAGATGCCGCGTCGGCCTCATTTCACTTCCCAAACTGGGGGTTTTCGATTGTGCATCGGGAGCTTTCTCATAGCGCACCTGCTTCTCAGGACTGTCCAGCTTACCTGGAGATCCCAGGAAAGCAAGCTGCCTGCCCAGCAGCAGGATGGTAGGCTAGGCGAATTCCTCTAACGGAGGAATAAGGCACAGAGGGGAACCACGGTTGGTCCTCTCTCCCGAGCCCCCTTTAAATAGCTGAAATGTTCTTGGGGAAGAAAGATGCAGCAAGACTAAGAAGCGCCAGTGCCAGTGCCAGGAGTCGGGGAACGTTGGGTCAGGCAGCTCCGGGTGCGCGCCAGGTCTGGGCCTGGACGCACAGGGCAGGTGACCAAGCCAGCCACGCCGGGCGACAGCCCAGTTGTCACCCAGCGTCACAGGCCGGACTGGCAGGGCGTGGGGCCGCTCGTTCGCAGGCAGCCCAAGGTCCAGGCCTTCTAAATCAGAGCGACAGACGCACACAAGCCAGGGGAGGTGACCGAGTGGAGTGGAAGCCAGGTGTGACGCCCACCGGCCGTGTTTACGGGAACGAGTCGGTTTCTCCCATTCCCTCTGCGCGGGGACACGCGACGGAATAAACCGCTGGGGACACCAGGGGCTGGAGGGCACAGCCGGCGAGGACTCCGGGCCTCCGCGGGGCACAGTCCGGGCCTCCGCGGGGCACATTCCGGGTTCCCGTCCGGGCGCGGCCGGAGGCGCTGCGGGGACTCGGCGGCGGCGCGGGGGTCACGGCGCCGCCGGGTTTTTTCCAGGGGAGGGGGCGGGGATGCTGAGTCACGGAACTGTCACCGCTTCTCACCTCTCTCCTGCCCTCGGGGGCTAAAGCAAAAGCGAAAGCGAATGCGGCTCGCGGGGCGGCCGGTCTGGAGCTGCGGCCCGCCGCCTCCCCCAGGCCGTGGGCATCTGAGCGCGCCGGCGGCGGGGCGTCCCGGCCGGGGCGAGCCCGGGAGGCGGCCGGCGGGGGCGCGGCCGAAGTCTGGCCATGTCCGGGCGGCTCCGGGGCCGCGGGGCCGGCGCCCTCCCCGCGCTGGGGCTGCTGCTGCTACTACTGCTGCTCGGATCTTCGGCCACGCCGGGTAGGGCGCGCGCGCCTGGCGGGCGGGCAGGGAGGCGGGCGGCCGGGCGCGGGGCGGCCCCCAGCACGAGGTGCGCCCCGCGCGCCGGGGACACGTGGAGGGACGCGGGGACCACGGGCTGCGGGCCCCGCTCGCCTGGCCACTCAAGGCAGGCAGCGAGTCGCCGGGCTTTTCATTCTACGTTTTCCCCAATTTCCGAGGCAAAGGGAAGAAGCCGGGGTGTGCTGCACGAGCTACAGTTGGGAGCTTTACAGCGATTTCGAGAAATGGGTGAGCCCCGCGAGGAAAGCAGGGAGAGCGTTCAACAGCCGGCAGTCCTCGCGGGGGTCCCTCCCCTCGACCAAAGCAGGTTATACGGGTGGGCGGCGGTACGACGGGGTACGGACCGCGTGCGTCCCAGAGGAGAGCAAACGTGTCAGGCAGGTTGCACACCCGGGGGGCCTGGCAACAGCTGGGAAGTCTCAGCGTTAGGAAACCCTGAGGGCGCGCGGAGGTAGGGGCCGCAGTCCGGACGGCGCGGTCCCAGACAAACCGGGAAAAATGAAGTGGAAGGATGGCTGGGTGTGTGTGTTCAGGAGGAATTTTAGACACACAGCTGTCAACTCACTGGGCAGACTCAAATGAGTGTCGTTCTGGTGGGTTTTCGTCCCAGGAGCTGGACAAGAGGGAGGAGAAAGTAGGGATGTATCCGCGTTTATCCGCGTTGGCACGCCTTAATCATTTCGCAGTCACGGAGCTGCGAGGGTCTGATGAAAGCTACAAACCCTCTCCTCTGAAAAACACACGAATGCACGACTTAACAAAACCTGCATATAGTTTTGGGGTTAAGGGGCCCCCAAAGGCCATCCATGGACTCTCCAGAGGAGAGTAATCCCGCGATCTGTCTGTGCACGTGTGTGTGTTTAAGGCAACACTTCTCATAACATATCCAGTCGGGTCAGTCGGCCGTTCCTCCACTGGAGGATCCATCCGCATTGGCCGCCGGCTGGCCTGCTGAGAATCCCCTAGCTCTTCTGGCTTTCCTGAGGTTTTTTTTCCCTGAGACGATGTTTGGATTTCCCCCCATATCTGAGAATCCGAGTTATGAGGGTGATGTCAATTCCTCCCACCTGCCTAGCCAATGTCCCGCATGACCCAGGGGAGAACAATGTGGGGCAAGTCTACTGGACGATATGAAAGTGAAATGCAGCCTTAGTCAGAACCCAGCAAAACCGAGAGCAGTGTACCTCCCAGGGCAGAGCAGGCTGCAGGCAAACTCCCTGAAGCTCTTCAGCTCCAGCAGCTCTTTGACCTCACAGAGGCACGGCTTCCATCTCTTAGCTCCTGATGGTTCTTAGTTTTTCCTAAACAGCTCTCTTGGGGGGCGGTTGACAGATAATAAACAGTGCACATATAAATTAAACAATTTGATAAGTTTAGAGGTAAACGTAAAGTCAGGAAACCATCACCACCACCACGAAAGTAAATATAATCATCACTCTCAGAAGCTTCCCCATGTCCTGTGTTCCTTTCACTTATAATAATTATCCTGAGAATTCTCCAGCTTGTAACTTGTATCAAGCAGTCCATTCTTCTTTATTACTGAGAATTGTTCTAATGCACGGATGTTGTAGTTTTTTTATCCATCCACTTTGTTGCTGGACGTTTTGGGAGTTTCTGGTTTTGACTATTAAATATAAAACTATTATGAACATTTCCATATAGGTTTTTGTGTGGACAGAGGTTTTCATTTCACTTGGGTAGAGAAAATGGCTGGGAGTGAATGGCTGGATAACATGACATGTGTATGCTTACTGTTTAAAGTAACAGCCAATCTGTTTTCTAAAGTAATTGTACTCATTTACATTCCCACCAGCAGTGGGCAAGAGTTCCACTTCCTCTCCATCCTTGTTGGCACTTGGTATGGCCAGTCTTTTTTTGTTAACTTTTAATTTTTTTCCAGTTTTATTGAGGTATATGTAATTGATATATAATATTGTGCAAGTTTAAGCTGTACAAAGGGCTTCCCAGATGGCACAGTGATAAACAACCCACCTGCCAATGCAGGAGATGCCAGAGACACAGGTTTGATCGCTGGGTCAGAAAGATCCCCTGGAGGAGGGCATGGCTACCCATGTTCTCCAGTGTTCTTGCCTGGAGAATCCCATGGACAGAGGAGCCTGGTAGGCTACAGTGCATGAGGTCGCAGAATCAGAACAACTGAGCAACTGACCGCACACACAAGGTGTACAAAGTGATGATTTGATATGTGTATATATTGTGAAATGCTTGCCGCAATAAGATTAACACATTCATCATCAGCTCCCATAGTTATCAAAAGAAAACAATTATGTGTGTGTGATCAGTCTTTCTCTTTAATCATCCCCATTCTAGTAGATGTGTAGTTGTCTTTCATAGTTTTAATTTGCATTTTCCTAATAATTAATAATATTGAGCATCTCTTCTTGTGCTTCCTTGCCATCAATCTGTCTTCTTTTGGTAAAGTGTCTAATTAAGCATTCTGCCCTTTAAAAAATTGAGTTATTGAATTATTATTGAGTTTTGAGAGTTCTTTATATTTTCTGGGTATAAGTCCTTAATTGGATATATGATTTGCAAAAAAAAATTTTCAGAGTCTGTGACTTCTCTTTTCATTTTCATAACAGTGTTTGATGAAGAGAAGACATTTTTAATTTTGATGAAGTTCAGCTCATTAATTTGTTCTTTTGTATTGTGCTCTTAGTGTCATATCTAAGAAATATTTGCTTAAGTCAAGGTTACAAAGGTTTTCTTCTATGTTTACTTCTAGAAGTTTTATAGTTTAACTTTTATTGATGTCTGTGATTCATTTTGAATTAATTTTTCATATAATATGAAATATGGGTTGAAAATATTGTATTTGTTTGGTTTTCCAAGCAAATGTGGCTATCCAATTTTTCCAGCACCATTTGTTGAAAAGATGATCTCTGCTGAACTGCTCTTACACCTGTATTCAGCATCAGCTGTTTGTATATATTGGTTGCTATAGACAAAACATCACTACATGAAAATCAATTATATTTCTATACATTAGCAATGAGTAATTGGAAACTGAATTTTTTAAATAACAATATCATTTGCAATAGCATCAGAAAGTTAGGGATAACTCTGACAAAAAAAAAAAAAATGAGAAAGACTACACTAAAACCCACAAAGCACTGCTGAGAGAAATTAAAGAAGATCTAAACAAATGGAGGTGTGTCATGTTCACGGACTGGACAAATTAATGCTGCTAAAGTATCAGTTCTCCAGATAAAATTTTTATCAGATAAAAATTCCAGCAGGCTTTCTTATAGAAAATGATAGACTGGTTGCAAAATTGAGACAGGAAATGCAAAAGACCTAGCACAATCAAACAGCTTTGAAAGACAACTGAGCTGGGGGATCAGCACTTCTGACTTTAAGACTTACAAAGTTGCAGTAATCAGGACAGCGTGCTTGCTAAGTGCTTCATTTGTGTTCGACTCTTTGCGACTCCTTGGAATGAAGCACGCCAGCCTCCTCTGTCCATGGGATTTTCCAGGCAAGAATACTGGAGTGGATGGCCATGCCCTCCTCCAGGGATCAAACCCAGGTCTGCATTGGCGGGCGGGTTCTTTACCACTAATGCCACCTGGGTAGCCGCCAGGACATGTTCTCCTGGTGTAAAAATGGATGAATAGCTAAGAGAACAAAGGGTACCTGATGTTTTTAAGTGAACTGAGAAGGGAAGTGGACACAGATGATTAGATTTGCTACTTGGCAGTGTGATCCTGTTCGGGAGTTATACAGAGCAGCTCCTTCCTTACAACTAGCTGGGTAAATGATAGTTTCAGATCTGTTCCCGCTAGTTTTCAGTGCTAATAGACAAAGCGAGTTGCTGTCATCTGTTCTGATTCAGGAGGCCTGATCTGGAGGGGAACGCATCATCTTGGCCAGGCAGCTTCTTAAAGACCCTCGTAACCGTGAGGCTTCAGGTGATTTGCCTAAAGCAGCTGGAGACGATGATGATTCATTTGAAGCTGAATATCCCTGCTCACCAGCTTGGGTTTTGTTATGCAGGGTGCTGGTGTGCCTAAGGGTGGTTGTACAGCTTGTGTCTTTAAACATTTTTTAAATTAATAAGCCATTTTTCAGACATCTGGGGAGTTTTGCTAAAACTTTTGTCAAATCATTTTTATCTCATTTTTGCTTTGTGCTGCTACTGATGGCAAAAAAGTGATACAAACTTAAATGTACAAAATATAGGATTTGTTGAAATCAACCTGAATGCCCAACAGTGGAGGACTGCATAAATATAATGGGGTTGCTTTCAAACAGTACGCACTGTATGATTCAGTCTTTACTAGAGATCTAGAGTCGAGAGATGATAGGTTGTGTGTGTACGCGTCTGTGTCTGTGTAGTTTTCTGCCTTTTCTTGTCTTTCCAATGTAATTTGCATTGCTTTTGTAATAAAAGGAAAAAATAAAACTACAAAAGAAGTAACACAAAAAAGAGCTAGAATTTTGGAGTTTTTTCTAATTCATCTTTAGTTAATTATAACCAATCCTGTTTGGCAATGTTTTGGTGGCTTTGTAAATTTTGCAGATTGCTCAAAATCGTGCTCTATAAAGTCACTGCATATAACTGCATTATATACATATATTTTACAATCCTTTATGACTTGTTTAAATAATTCCTTATTGTTAGAGTTGTTGGTAGGCTTCTGTTACCTGCCAAAGGATGGATATTCAGGTTGTTTCAAAATCTCTGATATTCTAAACAGCATAGAATAAAACAAATAAGGCAAGGGGAAAGCCCTCGAAATCTTTTTTAAATGGCATAAACATTTGAGGATATTCTTTTGCAATAAAATCATCACTCTAGCTAACTTGTATTGGGCTAGATCACTTCTACCAAACTGATTTTACCCAATAGCACATAACTAAGTAAATACATGTATAAAGTCCCCTAGTACATTCTCTTGGAGTCGTATCCATGTTACTTATTAAACATGATTGATGTTATTTGAATGTTTCTACTTGGAAAGATGATTTTCTCCTGCACAGCGGGAAGGTAATTAAGGGCTGGGCCCAGGGGGTATTACTGGAGCTGTATGGTGGAAGAGTCGGACCTCTCTAGTGGCTCAGATGCTAAAGAATCCACCTGCAGTGTGGGAGACCCAGATTTGATCCTTGGGTCAGGAAGATCCCCTGGAAGAGAATATAGCAACCCAATCCAGCATTCTTGCCTGGGAAATCCCATGGAGAGGAGCCTGGCAGGCTACAGTCCACAGGGTCACAAAGAGTTGGGCACAACTAAAGCGACTTAGCATGCATGCACGTGGTGTACGGGTTACTCTTGTCAAGAGTGTGGAGAATAAACTGTAGGCAAGAGAGTCTGGAGGCAGGAAGCTAAGCTGGAGACTTTTGCAATAGTTCCAGTAAGTGGTGATGAAACCCTGAACCAAGGCGGTGTTGGTAAGGCGGAAGGTGGGGGGCAGATTTCCTCCTGAGTCCTTCGAGTATAGAATGTATTTCATTCTTTTGTTCGTCCTTCAACCTACAGCCACTCAAGTCTCCCAAGCTTTCAGAAGTCATAATTTAAGGATTTGAATGATGATGAGTCTACCTACCACACAAAAGGTAGACTGGGAGGCTTAGTTAATGGGCCTGAGAGAGCTGATGAGTTAAAGGCATGACCTGGGTGTAGCGGGTACTTACACTGAGTGCCAAGAGGAAAATGTGTGTTGGCTTGGCTGGTGCTTCAGCCAGAATAAAGAGGGAGAATGGATTACTGAAAACACAGAAAGGCTTTTATGCATTGGCTACATCAGTGTCACAATGAGCACAAGGGCAGCGATCATATCCTATACGTCTCGGTATCCCACCAGTCAGCGTGCTATAGGCGTTTCAACAGCAGAATATGAGGCAGGAAATGCTGAAATGGATTCTGACTTTTCTTACAGAATGGGAGGAGCCTGCTACTCTTGAGCTCTGGATTCGAGAGTAGGCCAGGATTACTTACTCATGTTAGAAAAAAGTCTGATTCACAGGTTTTGGGAAGTAGAAAGAGGTGTGGCCCTACACAAATATTTTGGTGACTTCATTTAAACAATCGTTAGGACTTGTTATGTATATTTTTTGCCTACTTAAGAATTTTGAAAATCCAAGAATCTTACATTTTCTCCCATTTCCATTACTTCATCCATTCCATTCTATAGATTAGTAAGCTGAAAACTAACTTCAGAAAACACCCATCACATACTGGGCTTAGCTCCTGTAATAAGAGTACCTGAGAACTATATTCAGGAGCTTTCAGTGTTGTAAACAAGGTGAGATTTGCTTCACTAACTATCTAGAGGACAATGTTATGAGAAGAGAAATTATAATTGAAGTATCAAAAGGTGTGACTAAGGCCTCTGAGATGAAGATTATTGACACAATCCAATGTGTTACCTCCATTGCACTTGTGAAAGTCTAGCTTCATAAAGTGAGTTACTGACCAATATGTGGTTGATTGGCTGCGCAGGTGGCTCAGTGGTAAAGAATCTGCCTGCAATGTAGGAGACACAGGTTCCATCCCTGGGTTGGGAAGATCCCCTGGAGACGGAATGGCAACCTACTCCAGTATTCTTGCCTGGGAAATCCCATGGACACAGGAGCTTGGCGGGCTATAGTCCATGGGGTTGCAAAGCGTTTGACACAACTGAGAGGCTAAGCATGCACACACACACACACACACACACACACACACACACTGTTCACAGTGGAAAGTAGACTTCCTTTTTCAGTAAAATGACAGAGTAGACATTCTGAAAAATTCTGCTGGAAACAAAACACCCAGAAATGATGAATAATAGATAGAAAACATCTATTAAAATCCATAGCCAATAAAATATGTAATCAGCTGTTTAAAGTAAAAATAATAATAATGTGGTATTTATAAGTAGAAGCAAAACATTTGAGAGAATAGCAAAAGGCTGGATGGAGAGAAATGAAAGTATATTGTTCAAGGTTCTTATACTACACATGTGAAGTAGTATGATTTCACCTGTGGGTGAGCTGTGATGAGGCAAAGACATATACTACAGATCTGAAAGCAAACACTGCAATAACACAACAGAGTGTTACATTTAGTAAGACAACACAGTAAATGAAATGGAATCATGAAATTTCTATGGAACCACCTGCATAGAAAATCCCATGGAATCTACAAAAATGCTAATGGAATGAGTGAGCAAAGTTGCAGAGCACACAATCAATTTACAAACATCAATATACAAAATACTAGCAACAATTAAAAACTGAAATAAACATAATGTCATTTGGGTTGTAGTAAAAATATGAAGTACTTAGGGATATATTGACAAAAGATGTACAAAATTGATACACTGAAAACTAGAAAAAATTTCTGAGATAAATTACTGAAGACTTAAATAAATCAAGAAAGACTGTGTTTATGGGTATTGAGAAGACTCAGTACTATTAAGATGTCAGTTCTTCACCAACTTGATCTATAAATTTAATGCAATTTCAATCAAACTTTCAGCAGGCTTATTTTTTTCCAGTTAGAAATTGATATACTGATTCAATAACCCAGTAAAGGACCAAAGTCAGCTTTGAAAATGATTAAAAAAGTCAGAGGATTTATACTACCTGACTTCAACAATAAAGCTACAATAATCAAGACAGCAAGGTATTGGATGTCTAGATGAACAAATAGACAAATATATCATTGGAACAGAATGTCAAGTCCCTAAATAACCCCACGTATACTTGGTCCTGGGTACAGATCCTATACCAACACCGCTGGAGACCCACCACTGCTGCTGCTGGAGACGCTTTTACATGCACAAACCCGTTAAAGATAACGAGGGAGCGTTTGGCTGCCACGAAAGGAAAAGGCAAGACGACTGAAAGCTGCAAGCCTGAGCGCCAGGCACAGCGGGCCTGCCTAAGACTGAGGCTGGACCAGGACAAGAGTCAGCTTCCCCTGGCCCCACCGCATCCAGGCAAGCAAATGCCAAGTCACAAGCGCAGCCATCAACTGCCCAGGGTGGGGTGGGCAGGAGTGTGGAGAGATAACCCCTGTGGTTTAGATAAACAGAAGAGGACTCAAGATGAGGGTGGAGCAGGAACACTGAGAAAAACCCCCGCCACTCCAGCCCCCAGTCGAAGCACTTGTTGCTCAGTCACTATGTGGTGTCTGACTGCAGCCCCATGGATTGCAGCACACCAGGATCCTCTGCCCTCCGTTATCTCCCAGAGTTTACTCAAATTCACCCTAAGCACAAGAAAAGACTAAAAGAGGGCTTCCCTGGTGGCACAGTGGTAAAGAATTCACCTGCCAATGCAGAGGACACAGGTTCGATCCCTGCGCAGGAATATCCCACATGCCACAGAGCAACTAAGTGTGTATGCCACAACTACTGAGCCTGTGCTCTCGAGCCTGGGAGCAGCAGCTACTGAAACCTGTGTGTGCCCTGCAGCCATGCTCTGCAACAAGAGACGCCACTGCAGTGAGAAGCCCGCACGCAGCAACTAGAGAGGAGACCCTGCTCACTGCAGCGAAGACCCAACACAGCCCCCGCCCTGCCCCATCCCCTGCTAAAACAAACAAACAAACAAAAAAAACTGGGGGAATTTGAAGCCAATGCTAGTCTGAAGTTAACCATAGCAACAACAAAATCTAAATCCAATTCAACAACTGACTTGACTGACTGGACCTTTCCCACATCATCAGTTTAGCATTAGAAGTGTTCACACTTTCAGGTATAAATACTGTTTATCTCAGTTCTACAAATATGGTTAAGCATTCAATCAAAAATTGAGCCATGCAAAAAAATATGTCTCAACATACTGTATGTCTATGTCACAACAACAGAAAAGTCCCACTATGAAGTGAAAGTGAAGTCGCTCAGTCTTGTCCGACTCTTTGGGACCCCATGGACTATGGCCTACCAGGTTCCTCCGTCCATGGGATTTTCCAGGCAAGAGTACTGGAGTGGGTTGCCATTTCCTCCTCCAGGGGATCTTCCCGACCCAGGGATCAAAAGCAATAAACAAGACTCACCGATGACCCAGAAATTGAAACTATCAGTTCAGTTCAGTTCAGTTCAGTCGCTCAGTCGTGTCCGACTCTTTGCACTGGAAGTTAAAGGAACTGTTGGGTTGGCCAAAAAGGTCCTTCAGTTTTTTAGGTAAAAATAAAAGACACATTTTTCATTTTCACCAAGAACTTTCTTTTCTTTTTTTTTTTTTTTTTACCGAGAACTTTATTCAACAATGTATTCCCTGTTTTGTTCCACTACCTTCTGCCATTTTTTTCAGGCAACTTCATAAATCCATCTTCCCAAAACTTTGTATCTTTTTGAGCAAACAACTGTTCCAAGTGCCTTATACAGTCTTCCAGGGAATTGAAAGTTTTTCCATTAATTTGTAAAGACTGAAATAAATGGACACCTAAAGGTGCAGTGTCTGGTGTATATGGCAGATGAATCAGAACTTTCCAGTCAAACTGCAACAGTTTTTGCTTGGTGTCAAAGAAACACGCGATCTTGCATTATCTTGATGTACATGTGTTTTCTGTTGACTAATTTTGGATGCTTTTCGCTGAGTGCTGCTTTCAGTTGGTCTAATTGGGAGCAGTATTTGTTGGAATTAATCGTTTGGTTTTCCAGAAGGAGTTCATAATAGAGGACTCCCTTCCAATCCCACCATATACACAACATCACTTTCTTTGGATGAAGATCGGCCTTTGGTATGGTTGGTGGTGGTTCATTTCACCTGGCCCACTATCTTTTCCATTCTGCATTATTGTACAGTGTCTACTTTTCATGACCTGTCACAGTTTGTTTTAAAAATGGAAGATATTACATTTAAGTGGAGAGTCACATGTAGAAATACAGTCAAGGTTTTTTTTGTTTTTGTTTTTGTTTTGCTTAACTTTGTGGAACCCAAACATCAAAGCGATGGATATAAGCAACCTGGTGCACAGGATCTTCAACCCTCGGTTTGGATACTTTGAGTATGTCAGCAATCGCCTGCATGATATAACAATTAATTGACTGTTCTCAATTAATGTCTCAATTTGACTACTATCAACTTCAACTGGTCTACTCAACCATGGAATGTCATCCAGTGAGAAATCTCCAGCATGAAACTTTGCAAACCACCTTTGACATGTTCGATTAGTCACAGCATCGTCTCCATACACTGCAAAAATATCTTTCTGCATTGCAGTTGTGTTTTTACCTTTCCTGAAATAATAATGCACAATATGCCAAAAATGTTGCTTTTTTCTTCCATCTTCAATATTTAAAATGGCTACATACAAATTCCCCAATTTTGATAAGCTTTTAAAAATGTATGCTGATATGATAGTTGTCACAATACAATCTAACAAAATTGTTTCCAGTGAAGTTAAAGACAACTAAGCTCTATGAGAGCCATCTTATGGAAAAAACCAAAGGAACCTTTTGGCTAGCTCAATATCATTAACATGTTAAAGGCTCAGATGAAAAAGATAGACAGCATTCATGAGTAAAGGGGGGAATTTCAGCTGAGAAATGGAAATCATGAGAAAGTCTCAAATGATAATATTAGAAAAAACTTAACAACAATAGAGATGAAGCAAGCCTTTGACAAGCTTATCACAGCGCTTGACATAGCCAAGAAAAGAATCAGTAAACTTGAAGACAGGTCAGTACACATTAACAGCAACACAAAGAGCAAACAAGAGAGGGAAAACAGACCAGAGCAGAGCATCCAAGAGCTGTGGTACAGTAGGAAGTGGTTTCATACATGTGTAATCAGAGCTCCACAAACAGAAGAGAATGGAGCAGAAGAAATAGTTGAAGAGATAATAGTTGGGAATTTCTCCAAGTTTATAAAAGCTATTCAATTACAGATGCAGGAAGCTAAGAGAACACCAAGCAGGATAAATGCCAGCCCCTTGAAATAATCTCATGCTAGACACATCATACTCAGACTGCTGAAAAATGAGGAGAGGGAGAAAATCATGACCCAAAGAATAAAGATACATTATATACAGAGGAACAAAGATAAGAAAGTAGGGTCTTAAAGAGATATTTGTGCACCTATGATCATAGCAGCATTATTCACAGTAAGCAAATCGTAGAAGCAGCACAAGTGTCCATCAGCAGATGAATGACAATCAAAATGTGGTTGATACAGAGTGCAATATTTAGCCTTAAAAAGGAAGGTGGTTTTGAAATATGCTACAATATTGATTATGCTAAATGAAATAGTGTGTTAGTCACTCAGTCATGTTCACTCTTTGCGACCCCATGGACTGTAGCCCACCAGGCTCCTCTGTCCATGGAATTCTCCAGGCAAGAATACTGGAGTGGGTTGCCATGCCCTCCTCCAAGGGATCTTCGCCATCTAGGGATCAAACTTAGGTCTCCTGCAGTGTAGGCAGATTCTTTACCATCTGAGCCACCAGGGAAGCCCTTTAAGTGAAATAAGCTGGTCACAAAAAAGACAGGTACAGCTTTGAGCATGTTGCCTTTGCAATTCTGAGGAAATGGACTGGTCCTGAGCATCACTGTGTGTGTGGTGTTTGGGGTGAGGCGGGGGTTCTGAGTCTCCTCCCTTCTAAGGTTTCAGAACAACCTCTGGCAGAGAGGCTCAACACTCGACTCTGACATTACAGACTCTCCCAAGGCCAAGACAATGATGGTGTCAGCTCCAGAGACCAGACTTGGAATAAGGAAGGAAACCAGCTAAATACACTCTTGCCAACTAAATCCCATCTTTGCCGAGCCCTCTCCCATCTGCTGTATTCTCTGGAGTTACTCCTCTGTGACTGGAGAGACCGTCCAGCCATCAGTAATGTACCCTGAGAGGTCCAAAAGTCCAAGGTCCATTCAGGCTCCCACAGAAGGAAGGAACACTTTATCATAGAACAGAGTCTAGTGTTTTTATGGGACTATCCATGCTGGTCATGGTCAAATGCTTCCAGGGTTGAGTTTTACGGTCATTCCTCTCCACTTCACCTACCCGTCCCCTTCTAAATACTTCCCCAGCTCTGTTCACGTATAGCAAAGCCCCACAGGTACAGACTTAGGATTTTGGTAGCAAAAATCTGAGATTTAATTTAAGATTTTGTGGTGTGGTACTGTCAAGCTAGACACACACAAACACACCCACAGAACATTTTTGAGCTGGAGGTGGGGGAGAATTAGATTCAATGAAAAAATATTATAAATTCAGAGGAGCACACCAGGAAGAACTGTGAAAGAAATCCTCACTGATGGAACCAAGACCATGACCTGAAAAAGAATGAACAAGCAGTTTTCATGCTGAAAAGTAACTTGCTGTGATGCCAGGGCGCTTCTACGCCTGTAAATAGCAGAGGGCATGGTCCCTGGGCCGGCAGCATCGTCATCACCAGGAGCTTGTTAGGGCTGGGGTTAGGAAGTGAGATGCTTGGCTCCTGCCTGGGACCTGCTGACTCGGGAGTTCCAAGAAGAGGGTGCAGTACTCTGTGTTGTCACAGGCCCTCCAGACGGTTCTGGTGCACATCTGAGAAGCACTGACAAGGAGGGTAGAAGAGGAGGGTAAAGGCAGCAAAGAGCAGAGTTGACGAGGCAGAGCAAGGCCTCCAGTGTGGCCCTGACAGAGACGAACACTCCCATCAGGGACAATGCAGAACTCTTGGCTGCAGCCTGCGAGCGGCAACTAAAAGACCCCACACGCTGCAGCTAAGACCCGGAGCAGGGCTCCCCTGGTGGCTCGGTGGCAAAGAATCTGCCTGCCAGTGCCAGAGACTTGGTTTCGAGCCCTGATCCGGGAAGATCCCATATGCTGCAGAGCAACTAAGCCTGTGCGCCACAACCATTGACCTTGTGCTCTAGAGCCACAACTACTGAAGCTCTCGGACCCCAGAGCAACAAGAGAGGCCATGAGCGCCGCACCTGGAGTAGCCCCCGATCACCACAACTAGAGAAAAGCCCACGCAGCAACAAAGACCCAGCACAGCCAAAAATAAAGAAATAGCATAATCAAATTTTTTAGAAGACCCAGAGCAGTGAAATAAACATTAAAAAAAAAAAAGACGACCAAGTGTAGAAAGAGTGGAAGCACCACTACTGGCCCCCGGGGAAGTGAGGAAGAAACTCTAAAAGGTGTGAAGAGAGGACAGGTAATGAGGGGCAGTCAGCACCATGAAAATCACGAGGGAAATAATCAAAGATTTTCCTGACCCAAAGGCAATTGTTGTCTGAGCTGTAGAGGGCTCGTAGAGTTTGCTTCAAGAGGAAATCTCAAGGAAAGGGCCCCAGGCACCACTCAGCTAATGTTGATTTGCATGCTTACTTATTTTTTACTTTTATTTATTCCGATAAAACCTCAAACTCACCAAGAAGTTGTAAAGACAGTACAAAGGCCTTCTGAATACCTTTTACCCATCTTTGCCAACTGTTTACATCTGGCCCCATTTTATTTTTTTCAAATGTATTTATGTGCTTTGTCGGGTCTTAGTTGCGTCATGTGAGATTGTGGCGCACAGACTCTGTAGTTGTGGCACATGGACTTAGATGCTCCATGGCATGTGGGATCTTAGTTCCCCAACCAGGGATCAAACCCATGTCCCCTGCACTGCAAAGCAGATTCCTGACCACTGGACCACCGTTTTATTTACTGTTTCCCCCTCTCTCTAAGTATAAGTACATTTGCATATTTATATTACATGTACATCTTCTTCTGAAGCATCTAAACTGTTTGCCACATTATGCTTGAAATATTTATGCCTAAATATCTCAATGTATATTTCCCAGGAACACATTTTATTACATACCTTCCTAAAACACAACACTCTTACCAGATCACAGTATGACTGTCAAAATTAGGACATTTAATCTCGGCATAATAATATTATCTAATACAAGGTCCATTTTTTCAAATTTCGTCAGTTGTCCAATTAATGTCCTTTTAGCTGTTTTCTTCCTAATTCTGGATCTAATCTAGGACCACATGTAACATTTAGTTATCATATCTCTTTAGCCTCTTTCAGTCTGGAACATTCTGTATGTTTCCTCATGGTTAGATTCAGGTTATGAATTTAGGGGAGGGAAACCACAGATGTGGTCCTGTGTCCTTGGTAGTGAATCAGATCAGGAGGCATATGACAGCTGTATATCTCCATGTTGGTGATCTTACTTCTTTTTATTTAATATTTAATTTATTTATTTGACCACACCGAGTCTTAGTTGCAGCATGCAGGATGTAGTTCCCTGACCAGGGATCAAACCTAGGCCCCCTGCATTGGGGATACAGTGTCATAGCCACTAGACCACCAGGGGAACGTCCCTGTGATGTTATGTCTGATCACTTGGTTCAGGTGGGCAGCTTTCTTCAAGGTAGTTACCATTTTCCCTGTTGTAACTAGTAACCAACTGTGGGAAGCAACATAGTTACCATTTTCTCACTGTAACTAGTAAGCAACTGTGGGAGATACTCTGAGACTGTATCCGTCAGGATTGTGGTCCTAAGGATCTAAGAGGAGCAGAACCACCTTGTGCTGCTGTGGGAGCCAGTTACTGTCTAGGTGAGCTGTCCTTTCTGCATCTGAAGCCGGAGCCTCCAGGTCATGGTCTGGTGGGAAGATGGATGTAAACCGGGGGGAAGCAAGAGCCCCCTGGGAGCCGAGAGGCAGAGCTGGAACCCATGTGGGTCCTTCATCTTCCCTCTGAGACTCCAGCTTCCACAAGGGGCGCTCCTCATCCTGGAGCTGGACACACCTGGCCCAAAGGTGGGAGAAGCTGCAGCAAAGGGTCACAGGGCTGGAGGAGCTGCTCGGCCGCCCGTGGGGGCTGCAGATGAGTGACAGCAGGAGCTGCAAGGGCAGCCATCTCCCAAGTGCAAAGGAACAGGAGCGCTTCTTCCATCCTGCCAGGGTGCTCACACCCATCTTTACTGTGTCGCAGGTTAACTATGCATCTAAGGTGGAGTCAGGCCACCATGGAGAAGACTGCCTATTTACTTAAGTCTGCCCCAAACTTAGAATTATTACATATGCCATAAACTTAGGTACTTATACATGCAATAAACTGTCCCACCCACATAGCAGGCAGCTCTGCAGAATGACACATTAGCACGGCGTCCTTACACTGCAGCAGTGATTCTTGTGGCTCTTACTGACACAGTTGCCATGGCCTCAACTTTTTAAATCCCCTCGAGTGACAGGGCAAATGTTTTATTTCAGAATGCCACAAACACTCAAAGTTGAAATTCATTGCCCTAAATGGAGGAAAGGATTTCCAGATTTAGAAGATGTAGGACAATTTGCTGACACATGATCTCAAACCTGAAGACAACATAGAAAACAGTGAGGACCAAAAAAAAAAAAAAGGTGACCAAGGAAAGATCAATAGATTCAAAACATGATTCGAAATTGGAATCCGTGGATGAAGCTGAACTTGAGGACTACAAGGCGAATAAGAATGTTTGGGAAGGGATTCAGGTGAGCAAGATGCAACCCAGACATCGGATGGAGAGAGTGGAGGAGGAAGGGAGTACACCTAAACAGCCAGATCGCTTATCCCATGATCTCTGTTCACACAAGTTAATAGGGAAAAAAAATTTTTTTAGAAAACTACTACATTAAAATATAATGGTTATCTTATGATCTCATTGAAAAGGGAATGAAAATGCTGTGTCCACTATAGAATCACTGTAAGTGGAGACAGCATTGCCAGCGTCAGGATGGAGTGATAAAGGACAGCAAGCTGGATATTATAGTTTTAAAAATGTAACATTAGGGACCTCTCTTGTGGTCCAGGGCTAAGGCTTCATGCTCCTTGACTGGGGAACTAGATGCTATATGTGGCAACTGAGACCCAGTGCACCCTAAATAAGTAAATAAATATTTTAAAAATCTAATACTAGATGTCGATGGGGTTTTAAAAGAAGAGTCAGTGTTGGATTAAGAATGAAAATCAAACAATGTATTTTCCCTTCTGAGACTAGGAAGACCAAAGTAAAGCCCAGAGTGACTGACCCACTGGACTCGGGTGTGCTCAGGTGTGCTCAGGTGTGAGGATGCTGACACCTCACCAATACACCCTGAAGTGGGAGGTGGGGGTCTGACAGCTGGCCCTGTGGTGGCTGGCCTGTCTGTAGACTGCTGAGCACTTGGCAGTAACTGTTCCAACCACACTCTGAATGTGGCTCCCTCTGATTTGATGTCTAAAGAGGCCCTCCTAGCCAGCAGGATGTGGCAGAAGGGGTTCAGGAGGTGGTGACCCTGAGAGGTGAGTACATGTCCCACTCATTCTGGCAGTGATTCTCTGACATCTGTACCTAGGCTAGCAGCTGGGGAGTGTGGAAACCCAGAGGGCGTTTTCTGGAGGAGAAGATGGGTAAGCCCTGGGCAGAGGGTCAGGCAGGAAAGCAGAAAGCTAGGACTCCACGCAGAGATGCCATGGTGTTACAGTAAAAGCAATGAGCACGCTCCGCGTGGTTTAGTTCTCCTTTGTCCTGTGATTTCTGACTTCCTGTGGTGGGGTATTTTTAAATACCATCCCCCACTTTTTTATTATGAAGTATTTCATATATTTAAAACAGTATATAGTATATATATACATGACTGATATTCTGCCAGTTCTCATCCTTGGTGTGGCTTTTGATCTGTGGCCAGTGGTCACCCCATCGGGTCCTGGTTAATGCCAGCAGCTATTCTGATTGTTTGCTGTCTGAATCAGGCCACTGTTTGGCTGCTAGCTATTTTGATTGTTATCCCAGCATATATCATGGGGGGAAAAAAAAAAAAAGAACCTGTGTACACATCAGCAGAAGAAACAGCATTACAAAATATTTCAAAAGCATTTTTAATAAAAATTCAGAAAGCATGAAAAGGCAGCAATCTTATCCCTCAGCTGCCTCACCTCCAGTGTGAATAGTTTCTTGTGTATGCTTTTGGAGATTTTATGTATAAACAAAAAACTGGATATATGTATTGCTTCATCTCTCACTGAGGGTAGTGTATAAAACACAGTGCTCTGTCCCTTTGCTCCCAAACCTAACAGTTTATCCTGGAAATCTCTCCACTTCAGTGCATAAATAAATTCTTTCTTTTTTTTTCTAATCTTTATTGTAAAGAGCTGGGTAGGACTTCATGGTACAGTGGCGCTATAATCTCTATTGTAATTTATTTATTCTCCTACTGACGACATACAGGGTAATTTACTGGCTATTTTAATGGATAATGTTGTACACACTCACTTCATAAATACACCAGTAAGGCAAATCCTAGAGGTGGAACTGCTGAGTTCAAGGGTACATGCATAAGTGTTGTAACAGTGTTTCACAGGAATGCAGATATAGCTGTAAAATAAAATCCCTGGGAGCAGAATTGCAGGGTCAAAATGCATGGGTATTTAGATTACAAGTATGTCTCACTTGGGGTTGTATGAGCCACATGCCAGTAATGGTGTAGTAACCAACTTCTGGCTCTATTCCAACTTGGGAGCTGAAAGCACTGTCTTAGGTAGTTTTATTTTACATTTCCTTCATTATGACTGAGGTTGAGCGTTTTTAAAATGTATTTAACAGCATTTGTATTTCCTTTTCTGTCAAGTTCCGGTTTATACTCTTTTCCTATTTTTCTGTGGGATTGGCAGTCTTTTGATTGACTTTCAGGAGCTCTTGACATGACAGAAGTTAACACTATGTGATAGAAAATGCAGTGTTTTTTTGTCATTTTGGTCATTTGTCTTCTGACTTACACTGAGTTTTGCCACGTGGGGCAGTTTTTCTTTTTATGCGGGGCAATGTTACTTTTGTCAACCTCAGTTACTCCGAGGGCGGCGCTAGTTCTCTGCTGACTCACTCAGCTGGTCTTAGTAACAAGGGCAGTGGTTTGTTTCAAGGCTACACAGCCTGGGGCAGGCTGTTCCTGAAAAGGGGCCAGGAAGTAAATAATTTAGATCTCTGTTGTAACAATTCAGTCCTGCTGTTGCAGAGTGAAAGCATCTATCTTCATGAACAAATGAGCAAGGCTGTGTGCCAATAAAACTTTATTGGCAAAAGTAGATGGCAGGCTGGATTTGGCCCTTGAGCCCTAGTTTGGACCCCTGGCACAGGGGCAGTTAGGGCGCCTTCCTCCTCCAGACTGTGAATCCAACTGGCGCTACATTCAGTCTTCCCCTCAGAGTCCCTCGCTGGCAGAAAGATTACTTCACTCACTCCTCTTGCCAGAGTCCTAACCCTCATGATGCTCCAGCTGCTCAGCAGAGACTTACTCATTTCCCAACCTGGAACCCGGAAGTCAGCTCTGCAGGCAGCTGTGGGCAGCCAGGCACCCAACCAACGAGCCACTCAGCACAGACACACCCTTTAGTAACTGAGAAAGGAGCCTTCAGGATGATGGCAAATGCTATTGAGGAATTTCCCTGTGGGACTTTGCCTCCAGCACAGCCCACTCTCAGCTGCCTCGACCGCCCCACATATGCGAGGCTTGCCCTCAGAAACTAGTTCTCCCATCTCTTCCATGCACAAGAAAACCTAATAATGTACTGAATTGATAGGGGAAAGAGCATTAAGAAATCATACAGTTATTTCAAGTGGCTACAGGAAAATCTTGCTTTGAAACTTTAACTGCAATAAACTCTTCCTGGCTTTGGATGGGACTCAGTCTTAAAGGAGGCCGCTTTGGAGGAAAGGTGGTAACCTGGCTGGGTCCTCACCTTGTAAGAACTGAGGACCCTTGTGAGGGAGGGCTTTCCTGAGGAAGTAACATTGAACTAAGCTAGGAAGGGTGGGATGGGGGGAGGCAGGGGGCATGGTGAAGGCATGGGGGGTGGTGATGGGCCAAAGGCCAGTGTGGCCAGAGACAAGAGTAGCTGGAGAGGCAGACGGGACCAGCAGAGCCTTCTTGAAGGCTCCGTGTCTTAAATACAGCTGTGGATGGAACCCACTGTAGAGGAAAAGGACACAGAACTCTGGGACTCAGGTGACTGCAGGGGTGAGGGAGGGCTTTCCTAAGAAAGTGACATTAAACTCAGCTTAGGAAAGATGGCAGTGGGCAACCAGGAAAAAGTGAAGTCACCAAATATGCATTTATAAAGATGCTGCTGGGGACTCCCCTGATGGTCTAGTGGTTAAGACTCCACATTCCCAGTGCAGGGGTCCCGGGTTCCATCACTGGTGGGGGAACTAGATCCCACATACTGCAACTAAAGATCTCACATGCCACAACTAAAGATCCTGAATGCCACAACCAAGACCTGGGGCAGCCAAAGAAATAAATACATAAACTATTTAAAAAATGAAGATGATGCCAGCTGCCTTGTGGAAATGGAAGGTTTGTTAAAGGTAGCAATCTGGAGCCTTTTGCTGTTGTTCAGGGTAGGAGAGAGACAGAGGTGGATATGTTTGAAAGATACGGAGGCTGGAGACATGGGGGTAGAGGACAGGGAGAGGGGTCTCCACTGATGACCCCCAGGCTCTAGTGATGCTCAGTGGCTGGCTCTTAAAGAAAGATCCTGGACCACTTCTAGATGGTGGGTGCCCTTACTCGACATCTTCCACATGCTTGAATCTGGGGGGTGGATCCCCAGGGTCCCTTGGGTTTAAAGTTACTGACTTCCACACAAGCATCCTGCAGAGCAAGCTGCAATCTGCTCACATTTTCTCTCTCTTCTACGCTTCTGTAGGCATCACCTGCCCGACTCCCACATCCGTGGAGCATGCAGACATCCAGGTCAAGAGTTACAGCATCAACTCCAGGGAGCGGTATGTTTGTAATTCTGGCTTCAAGCGTAAAGCTGGGACCTCCAGCTTGACCCAATGTGTGTTTAACGAGACCGCGAAAGTCGCCCACTGGACCACTCCCAACCTCAAGTGCATCAGTAAGTGGCTGTCCCAGTACTGTCCCTCCACCCCTTTTGCCATGGCCACGCAGAGAGCAGACCGCAGTATGGGCAGCTGATGAGGGAGCCTACATGTCTGGGTTGAGGACTGAGGCTAAATAAACCAATGGGCCTCTAAACACAGCTCAAAGAGGGGGAACTACATGGGCTTTGGGGGCCACACAGTTCTGGATTCAAATCCTGGTTCTGCCACATAACCACCCATGAGACCTTGGGCAAGGGCCTCAATGTCTTCGATCTTTTGATTCTTCATCAATAAAATGGGCCTGATTCATCAGGTCCTTTTCAACATTGTGGGTTGCAGGAGGAGTAAGCAAACTCTGGTAAATATTAACTATTATTACCATCAGTGCTTTAGATCACAGAAGCAAGAACTGGGCTATAGACAGAGGTGTTTGCTCATAGCACCCTGCTCCCTGGAGGGCTGCCCAATTCCTCCCCAGGGGACAGCCCACAGGGAAATCACGGCCCTTCCTCCCCTGTTGATACCTGCCCTGAGAGAAGTGGGGAGACCCATGGAGCAGAGACCTCCTGGCCCAGACATTGTCTGGGATCCAGCCAGAGCTCCAGACCAAGAATGAAGAGAGATCTATGGGATTCCCCACCTTTAAAAAAAAAAAAAATCCACAGCTGGATAACCATGCCAGGAGAAGTCAAAGAATCTTAGAGTGGAAGCCAGCAGTGTTATTTTCAGCAAGACTAAGCCCTGTACTCTAGAGAAGGAAAGAGCAACCCATAGTCTTCCAAGAGAAGGATGTGTTGAATAGTTACTGCACACATGGTGTGTGTCCAGGTGGGACATGTTCTCACGTAAGATTTGCGGACATTCTCAGCTCCTTTCCGGGGAAAGCAGACAAACGGGGTTGTTCAAGAGCAGATTCATGGCTGGGGGACTCCTTGAAAAGCGTCTCCTATTGAATCTGTAGTGTTGAGATCACCCTGAGCCCCTGCCCTCCCACCGCGTGGCTGCCGTGCAGGGCTCAGAGGCCAGGCAGGCATTCTGCTTATAGCAGAAGCATCGCTGGGCTGGGAACAGGGTGCCCATCGCATGGACCGTTGGGCCCATGGGAATGGGCTGGGCGAGGCCAGGTCTGAGCAGTAACTTTGGGGAGAGCATGGCTGTTTTCCTTGGTCTAGCCCAGGGACCCACTGGAACTGTAGTCCAGGGGCAAAAATCAGGGCTTCCTACTGTAGAGAAAGTGGGCATTTCCTCAACGTTCCAATTCCTCTGGGTGAATGAATCAAGGATGTTGAACTGAACAGGGTGGGTTGCAGGGTGGGGTTGGGGGAATGAAAGATGGGGTAAGCCTAGAATCATAGATGTTTAGAACCAAAGACTAGGGGAACCTTTAGGTCTTAGCCCCCAAAGCCCCACCTTTTACTACTAACCACTCCCTCCATGATTTCCCCAACAACTTGTGCCCAGAACAATCCATTGAGTAATCATTTGTTTTGTCATGCAAAAGCCAGCGTTAAAAAGCTGAGTTGATGTCATTGCTATCATTCTAGCCAAAGATAAGACACTTGCCTCTGAACTTTTGCACTCTGTTTGCACTGGGAACTGCAGATAAACAGCTGTTTATCTCCTGTGTGTCTGGCCAGGCCTGGGTGGCCAGATGTGTCCACTTTAAATTATAAATGTATTATTTATTTAAAGTATACATTTATTATTATTATTCTTTTATCTACATGCAGTTCTGAAGCCACCCCAGGTTCCACCCTGGGATCATAAATGCCGTGTGGTTATCCTCTCTCTAGGAGACCCCTCCCTGAGTCACCAAAGGCCACCCTCCACAGCAGCGCCTACAGGGTTGACCCCAGAGCCAGAGAGCCCCACCCCCTCCGGAAAAGGTAGGAATGCCGCAGACTTTCTCAGGACTCCCATCCTCGGCTGCCCTCAGGTCCACAGAGAGCCTGCAGATCTGTGGACCGCTGCCGGGATTCCACCGCAAACACCCCTTATTCATGTCAAGGATAAGAACTGACATTAGCTTCATTTTCTCTTTTAAGCCAAAGTTGCCGGATAACCAGGCTTCATGGGTGCACACTTCATAATGGTTTAAAAGCCACTCTTACTAGGCCAGATCACACTTCATGGTAGATGTGTAGCTTCGAGAATGGGGGGGTG
The DNA here is from genome assembly GCF_027580195.1 of Bos mutus. Classification (NCBI taxonomy): domain Eukaryota; kingdom Metazoa; phylum Chordata; class Mammalia; order Artiodactyla; family Bovidae; genus Bos; species Bos mutus. The sequence continues at coordinate 6,071,010 of NC_091629.1, forward strand.
GGGGCTGAGGTTCTGCCCACCTTGCGTATCAGCCTTCCTGGGCCTCATGGGCACTGGCAGAAAACCCAATCCTCCTGGATCAGAGACGGAGGACTCTCTTGCCTGGCACTGCAGGCAGCGGGGCCACCGGCAGGTTTCATCAAGTCCCTCGTCCACACGTGCCTTAAACAGGCCTAAGCAGGTGCCCGTGTGGGCGGCAGACATCCCTGGAGAGGAGGGAGCCTGAGCAGGAACCTGATGTTTTAATGTTGGTGTGAACACATCTGCCCTGTGCTCCGAGGGAGGTACTATCTCCACCTGCCAAGGCCATCTAAGCATCCTTGAAAAGATGGACCTCCACTGGCGAGATGTGCAGAACTGGGAGAGACCCAAGCACACCATCTCCCAACAACCCTACCCGTGATTGTTTCGGTACACACGCTTGCACAAAGCTGCCAGGATTCTGCATTTTGACCGAGTCTTAGGAAACTCTACCCTAGTTTCCTCTGCACTGTTAAGAAAATCTGAGCTCTTGGATGCAAAATATCCTGGAAAGACTTGCCCTGTGTCTTCTGACACCCTCTCTTGACTCCTGATTCTCTGTGGCCCATTACCCAGTGTGAGGTTTTCATTAATTTTTTATTTATTTTGGCTGTGCTGGGTCTTTGTTGATGCTTAGGCTTTTCTCTAGCTGCGGTGAGCAAGGGCTATGGTCGAGTTGCAGTGCATGGGTTTCTCATTGCTATGGCTTCTCTTGCTGTGGTAGCACAGGCTCTAGGCGCCCAGGCTTCAGAAGTTGCAGCTCGTGGATCAGGAGTTGTGGCTCGAGGGCTCTAGTGCGCTGGCTCACTAGTTGTGGAGTCTAGGTTTAGTTTCCCTGCGGCATGTGGGAGCTTCCTGGGCCGGGGATCAAACCTGCGTCTCCTGCGTCGGCAGGTGGCTTCTTTACCACTGAGCCATCAGGGAAGCCCCAGTGCCAGGCTTCTCCTGGCCCCGTCTCCTCCTTTCCCTCCAGGCGCAGCCATCCCACAGTGGTTGACAGCGCTTCTCGGGCTGCCTCCCCAGAGAGCCAGTTCTTAACTGAGGATGCTCTCTGAGATCTGGAACTCTGGGTGGATGGGGAGCACCTGGTTACTGGAGTTCCAGAAGCTCTCCTGCGACCCTCAGGGGGCCAGGGCTGAGCACCATCACTGAAGGGAAGGTGGAGGGGTGGAGCAAGGGTTTCCTTCCAGTTACTGAGCCAATGACAAACAGGAAGAAGAGGCTGGGGTGCCCACAACCCCTTTGACCCGAGTCACACCTGGCTCGAGGGACCTCCCTCAGCCTGGCCTTCATGCCCCAAGCACTTGGCAGATTGCAGCCATGCAGGGAAATCTCAGGTGTGAGTGTAACCTCCAGGGTGGGTGCTGTGGCCAGGGCACCTCATGGGCCTGCTCCAAGTCAGGGGAAGCATGGTCTGCAGAGCGCCTAGGCCCTACGAGGTGCCGACAGAGGGTGAAAGGGCACAGTGACTCCTCCGGCGCACGTGGCTGGGAGAGTGTGGGGCAGAGGCCCTAACCAGGGGCCGGATAACCCGGAATGTGTGGTCACAGCTTCCCCTCCAGGGCTGGGCTCATCAGGACTGTATTATCACCCTGGAAGACCCACTCACCACGGAAACAGAACAGCAGGGTTGTGCACTGCAGCCTACAGGTTGCGGCAGCTGCTGGCCGGTGAGGGACAGGAGGTCAAGGACCTCAACGCAAGGCAGGTGGCTCAGCCGCCTCCCAGAGATGGGCGCAGAGCCAGGACGCATCCCTCATGTCCACTCACGAAAGGTCAGATGGGCTGAATCCCGGGTTCCCCTTATTTCAAAAGTTTTGTGCAAGTATGTACAAAGTAAACTAAAATTAGCATCCTGATGTCTTTGGCAAGTACAGTTCCTCTTTTCTTAACTATTTTTATTCATTCATTTTTTGGGTGCACTGGTTCTTCACCGCTGTGTGAGGGCTCTATCTAGCTGTGGTGGGCGGGGGTTACTCTAGTTGTAGGGCTCAGGCTTCTCACTGCCGTGGCTTCTCTTGTTGCAGAGCATGGACTCAGTAGTTGAGGCTGGTGGGCTCTAGAGCACAGGCTCAGCAGTTGTGGTGCACTGGCTTCGTTGCTCCACAGCATGAGGGATCTTTCCAGACCAGGGGTCGAACCCCCTGTTCGCTGCATTGGCAGGTGGATACTTATCCAATGGACAACCAGGGAAATCTCCAGTTCCATTTGTCTGAGCTGGGTCTCCTGGTAACCACTTCTCCAGTGCCTGATTCTACTCAAACCTTTGAGATTGTTAGCTTATGTGGCCCATGATAAATAGTCATAAATCCACTAGTGTCCACAAAAGCCTCTTGGCCATTCGGAACTGACGAAGATGTTGCCCACTCAAGGGATCTTCTCCCAGAGCTGTGGAGGAGTTTGCTGGGAGAGGGCTGGCCGGGGTGGGTTCACGGGAGGTGCTGGTCCACTCTCTTCTGAAGCTGAGAAAAGACACTGTTCTCAATGTTTTCATTATCCATGTCTTGCACCCCCCTGCAGAGCCAGATCTTACTTCCAAGTCAGACACCAAAGTGGCCACAAGGCCAGCTACTGGACCAGGCTCCAGGCTGCCATCCACAGCTCCTCCTGTGGGAACCACAGGGATAGTCAGTAAGGAGACCACCTACGTCCCAGCTCAGACAGCAGCCAAGGCTCCGGAACACACATACCCGGCCTTGCAGGACACGCCCGGTTAGTGCTGGCTTTGCCTGCTGGAGGACAGCGCAGCTCCCGGGGGCTGTTTCTGAGACGCGGGTGCAGATCCAGAGTAGGCCGATCACATCACACCATCCAATCCAAAATCAGGATGACTGCGTGACCCTCTGCCTCCTGCTCTCTGCCACAGCCTTCTCGCTCTGGCCTGTGCTCTATGCTCCACCCTGCTTCAGAGGGGAGAGAACTGTCTTGCCCCACATTAAGTTGCATGGCAGAGCCTTTGCTGAGAATCTGATTAAGATCTGCCTCCTCCTGACATGGGAGGACAGAGGAAGCTTTCTGCCATCTGGAATCACGGTGTGAGGGATGGGGGCATGCTCTCTGGGTAATCTGCATGTTCTGTAAATGTGCCTCTGATTCCTAAGCATGGCTCAGCATGGAAACAAGTGATCCTGGTTCTGTGCTAAAGTTAGTCTGATTTTGCCGGCTGTGAATCTCTCAAGGCTTTAATATGAGAGCCAAACTGTCCAGGAGTTCTCCTGCTTAGAGAAATTAGTGCCTTCAGGACCGTGGCAATAACTGAGCTGTAATCTCTTCCCTGCAGGTGCATATCAGAACAATCCCAGAGTTGTGACCGGTGAGTATTTTCCTTGGTCCTTTGTAGTTATATTTTATCTGCATCAAGTGGTGGTGTCTATGTTCAGGGGACCTCAGTGCCAGGGTGCTGGAAGGTCCTGACTTACGCCTGCTCTTCCAGTGTGGTCACCAACAGCTGCCCCTTTCACTCTCAGAAGTGTTTCCGTGTAGATGAGTTACATGATTGTGCTGTTTACAGTGTGTGCAGAATTCTAGGTTGGCTATTTATCTTAATGTTGGTAGGTTCTCACTGTCAGGCAATCGGTACAGAAGCCAGCGTCGGTGCACCACAGGGCCCCCTCGTGCAGCTGTTCAGGCCTACTAACTGGGGGCTAGACTCATTCAGGACCCACTGGAAAACCAGTTAACATGATTAAATGATATTCTGCCATGAGACGCACTTATCTTTCACAGGGAGTTAGCACTATACACTCAACAGCGAGAAGTTCTCGTCCTTGGTCTAAAAGGCATCTTTACAGAAGACACATGACTTTAAGGCTGGGAGAGAGAGAAAGTCCCAGAGAGTATAAGGAGGAAAATGGAAAAGTGCTTGCAAGAATGAAAGACAAAGAGGAAGGGAAGAGAGAGAGAAAAAAGGAGAGGGGAGGAAACAGAAGCAGGGAGAAATGCAAGGAAACAGAAGCAGGGAGAAATGCAAGAAATGCAAGGAAACAGAAGCAGGGAGAAATGCAAGTTTTCAGTGATTAAAAAAAACTATAATTTCAATGCAGGCAAAAATTAATTTCTAATTTCTATTCACAAGTTTCCTGGCTAGAGAATGATTCAAGTTTTTGTAGTTATATTTTATCTGCATCAAGTGTGTTCTGGGAAAAAAACCAAGTGGCTTTGGTCATTTTTGCATTTAGTTGATTATAATGGTTTTAAGAATGATCAAAACATATGCCAATGCAAGATATTTTTAAAAGGCTCTCTGGAGAGTGTTTTCATGGAAAAACTGTGGCATTTAATGACAACGATGTTGAAACAAAAGTATGTTTATCATTTAAGAGGTGGCCAATAAGTCAGAGAGCTGACCAAATTTTTCTCCTTATGTCACATATTACATTAATCTTTCTACAGACTTTTACATTTTTTTAGTCATTTTCTTGAACTGTTAATATTTGCCCTGGGCTTAACAATTAAACGTTATAAAAGGCTGTACGGTAAAAAGCCCATCTCTGACTGAAAGTCCCCCTGCAGGCAGGCAGGAATTCCTGCTACTAGATTTCAGGGTATCCTTCAGAGAGAGTCAATCTGTAAATAGCATGTAGAAGATACACAATACAGGTAGGTGTATTATTTTCACTATTCTGCATCTTGTCTTTACCTAATGGTATGTCTTGGAAATTTTTTCATATCAATAGACGAAAAAACCACCTCATTCTTTCCAACAGCTCAGGATATTCTAATATATGGATTTGCCAAAATTTATCTAGCCAAAACCCCTACTGGGCCTTGGGGTTGCTTACATTCTTGGGCTACATAACAAAGGAGGACTAACTGGAAAACCTTATATCGCTTCACACACGTGCAAGGATGGTGGTGGCGCTGGTTTAGTCCCTAAGTCATGTGTGACTCTTGTGACTCCATGCCAGGCTCCTCTGTCCATGAGATTTCCCAGGCAAGAATACTGGAGTGGGTTGCCATTTCCTTCTCCAGGGGATCTTCCCGACCCAGGGATTGAACCCCCCAGTCTCTTGCATCTCCTGCAGTGGCAAGTGGATTCTTTACCACTGAGCCAGCTGGGAAGCCCATGTACAAGTATATCTGAAAGAAAAAAAATCCTACAAAATTTGAGGGCCATTTTTTTCCAAAGTGGATTTCCAAACTATTTTATTATGAGATCTAATCTGTATTTCTTTCCAGTTCATGACTTTCACTGGATTAAAATATCAAAAATTCTCTCCCTTATTCTAAAATGCCAGATAATAAACATTAACTGAATATCTACAATAGGCAAAGATAGCTCTGCTCAAGGAACTGTGGAAATACAGAGATTAAAAAAAAAAAACAAACTTTAAATCTTTTATGTGGCATGAATAAGATTTCTTTTCTTCCAGACTGCTTAATGTAGACACTAACTATAAGACAGGCCTAGTCAGCAAAGACATGAAAATGAGATCCATTTAAGTTTTATCGGCTAAGAAGATTGGAATTAAAACTAAAACCCTGCTGCTGCTGCTGCTGCTGCTAAGTCGCTTCAGTCGTGTCCGACTCTGTGCGACCCCATAGACGGCAGCCCATCAGGCTCCCCCGTCCCTGGGATTCTCCAGGCAAGAACACTGGAGTGGGTAGGTGTCTAGAAACACTTAGTGATGAACAGTTTCTCCAAAGTATGTCTGTCACACACAGTCCCAGCCACCTGGGCCCTAGGAGTGTGTCCCGCCGGTTACAAGAGGCAGGGACACTCATGGCACCTTGGGCGTCGGTAGGGGCTCCTATTTCTGCAGCAGTAAGCCACTGATTGATCATCTTTGGAAGATGATATAAATAATGCTTTACCATAGCAGTTGCTCAGTAGATATTAATGTTTTAATCAGTCCACTGGTATTACCAATATCAGTTCTTAAAAAATGAATCATGTAAATGATTATCATGACTTTTATGTATTTAAAGATATTTTTTGATGTGGACCATTTTAAAGTCTTTATTGAATTTGTTACAATATTGCTTCTGTTTTATGTTTTGGGTTTTTGGCCCTGAGGGATGTGGGGTCTTAGCTCCCCGACCAGTGACTGAACCTGGACTGCCAGGGAAGTCCCTTTCACAACTTTTAAAAGTGGCTCTTTTCGTGCAACAAAATGGTAAATAGTAAATGTTCCATAAGTGAGGGAGCAAATACTCATTGGAGTTTGAGGGCTCTAACATTTTAATACATGTTGAGGGAAATGGTCCTCATTTCACTGTCTTCTATATCTATGCACTCACTAGGCAGCCTTGTTTTGTAATCAATAACCTTATTCGATGATTCCAATGTCTGTCTCTGCTCCTTACCTAGGCTATTTTTGAAGATTCCTGGTTGTGAAATGAAAGGATAGAATGTCAGCTACGACGGCGTTTACACTGCCATATCCATTTAGTGCACCCGAGGGGAAGGGTTCGTCTTTCAGACTGTATTATACCTCCATCTCTCAGAGCAGAAGTACATCTGCTGCAGTTTACATGCTCAGCCTTTAAAGGGAGCTACTTCTATATCATATCATTTGTCTGTTCAAATGATACAAATTGAGCTCCCATCTTGTGCCAGACATGGTCCTAAGCTGCAACAACATGCAGATTTCTCATTAAAAAGCAAATGGCACTTTACACGTCCTTCAGCTGCAGTTCAGTTCAGTCTCTCAGTTGTGTCCAACTTTTTGTGACCCCATGGACTGCAGCATGCCAAGCTTCCCTATCCTTCACTATCTCCCAGAGATTGCTCAAATTCATGTCCCTTGAGTCAGTGATGCCATCCAACCATCTCATCCTCTGTCATTCCCTTCTCCTCCCACCTTCAACCTTTCCCAGCATCAGGGTCTCTTCCAATGAGTCGACTCTTCTCATCAGGTGGCCAAAGTACTGGAGCTTCAGCTTCAGCATCAATTCTTCCAATGAATATTCAGGGTTGATTTCCTTTAGGGTTGAATGGTTTGATCTCCTGGCAGTCCAAGAGACTCTCAAGAGTCTTCTCTAACACTACGGTTCAAAAGCATCAATTCTTCAGCACTCAGCTCTCTTTGTGGTCTAATTCTCACATCCATACATGACCACTGGAAAAACCATAGCTTTGACTAGATGGACCTTTGTTGGCAAAGTGATGGCTCTGCTTTTCAATATGCTGTCTAGGTTGGTCACAGCTTTTCTTCCAAGGAGCAGTGCTTTTTAATTTCATAGCTGCAGTCACCATCCACAATAATTTTCAGGCCCAAGAAAATAAAGTCTGTCACTATTTACATTGTTTCCCCATCTATTTGCCATGAAGTGATGGGACCAGATGCCATGATCTTAGTTTTTTGAATGTTGAGTTTTAAGCCAGAATTTTCACTCTCCTCTTTCACTTTCATCAAGAGGCTCTTTAGTTCCTCTTCACTTTCTGCCATAAGGGTGGTGCCATCTGCATATCTGAGGTTATTGATATTTCTCCCGGCAATCTTGATTCCAGCTTGTGCTTCATCCAGCCCAGCATTTCACATGATGTACTCTGCATATAAGTTAAATAAGCAGGGTGACAATATACAGCCTTGACGTACTCCTTTACCTATTTGGAACCAGTCTGTTGTTCCATGTCTGGTTCTAACTGTTGCTTCTTGACCTGCATACAGATTTCTCAGGAGACAGGTAAGGTGGTCTGGTATTCCCATCTCTTTAAGAATTTTTCACAGTTTGTTGTGATCCACATGGTCAAAGGCTTTAGCGTAGTCAATAAAGCAGATGTTCTGGAATTCTCTTGCTTTTTCTATGATCCAACGGATGTTGGCAATTTGATCTCTGGTTCCTCTGCCTTTTCTAAATCCAGCTTGTACATCTGGAAGTTCTCGATTCAGGTACTGTTGAAGCCTAGCTTGCAGGATTTTGAGCATTACCTTGCTAGCATGTGAAATGAGTGCAGTTGTACTGTAGTTTGATCATTCCTTGGCATTGCCCTTTTTTGGGATTGGAATGAAAACTGATCTTTTCCAGTTCTTTAGCTTGCAGAAGTTTAATGGTTTAATTCCATCAATTAATCATTTATTGATTACCCACTCTGAACCCAGCACTTCCTATGTGCTCAGTATAGGAAGACACAAAAGAGAAACCATTGGCAGGGACTAAGGTGTTGACATTCTCATTTCATAACTGCTTTCAGCGAATGCAGGCACACAGCATGTCAGAGACCCTACCGTCTGCCTGAGCTAGTTTGAAGGTACTGCCAAGAAATGATGATTCCCTGGATATGCACAGAGAACACTTTTTAAAAACTGAAGTATAATTGATTTACAATATGTTAGTTTCAGGTGTGCAGCATTTTTGTAGATTACACTCCATCCATTCATGGCATTGAAACACGTATAATATCATATGCGAAACGAGTCGCCAGTCCAGGTTCGATGCACGATACTGGATGCTTGGGGCTGGTGCACTGGGATGACCCAGAGGGATGGTACGGGGAGGGAGGAGGGAGGAGGGTTCAGGATGGGGAACACGTGTATACCTGTGGCGGATTCATGTTGATATATGACAAAACCAATACAATATTGTAAAGTTAAAAAAAAAAAAAGAATAGCCAGCTACCAATAGATGATTAAAAAAAAAAAAAAACTGAAGTATAGTTGATTTACAACAATATGTTAGTTTCAGGTGTGCAGCATTTTTGTAGATTATACTCCCTCCATTCATGTTATTACAAGATAATTGTCTGTAAGCCCTTCTGCTGCACAGTATATCTTTATTGCTCATCTATTTTGTGTATGGTGGTTTATATCTGCTAATTCCCTATCTCTGATTTGCCCCCCTCTCTTCCCTCTTTCCTTTGGTAACCACAAGTTTGTTTTCTCTGTGTCTGTTCCCGTTTTACATATACATTCATTTGTGTTACTTGTTAGATTCCACATATAAGTGATATCATACAGTATTTCTCTTTCTCTGACCTATTTCACTAAGCATAATATACTCTAGGCCCATCCACACTGCTGCAAATGATAGAATTTCATTCTTTTTTATGGCTGAGCAATGTTACACTGTACATAAATACCACCTCTTTATCCATGCAGCTGTTTGCGGACATTTGGGTTGTTTCCATGTCTTGACTTGGAAAACAGTGCTGCTATGAACACTGGGGGCACGAATTAATATTCTCTGTCGACTTGTTGATGGTGGCCATTCTGACTGGCATGAGGTGGTACCTCACTGTGGTTACAGAGGACTCCTTCACCCACACTGAACATGGTCCACTGGCCACCTCGGCTGTCTTCTCCACTGCAGACCCAACATCACCGTAGGCTGAAGGCCAGGCAGGGGCTCCTGCCTTCTGGCCTGTGCAATAACCATCTTCTGCTTCCTCTCTCAAGCTAATCCTCCTCCCTTCTCTGTCTCATCAGATCTCTTTTCCTCTTTCTCCAACCCACGCAGCCTGCTAGGAAACATAAAAGGTTGGAAAACATGACAGTTGATTTATTAATCCACTGTTTTGGCGATTCTGGTTTCAATCTCTTTACTAAATTTGGTGATTCTTGTTTCAATTTCTTTACTACATTTGCCTGGAAATAACTGGGGAAGGAACCAACTGTCTGAGTTCCAGGGGCTGAATTCAGATTGCTTTGTCATATCATTGGCTCAGGACCCCTCTTTGTACTTGAGTCTGAGTCTGCAGCTTCTATTCTCAGTTAGAAACAGGAAGCAGCACTGTGAAAGTGGAACTAGAGTTAACACTAGCTCGCCTTTTCCAATAAATCTCTCCGTGGACAGTAAATGCATGCCAACCTGATTAGTCAACGTGAAGGAATAGTTTACTGGAGGGTAAGACATCTCTGCTAAGAAATTTGTCTTTTAGTCATAATGATGATTAATGTTAAATTTAGAAGCTCAGAACAACGTTCACTAATTTCTCATGTTTTCTCTTATTCTTTTGGAATAGCTTTTCTAAGTTTTATTTACTTAGGTAAATAAAAGTAGTCTTGTTTTTGTAACTTTAGTGTCTCTTCTGATTGGAGCGTCATTGCAAAAAGATCGGGGGTGGGGGAAAATGCAAACTTTTTAAAAAAGAAAATAAAGTTATCTACAAGCCCAAAGAATTACTTAATACTTGGCATATATTCTTCAAGACTATTTTGTGTATATGGACACATACGTGGCTTACTGGAAATTCTTTTATTTATTTTTATCTCAACCAGCTTTTTCACTTAAGACTTTGTAGACATCTTTCTGTGTTAACAAATGTAGATTTCAAAGTTTTGAAAAGCTGAATAATACTCCATTGTATGGGTATGCCACATTTCATTTAACTGTCTACTGATAAGAGAGTTAGATTAATATTTAAAAAAAATTATTTTAAACAATGCTTTAGTGACTACTCCTGTGTATGCATTTCCCCTTTTCTTAGAATACATTTCTAGAAGTGAAATTAGAGTCAAAAGGAATGGTCTTCTCTGAAGCTTCCGTTACACATCACCCGTTTCCTCTTCTAGCCTGTAGAAATCTGGGTATGTTCCCTCATCCTATCTCTAGCTGTTTTTGAGGACAGTTCTAGTTGAAGGCCAAGTCCTTGCACACACAGCTGTGGCTGTCTGTCTAGGCACAGGTCTGAAAAGCTCAAGGCTCCAGGTGATCAATATGCCTCCTGGGCCACAGTGAGACTCCTGGGTCCACAGTTGTTCAGGTTGTCACCTTAAATTTTTTAAAATTTAGTTTATTTTTGGCTGTGATGGGTCTTCACTGCTGTGTGCACTTTCTCTAGTTGCAGTGCTCAGGCTTCTCGTTGCAGTGGCTTTCCTCCTCATGGAGTACGGGCTCTAGGGCCTGCATGGGCTTCAGTAGTTGTGGCTCCCGGACTCTAGAGCACAGGCTCAGTAGTTGGGGTACTTGGGCCCAGGTGCTCCACAGCAAGTGGGATGTTCCCAGACCAAGGATCAAACCCATGTCTCCTGCATTGGCAAGTGAATTCTTTACCACTGAGTCACCAGGGAAGCCCCAGATTGTCATCTTAGACGCAGGGCACGTTGGTGATTTTTGCAGGGAGATTTCACAATATTAAAGCAAAATGGCCAAATCTGCTGGGAGCTTCTGATGGATACAAGTGTTTTAAAGAGAGTACTGTTTCACCTGCTCCTGGGCCCAGCCCTCTTGCATCCACGTGAAGGTCCCACCCTCCCTAACAACTCCCAAACAACCACTGTGGCTGTGCTGCCGGGAAAGGAGTGTCCTCTCTGCCCTGATGTAGAACAGACAGAACAGCGTGGATCTCAGGATCTGTTAGTAACTGTGAGCTGGTTGGGAAGGCATCTGGATCTCCCTGCAGAAGCGTAAACTGTACAGAATTTTCAGGCTCAGAAACGCTGGGACTTTGAGCAGGGTGCCAACTCATTCTGCTCTCTTTCCAGCAGCCGTCTCAACTGTCACCGTGCTCTTTGTAGTATGCCTGGTGTTTCTTCTGGGACGTTGCCTGTGGTCAAGGTGAGTAGCACAGGAGACCCATGCTGGACAAGATGCTTCCTCCCCCAAGAGCAGGGTTGCATCTGATGACCTGGCTCTGCCCTTGCCAAGGAAGACCATTTCCTGGCTGGAGGTGTGAGTGCTCCCACCCACTCTGTGCTGGGCAAAAGGGGTGTCCAGGCCAAGTGGTCACTGAGTCAGGCCTGTTCCCTTCACTGTCCAAAGGCAGCCTGCAGGTCACTGGTCAGAATCTGGGCAGCCAGAAATGAATGGACGGCATGGGGCCAATTCACCAAAAGCCAATTCAGAGGGAAAGAATGTGCCAAGTAACCGATGTGATGGACGTGCAATTTGTATGATATATTTACGGATTGTTCTTCTTGAATGTACTTGTTAAATACGGGCACACGTCCCCATAAATAGGTTTATACATGTTGGCCTTGGCATTTCTAATACTAGAAATTCTATATTTCAGCAAGACTGTTTCTGCCACTTGCTGAAATTTCAGCTTTTATTTTTCTAATCTTTAGGCATTTTTACCATTTCTTAATAAAAGCCTTAAATAGCATATTAGCCTTAATTCTGTACTTCCATCAGTTGGTGACCAGTATTTTACCATTCCATAGTGATATGGCTGTTCCAGACATATCAGGTGTGTTGAAACTAAACTTTCAATCACTAGTCACAAAAATTTCTTCCTAAATATTATATCAATATAAAGATTATACCACTCTTCGAGCCTAACTTTGACAAAATGAATATTCCACGAAATGGCACTGCAAAGCCAAAATATAAAACAGCCATCAAAATATTCACACACATCTTCAAAAGCTATTAATATCACCCTATGCAAAAAGAAATACCACAAACTTCAGAGTCTAGAAATCAAGAAAAGAAAGCTGATATTTTACTTAAAAATTCATCAAAAAATCCCCCTAAATGCTAAAATATTTGCAAAATAGAAAATTACTTTCAAAAGGATTTTAAGAATATCATTACGGTTAAATAATTTCTACATAAAATGTATATAGAATTATTCTTAGGAGATAGAATATATTCATTGATTATATTAAAAAGAATAAATATACAATCTTTTTAAAGAAGACATTAAAAATATATTCTTAAAAAGAATTTGTAAATTTGATAAATATGGCCAATAAATATGCTCCTAAAAGGAATACAGCAATATTCACTGACTGTATTTATGGTACGAGTCATGAATGGATCTTTAAGAACTGGTAAACATTGCTACTTGGGCATGTGGTGAGCTGATTCTTTCCATAAGCTGATTAATTTGCAAATGGGTTATTAAGTAGATTAGTGATTCGACAAATTGGGTTTTAGAAAATTGGTTTTATAAACTGGCCTAGAGTTCTGATTTATAGTTTAGGCCTCACTCCAAGGAGCTTGAGTGTTGACTCTACAATGTCCTGAAACTTGCTTCTTCTCAGGAGGCAGACTGTAATCCACAGGTCCACATACTCAGGACCTAAAACACACTTCCAGTGACAGGTGGGGAGGCGTGGGATGAAGATTCTCTGCATCCCCTACTCCTGGCTTCTCAAGAACTGATTATTATATTTGTTTATTTAACATTTACTAAATAAATGTCAGGGCTTACCTGGTGGCTCAGATGGTAAAGTCTCTGTGTACAATGCGGGAGACCTGGGTCCTATCCCTGGGTTGGGAAGATCCCCTGGAGAAGGAAATGGCAACTCATTCCAGTACCGTTGCCTGGAAAATCCAATGGACAGCGCAGCCCCGTAGGCTACAGCCCATGGGGTTGCAGAGAGTCGGACATGACTGAGTGAGCTTTATAACCACTACATCACTTTTATCAGGACTGCCAATGCTGGCTTGGCCAGGCTCCTCGTCACTCACTCCTCCCATGGCACCTGGCACTGGAACCACTGCCTTTTGGCAGGGGGTTGGCAAGGCGGGGGGAGCTGCCCCCACAGTGCTGGTAAAACTTGGTGGAAATGCAAAATAAGACCTAAAGACCGCCTGTGAGTGGAGGCAGTCTAGGTGCTCTCCATCAGAGTGTCCAAAAGGAACTGTTTGTTGACACAATCTTCTCTGTCAATTATCCTGCTTTCCAGGCGAGCCCACCAGACACCCGGTGTTGAGATGGAGAGCATGGAGAGTGTGCCAATGACCACGGGGGCCGATGCCAGAGGGGAGGACACGGAAATCCACCCGCATGGCCTAGGAGGCTCCGGGGACGCTGAGGCCAGCAGCGGCCGCAGTGAAGGCCCAGCTCTTCCCCAGTCAGAGAGGACCTAGGGAAGACTTGGGGCGCTGGCCCCAGGGGAAAGACCCCCAGGGTGAGGAAACATCCGGCCTTCATCTTACCGACAGCCCAGGTCCAGCATCGCCCTTACCGGTGGGTTCTCTGGGCTCAGGACAGATGCCCGCCGTCCGCCTGCCTTGCCTGCCCGCCCTGGGCGTAAGGCCCAGTTCCCAAAGTCCCAGCCGTCAACAGTTACCCAGGAGGGAGTGAAGGCCTCAGGGCTTCCTATCAGGGCTTTTATTTCATCATGACATTTATTCAGGACAGCTTGTCCACTCGATTCAATCCCATTCCTCAGCCTGACCAGCAGGTTACAAAGAGAAGAAACACACCCGAGGCTCCAAGTGAGCTACAAGACTCCTCCTGGATTGGGAGGTGTTAACAAGGATGACACCAGCATTTCAACTCGTAAAACCTTCTCTCGGCCAGGTGCTGTGCGTGCATGGAAAGGGAGCAGAGAGACTGTGCCGAGTGGCTCCTCTAGATTTAAGGATTCAGAAAGAAGAAAACTTGGTGACGTTTTTCTATAGATGTGCATTTATATTTATATCCTTGTCTTTTATATCTATGTATTGTAAGGTTTGTATTTTGAAATTTGTTCCTTGTACAAACAATATAAAATGTCTATTTTCAATTAAAAAAAAAAAAAGATTGCACTGAAAGAATCACTGACGAGAAATGTACCAGAAAGAAAAAAAGGAGATCAGGAATGCAGAGTCCCGCATGACTGAGGTCAGCTTTTCTGAAAGAAGGAAAAAGTCTTGCCTGCAGCCGAGTCAGACTGTGGCTTTGGAGAATTTCCGGTAGCGTTTCTACGTGAGAAGCACGTGCGTGTCTGCTGCACACGCTGTTCCTGTGTTCTTTCCTCCTTTGGTGTTTACGTTTGTTTATAAAATCATGGGCCTTGTCCCAGCTCTTCATTTTACAGATGGGAAAACTGAGACCTAGAGAAGTGACTTGCCCATTTACTCATGCAGAGTCTGCACAGAGTCGGATGGGGGCAGGTACAGGGGCGGGACTGTAAACCAGGTGTCAGCCGCCCCATCACATGGCCAGGGTAGCCGGGACGGGGAGGTGGACTGGAGGCAGAGCAACCAGTCCACCCGCTGCTGGGGCTCTCAGTGTTCCTTCTTGTGAATTTCTTCAGGTCATGAATTTAGATGCCTTCATCAGGGCTGGTGAACTGGGATGACCCTGAGAGATGGGATGGGGAGGGAGGTGGGAGGGGGGTTTCAGGATGGGGAACACATGTATACCCAAGGCTGATTCAGGTCAATGTATGGCAAAAACCACTACAATATTGTAATTAGCCTCCAATTAAAATAAATTAATTTTAAAAAAAGAGTGAAGGAAGAAAGGGTGGGAATGCTAAATAGCTGGTGTTGGGGATTTCAGAGATGTACCATATTCACTGTCTCTTTCAATGAGCAGGGAACACTGCTAACACTCGAGCTGAGCCTTACATACACTTGGTTATCTGGTTATCCTTACATAGCAGCAGCAGCTGGTGGATCAGAAGTTAAAGTGTCTGCCTGCAATGCGGGAGACCTGGGTTCAATCCCTGGGTCGGGAAGATCCCCTGGAAAAGGAAATGGCAACCCACTCCAATATCCTTGCCTGGAGAATCCCATGGACAGAGGAGCCTGGTGGGCTACAGTTCACAGGGTCACAAAGAGTCGGACACGACTGAGTGACTTCACTTTTACTTTCTTTTATCCTTACATACACGGGTTACCTACACTTTTTTGTTTCTCTCTACAGCTGTTTGTCCCTAAGTTTCTAGAGTTATTAATGCTTGGACCCAGTTTGTTCTTTACAAGAATTTTTAAGTGCACGACCCTTGTTATTTTTAAAACTTATTTAACAGGAACAACATCAACAAAAAGGCACATGTTCAGTGGAGCCAGGGATTCGAAAGGTTTCTATAAGAGTCGGAGACGACTGAGTGACTTCACTTTCATGCATTGGAGAAGGAAATGGCAACCCACTCCAGCGTTCTTGCCTGGAGAATCCCAGGGACGGGGGAGCCTGGTGGGCTGCAGTCCATGGGGTCGCTAGGAGTCGGACACGACTGAGCAACTTCACTTTCACTTTTCACTTTCCTACATTGGAGAAAGAAATGGCAACTCACTCCAGTGTTCTTGCCTGGAGAATCCCAGGGACGGGGGAGCCTGGTGGGCTGCCTTCTCTGGGGTCACACAGAGTCGGACACGACAGAAGCGACTTAGCAGCAGCAGCAGCATGGGATGGAAGAGGGCTGGGTCACAGGGCTAGCTCATGGATTTATGCACATCCTCCTGGGGAGAGTGAGTGATGTGATGCTGTGGAATCACCTGACTCATGTCCAGCACGAAGTCTGCTGTCCACCAAGCACCAACCAAGTTCAAGCTGGGTGAATTATATGTCAAAAGTTAGATCTAGACATAGCAGCGAGCAGGGCTGGGTGGAGCTGGGGTCTAAAAGGGCCAAGAGGGCTTGGGTAGGGACAGATCAATCACTCACTCAATGAGGGCTTTTTTTTTTTCCAGTCCAAGGGATAAAATGAATTCTTTTACCAGCTGGTGCAGTCCTTCTAGGGGAAGGTTTAAACAACCTCTATAATGCCAAAACATACCAAGGCCCCAGAATGCATCCATCACGCAGTGAACATCTTGGAAAGAACTATGTGTTCATCTTTGAATTCTCTCAGAGATTGACACACTGCCCTGAAGGTCATTAACAGATGCTAGATCAACAAACTAAAAGATTCCATTGGAGAAGGAAATGGCAACCCACTCCAGTATTCCTGCCTAGGAGATCCCATGGACAGAGGAGCCTGGCGGGCTACAGTCCATGGGGTCACAAAGAGTCGGACACGACTGAATGAACGATCACACAATGTATCTCAGGCTAAGACCCTATGGGTGCCTATGATTTCTGTAGCCCATTTTAAATCATCCCTTTAATAAATTCTCAAAGTCCATAATTCTTCACAATCTATATAAAAGAAAAAAATAGGTTAATTAAAATATTCCAAATAATAAAATCAAAATAAGGTCAAATGTTCTGAGAGCTGGTTCTCAGGCAGAGTTAAAAGGAGGTAACCTGGGGACACTCAGCACCCAGCTGCCTATCCTTCTCCGACGTCTCCAAGCACCTCGAGTTCTACATGTCCCCCGTTTCTACATGCAGACAGCAACTGATCCCAGAGGGCTGGCCTGGGCAGACACCAGGTGCCCAGAAGTGAGGCGTCATCACGGAGACCACAGCAACCTACCCGGGAGGGCAAAGGAGTGCACGTGGGGTCTCCGGTGCCCTTCTTCTGTTGCATCAGGACTTGTTCCCATCCCCTCACACCTGTGCCCATGCGCAGGCCAACTGTGAGTTCTCCAAAACCACCACTTCCCATCCGACCTGGAAGCCTCGACTCAGCCAACCGGGAGGGTCCTGCAGGTGGACCCGATGTGATGCCGCCTCCTTCGACCTGTCACCACGTGTCGGGCCTCCCCAGAAGCAGCTCCAGACCACTACTGCTTGCTGCCCTTGGGGGCTGACTGGGCTCAGCCAGGCAGGTCTGCTCTGCACGTCGTCAACTTGTCTGCATTCCGTTAGTCGCTGGGCTGAGCTAGAAGACCTGAGAAGACCTCCCTTGTGTGGGGCCCTAGCGCTCCCTTGCATGAATGCTCCATGTGGCTAGCTTGGGCTTCTTCACAGATGGTGGCCTTGGGACAGCCAGACCACTTCCAGGTGAAAGAAGAAACTGCCAGGCCCCTTAAGGGTGGGGACTGCCACATCTTATGGGCACATCTGTTTCATTTCATTGGTCAAAGCAAGTCGCTGGGCCGCCCAGACTCTCGGAGATGTGGTGGGCTGACAAAAGAGGAGGGAAGGAATCAGGGGAACCATCTGGGGAGATTCTACCTTGGTACTGCCCAGGGCCAGCATTTGTCTTTCCATCCTTGGTAGTCCGTAAATGCCAAGGAGTGTTGGATGGATGAGTGAGGAGAATGATAGGAGTCAGCACCTGCCAGGCACTGGGAAGAGTCCATCTTTTTATTTTTAGTGGAGAAAGCACACAGGACTCAAAAGGATCTGTGAGCTCTACAGGTGTTAGAGGTCTTGAGCCCAGATGACACTGTCAGTTGGCTATGAACCTACATAATTCATATTTTTCCCTGCTCTCATTTCCTGTCCTACACAACATTTGTCACAAAGAAAACTGCCTATCATCTTTTTTACCTTGACTTGATCAGTAAATAAGACTTTCGTCTTTATAAACTCTCTTCTAGATGTTAAAAAGTAAGAGAACAGGGACCAAAGGGGCACATTTAAGGGTGGTTACATGTTTCCAACTGACTGATCTGCTTCAATTCTGGCCTCAGAATTTCAAGAACGTAGCTGAGAATCTTGGGTTTACTTGTTGGTTTTCCCATAAGTCTTGAAGGCAAAGAAACCAGCTCAATTCAAATCAAAGCATCCCCAACACCTCACACTGTCAGGAACAAATCAGGAACTCAACATGTGACATTTTCACAGAATTTATAAATATACGGTGTTACAAGTATAAAGGAGTCATGGTTCACTTTTCTCCCCTAGGGTCCTGTCTATGAACCCACCCATTCTACTTCTCTGGACCTGAGTAACCTGGGGTGTGACGCTCTGTCTTCTCCAATTTGTCGTTGTTGCTCAGTGGCTGTCCCGTCCGACTCTTTGCAAAACCAAGGACTGCAGCAGGCCAGGCTTCCCTGTCATTCACCGTCTCTCAGTTTGCTCAAATTCATGTCCATTGAGTCAGTGATGCCATCCAACATCTCATCCTCTGTTGTCCCCTCCTCCTGCCCTCAATCTTTCCCAGCATCAGGGTCTTTTCCAATGAGTCAGCTCTTCTCATCAGGTGGCCAAAGTACTGGAGCTTCAGCAACAGTCCTTCCAATGAATAATCAGGGTTGATTTCCTTTAGGATGGACTGGTTGGATTTCCTTGCAGTCCAAGGGACTCTCAGGAGTCTTCTCCAACACCACACTTTGAAAGCATCAATTCTTTAGGGCTCAGCCTTCTTTATGGTTTGACTCTCACATCTGCATGTGACTACTGGAAAAAGCTTTGATTAAACACACCACTGTTGGCAAAGTGATCTGCAATCATGTTGGAGACCTCTCGCCCACACGCAGAGAGGCTGATATCCCCTTCTCCAGCTCCCACCAGGGTGCAGATCCAGACCCACGTGAGGCCCATCGGATGCCCTCACCTGGTGAGAAGCACTGAGTATGGAATGAGCAAACACAGCAGAACTGATGGAGTGGCAGCCGGCAGTGCTTTGGAGGCACCAAGTGGTTGTCATGCTGCCGTTGTCTTAGCTCTCCAGGCTGCCTCAATTCCTCCCAGCTTTCCTAACCTAATCCTCCAACTTCCTGTGATCCTCCGAGCCCCCAACATTCTTCCATTGCATCTTCTTTCCTTATTACAGACTGTTTCCATCACTTGTCACCAAAGCATTCCCACCAGAATGATTTGGTAGTAGAAGCAAGTATTGCTAATCACAGAGAAGTAGGGAAGGAGGAATAACTCTGAATCATGATCTGCCTTACAGATGACAGAAAAACAGCATAAGTTCTGCCAACAGCCTGAGATGGAGCAGGAGTGGCCTGGAATGGCACACTCACCAACTGTGCAGCTTTGTGGTTCTCCTACAACCCCCTCCCCTGCTCCAGGGGTTGCTGTGACCCTAGGTGGTTCCAGGACTGCTCAGTGACTATTATATAAACAAACTGAAACAAAAGCAGCCTTGAAGACTGAAGGTTGTGCAGGGACTGGTTGCAATCAGCAGAATCTTTGGGTCCTACTCAAGTCCCAGGCACTACCCAGGGGGCCCTTTCTCATGGACTCCATCACCATGAACTTGGTTATCTGTACAGGACTGTTTCTTCACGTATTTGGGCAGAGAGCCAAAGGCACTCATTACAAAACTCGCATGGAATCTTCAGAATACCCTCTGAGAAAACCGACATCAGGAGGGCGCCAGAGTTGCTCTAACTCCAAGAGGTCCAGCGCCCCCTGCGCTACATGAGGCTGCAGTGTCTCTGGTCTTCCAGAAACCTCTAAGGTTTCCCAGAAGCCTTAGAGGCTGCTCAGCTTGGGGGCTTCCCAGGG
Organism: Bos mutus; assembly: GCF_027580195.1. NCBI lineage: Eukaryota > Metazoa > Chordata > Mammalia > Artiodactyla > Bovidae > Bos > Bos mutus. The sequence continues at coordinate 6,090,868 of NC_091629.1, forward strand.
GAGAGCTTAGAAGGAATTCTAGCTGCTACTCTGAGTATGGCAGCTGTATTTATTGTGAGTAAAATTTGGTTTGAAGAATGCCATGGCTGAGAACATCTGAAAGCCTTCTATGCTTTGTTTCCGACAGATCTGGGTTTTCGGAAGAGCTCTAGTGCCAACCGTCGACGTGCCGGTGCTGGAAACACCATGGGTTTGGAGATCACACTGGTTTCAACCTGAGCACTATGTTACGTGCTACTGATCAACCACCCTAGAGCCTGGCTCACCACCTGCTCCCCCAGGCTTGTCAGGAGAGCTGAATAAGGTGACACTTGGTGTCCCAAGTGTGTCTACCAGGCTCATAAACATTGAAGTTGCTTCCTGGATAAGGTCAATGTAAATACTGGACAACCAGGCCCCAGTGGCTGCCTGCTCCCTCCCTCCTTCTCAAATGAGTTCCCACTTTGGGGTATTAATTCCCTTCCACACTGTCGTGTGCATCAAAGGAAGTGGACCTCACCCAGACTCCAGGAAAGCAAATCTGGATTACTCTATGCATCACCAACTCCAGCCCACATTCTGCCCTCTACGGAAATATTCTGCCCAGGACTCCCCTGTCCTGGGTCAGGCTTGCTGTTTGCTAGGGAAGGTCCTCCTCATCCTGACTGGCCCTTTACTGTGCTGGGATTCAGCCTTCCTGCAGCTTCCTAAGGAAGGCAGCATGGTGGATGACATGTTTACATGTAAAAGCGTCTTTATTTTACTGGTCCTTTGGTTGGGTTTGGGATGTTAGGCTGGAAATCACTTTCCCTGGGTTCTGAGGTGCAGCTCCTCAGTGTGGAGTTGCATAACCTGAAGATGTTTCCACTCCTGGACCTTTGCACACAGGTAATGCTCTTCCTGTAGGATCTCCATCTCTGGCTCGCTGGAGGTCTATCTTCATATATTTTGCTGATCATTTCAACCTGCAAACTCATAATTCAGTTCTGGGTGATTTTTCATATTAAAAATGAAAGTTGCCAGCTTGTTTTCTTTTTGCCAAACTCCTTTGGCATTGAGATGCTCAACCTCTTAAGGCGGTTCTGATCACGTGTCTCCTTTCAATCTTTTGTTCAACTTCCTATATTATTTTTTCAACTTCTTTCTTTCAACTATTCTATTGGTTTTTCATTTTATACTTTTGTCTCCAAATACACACACACACACACACACAACTGATCCTGTTATCTCATGCATACACTGTCTTCTCTTATTCTTTGAATACATTTAAGAGATTTAGATTTTTCTTTTCCTTGTACAGACCATTTCTTTCAAGTTGATTCTTTTCTGTTTTGATATCCCACTTTCGTCTTGGAGGCTCTTTTCAGATGGCTGGAGATCCACATTTGGTTGGTCTGCGGCTCCTATTTAAGGGTCGAGCACTAAAAACTTATTTGAAACCCTGGGCACTTGGGTAGTCTGATGCCGATACGGGTTCCAGGGGGCCAGTCACCCAAGGAATCTACATCACTGTGGGTGTTTCACTGAAGTTGGGTCTACTCCCTACAGAAGTTGCTGGTCTCCCATCTAGCATGTGCATGCATATGTATAAAACTAGGATGTTGATTCCTAACCACACCCCTACCAAGGGGACGGTGTCAGGAGATGGGGCCTTTGGGGGTGATGAGGTCACGGGGTGAAGCCCTCGGGATGGGATCAGCGTCTTGGGAACAGACCCGAGAGCTCCCTGCTCCTTCCTCAGGTGAAGACACAGTGAGAAGATGCTCTCTGTGAACCAGGAAGCAGGTGCTCAACAGCCAGGTGCCAGTGCCTTCCCCTCACACTCCCAGCTTCCAGAACTGGGAGGAGTTGGAGTCTGAAGGTTACAAGCCTTCTGCTGCAGCCGCCTGAGCTCGAGACGATGACGGCCTGTGTCCACCGTGGCCCTGGCCCTCAGGTGTGCCTGGTCTCTTTCAGGAGAGCCTCCTGTTTCATCCTTCCTAGAGACCAAAGCTCTGGATTCCGCCAGGGTTGAGGACGAGACGTTGCCCAGTTTCACAGGACAGCAAGGAGATGTAACTGGCTTTTATTCAAACTCTCGGCCACTGTTCCTGCTCCACCTTTACTCCTAATTCCCGTGGTCCCAGCACCATTAAGTCCCGCCCCTTGTCAGAGTTCTTGGGCCTGGGGAGCTGTCAGTCATCACTCACTTATCTGCTTCCCAACCTCCAGACTCTTGTGGCTGTCACTTTCTCCCTGTTGTCTTTGTCCGAACAGGTTTATGCCTTTAAAAAAGGATCCTATTTGCTGTCCCTGAAGTATGGCTTCAGGAAGCAACCAAAGTACACATGTATGACTGGTCTATGATCATGTTTGGTTACCTAAAGGCCCCATCCACGTTAGCCCCCGCAGTCCAGCTCCTGGCCTCACTGAACTGACCATGCTAACACCGCCTCTGGCTTTGCAACTTTATTCCCCACCTGTGCTGGTCTGGGCAGTGCTGGACGCTGAAGCCACTTCCACTTAAACCCCTTCCTCTCCTGAATTCAGCAGCAACTCCATCTTTGGGAACTGGCTGTTGCCTCTTCAGAGAATGCTCTTCCTTTCTCAGCTCAAGCCTGGTGTTCCTCTGTGCTTTCTTTTCTGGACACTATGGTGGAGTGGACTCGTCGAAACCCTCATGCTGGTCTTCCTCACCCGCCACTTACACACGACAACTCTAAACTGCTTCCAGTCCATGCCAGTCTGCTGACCTACAGACCTGTGTCCCCATCAGCAAACCTACTTGGGTTTCTTATAAGCACCCAAACTTGGACAAGTCAAAACCAAGTCCATCAGTGTTTTTACACAAACCTACTACGTCCCATGTTTTCTGTCCCAATGAAGGGTACCCTCACCCACACTGCAAATGAGCCAGAAACCCAGGGGTCTTGTCAGGATTCCTACCACTGACTTATTACCCTCAATGAAGCCCTAAGTCCTACTGATTTGACCTCTTTAATCCCAAAAGCAGAAGTTCTCAGAACTCAGTGCACATCAGAATCACTTGTAGGGCTCGTTAAACATCAACATCAACCACATGTCCCTCAACAGATGAATGGATAAAGAAGATGTGGTACATATATATACAATGGAGTATTATTCAGCCACAAAAAGGAACAAAACTATGCCATTTGCAGAGATGTGGATGGACCTAGAGGCTGTCATAAAGAATGTGAAATAAGTCAGAAAGAGTAAAACCAATATCGCTCATATGTGGAATCTAGAAAAATGGTACAGATGAATTTATTTGCAAAGTAGAAATGAAGAGACAGATGCAGAGAACAAACGTATGGATACAAAATGGGGAGGGGAATGGGATGAAGTGGGAGACAGGGACAGACGTATACACAGTGCTATGTGCAAAACTGATCGCCAAGCACAGGGAACTGTACTCAATACTCTACGATGATGTAAATGGGAAGGAAATCCCGAAGAGAGGGGATGCGTGTATATGTACTATAACTGATTCACACTGCTGTACAGCAGAAACTAACAGCATTGTAAAGCAAAGACATTCTAATAAAAAGTAATAATAAGAAGAAGAATACTAACTGCTGGCCTCAGTCTCATGAGTTTTGACCCTGCAGATGTGGGTGAGGAACAGAATGTGCATTTGTATCAAGGTCCCAGGGGATGTGACACTGCTCACCTGGGGGCCACACTCTGAGGACCACTCACTAGAGGACAAGCCCATCTCACTGGACCACTTGGCCTGTGCTGGTCCGGCCCAGCAGATGTCATTTCTAGCTGAGATCAGGACTCTGAGCCTCTTAACTGAGCTGACCTTCCCAAAACATCCTCCAATCTACAACTGGAATGCTCTTCCTGAAAAGGAAATCTAATGTCTTACAATTTCTCACTGACTTCTCATAATTTTTGAGCACACCACCCACACTCCTTCGTGTCCAGCGCCCTTGGTGACCTGGCCCTCCCTAGCCTGCTCCTACTGCACACATGCCCCAGCCAAACACATCTCATCTCTCCAAACATTTCCTACAGGTCATACCTTTAGTGACTGCAATTTCAGTTGCTGATATTCTGTGATATTTTAAAATTTCTCTGTACCAATACTTTAGGTTCATCAAATGCTATCACCTAGTTTTTAAAAAAAAATCTAAAATCTGAAATATGCCTTGAGAATAATTATATGAAAGGAAAAAGTAATGCATAATCTACAATGCACTATGATATTTTAACACTATTTCAAGAATAATTTTTATTTCCAATAACTTCTAAACAAACGGATTACATGACATAACAGAATTTGTTTTTATATCGCTAATTCTGCATCAGAACCTCTATATACATGATAAAATCAAAGAAGATGGAGACAAATCAGAAATCCTAACTTTGAAATAAAATACTAGAACTTGCTATTAAGACTGAACATTCTTAAACAGCTGAAAAAAGATCTCATTTAAGCTATCAATGAGAAGGGGTTACTTAAAAATGAATGAACCAAAGAAAAATATCTGGAACTAGCTTATAATTATTTTCCTTATTCTCCCAATTTATGTGGTGTAAAAACAAAACAAATCTCTACAGAAAATGTGCACAAAAACACATTCACAACTAAATGAAATCAGGGAAGCCCCATGTTTTAAAGACTAACCTTTATAAAGGAGCTAAAAGATTTTCATTTCCATGCAGTGCTTAGTTTATATTTTTGAATAACACTTTTATTTTTTTCATCTAATCACTCATTAAAATGATAATGGATATTTAACACTTATATACACGGGTATGGGATTAGAAGATGCAAACTATTATGTATAAAGTAAATAAGCAACAAAGATATATTGTACAGCACAGGGAAATATAACCATTTTTAATAACTTTAAATGGAGTGTAATCTATAAAAATATTAATTATGTTGTACACCTGAAACTAACATAATATTGTAAATCAACTACACTTCAATAAAAAAATCTGTAATAAAAATAAATAGAATATAATTAACTTTATAAGTATATTTAACAAAACTATAAATTCTATATAGGAATTTCTATCTTAATAAACTGATTACTGATTTCCTTAAGAAACTAAAATAAATAACATTTCTATTTTTACTGTGTATTTAAAAATTATTTTTCTATTTGAAACACACCAACTATTTGATTTTACTGACATTTTAGAAATTCTTATATGACACTTAAAAAATAAAGTACCAGTATCAATTCCTGGATCCTATTATTTTTTAAATAAGTACCAAAATCCTAACACTGGTGTTTACTGTGGCACCATGACCACAAACACGCTTGCCCTTCACGTTGCTCCTTCTTTCCAGAAGCTTCTCCCCTTCTTTAGTGGGCAGCTAGCCATTCACTCCAACATTAAACACAGCTCCAGCACCACCCATTCTGGTGGTCCCCCACCCTCCACTCTGATGGGCGCCTCTTTGGCCCCAGGGCAGCAGTGTGGCTCCAGCTCTGGACGCCCACCTTTAAACCCCCACACGGCATCACAGTCCTGACTGCCCTCTCTGTGTCAGGACTGCATGTGATTCCAGACACCCATGGTCGGGCCTGCCCAAGAGGTGCTCAGTGGAGGCCTAGGATATACTCCTCCAACAATCGCAAGCACCCTCCTCTCCAGTGAGCAAAACAGACTTCCAGAAAACGTGTTCGTGGGGCCCTCTCTAGCCATCCCCTCCCCAAACCCTTCTACTGAAAGACTCTGAACATTGTGCCCTGCAAATCCAAACCACTCCCTCCCACTCGCTGCTTTGTTCCGAGTGATCCAGGAGCACCAAGCGAGGCTGGGCCAGGAGCACGGCAGAGGGGTGAGGAAGCCCGCCCCAGCCGTGCTCAGGGCCCACCGCGTGAATGCTCCTCCCTGTGCAGATGTTAACACAGCCCTCACCCTCTTCACACAGCCGCCCTGTCCGCCAGCACCCTTGCTTTCCTCACCGGCCTGCTCGCTCGCCAAGCTCCACCAGAGGCCCGATGTGGGCGAGACGAGGGGAGCCGCATGAGGCGGGAAGCCTGCTCCCCACTTAGCGGCCTGGGCTCAGACACCAGAGCCGGGGAGCTCCGGCAGTGCCCCACCTGCCGTCTGCATCCCTGATGTGCTGCATGGCGAAAACGTGCAAACACCGGGTCCACGTGTGGCTAAGCCACACCTCTGTGAGAACAGCTGCGTTACTGACTCCCCCAGCACCCAACCAGGAACCAGCTGCCTGTGTCCCCGCGTGGTGGCTGGCCGGCCTCGCCCCGCTCTCGGGCTCTGGCCTTCTGCTCTGCCTGCAGGGACGCGAGACGTCTAGCTACAGTCGCTGTGCACTTGTGTGTCATGTGCCTCCCCGTTCAGGCTGTGAGCCCCACGATGAAAGGGCGCACCCTGGGTCTCACATGTGCACGCCTCCCCAGAGCATGAAAAATCTCCTTTCTGATGTGTCAGCTGCCCCTGGACATAAAGCCTCCTACTCTGTTCAGTGTGTGATATGAACAGTCACAGAGCTTTGACAACAGTAAGTGGAGAAACGGAGAAAGTCCAGAAACAGCGGGGGTGAAGGCAGGGGCCTCACACAGTGGAATGCCAGTGCTACAATGCCTGTTTAATTGAGACCTTGTAATAAAAGTTTAAATACATAAAATGTTTTGTTTTGTTTTTATCAAAAGACCATCCCCCGTGTTCCTGGCCCACTGACGTGGAGGAGGGGCGGCAGGGTCTGGCTACCTCCAGGGGTGAAGACAAAGCAGGTCCAACTTTGGCCGCCGTCATCATCCTTGGAAAATGCTCTGTGAGCGACTCTGGCTTCAGGGAGGGAGCCCCCCACGCCGCTGTCTGCAGGGGCAGGAGCCCCCCGGGCATCCCAGCGCTCAGAAGACAAGGAAGAGCAGGGCCTCATGCCGGGGCAGTACGACATTCTCCACCGTGCGGACCATGGCGCGCACCTGCTCGGGGGAGGCGGTCAGGAAGGCCAGCGGCCCGATGCGCTGCTCCACACATGAGTGGCACAGGTACCCACCCTTGTTCTCCTTCCTGTTGCTCTGCAGGGCGGGGTAAGGAAAGGAGGGGAGGGGGACAGTTGGAGGACAAACGTTTTCCACCACCAAGTGTGACCCCCCTCCATCAGACTCCGATGCTTTCAGACCTGCCGTGTGGCCCTGAGGTCACACCTCCCCCAGCAAAGCATCCAGGGTGGACTCTGCTTTATCAAGTTCCCAGGGCGTAATAAGGCACGAGATGAAAAAGCCAGGAAAAAGCTAGCTGGGCCCCCAGGAAACAGTCCTCACTTGAGCGTCTGCACCAGCCTGCCTCCCAGACTGCCACCTGGCCTGGGCCCACGGGGTCCAGCGTCTGTGACGCTGAGGTCCACAGGGCACCTCCAGACCTCCTCATGGAAGGATCAGACAAGCTTCCCCTTCACCTCCCTCACCCATGGCCCGGACAGGCTCATGGCTGCCTGGCAATAAAGCTTGGATGACTGAGCTAAACTCTGGGAAGGGCAGCGGCAGCGGCCGAGACACGTACGTAAGTGATGGGCAGCTTGCGCATGGTGAGCGCGGCGTCCACAGGGATGGCGTTGCTGCACTGGCCCACGCAGCAGCGCACCACGCCTGTCTTCAGCACGTTACTCGTCAGCTCCGCCTGCAAGAAGTATTCCTGGGAAGGAGAGAACAAGGGTGTTGCTGCAGCGCCTCTGCAATTTTCTACCTGGACGTCCAACACTCTAGGACATCATATGAGTCCCAAGATAAGAAAAGCACGGACCACAGCGGCTTCCGTTGTTTCTCTGCCTTTTCCCTGCACGTAACACCAATTCCAAAAGAACACGCACAGCGGGACCCTGTCCAGCTGCATTCTTACTAAAATGACTGGTTTAAAAAAAAACGTTTAATGGACAAACATGTGACACTATCGGCTGTAATATTTTAGGACTACTTCTGGATTTTATCTGAGGCTGACCTGCCTCTGTGACATTAAACATGATCTGCATGTTCTCTTCACAGCCCAGTGAGCTTCAAACACCTGTGCATGCCCATTTCCCCGAGCCCCTGGCTGTTCCCGTGAGCGAGCTCTGAGCTCTGCTGCTCTACCTGCAAAAGGCACAGACCCAGCACCCAGGTCAGCTGGCTGTTGGATAAGATGCACGAGAGTGTGTGCCAGGCGCGCATCGTCTGCACGCAGTGGACGCTGCGTCAAATGCCAGCGCCCTCCCAGATGGGAGACGCCGAGAACAGGCACCAGGGTCTGGTCTGCCGCCGCGGCAGAGGGCAATCTGGGCTGGCACACCAGAAAGACCTCCAACGCTTGCCGACAAAACAAGGATGATTTCATGGGTTTTTCTGAATTACAACTAGCTATTTATCCAATTTGTTTTTTTTTTTCAAAATCCAGGTCTACGGTTCTGATTTATGTGGTTTTTCTGTCTTTCAGGGTCTGCCTACCTGCTACAGGAAAGAACAGAAAATATACAAATGCTCATGTTCCTGCCAGTGTGTACGAACAACTAACTGCTGACCAGGGTGGACCTCACCATGTCTGAAACAGGATGTTCCCAGATGGAGTCATAAGCCACAACAGAGAAAAAGCAGAAGTCCTCCCCTCATGCAAGGCCCTTCAGACTAAGAATCATCTGGTCACACAAATGGGCCGTGCTAGCCCCTGGACCAACAGGTGTCTCCTAACCAGCCTTAGTGAGAAGGAAGCACTTCTGCAGAGTCTGTGTTCTTTTCTCCTTGGAGAAAGCTCATTTCTCCCACAAAATGTGTGCATGAGCAACTGACATACTTCCAGTTAGCTTTAAAAAGTCTGTGAGACTCTAACACAAAACTTGTGGGACTCCAAGACATACAATTCCCGTGATGAATATGGCAAAACCTAGAAAAGTGATACATTCATTATCCTTTACCCAGAAAGTATGACTGTAGAATTGTATCCCCAAGATGCATTAACTAAAACAGAAAATGACTTGTGCCTAAGATCATGCATGGTGGCAAAAGTATTAAATGCAAAAGACTGGAAAAAAGCCAATATCCATGGGTGAGGAACTATATAAGTCATGTCAGATGGATGCAGTGAATACTACTCAGCTATAAAAAGGAGGAGAAAAAGCTTTAGAAACTGATAAAAAGTGAGGTATAGAATATTATAGAATGCTACCTTTCATGGAAAAGGAAAATAGAAAAATACATCTATACATATTTGTCAATATCTGCAAAAAAAATATCAAAAACTAATTTTTAAAAACTAGCTATCAATGATGGAAGGAGAGAAAGTCTACAGGAGATAGGGAGGGAACAAGACTTCTCAAAGGACACCTGTTACAAAGTTCTGATTTCAGAAATATAAGCTTTATACATTCAAAAAAGATAATGAAGAAGGACAGCAATCCTTGTAGGGGCTGCAGATAAACAAATATGTCTACCTGTGCTTAAACTGATGATCAAGTCACACAGAGGGGAAAAGACTCATTTCAAGCATGGTACTTCAAAACACTGTACTCTGACTACACATCTTCAGTGGAATATTAACAGACAGACCTGTTAGGAAATCTTTAATTCCACACAGTATTCTGTCAACAGTAATATTGGTACTACTTGAAAAATTTGACACCCAGAATAATATAAATAAGCAATTAATAAATACGGTTCTGAACCAAGAGTTTCAGTGTAAGAGAAAAGATTCAAATGTAAAAGAAAGTAAACTGTGTAATGTGTAAAGACGTAAAAATCCTTAAAGGACTGGGCTGGAGAACCACAAGTGACGAGGGTTGTAAGCGTAGCTGGCCACCCGCTCCCGACGGTGCAGACAGAGGGCAGCCCACCTCTGCCCGTTGTGCCTGCGTGTCTATTTTATATATCTGTGCTGCATTCAACAAGAAGCTTAAATTAAAGACTGGGGTTGAAATGATCAGTGTCAAAAATATGGATTTCCTAGCTCTGTCTGCTAAAGAGGTGAACAGCCTGAGTATCACTAAGAGGGAGAGAATCTGAAACCGCTGCCTCCTGACGGGACACAGCACAGAGTGAAGCCTGCTGCCCCGCACCGTGGAGGGTTCCTGCCAGAACAGTTAGACCCCAGCCCAGTCACGCCCCTCAGGTGATTTCCTGTGATGGCAACCCAGGGCAGGCGACTGCAGGACAAACGGAAAAGAGGGGACGCTCTGGGGAACAACTGATGCAGTTTCCACAAACAGTCAGAAGTGTCAGGGATGGGGGAGGGGTCCTGGGCTGCTCTAAATAAAGAAATTTAAGAGACCTAATAACCAAACGTCTGTCTGGGTCCTGATCTGAACAAATCAACTATAAAAAGACATTTCCGAGATAATCATAAAAGTATGATTATGGATCGGGTGGTAGAGGCCATGTGGAATCACCATAAATTTTATGAGACAATAACGGGGGCTGTGGATATGAAAGAAAAGTCCCTGGTGTTTCAGAGACATGGACTCCAAACATACGCAGATGTAGGACTGCAATATATCATTGTCTCAACATTAAAATGTCTCAGATTTCCTCATATAACCCATGTTGTGAAATGGTATCACTACTCTACAAGCTATCTGTTATCAACTGCCAATGTGATAATTTGCTTCTGTTACAGATCTAACCACTACCGTAACGCAGGTTCTACAAGAAAATGCTGCTGCAGGTTCTAAGAATACATAAGATCAAAGTTCATGCAGAAACTCACACAACAGGTAGAGAATTTGTACATAAGATTTACTCTCCTACTTCACTCTCTGGGGTACTGGTTTAGAGACTAAGAAAAGCCAGGCTTATCTATAAACCAGGAGTCAGCAAACAACTGTCTGTGCTTACCCCAGCCAAAGTCAAAATGTTCTCCAGAGATCTGGTCATGATGAGCCGCTTTTTGGCACGAGTTACTGCTACATACAGTAAATTCCACTCATCCTCAGAAAACGACTCTAAAGAAAGAAAAGGGAAAAAAAAAAAATATATCAACACACAAGCCTGCTTACAAAAATTTATGTCCTGATCTAAACATTTACTACTCCCCACCCACCCCGCAAAAATCCCTAAAGATCTGCTGGCTTCATAAATGAAGCTTTCCTACCAACACCAACTCCAGGAACAAACAACCCTTACAAGACAAGGGACACAGGACCTTGAGCTCTTGTTTGTGCTGCCTCTGGCAAGTCCTGGGGGCTTGTTCACTGGTCACCCAGCACCTGGTGCATGGTCAGCAGTGACGTGCCTGGAGCATCATCCTGGCAACCAGGAGGCTGGCAGAAATCAGGCTGATGGAGGTGAAGTCCCTGGACAGACAGACCTCAGCCACAGCCACACAAGGGACCCAGGGCGCCTGAGGCTCCTGTCTCGGGGGCTATGCTCTTCCCTCCAAACGCCTTCCCTCTCCCTCAGCCAGTCTGGATGGGCTTGCACGGTTTCTGCCCTGTCAGTGCCTGCACACAGGAGCCCTCCACAAGGCGTCGGGGGTCTGGGAACACAAGAGGAGCTGTGCCATCCGCCCTAGAAGGGTGGGCACAGGATGAGGCCAAACACCACAACACTGAACTTTGGAGCAGAGAAGAGTTTAATGCAGGGTTTGCAAGGAATTGGATGGCTTGTGCCCTAAACAGCCCAAGCTCCCCGAGAGCTCTCAGCAAAGCCCTTTTCTAGGGAAGGGGAGGGAGGAATGAGCGAGTTGTTGCAAACATCTTGGTGGCAGAGCCTGTGTTCCTGAGATCAGGTCACGGTCAGGGAACCATGCTCCTATAAACCTCCACCAAGTGAACATTATGCTCTGTTCTGACAAGAAAGGACACAGTCCCCAGGCACAACCGTCACTCACTGAGTTCGGGTCCTGGCTGAGGGGAGGCAGATCTCATCTGGTGGCTCCCTCAGGGCCAGGCCTCCAGACCCCGTGCGGCTGTCATCACTGAGGGAGCCGGGCACCCAGGCCCTAACGGCCCTCAGGCTCTGCAGGCTGCCAGTATGGTGGGGGCAGGCCCCACAGACGGTGACACATGCAGACAGCCGCTGCCGTGAAGTCTCAGAGGCGGGGATCAGGGACCGGGTCACCACCTCAAGGCATGCGCCCAGCCATGGTGCAGTCCTGGTGAAGGCTCTGGAGCCCTGCAGGACAAGGCCCCCAGCCTGTTCCCTGGGTCCCTGGCTCACGTGCTGGCCCAGGGATGGGTGAGCTGAAGGGCCCCAGGGAGAAAGCCAGGCTCCGCCTCTTACCTCACTCTCCTGATGACCACCACTCCACTGACAGCTGGCTGAATGGACCGCTAAAAGTCGCTCCCTGACAGCCGGCTGCCTGTGGGAGGGGCCCCTTTGGCACCAACCAATGAGAGAGCAGGACTGCTAACAGTCTGGCCGTAATCCTAACGCACAGTGACAGTCTTGTGCTAAGGGCTGCATGTGGCCACACTCTATTACATTATTCAATAAACTTCACTTCCTCAAGACAGAGCAGCTGGTATCTCTCTGTGGCTACTGCGTCTCCCTGCTCCACAGCAACATATGTTCAACACTATGTCTTCCTCTTGTTTTAGGAATATATTTGTCAGAGATAAGGAATTTTTAGTATTTCTATTTGGGGCTTGCCCATGCAGGCTATGACCCAAATTTTGACTCCATGACTAAGAGAGACATTTTGTCTGTTTATAGGAAGACTTCAAATGGTTTCATTCTAAGACTTAAACCCCAAACAAACAGCACCAATGCTTAGAGTTTAACAGGTAGCCTCAAGTATAAACTGATACAAAAGAAGCCAATGATAGTGTACACTGATGCCTTTTAAGATTCTCAGGCCTCTTTAATAAAAAAAAAAAAAAAATTACAGGAAGAACACCCTGGTAGGTAGGTAAACGATGATTTACAGCTTCTGTCTGATGGGGAAATACCAAGACGCGATAAGCCCACCTGCCCCTGGAGAAGCCTGACGGAAGTAGACCCTGGAAGCTCAGTTTTTCTAAAAACCACAGTCTAAGAATAATAAATTGAGGACCAGGAGGACCTTTCTGTTCTAGGAGGATCCTTCCAAGAGGCCACACCATCCAGGAAAAAGCAAGGCAGCCCCACAATGAGGACTCCGTGTGCTCACCGACTCTGAAGTGGGGCAGCTGTGCGAGGTTGTGCCTGGCACAGGGCACTTTCACAAAATCGTCCAGGACGTGCACGGTGTCAAACTCCAGGCCCTTGGCCTTGTGCACGGTGCCCAAGATGTACTCTGCAGCAGAAACACAGCCGACCGTCAGCCAGGGCAGGCAGGGGGAGACAGGGGAGGGGAGAAAAGTGTATGCTGCCCTAACTGCGTTTTCTTGCCTGGGTGCAGCTCTGCAGAAAAGGGAACCTCAGCTTGAAAAAAAAAAAGGGAGGGAGGGAGACAGTAAACAGGTGAGGGGGATGAGAAGCCCACTGCAGGGGCTGAGTACACGGCAGAGTCTGGCCCAGAGCTCACGGCTGCCACCTGCCACCCACTGCCTGCACACGAGGGGACACAGGCCCAGGGGAGGGCGGGAGCTTGCCCAGGCTCACGCGGTGGCTGGCAGAGCTGGGGCTCAGGAGCCCCTTCTTCCCGCTGGAAGTAGAGCAGAAAGAGAGGAGGGGCGGGAGGAAGGCAGCCCGGCTCCCCTCGCTGGTGTGGTTGCCCCAGAAAGTGAAGTCCACGCTGGCAAGAGCCCCAGAGGCCGCCCCTGCCCCATGTCCTCACCTGCAAAGTCCAAGTCCTCTATGTGGCACCGCTCTATCCTCGCCACCAGCTCTGGAATGCGGATGTTGTACTTCTCCACGACCGCAATCTTGGCTTCCAGCTCCTTGTCCTCAGCTGCGGTCACGTACCGCTTGAAGCCACTGAAACCTTCTTTGTGCGCCCACCTCCTGATGAACTTGTCCTTAATGATGAGGTTTCCTAGAGGGAACATGCGTGTGGGTCAGGGGGACACAGCTGCACCCATGCTCGGTGGTGGCAGTTCCACATTCCTAACAGACCATGAGACAAATGAATGGTCTCAGAGCTGGAGACCTGGTTCCAGGCCCGACGGCACCAACGACCTGCCCTGGGCCTCGGGGTGAGTTAGCACAGTGGCCTGTGCATCAAGTTTGGGGTCAAGAGCTCTGCCCTTGAGATCCCTGCTCGTCGGGGATTTGAAACAATGCGGTAATGAAAAAGCAAGTGTGCTATGGAAGTGTTAGAAACGATCGCACAGGGCCCAGGTAGAAGTCACCACGTGTGAGGTCCTCAGGCAGACGGAACAGAAAGAGGGTGAGGATGATGGCCGCGGGGCCAGTGTGTGAGAGAGAGATCTAGACTCCCGAGAACAGGGCCTGGAAAGAGCTGTCACCGCCTCTGAGAACAGGTGGCCTCAGGAACTGTGCCGCTGCCAGAAGCAGCATATCGGCTCCTCCAGGGCGGACAACAAGCGACTCAACACGCCCGTCCACCTCCCGCCCGACACCAGGCTGCCTGTGGCTGCCCCACACGGCCAGGCAGTACTCACGTTTCTTCCGTTCTTCCTCTGGCTGGAGAAGTGTCCAAATATCAATGATTCTGTCCAATCCAAACGATTTAATCCCCTGAAAAAGTTTGCTGGTGAAACTTTGGGCTTCTTTTCGTTTTTTGTTTTCATTACTGTTGTTAACAAGACAATGTAAAGAGGATGTACAGGTGGGATTTTGAAATGAGCTGGCTTTTTGGAACAGACTCTCAAACTGCACCCAGAGCACAAATGCGGTGAGCTTTTGTGTATGCACACAGGCGAGAAGAGCATGGAGTTTTTTCTAGAGAGCAGGGGAAAAGGTCCGCGGTCCTTGCTGGGCCTTACTTTACAGGACTCGCTGGAGCAGAGCAGCTGGAGGGAGTGTCTCCCAGCGCAGACGCAGGACAGTTACCCCAACTCCTGTGTGCAGGATGAGTCTGAGCGAGGGGCACTTTCATCGGCTCTGTGTGTGGGTGAGGTTTCCGAGTGAGAGCAGAGGACAGACATGCACTCCTACCCCAATCAAGTGAATCCGGGCAGGCACCTCTCCCTCTGTGACCCGGACAGCCTCGTCAAACACATTGGCGTTGGTGCGGGACAGAAGAGCCACCTGCCCCTTTGAGTCACCCCGGATGCCACCTTGAGGGAGAGAGCACAAACTCTGGGGCCGATCCAGGCAACGAGGGAAGCTAATCTGTGTAACAAATACGAGGAACTGCAGCCTTACTCTGATGGTTGCCTCCAACCAATGTCTTCCTTCTCACTCGCTTGCAGACATCCAAGATGGTAGCTCCTACGTAGGCTATCTCTACACCGAACCGGAAACTCTGGGAGAAGAACAGAACAGATGGTGTCAGCATCCACCAAAGAATGAGAACACACTGCCGTCACCACCGAGGCCTGGCCTCTGCAAACCGTGCTGCGCATCCCTGGCTTGTCCAACCTTGAGAGGGTCCTTGGAAATTCCCTACTGCACAGCCACTCACGTGGAACAGGAGCCTCAGTGGCAGACATCACTATTCTAAGTTTTCAAAACAGAATTTTCTTTCTTGAAACCTGAGACTGACCTATCTGTCTTTATCTCTTGCCCCTGAATCCAAACTGACAATCTTTCCACCACATTTTTTACACTCTCTTATTGCTGCTCCCAGCATAGCTCAGAAACCCCCACCTCATGTCTCACCTGCTTGGCCTCCAACCCTTCTCCCCTGCCCCTTCTCTCTGCCAGATGAATCCTCTGCCACACACTTTCATAAAGCCCTGTGCCTCGCCGCAAACAGGAAGAACAACCCACGAAGAAAAAGGTGGGGTATGGACTTTCAGGACCCTCTCAGCTCCTTTGTTTCCTGAGACCAGCAGCAGACTTTCCTTTTAAGCAAATCCCTCATTCTTTCCAAACACCATCTGAAGAAGAAGCATAAATTACATAAATTACACACAGAAGACCAAGGGGAGAGGGTGCAACTCCCTGCCCCCTGAGGCTCCTTCAACACCAATGTAAAGCCACTGCCCCACTGAGGAAGGCACTGCTTCTGCAATGCTTGGCCACAGATGAGATGAGAGTGGACATTACAACACACAGCATTACCCACAGCTATTCCTTACTGTACTGAGCACAATGTTTATCGGGAAAAAACAAATAAATAAAACCACTGCTCTACTTAACAAGCCGTGAGAAAGATCACAAAGTCCTGAGCATTTCCTGCCCCCTCCCCATCCCCGCCCACTGCATGTGGCAAAATAATTTCCTACCCTCAAAGCAGCGCCCAACGCACCAATTCCTTGACCTCTGCAGCTGGAAAGTCAGTGCTTTTGCCCAAACTCATGGTGTTTACTGCCTTTTCCCACCCATTTATAATTTGAGGTAAAGAAGTACTATATATTTGGGTGACCAGCAAGAACACAGTTGAAGGAGAGGGAGATTTTCAACAAGTAGTACTTTGCTGCTACAGAACTATTCTAAGTGGTGCTGTTCAGAGTTGATCAGTCGTGTCCGACTCTTTGCGACCCCATGGAATGCATACACCAGGCTTCCCTGTCCTTCACCGTCTCCCGGAGTTTGCTCAAACTCATGTCCATTAAGTTGGTGATGCCTTCTAACCATCTCATCCTCTGTTGTCTCCTTCCCCTCCCGTCTTCAATCTTTCCCAGCATCAGGGTCTTTTCCAGTGAGTCAGCTCTTCCCACCAGGTAGCCAAAGTATTGGAGTTTCAGCTTCAGCATCAGTCCTTCCAATGAATATTCAGGACTGATTTCCTCTAGGATGGACTGGTTTGATCTCCTTGCAGTTCAAGGGACTCTCAAGAGTCTTCTCCAACACCACGGTTCAAAAGCATCAATTCTTTGGAGTTCACCTTTCTTCATAGTCAAACTCTCACATCCATACATGACTACTGGAAAAACCATAGCTTTGACTAGATAGACCTTTGGCAGCAAAGTAATGTTTCTGCTTTTTAACATGCTGTCTAGGTTGGTCATAGCTTTTCTTCAAAGGAGCAAGTGTCTTTTAATTTCATGGTTGCAGTCACCATTTGCAGTGATCCTGGAGCCCAAGAAAATAAAGTCTGTCATTGTTTCCCCATCTAGCTGCCATGAAGTGATGGGATCAGATGCCACGATCTTTGTTTTTTGAATGTTGAGTTTTAAGCCAGGTTTTTCACTCTCCTCTTTCATTTTCATCAAAGGACTCTTTAGTTCTTCGCTTTCTGCCATAATGGTGGTGTCATCTGCATATCTGAGGTTATTGATATTTCTCCCAGCAATCTTAGCTTGTGTTTCATCCAGCTCAGCATTTTTCATAATGTACTCAGCACGTAAGTTAAATAAGCAGGGTGACAATATACAGCCTTGATGTACTCCTTTCCTGATTTGGAACCAGTCTGTTGTTCCATGTCTGGTTCTAACCGTTGCTTCTTGACTTGCATACAGGTTTCACAGGAGGGGAGTAAGGTGGTCTGATATTCCCACTGTTTAATGAATTTTCCACACAAATTTATTGTGATTCACACAGTCAAAGGCTTTAGCATAGTCAATGACGCAGAAGCAGATGTTTTTCTGTAATTCTCTTGCTTTTTCTATGATCCAACAATCATAGGATGTTGGCAATTTGATCTCTGGTTCCTCTGCCTTTTCTAAATCCAGCTTAAACATCTGGAAGTTCTCAGTTCACATACCGTTGAAGCCTAACTTGCAGGACTTTGAACATTCCTTTGCTAGCATATGAGATGAGTGCAATTGTGCAGCAGTTTAAACATTCTTTGGCATTGGCTTTCTTTGGGATTGGAATGAAAACTTGATTTTTTCCAGTCCTGTGGCCACTGCTGAATTTTCCAAATTTGCTGGCATACTGAGTGCAGCACTTTCACAGCATTATCTTTTAGGATTTGAAATAGCTCAGCTGGAATTCCATCACCTCCACTAGCTTTGTTTGTAGTGATGTTTCCTAAGGCCCACTTGACTTCGCACTCCAGGATGTCTGGCTCTAGGTGAGTGATCACATCACCATGGTTACCTGGGTCATTAAGATCTTTCTTGTATAGTTCTGTATATTCTTGCTCTTCTTAATCTCTTCTGCTTCTGTTAGGTCCATACCATTTCTGTCCTTTATCGAGCCCATCTTTGCATGAAATGTTCCCTTGGCATCTCTAATTTTCTTGAAAAGATCTCCAGTCTTTCCCATTCCACTGTTTTCCTCTATTTCTTTACACTGTTCACTGAGGCTTTCTTGTCCCTCCTTGCTATTCTTCAGAACTCTGCATTCAGATGGATATATCGTTCCTTTTTTCCTTTGCCTTTCGCTTCTCTTCTTTTCTCAGCTATGTGTAAGGCCTCCTTAGACAACCATTTTGCCTTTTTGCATTTCTCTTTCTTAGGGATGGTTTTGATCACCGCCTCCTGTACAATGCAATGAACCTCCATCCATAGTTTTATCAGATTCAATCCCTTGAATCTATTTGTCACTTCCACTGTATAATTGTAAAGGATTTTATTTAGGTCATACCTGAATGCTGCTGCTAAATCACTTCAGTTGTGTCTCTGTGCGACCCCATAGACAGCAGCCCACCAGGCTCTGCCATCCTTGGGACTCTCCAGGCAAGAACACTGGCATGGGTTGCCATTTCCTTCTCCAATGCATGAAAGTGAAAAGCGAAAGTGAAGTCGCTCAGTCATGTCTAACTCGTAGCGACCCCATGGACTGCAGCCCACCAGGCTCCTCCATCCATGGGACTGCCCAGGCAAGAGTACTCGAGTGGGTTGCCATTGCCTTCTCCACATACCTGAATGACCTAGTGGTTTTCCCTACTTTGTTTAAGTCTGAATTTTGCAATAGGAGTTGATGATCTGAGCCACAGTCAGCTCCCAGTCTTATTTTTGCTGAGAGCTTCTCCATCTATATAGAACTTCTCTTCTATATAGAGCATCTATAGAGCTTCTCCATCTTTGCCTGCAAAGAACACAACCTGATTTTGGTACTGACCATCTGGTCATGTCCATGTGTAGAGTTGTCTCTTGCGCTGTTGGAAGAGGGTGTTTGCTAGGGTGCATTCTCTTGGCAAAACTCTGTTTGCCTTCGACCTGCTTCATTTTGTACTCAAGGCAAACTTTCCATTTACTCCACGTATCTTTTGATTTCCTACCTTTGCATTACAGTCCCCAATGATGAGGCTTCCCTGAAAGCTCAGTTGGTAAAGAATCTGTCTGCAATGCAGGTGAACCGGTTTGATTCCTGAGTCAGGAAGATCCGCTGGAGAAGAGATAGCCCACGCTGGTATTTTTGGGCTTCCCTAGTGGCTCAACTGGTAAAGAATCTGCCTGCAATGTGGGAGACCTGGATTAGATCCCTGGGTTGGGAAGATCCCTTGGAGAAGGGAAAGGCTACCCACTCCAGTATTCTGGCCTGAAGAATTCCATGGACTGTATATTCCATGGGGTTGCAAAGTCGCACATGACTGAGTGAATTTTACTCACCCCTATGATAAAAAGGACATCTTTTTTTAGTGTGTTCTAGAAGGTTTTCATAGAACCGGTCAACTTTAGCTTCTTTGGCATTAGTGGTTGGAGCAGAGACTTGGATTACTATGATACTGAATGGTTTGCCTTGGTAATGAACAGAGATCATTCTGTCGTTTTTGAAATTGTACCCAAGTACTGCATTTCAGACTCTTTTATTGACCAAGAGGGCTACTCCCATTCTTCTAAGGGATTCTTGTCCACAGCAGTAGATATAGTGGTCATCTGAATTAAATTTGCCCATTCCAGTCCATTTTAGTTCACTGATTCCTAAAATGTCAATGTCTTCTCTTGCCATCTCCTGTTTAACCACTTCCAATTTACCTTGATTCATGGACCTAACATTCCAGGTTCCTATGCAGTATTGTTCTTTACAGCATAGGAATTTACTTTCACCAACAGATACATCCAAAATTGGGTGCTGTTTCCACTTCGGCTCAGTTTCTTCAATCCTTCTGGAGCTATTTCTCCACTCTTCTCCAGCAGCATATTGGGCACCTACTGATCTGGGGAGTTCATCTTTCGGTGTCATATCTTTTTACCTTTTCATACTGTTCATGGCGTTCTCTACTCCATCATCTTGATGTTTCCTATTCTAAGTGAGCCATCCCCACATTATCAAGATCCACAAGTCCATGCTGATACAAACAAATAAATGAATAAATAAATAAACTGAAGAGAAGACAAAGTATCTCCTTCACAGAAGAATTCCAAACAATCTATGTGGATATTCCAACTCTTGTTCTTAACTGAGGGCTGTGAGCCATGACTTCCTTTCAGGGCACACAGTGTGGAAAGGGGAGACAGAGGTGAGGGTGGGTGGGGGGGGTCACGTCACAGTAGAATCACTTGCCACACCCCAGCTCAGCCAGGGCACCAAGACAACATCATCAATTGTAAATCATGTTGATGGTATGGACCCAAATATCAGTGTAACCACCAGACAAATGCCATCAGAGGGGCATGTGACAAGACACCTAAATGGTGCCCTTCAAGGTCACCAGGACCAAGGCAAGCTGGAGAAACCACAGAGCATAGTCAACAGGAGCCTAAAAGACTTGACAACTAAATGCAGTGGGGTCATCTGAATAAAAGTCTGGAACAGGAAAAGGACATTTGGTAAGAACCAGGGAATCTGAATAAACTGCGGACTTTAGTTGATAATAATGTGCCCACACTGACACATTAATTGTGGCAAACTCATCACCTGAATACTGGAGGACGCTGAGTGCAGCATGTTTAAGAACTGTCCGTACTGTCTTCTTGACTTTTTTCTAAATCTGAAACCAAAAACGTCCATTAAAAAAAATTCCTCTGCGCTGATGTCGTCCTAGATCGCTAAAATCTGAAACTAAAAACATCCATTAAAAAAAATTCCTCTGCGCTGACGTCGTCCTAGATCGCTAGAGCAAACGGTAAGAGAAAGCCTGGGGAACAGCGTCACAGACTGGGGCCCAGGGCTCCCTGGAGCAGAATGCACGGTGCGGATGACGTCCGTGTGTGCCGGCACCGCGCACGCTCCCTAACTGGGAGCTCCCTAAAACCAGTGGTTCCCACAGATTTCCGTCTCAGGACTTCCTCATGCTTCAGAAAACTAGTGAGGACCCAAGGAAGCTTGTATTTATGTGAGTTTTATCTATCTACAATTACCACGTTAGCAATTTTAGTTAATTTAACAATAATCTCATTACATGAAAACACAAAGAACACATTTCTCAAAAACTGTAGTCTCCTCCCCTCCAAAAAAATATTTTAGAGACAAGAGTGGCACTGCTTTTACATTTTTGCAAATGTCTTTAGTTCCCAGCTTAGGAGAGCCGATTCTTGGGGCTCTGTGGGTGTCCAGCTTGGTGTGACGGCTTCACACAGATGGTTGCAGAAAACAGTGGAGTATTTAAGAGCCTTTCCGGGCAATCAAGGCTCCAAGAGTTGCTGTGCTCGTGCTGGAAACCAATTTTTCAAAATCTGGATTTCACTTGAAAGCAAGACTTTTTTGGCAATGAACATTTGTTAGCTGTTCCCCTTGAAGACATGGCTTATCGCATTCATTCTTGAGAAAATGCCAAATCCCCAAGTCTGAACAACCAGAGTTGGTCTGTCGACTGTTCATTCAAGTACAAAAGGAAGCAGCAGCCGGTGGAGCTCACAGCACAGTCACAGAAGTGCCCCAGGTGAGAGAGCGGCCGGCACACTGCAGGGGCAGGAGGCTGTCCCTCTCCTTCCCATTCTGCACACGGACTGCTGGAGAGATGGGCTCAGGGTCTGCAGGACAGAGACTTTTTTCCCTCTGCTATCAGGGATGCTCTTAGTGAGCGCCTTGCATTGAAGAATAGAGACTACAAGGGCGGGCTGGCACTGAGGCCACGGCTCACTACAGGCTCTGCATCGTCAGTGCAAATGTCAACAAGGCGCAAAAGGCAAGTGACTATTTTGAAAACCGTTCTGACTCTGCAGACCCCCGAGAACCACGGAGAGCCCCTACTTAAGAGGCGTGGATTTGCTGCACGCTGTGAGCTCAGGCAAAACCTTGCACAGGGCCCGGCACACAGGCAGCACTGGAAAACCGGGGTGGGGAGCCCCACACAGGCTTGTGTATGTGTTGTGTGTGTGTGTGTGTACATGCGTCTGGGGGCTGGGAAGCAAAGAAGAGTCTTACCTGTGTGAGATAGAAGACGTGTGTGTGAGGGACCGTGAACAGAGCATTCACGGCGCCGCGGAAGGTGTAGATCTGCTGGTGGGGGTCTCCCACGAAGATCTTCCCACAGGGCTGAGACAGAACGATGTTCATGATGGCTGCAATCCAGAAGGGGCAAGTAAGCGCTCTGATGCAAGGCCCACCCACACAGCAAAAAGAAACCAAACGGAAGACAGCAGAGGGCGAGAACACTTGCACACTGGGTGGCAAGGCATCCTTCCCTGCAGGGCACATGCACTCAGTCCAAGGAAACAATTTTCATTCATGTATTTATTTCTGGACATGCTGCGAGGCATGTGAGATCTCAGTTCCTGACCAGGAATTGAACCCGCGTCCCCTGCAGTGTCCTAACCACGAACCATCCAGAAGTCCTGAAGAAACAAGCTTATAACAGACAGTTTCTAATCCTGTGAATGCAGATTATTTTTACTCCTGAACATGCGACTGTGTCTAAGAAATCACAGAGGCAAATATAAAATGATGCAAATTATCCTCTTTAATATAATAACTTGGGGCCTAAGGATAACCTACCAAGTCACATTATTTTCTATCAGCCACTAGAAAAAAAAAAACCTTGTTCATTCTGAATTGACTACCTTTTCCCTTCGGCGTGAGTCTTTGTCCTAATAATGTGATGACTTAGGCTCAGCCAATATTTTAAGAATAACCCAAGCAAAATATTTAGAGAAAAATAAGTCTCCTTTGGGTGGAGGTGAGGGCAGAGACTGTTGAAATCTGGAATCAAAGAGTAAAGGATTTCAGAGTGACTAAGCATCAGACACCCCTTCTCCTACTACAGATTAAGAACCACGGACTCACTGCATATATGTCCTCTGACACATGCGTGATGCAGTTTCTATGTGTTTGAAACTACTGGTGTCCCGAATGCTTTATCACCTGGGGTGCAGTCCTGGGCCTCGTCCACAAAGATGGCATCAAAAGAGGCCAGCAGGGGCTTGCTGAGCTGCCAGAGTTTCAAGTAGCCTAGGAGAAGGGGCAGAAGGGTCAGAACACGGGGTGAGGTGGGTCCACGTGGGGTCAGGGGTCAGGACAGGCCCATGCGTACCATCGTGCGTCATATGGTAAGCCTCCTCCCTGCACTCGCCCAACTTTCGCATGTTGTCCCAAAGCCGGCTCGCTTCAAGGACTCCGTTCTAGAAAGCAAGTGACACGGTGACGCCAAGGTCAGGGCCCAGAAATATGGGGTTCACGTGTGAGCAGGGGTCAGAGAGAAGGCTCCAGCACATTGTGAGTGGCGGCCCCTCCCTGACCTCCCCTGGCTGCACGAGGGCCTCGTGACACCATCAGGCACCCAGCCAGCAAGCAGCCAGGGCTGGACCACACCCAGCGGCAGAGCATCTCTCAGGGAGCACAGCATCCAACGAACCAGGAAGGGCTGGATGATTCCTCTAGATTTATGACCCATGGTGATTATAATTCATAAGGAGAGTGACCAGGGACTTCCCTAGCAGTCTGGAGATGAGGGCTCTGTGCTTCCACTCCACGGAGCACATGCTAGATCCTCAGTCAGGGAATTAGGATCCCACATGCTGTGCAGTGGGAGTGAGGGAAAAAAAACAGTGATCAATGACTGAGCCCTGTTGATGCAGTGCAGGCCAGGCTGAGGACCACGGGAGAGGACCACACTTCACAGAAGACCGTGGACACCCTGCTGCCACACCCGCCTGTGGCCTGCCTCTGCCTCTGCCTCCTGCCAGCAGTTCTGAAGACACCAAAGGCTGGGACAACTCGACCCCAGGTCACGCCCTCAACCTCCCAAGCCTTAACTCCAGGGAGACTGAGCCGCTCACCAGCTTTTCGCTCTGTTCCACCATGACTCGTTGCCCCTGGGTGTTTTTGCACCAGATGGGCACATGGTCGATTGTCAGCTCCTCGTCAGCCGAGGCGAAGAAGTTTTCCAGAGTCTTGCACACGAGCTTGGCCCTGATGAAGCCACCCTTCCCTTCAGTGAGGACGGAGTTGACCATGAAGGGTGTTAACTTGAAGAGATTCAGCTTCTTCTTCAACTGGTACCTGCAACGCACGTCCCGAGGGCACAGGGTCGGCCTTCCTGGCCACACAGGACTTGTGCGCCCCAGGCC
Source organism: Bos mutus (assembly GCF_027580195.1). Lineage (NCBI taxonomy): Eukaryota > Metazoa > Chordata > Mammalia > Artiodactyla > Bovidae > Bos > Bos mutus. Next base: position 6,115,073 of record NC_091629.1, read on the forward strand.
TCCCTACCTTCTCTCCAAATGACACCACCAGGTTGCTGGCAGTGGCTCCTCCAGGTAAGGAAACCAGCGAGGGGCTGAGTGAGGCCCCTGCAGGACCAGAAAGGGCTCCTCTAGGCTTTCCAGAATTCAGATCTAATAACTCAGGAGACAAAGGGGCTCACAGCAGACACCGCTGTTTCATGGTGTGGCCCCAACTCCAGGAGGCCCCGGGAGGACCTTGAACCTCCCTGCAGCCTTCTCATCCCATGGGGCGCGGCTCAGAGGCCCTGGAGCCTGGGTCTAGCGCCCCTCATCCTCTCCCCTCCCACTTCCAAGTAGAACCTGAACTGATCAACCAGGCTGGTGGCACCTGGGACTTCAGACATTGTCGTCTGACCTGTGCCTCAACTCCAGAGACACGAGCATGCCTCCCTCAGTTGACAATGTATCTCTCTGGGGTAAAAGTATAAATCACTAAATCTTTCCTTATATTCCCTGCCTGTAAACAGAGATAAGGCACTATGTTTTCCCATCACTGCGGTGCGCTGACTGTAATCTGAAAGCGGCACCGTGATGCTCACTTGCGCCCGATGTGACCATAGGCCATGGAGTGGAAGGTCTTGCAGATGACGTTGCTGGGGAAAACGCGCTCTGCCTGCTTGGCAATACTCTTGTTGAAGGTCACGTATAGAAACCTGCTCTGAGACCACTTCTCAGCATACTTGACCAGCGTGGAGGTCTTCCCGGTGCCTGGAGATGCCAAGAGGAAGGGAGGTCACTCTCTGACCAGGAAGAACTGCTCCAATGGGACTCTAATCAGGATCTCCCCATGCTTATCTTGCCACCGGCCTGGGACCCAAGAGTGGCAAGTTCTCCACTCCACAGATGAGAACTAAAAGCCAAGCGGTGAAGGGAGCAGCAGAGTTGAGACAGAGCCACCTAGGTTGGGGTTGCAGCCCCAGCTGCTCTAGCGAGGGGCCATTGATTTCCTTGAACTTTAGTCTGCTCCTCAACCGTGTGCATGTAACACACAGGGAGAAAAAGCACTGTGAGCAAAGGTCACACAAAGAGTGACCAAGTACTTTGGGAGCCAGCTAGGACAATTAGCTGGTCGAGGCAAAACACTGGACCACATCTCTGGGGATGCAGGTTAGAATTAGAAGGTAGAAGCCCTTCTAGGTTTCACCCTACAGAAAGCCAGGAGCTCCTGACGTTGTCTGAACAAGACAGTCATATGACCTGCTGCCCCACAGCCACCCGTGTGTGAACAGACACGATGACACGTGACAGGCTGGGTCAATCCCACAAACTATGGACCATCTGCCCCCAGGAACTCCAGGGTGGATGCTCGCTGGAGTGGTAAGAAAACGCAATTATTCCTTGACAACTGCTTTTTAGATGATTTAATTGCAGCAGGGGAATAGCAGGTGATGGTAAGATACTCCAGCAGGTAGAGGGAAGGGGGAGGCAACGACGAGAGGCCTTCAGGAGCGGCAGCCCCTTACCTGCAAATGCCATTATTTTCACCACCTGGAGAGGCTCCATCTTATGGCTTAGGATCAGCTGTTGTTCATGTGTCAGCTGGATGTTTGTTTTCTTTCTAATCATTACAGAAGAGAAATTAGGAAAAGAGCAAGGAATTGAAAAGATCAGGGGATAGACTACCAAAAACCCAATAGGAAACCAAATGGAATGAATAAAATTTAACGAGGAAAAAAAAGAAGAAGGGACTTTCCTGGTGGCGCAGTGGATAAGAATCCACCTGCCAATGCAGGAGAGACAAGTTCACTCTCCGGTCCTAGAAGATCCCACATGCCATGGAGCAACCAAGCCTATCAGCCACAACTGTCAAGCCTGCGCTCTAGAGCCTGCAAGTCACAACTACTAAGTGCCTAGAGCCCGTGGTTCCACAAGAGAAGGCACCACAGTGAGAAGCCTGCACATCGTAACTAAGGAGTAGATCCTGCTCACTGCAGCTAGAGAAAAGCCTGTGCAGCAGTGAAGACCCAACAGAGCCAAAAATTTAAAAAATAAAATTATTTTTAAAAAAGAACGCTCTCTTCTTTAAGGAAAAGAGAAAAAGGAGAGGGTGGTCCTTTAGAGTGGTAAAAACGTTCTAAAACTAGATTATGATGTTAGCTGAACATTCAGTAAATCTACTAAAAATTACTGAATTTAACAATTAAAATGGGTGATTTTTTTATGTAAACTATAACTCAATAAAGTGCTTAATACAAAACCCTTTTTCTCCTTAAGTGTGACAGTCACGAATCAAAGGGGCCAACACACTACAACACATCTACAGACGGACATACCCCGGCCAGACCGACGGTTCCTCTTTGTCTCCTGAGGCCTGAGCACAGGAATTCTCCTGAAGATACAGGCAATAGAAAATGTTGTAGTGAATCCTAACAGGAAGAAAGGAGATTAGAGATTTTCATATTCAGTCACAACCTGTATATTATTTTTCCTCAGACTCCTGTTGCTAAAAAAGAAAATATGTACCATTATTTTACAAAAAAAAAAAAAGAGAGAGAAGCAAAGGGCTTAAATATACCAAGAGCTGTGGTGTCTTTAGCTGCAATGTTGATGGTAAGCAGCAGTGCAGGTCAATATCTGGAGAGCATGTTCTGGGAGAGAGGCCTGGCTGCAGGGGCCAGAGAGACTGGCACATGCTCTCTGGGGAACAGGACGCAGCCGTGAGTGCGCACACGGCCCCAGGATGCTGCGTGACTGAACAGCGCCTCCTGTCCCTGGAGTGTGCTCGCTTGCTGGCACCATCGCACTCTGGTCTCTCCGAGAACCCAGGGCGCGGTGGGTGGGGAGCTCGCCCGGGGCCCGTACCGGTTGCTGATGCTGATCCCCTTCTCCCGCATGGCATAGAGCAACACGGCGATGCAGTACAGGGTCTCGGTGACGTCCGGCACGGTCACAGTGGAGCTGGGTCGCCGCAGGCAGAAGAGCAGCTGCTGGATGTCGCTGACGCTGCTTGACAGGAGGACGATGGCCGCCACCAAGGCCCAAACATTGACGCCCTGAGGAGGGAGGCAGGGGGGTGAGAGAGCAGACCCGAAACAGTTGGTGAGAAGCACACGGGACGACAACAAGGAAAGTCAGGCTCAGGGTTCACGTGTCTCCTACAGACCCTCTGAAAGGAGGCCAACTTCCCAAATGACACTTGGGAAACGACAGGAACGTCTCCTCTTACCCTGGATTCCTTTCTTCTCATCACTTTTGGATCTGACTTCCCAGTTTCCGTTGACTGAATGATATTTATAAAGTCCCTAATATATAAGACCCTGCACAGAGGTAATCCACACTCTCCCCACCCAGGTCAGTGTGAGCTCTCAGGTCCAGACACTCAAGTCCAACAAGCTTACTAATAAATGTGCCAAAAAGGCGTGTAAAAAGAAAACAGCAGTCTTTACAGAGAAATCAAGGCTGACAATTCAATGGCATGAAGATGTTAATTTACTATTGCCCTTCCCTGGTGGCTCAGTGGGAAGGAATCCACTTGCCAATGCAGGAGACATGGGTCTGATCCCTGATCCAGAAAGATCCCACATGCCACAGAGCAGCCAAGCCTGTGTGCCACAACTGCTGAGCCTCTACCCTGCAGCCTGTGAGCAGCAACTATTTAAGCCCACTCGCCCACGAGCCTGTGCGCCACAAGAGAAGCCACTGCAATGAGAGGCCTGAGCATCACAACGGGAGAGCAGCTCCTGCTTGCTGCAAATAAAGAAAAGCCCGTGCAGCAGTGCAGACCCAGCACAGCCTAAAAAACAAATTTTTAAAAAGAAATGCTAATCTACTACTTACTTTACATTACGATTATTTAATAACTTATTAATGGAACTTCCCTGGTGGTCCAGTGGCTAAGACTCCGCACTCCCAATGGCAGGGGCCCGGGGTTGGTCCCTGATCAGGAACCAGATCCCCATGACACAGCTAAGAGTTCACATACCACAACTAACAGATCCCACATACTGCAACTAAGACCCCATGCAGGCAAATAAATTTTAAAAACTTAAAAAAAAAAAAAAAGATAGGTAGAATTTTTAAAAATATTTATTAAATATTAAGTTTAATAAATAGTAAATAAATTATTCAAAGTGTATGATTATGGACACAGTATGCTCCATTTATTAATGTCTGAGAAAACATTCACTAACATGGATATATCAAAAATAGATACTACTATTCCTAACTCCTTACAAGCCTCCCTGTTAAAAACATATCCACGAAAGGAAAGTTCTGCACATTTCTCACTACAACCATCCTGTGAAACAAACCTCCACCATTGACAGCCACTTCACTAAAGGCAGAGAAATGCACAGAGCTAGATTTCCAACCTTCCACTGGTTGCAGAATAAGGTTGGGGTTGCACGTGGTTTCCAAGAGAACATTTAAGAAGAACCCTTGATCTAGATGACAATTCCAGAAGATGGAGTCAGGACACTGAGGACTATTTCCAGCATCTCAGTAACTTACCATGTGTCAGTACAAAGCCTGTCATTTTTCTGGGCTTCCCTTGCGGCTCAGCTGGTAAAGGATCCAACTGCAATGCGTGAGACCTGGGTTCAATCCATGGGTTGGGAAGACGACCTGGGGAAGGGAAAGGCTACCCACTCCAATATTCTGGCCTAGAGAATTCCATGGACTGTATAATCCATGGGGTCGCAAAGAGTTGGACGTGACTGAGCGACTTTCACTTTCAGAAAACCCAAGTTGTCACCAATACAATGGGCTGCCTTGTAAAGAAACTCTTAAAATCAAAGTGTTTGGAGGCTAGGTGACCATCCTTTGTTGAAACTGCTCAACAGAATAGAAAACTGGATGAAATGCTTTTTAAAATTCCTTCCAAATTAAAGAATCTGTGGCCATTTCTTTCTCTATGGGACCAATGACAAAGCTTAAGGCTTCAAAGCAGAGATTTAAGGAAGATTTTTAAAATAAATCTAAAACAACCTTCAGCCACACCTGACCACCAAGACATTCTCTTCCAAAGAGAAAAGGCGCCGCCTCCCCAGCCCTCCCCACAGCCTCTTCACGTACGGCAGGGGCAGCACAGAGGTCAGGGAGGTGTTGGCGCACGCAGGCCTCTGCCTCGGGGAGGAGGAGGTGATCCCTCAGACTCCACAACGCCTGTCCAGGGTCCACACTCGGGGAGCACTTCGTGGTGGCTGTGTAGCTGTTAAGACATTCACAGCAGTGTCCGTGGGGAAATGATCCATTAAGTGCTGATCTCTCAGAAGGGACTTCAGAAACCCACTTCCTCCCACAGGACGGTGACTTACCGGATGAGGTTCAGCACACACAGGTCCGACTCCTTCTCTATGCCGTAGCTCGACAGGATGCCATCCACCTTGCTGACGGCTTGCTCTTCATTCATCAGGTATCGGTGGTACAGCTTTTTCCAAGGAATGAACTAGATAGTTTAAGAAATCCAAAACGACATGCAGGCAATCGCTATTAGAGACCAGGCTACATATATAGACAGCTGTTTAGAAAACAACTACAGCTCACAACTCAACAGCTGGACAAAAGGGCAGAAACATCACACAGATTCTAGTCGAAAATGAGAAGGTGGGTATCAGTTTCTTGGTTCCAACACCAATTTGTTACAGAATCTGGGGAGAGCTAGAGCTTCAGCTTTCCTGTCTGAAACAGTCTGGTGCCTGTTAAGACACTAATGACTCAGAGTTTCAACTCGGATTAAACAACATGAGAGCTGCAGCTATACTAATAGTAAACAAAACAGACTGTGAGTCAAAAATTTTAGGAGAGACAAAGAAGAAGAGTATATAAGGATAAAAGGGTCAGTTCACCAAGGAGCTGTAACAATTATAAATACACATGTACCAAATATCAACGTCCTAAATCTAAGAAGCACGTACGGGCAGAACTGAAGAGAGAAACAGACAACAAGAGACTCTGATGCTCCACTTTCAAGAACAGGTAGCACAAACAACACTAGACCAATTGAACCCAACTGACATATAAAGAACACTCAACCCAACCACAGCATACAATCTTCTCAAGTACACACAGAATGCTGTCCAGGATAGATCATGTATGTGGCCATGAAATAAGTTTTAATCCATTTTAAAAGACTGAAATTATAGAAAGTATGTTTTTCAATCACTACAGAATGAAACTGGAAATTAGCAGCAGAAAGAAAACTGGAAAACCCACAAATACAAGAAAATTAAACAACACATTTTCAAAGCAACCAATGGGTCCAAAGGGAAATCACAAAGAAATTAGCATGAGATGAAATGCAAGCAACGCTAAGAGTTAAGTTTATAGCTACAAAACTTACATTCAAAAAGATCACAAATCAACAACCTAAATTTACACCTAAAGGAACTAGAAAAAGAACAAACTAAACCCAAAACTAGCAGAAAGAAGGAAATAAGAGAGACTACAGAGGAGAAATAAATGGAATAAAGAATAGAAAAATAGGGGAAAAATCAATAAAACTAATGAGTTTTTTTTTAAAAGATCAACAAAATTGACAACGATTAACTACATTATGAAAAAAAGGGAAGATTTAAATAACCAAAATCTGAAATGAAAAAGCAATGGTACAACTGATGTCACAGAAATAAGAAGGGCTATAAGAATACTTCAAATAATTGCAGGTCAACCAACCAGACACTCTAGAGGAAGTGAATAAATCCCTAGGAACACATAACCTACCAAGACCAAATCATGGAGAAACAAAATCTGAACAGATCAATAATGAGCCCGCCAGGCTCCTCCATCCATGGGATTTTCCAGGCAAGACTACTGGAGTGGGTTGCCATTTCCTGGTCCAGGGGAATCTTCCCGACCCAGGGATCAAACCTGGGTCAACTTCATTGCAGATGGGCTCTTTACCATCTGAGCCACCAGGGAAGCCCAATGAGTAAGGAGACTGGATTAATAATCAAGTCTCCCAAAAAGGAAGCACCCAGGACTAGATTGCTTCACTGAAAAATTCTACTGAACATTTAAAGAAGTAGTATCAATCCCCCTCAAATTCTTCAAAATAACTGAAGAGGAGGGAGCACCCCAGACTTATTCTGAGGCCAGCATAACCTTATACCAAAGGCAGACAAAGATACCACAAGAAATAAAAAGAAAATGAGAGCTGTGAGAAGGTCACTGAAAGTAACACCATCATGTCATTGCTGGTGATGATAAAAAGGGCATTGTTCTAACATCTTAAGATGTAAGAATAAGCTGTGATATCGTCCCAAAATCTTCTCAAGCAGAACGGCAGGAACCCTCACTTATCCCCATTTCCCACCAGAGACCTTAATTAAATGCCCAGAAATACTGACCCAAAATAAAGTTCACAACTAAAAACAGAAAGATATTTGTCTGAAGGTAGGAGACAAGACCCCCAAGCAAAATATGGAGCAAGAGCGATGAGAAATTTCCTCCAAAATCCTTTGGGCTTGGAAGAGAAATGTATTAACTCTTAACATATCCACCTTGCCCTCCATCTCCAAGGTTTTCAACTTCTCACTCGGTAAAGAATCTGCCTGCAATGTGGGAGACTTGGGTTTGATCCCTAGGTTGGGAAGATCCCCTGGAGGAGGGCATGGCAACCCACTCCAGTATCCTTGCCTGGAGAATCCCATGGACAGAGAAGCCTGGTGGGTTACATCCGTGGGGTCACAAAGAGTTGGACGAAACTGAGTGACTAAACACACACATTTGAAGAATGGATTAAACTCTGCTGCTGCTGCTAAGTCACTTCAGTCATGTCTGACTCTGCATGACCCCATAGACGGCAGCCCACCAGGCTCTACCGTCCCTGGGATTTTCCAGGCAAGAACACTGGAGTGGGTTGCCACTGCCTTCTCCAGGTTAAACTCTACCTCTGGCTTATTCCCAATGGCTGGTCTAAGGGACACACTAGCTAAGCAGAACATTCTCCTAGCCCTCCTGGAGACCTGAACCTAAGAAGTATAATGACACAACAAACGGAAGCACGGGCTGTGGGCTAACAGTACCAGGAAATCCTTTCTGAGAGTGTGGGTTGCCCCTGTGTCATTCTCAGAAGGTAATCCTGTGACTACATGCAACACTCATTTAGCAATCACCTCCTATTAATACGTGTAAACTATTGTGAGACACAGTGGAACACACAGTGGAGAATGCACAAACAGGACAGCCAGCCCTCCAGCAGTGCTCTAATGTTAAATGAAGGAGGAAGGCTCTCTAGATCATAGCAGAACATCGTAGGCTTGAACAGAGGTATATATCACTATCATAGCATAAGGAAGAGAGAGTGCCTTCGGTGGGAAGAGGAGTTACTTGGAGTGCAGCCTGGAAGAGGTGAGATGTCAACAGAGATATGAGGGGCTCTTTGGACTGGTCAGCTGTGGGGTGCAGATTACATCCACATAAGGGCAGTACCACACAGTCCCCAGCTGAGAGGCAGCACATCGCATGCTGTGGACAGAATACCAGAGTGGACTGGAGAGAAGTCAGCAGTGAACCTGGAATAAATAATAAGGTGGGACACACACGGAAGGTCTCAGGTGCCTCCAGGGGTTGGGATTTGATTCTAGAGGACAACGGACACTAACATTTCTGAAGAAATGCCATCATCAGGAGGACGCGTTAAGTGAGGCGAATCCGTGAAGATTTAGAGCAAACATCAGAGAACGAAGAGCGCGTTCCATACCAGCGGATCACTGATGACCTCCCTCCAGAGGCGGCACACCAAGCTCAGGTTCCAATAGAGGTCTTCCACGGGCAGGAAAGCAAAGATGTGCCTCAGGACCTCGCTGGGCAGGCTGCAGATGTGGCTTGGGGGCTCCTGGCAGGGCAAGGTCCCAAGGAGCCCGTAGTGAGAGTCAGGAACAGGGTCTGGACCAATGTCCTCCACCTCCTGGCTGGGTTCTCCAGGCTGCACGGTGAGCTGCCCCACCCCAACCTCTGCTTCTGGCCTGGCTTCCCTGGGCCGTGTGCATGATGGGGACGAGTGATGCCATGGGGTCTTCTTAGACACCCCATCCCACGGACTGGTCCCTGGGGCCGGATTCCTCTCATCGTCTGAGGACCGAGATCGCTTTCTTGCAGGCAAAGTGGACCCTGACGAGTGCAGCCTGGCTTCTCCGTCTCCCCCTGGAGGCAGGGCACAGGGGCTCCCTGCCGCAAAGATCATTTCATCCTCTGAGTCCTTAGAGCTGTCCTGGCCCACAGAATTGCTTTTGGCCATGTCATTGGTGCACTGCTGCTGGCCAGCAAGGAAGAAGTCAAGGCTGTATCTCAGGCATCCTCGACCTAGACAGAGAACCCACAAAGAACACATGAGAAACGAGGAATGACTGACGATCCTTCGCTGACCTGAATGAGACAAACTAATTTTCAATTATCTATTTTAATACGGGAAAGAGACAAGGATATATTTATTGGCCTAGTGATTACATATAAAGCTTAATACAAAAAATATTTATATCAGGCTCTATCATATGGTCAGACTATTGCAACAGGACTGTAAGATCACAGTAACAACATTTACAAATACTGAGATACTCCAAGGCCACACACACTATAGATTCTGAAACACAGGGTATTTGGGGGAAAGACATACCCCTGGCCCCTCTTTTGGTTCTGGGTCTAGGATAGAGACCGTGGTTCGGGTCTCTGCTTGTCCATCTTTGAAAGGACTGGGACGCAGCCAAGTGACTCCGAGCGAGATGTTGGCACTCAATGGCTGTAAGATGCTTCCGCTTAAACCGTCTCACTGTTTTGTACCAAAGGGCAGAAGAAATGGGACTCGTTAGTTATCACAAATTCTACAAGCTAGTCAGCAAATTAAACTTAATTTTTAGGAATCTGGTGACTGTGGACCACCCGAGCCAGCCCTTTCCATCTTCTCTACTTTCCCATCGATTTTCAGTATCTCAAAGTTTCTTAATATCTCCTCCTCAGGATTTTAGAATCCTAAAATAACCTTCTTTTCCGCCTATCATGCTTTCTAGAAGCCCTGATCATGACACGCTCATTTGAAAAGTTGCCACTATTGCCCAAACGGAGATCTGTCATCTTTTGCTGACTTAACCCAGGCCCTGTATATTCCCATATTAACCATAAATATTTTAAGAGCTGGCTGTAGCTTTTTAAAAATAAACTCATTGTCCCCTGAATACACCAGCTTCCCCAAATGGCAGAAGCAGAAGGCACTAAGGGGACAGTCCCTGCGGGCTCCCCAAGGGGCAGCTCACCCCTGTGCGCCTCCGCCCGCCCCCGGGTGCACCCCCGACCCCCCAAGGGCCCCAACGTTCAGCACTGGTGTGAGAGGATGGCAGCAAGGCCCCCGAGAGGAAAAGAATCGAGACCACTCTTCAGCGTCTTCATGGGACGAGGTTTCATATTCCCCCTCAGCAACACAACAGCATCTGTGCCCAGAATTCTGTCTTGAGAGTACTGACATATTTATGTTTATGTCAGGCATTTTCTGCCAGGTAAATATTTTCCATGTTTAGCTGATGCTCTTCCTGTTTCTGCATATCATCGCATTTACGATCTAACCCCTCCGATATCACTAAATACAATAGTTACACTACTGTAAAAAAGAATAGTTACGTTTTAAAAAAACAGTAAGAGAGGAGAACAATACATGCAAGAGAATTAAAGTGACCCTCTACAGATGGCCCACAGAAACCACTTCCTGCCAGCACCATACTGCCAGAGGTCCTAAAAACATTCTAGAGTAAACTGCAACATCCCATGTTAGAATCCACTCAACATTTCCTGTAACCCTGAAAACATCTAAAACCAAGACACTAATACGTGTATCTGGTATAATTTATATTAATCAATAACCCACCCCCCTCAGCCCATAGCTTCTTCAGAAATGATGCTTCAAAATTTCAATTCATTTTTTGAAGGTTTAACAGAAGTGTATGGATGTGAGAGTTGGACTGTGAAGAAGGCTGAGCACCGAAGAATTGATGCTTTTGAACTGTGGTGTTGGAGAAGACTCTTGAGAGTCCCTTGGACTGCAAGGAGATCCAACCAGTCCATTCTGAAGGAGATCAGCCCTGGGATTTCTTTGGAAGGAATGATGCTAAAGCTGCAACTCCAGTACTTTGGCCACCTCATGCGAAGAGTTGACTCATTGGAAAAGACTCTGATGCTGGGAGGGATTGGGGGCAGGAGGAGAAGGGGACGACAGAGGATGAGATGGCTGGATGGCATCACTGACTCGATGGACATGAGTCTGAGTGAACTCTGGGAGTTAGTGATGGACAGGGAGGCCTGGTGTGGGGTCACAAAGAGTCGGACACGACTGAGCAACTGAACTGAACAGAAGTTTTAAAAAAACTTCGTGGATATTTCAAGACTTACAGAAAATTATTTCTCCACACAAAAATAGCTCTACAAGGCCCTCTGAAAGTATGCTAGAGAGACCTTTTAACTACCTGAATTCAGAGTTAAAATGCCGCAGGAGGACCCCAGTCACTTAGCTTCTTGAAGGTTCAGGGGTGCTATAATGATTAAATGAGAAAACACACCCCCAAAGACTTGTCAAACTATAAAACCCGACACAAATTCACCCATCTGCTTATTCTCTTGAACAAAGCTTAGATGTGATTGCATAAAACGTTGACTTGGTGTCAATTTCAGGTGACCCTGGAATGGTTAGGGTGGGCATGACCTCAGTAACAAGCAGATCCAAACACACAGTGACCTCAGGACTCCAGCTCGTTTCTCTGTCCTGTAGCAGTCTCAGGTGACTGTGTGGGAGCCGGGGCCCCTGCCACCGTCTCGGGGTTAGCAAGGCGGCTGAGGCCGTGTGATGCACTCAGATGTGGAGCGGGGAGGCTTCCTCTATGCGATCACTCACAGTCCAGTCACAACGAGGACCCTGAGAAGCTGACACATGGAGTTCACACCACAGTCACACGGTTCCAACCAGACAGACGGAAGCACCTAGCGACACCCACAGGAAGGCTGACACAGCCCATCAGCTCAGAATCACACGTGGACCATGCCATGATGAGCCTCTTAAAAGATGCTATGTTCTAACAGCATCAGTGTTCTTGTGAAATTATTTAAAATTACTATAGTAAAATTCCAACCAGCTTCTAGCCTTGTTAATATATTTTAAAATCAGCAGCTTAAACCTAACTTTACCAGAATAAGGATGCTCAAATGCTACCCCTTCCTTCCCTGAGTCCCCAGACCTCATGAGGTCCCCTCCTCCAAACAGCAGGTGTTCTCTGCATGGCACTTCAAGCGCACTTATTAGAAGATGTTCGTGATTCTTCAGGAAGCAGCTAAAGTGCACTGTGATGAAAGTGTACCATTAAGAGGGATGGAGAGACATGACACTTGCTGGTGGGCTTTCCAAACTACGCGAGGCCCCAGAAGGGTCTAGCAGAATCGTCTCCAGGCGGCAGTGGGCACCTGTGCCTCTAGAGCTGACCACAGTGTCATATCCCTTATGTCACGACAGGAAAACACTGGGAAGGCAGGAAAACCATTTGTCAAACCAGATTTTGCCCATCCCATGCTGCTATTCCTGTGATGGCTCTCTTATAGCGAGACGTCTCATAGGTCCTCCACTGCTAGGCCCCCGTTTCTAGAGTCGCCCCACCACCACCCCACTCTGCTTGGCAGACCACTGGCACTGCAAGTGTGGGTCCCAGTCCTTGTGTCTGACTCCCAAGTGGTGAGTACCTGGAGCCCTCTGCCAATCACTGTACTCTTCACCCTGATGACCATCATCACCCCACTGCACCCCCAGGTCAAGCGCACAGCCGAAGACTAGATTCTCCTCAGCCCCCTGGAACAATCATTACTATACTGATCATCAATAAACATGCACGAGACACCCCCAGCCCTGAGAAGGCAGGGAACACGTCCCCTCGACTTCTTCCTGAAAGCATTCAGCATGACACTCCGTAAATCACAGCTACTCCAGTGCTGACTGAATGAGAAGTACATGCTGCTGCTGCTGCTGCTGCTAAGTTGCTTCAGTCGTGTCTGACTCTGTGCGACCCCACAGACGGCAGCCCACTAGGCTCCCCCATCCCTGGGATTCTCCAGGCAAGAACACTGGAGTGGGTTGCCATTTCCTTCTCCAATGCATGAAAGTGAAAAGTGAAAGTGAAGTCGCTCAGTTGTGTCCAACTCTCAGTGACCCCATGGACTACAGCCTACCAGGCTCCTCCATCCATGGGATTTTCCAGGCAAGAGTACTGGAGTGGGGTGCCATTGCCTTCTCCGCAAGTACGTGCTAGGAAGCCTCAATTCTGCTGGAATCCGCCTGGCTTCATTTTCTCATCCTCCCGATTGCAAGACATTTTATAAGACAAGTAGCGGAACAGGGTGCTCCTGGTTTCGTGGTGAAGTCAGCTCGTCCCCTCCCTCCTCAGCACACGGCTGGTCCATGCCTCCCTGTGGTGCTGGGAGTTAGGGCCCCAGGGAACACGTGGAGGAGTGTGCACCTCTCCCAGGCCCGGCCCGTAAAGCCTCTCCTGCCCCTTCCTCTGCACTCTAGTCCCGTCCAGGGAACAGGAAGGTGACCCCAGGGAAACCTGGAGGCCACACGTTCAAAAAGGAAGACCCTCCAACAGCCTGGGTCCTTGGATTACTGCTTTAAAGAGCACCAGTGCTTCCTTCCGTGGTGGCTCAGCTGGTAAAGAATCTGCCTACAATGCAGAAGACCTGAGCTCAATCCCTGGGTTGGGAAGATTCCCTGGAGAAGGAAATGGCAACCCACTCCAGTACTCTTGCCTGGGAAATCCCACAGACAGAGGAGCCTCGTGGACTACAGACCATGGGGTCGCAAAGAGTCAGACATGACTTAGTGCCTAAACCACCAGAGTTCACCCCCACACACACACACACACCTGAAACTGCTAGCTGGAGTCCTGAGGTCACTGTGTGTTTGGATCTGCTTGTTACTGAGGTCATGCCCACCCTAACCATTCCAGGGTCACCTGAAATTGACACCAAGTCACTTTTTTGCATTCCTAACCTTCGTTAATCAGAATTTATACCAAACAGGCCTCCAAGATGTGCAGGTTACAGACCAAATGGACACACTGAAGATAATAAGTGCCTACAATTAGTGCCTGGAGAGAAAGATTATTAAATAAAAATGTGAAAAAGGAAAATCAAGGTAACTCTCCGGCACAGGGGCCTGACGAGAGCAACAGCTCCTAACAAGAGGTGCACTGGGAGGTTTCACCAATTAAGAGGAACCCAACCTCATCCCATTCGCTCCCACAAGCCTCTTGCCCTTCTCAGAGAGGCTCCGTGCAGGTCGAGCGACACCCTCTTGTTTCTGGCGAGACAGCGGAGGTGCGCTGCGGCAGGCCTGTTGTTACCAGGAGTTGGGTACTTCACAGGTCAAATGTGCCCTGGGAGATCTAAGAACCCAATCTCAGCAGCGTGCATGGTGGTGGTCCCCAACCTCAGTGAGACAGAAAGTATTCATTCAACCCAGGCAGGGCTGTGCAGCAATGAAACCACCCTGTATGTGTCTGAGACATATGCAACAATTACTTGTACAACTATGTACTTAACACGAGTTGTTCACATACAGACTGGTGTTATTACTATTATATGTTTTATTAACACATTCCCTGATAGCTCAGTTGGTAAAGAATCCACCAACAATGCAGGAGACCCCAGTTCATTCCTGGGTCAGGAAGAACTTCTTGGGCTTCCCTTGTGGCTTAGGGGTGAAGAATACACCTGCAATGTGGGAGACCTGGGTTCAGTCCCTGGGTTGGGAAGATCCCCTGGAGAAGGGAAAGGCTACCCACTTCAGTATTCTGGCCTGGAGAATCCCATGGACTGTATAGTCCATAGGGTCGCAAAGAGTCGGACACAACTGAGCGACTTTCACTTTCAAACCACTGTTTAGGTGTGTATCAACATGTCTTCTGCCCCCAGATGAAAGCTTTACAGTTGGGTGGGAGGGAGGAGAAAGGCACCCAACACCCACTGCTCCATAAATATTAATGAAACGAATGAATGAATGAAATGAACAAATGTACCAACTACGGCACTGCCCTCTGGAGAAGCTGAGGTTGTCTTCTTCGGTTTTGATATCCTACACTATCTCAGTGTGCCAACGAGCTTCATAGGTTTTGATGTTCTTTCACAAATTCATCTGACTTCTGCACAACCCTGTGATTGTGCCACGATGAAATTGGGGCTCAGGGAAAACTTGCCTGAAATCACAACAGTTGTAGGTAATACAACTTAGGCCTTCTGACTCCTCAAGTCCAGAGTTCTCTCTATGGAAGGTAATATTCTCAGGACTTCCCTGGTGGCCCAGTGGTTAAGACTCCATGCTTGCTTCCACTACAGGGGATGCAGGTTTGATCCCTGGTCAGGGAACTAAGATCCCACACGCTGTGTGGCCAAAAAAAAAAAAGAAAGATAATATTCTCCCTTCCAAATCCAACAGAAAGATTCAAAGCAGCTTCTAAAACCCTCAGGTTTAAACTCTCTGTCCCTTTTTAGAAACCACTGTGGAACATCATAACCAAAGCTCCAACTTCCAGTACTTAGAAAGCGTAAGTGTAAGGAGAGCAGAAGTGTTAATCCTTCAGTCGTGTCTGACTCATTGCCACCCCAAGGACTGGAGCCCACCAGGCTCTTCTGTCCATGGAATTCTTCAAGCAAAAATACTGGAGTGTGTAGCCACGCCCTCTTCCAGGGGATCCTCCTGACCCAGGGATCGAACCTGCGTCTCCTGCAATACAGGCAGATTCTTGACTGTCTGAGCCACCAGGGATGCCCATCAGGAAAGTGTAAACATGACATCACTAAATACTATACACTCAAAATGGAAAAAGCTCTAAATATTTTTGAATTCATTGGAAGTTTGAGCTGTACGAGAAGCAAACGTGCTAGCTCCTCCAAGGACTTGCTCTCAATGTAGAGCCAAGTCCCTCTTTCCCTACAAACCCAAAGGCCTACTCTCATAGGTCCCCAGTTAGGTTCTCTGATGCCTACAAATACCTGCTTCTCTCATGGAACAGCAACCACTTACTACAGCAAGCAAGGATGGAGAGAGCTTTTTTCCCTATGTGTGTTTCAGGAATGGAGAAAGAAAGGAAAAACAAGAAAATGTACGGACTAGACTGTATTTCTAAAGATTTGAAAGGCTTTTTCTATTGTCAATTCCATCCCACAACCATGTGTAAATACCTATGATGCCCCAGGTTCATGAAAAACATCTCGAGGGCTTCCTCTCTTGGCATCTCTGGGGTCACATGCTACTTGAGACACTGCAGATTTAAAAATGAATGATTTCACCTGTCCACAAGGTAGCTCTCAAAGCACACACAAGTTACTATACATAAGGCATGACAGGTGCTACACAAACGCACTTATGAAATGCTATGGGAGTAAAGACAAGTGACCAGTTAGGAATGATGAAAAAGGCTTTATGAAGAGATCAGCCTCACAAGGTGAGCAGGATCCAGGAACACAAAAGAAACGCATGGCAGTGGAGTGGTGGAAGTCGGGTTTCATCACACGGAGAGGCTCAGGAGGATGAAAAGGGAATCTGCAAACACAGAGTACAAAGGCCCTCAAGTATAATGCTAATGAACTGGGACTTTATCTTAGAGGGATTCAGAGAATTATCTCACTTTTCTAAGCAGGGTCAATGCCTGGTCAAATTTACACCTTAGAATGGGAACTCTGGAGGCAGGCAGAGGATGAGTAAACACGCAGACTGTCATGGAAACAAAGCAGAAAGTCACTCTACTAACAGAGGCAAGAGTTGGTCAAGGACTGAGGGCAGTGGTGGCAAACAAAGGGAGAAGGGAAAGTGAAGACCAACACTGGAGAGATCAGAAGAGAAAAAACAACAAAGGCAACTGACATTGCTAGCCAGATCTCAGTGATAACAGCATTAACCACACTGAGGAGTAAAGAAGTAATCGTGCTTGCATTTTAATCACTTCTTCCAGGAGTCAAGGGAGAATGAAAGTTTTCAGTTTTGAAAATGCTTGCTTGTTTTGTTTTCAAATTATCTGTCGAGTGACAAGTTAAGCTCCAGGAGGTATTTTGAAATAGGAACTGCTAACTGCTAAGTCACTTCAGTCGTGTCCGACTCTGTGCGACCCCACAGACGGCAGCCCAACAGGCTCCCCCATCCCTGGGATTCTCCAGGCAAGAATACTGGAGTGGGTTGCCATTTCCTTCTCCAATGCATCAAAGTGAAAAGTGAAAGTGAAGTTGCTCAGTCATGTCTGACTCTTAGCGACCCCATGGACTGCAGCCCACCAGGCTCCTCCATCCATGGGATTTTCCAGGCAAGAGTACTGGGTGCCATTGCTAGGAAACTAGCCCTCAAAACATCTGTAAGTGATAGCTGGAGACAGAAGACTGGAGGTGCTTTGCTGAGATGCTCTAAGAGCAGACGATTCCACAGACCGATGAAAACAGAACTCACAATCTTTAAGTACAATCAGCTTAGGAAGGACAGAGGGGGACAATAAGCAGAGAGAGAGGATGACAACAAATCTGAAATCAGAGCTCTAAGTCTATGAACAAGAGTCTAGTGCTCGCACACTCAGAGGCCACAAAACATGTCAACCCATCAGGACACCCTCTGATGACAACTGTGGAATGCAACAGAACCACGAAAAAAGAAGAGAGGAAAAGGAAAGAGGATAGCCAAGTAGCAGTGATGCCAAGGCAAGCCACAGGAGAAACGAATTACTACAGGGCACACCACAATCTCCACACACCTGCACAAAAGGGCCAAGCAGACAAATGGGGAAACCAGTAAGACCCCAGAACATCTACTTCCGCAAGCATATTGTCAAGACCTGTCCCCTGAACAGCAAGCTTTCGCTCTAGACAATCTCAGGTGCTGTGAATAGATCCACATACACTGTCCTCTGGTTGTTGAAAGGGGGATACAGGCCAAAATAAGTTCCTAAAGAAGACAGAAGCGGGGCTTCTCTGGTGGTCCTGTGGCTGAGACACCACACTCCCAATGCAGAGGTCGGGTTCGATCCCTGGTCAGGGCACTAGATCCTGCATGCCACAACGAAGACCTGGTGCAGCCAAATTAATAAATAAAATACTCTTTTTAAAAAAAAAAAAAGAAGAATACAGGAGGAGAACTGCCTGTAAGACACCAGTTAAATAACCAATCATCTGAATTTAAAATATTCTGTTCTATACTGCAAATACGTGTTTTGATTTTAAAAGCAAGGAAACTGGAGGCTTAACCCAAGAAAAGGTGGAAACTGCAAGTGAAGTGAAAGTTGCTCAGCCATGTCCGGCTCTTTGCTACCTCATGGACTATACAGTCCATGGAATTCTCCAGGCCAGAATACTGAATCATGGAATTCTCCAGGCCAGAATATTGGAGTGGGTAGCCTTTCCCTTCTCCAGGGAGTCAACTGGTAATAAGGATGGAGCGGGTGGTGGCAGGGGAAGGTTAGCAGTAAAAAGTGTGTGGAGCTACCAGATATCGCAACTTCAAGCACTTGCACCAATACCAACGGCTGCAGTAAGAACAACCCCTGGCATTTCCTAAAACTTAGTGAACTTAAAGAACTTTCATGCCTTCCTCTTTTTTTAATTGAAGTGGTGAGACAGAAGGGAACAATAACTTTGGTAAAGCTGATACCGGACCTGATTCTGTCTCCAAGGACTATTCTTACTACTCAGTTAATCAAATTCAATCCGCTCATGAGCAAAATGAGCTTGCTTTCATGTCAGAGATCTTTCTCCATTTTATCTTCCTTATTTGAGCAGATACCAGGCACGAGAGCAGGCCCCCACTGGCAGCTACCATCCTTCCTTCCAGAGATCTTTATCCTCCCATGGGAAAATCTCTAACTTCTTCAGGCCTCAATTTCCCCACCTGCCATGAGTGTGTTACCATGAGGCCTTACAGGCTTGTTTGCGGATGAGGTAACTAACGTAGAGTATTTTGTAAACCACAGTGCGATACAAGATGCAAAGTATAACGATTCCAGGCCTGAAAAGCAGAGCTGCTCCCACTTTCCCTCGGAAGGAACAGAAAACACCAGGAGGGTTAAATGACGAGCACCTCCGAAGATCAGGTAGAGAAGTCAACACCGACCCTCACGTCCGCCACCACCCCGCACAGGTTGCTCGGAACTCACAGACTCTCCACCAGCTCCAGCCCCCCTTACATTACCCCAGTTTTCCCAATATTGAGGTTAGGGGGAGGGCAACTGCAAATGCAAAAGGCAAAAGGATGCCACAAAATGACTCGCCCAAGGTCAAAACAGCTGAGCAGCAGGAAATGTTGGCTGCCCACGGCCGAGGCCACGTTCCGGCGACGCCCACATCACCGACAGCGCCCCGGCCTGCCACTCTCTCATCCGCCCTGGCCCCAGCCCGCGCTCCAACACCCCGGAGGACCATACCTCGCAGAGACGAGACCCGCTAAAGACCCCAGAGACTGAACGTCCACGCGACCGGGCCCGTCCGCGCCCCCACCACGCCGGCGGCCTCACTCACTATGGCGATCCGCATCGGGGCTCCCGCCGCCGCCGCCTCAGGTCCCGGGCCACCCGGGCTCCGGGTCGCGGCTTCCCAGGGGCAGTGGGAGCCCCTGCAGGCCGTGGACTTCCTCCACCAGCTCCGCCGCCGCCGCAGGGCCGCGAAGAGCCCGCCGCCGACGCTGACGGAATGCATCCCCGACCAATTGAAGCACGCAAGAGGAAGGGTGCACTTGACGGACTGCTGCGGCGGCCAATCGGAACGCTCAACCGCGCTACCGCTAGCAGGCCCCGCCCCCTCTGCGCTTCCGCCACGGCGGAAGGGGCGAGCAATAACTTTCCCAGAGTTCCTCCGAGCTTAGGGACTCACCGAGGGGGCCGCGGCCGGCGCGATGGGCGGGGCCAAGAGTATGGGCGGGACCGGCCGCGGAGGGCGAGGCCACAGGCGGGGCCGCACGGGCCCCACCCCGTCCTCGCGTGCTCGCGCCGCCTGAGGGGGTGGTACCTGGGGTTCACCTAATGTTTCTCCTCAAAGTGAAACCAGTGCGGGCGGTAGTCTCCGCGCGTGCGTTCGCTGCGGCCCGCGGGTCGCGTGGTCAGCTCGGAACCTGAGGGTGTGGGGGAAGGTCGGGGCGTCTGGGGAAGGGTCCTGACAGGCAGGGTGGAGGAGGATCGCGGGGCGGGCCCAGGGGAGGGTCGCCAAGCGTTCCCGCAGGACCCGAGCCCGTGGCCATGACCGCGCTCCGGGTTCCGTGGCGGCTGTGCTGGTTGGTGCTGGATGAGAGGAGCTGCACGCGGCTGGGCGCGCGGGCTGCGCGGGACCTGCCGGAGATACCCTCCTGCACACTTTACGCGCCACAGCCGCTGGGACATCTTGGCCTATCTGGGACCTGGACATCGAAGCCGTCCACCAGGACTACAAGCGGGCTCTCTCTGCACGAGGCTGCCTCCATGGGACACCCGGACTGCGTGCGGTACCTGCTGGCCGGGGGCCGCCGTCGACTGCTTGGAAGGCCGACTGGTAAGTGGTGGGCCCTGCAGAGAGACCCCCACCCTTTCCTGCCGATTTTAGATTCCCACGCTTGGTCAGCCTCCACACCATAGCCTCTCAGGCTTCCCCTACAGAACATCATTGCTGTCCTTGTGGGGTTAACTGCTCCAGCCTTCTGTTTCAGACTGCCTCCCATGATAGAGCAGAGAGCTGTAAGGAACATGTTCAGATCCCCTGGAGAAGGAAATGGCAACCCACTTCAGTATTCTTGCCTGGAGAATTCCATGGACAGAGGAGCCTGGCAGGCTACAGTCCATGGGGTCTCAGATTTGGACACTACTGAGCGACTATCACTCATTCACTTACTGCCTGTAGCAAGGGTCCCAGGTGTCATGTTTTTCTGGAAACATCTCACTAAATGATTATTGCACAGATGACATTGTTCTAATTTTCTGTTTTGAAATTCCTAGTTATAGCTTATCAGAAATTTGCAAAGACAGCTGGGAAGTCCCATGCACCTTTTCTCCATCTTGCCCCAAAGTGAATGTCTTACAACTAGAGTACAGTCACAAGAAGAAACTGACACTGCTATGACATTGCTACTATCAGGGCCCTTACTCCCATTTCACAGGTACATAGATGAGCACAGGTGTGTGGGGTCCTCTGTGTAGTTTTATCACATGACCTCCACAGTCACCATGCTCACCTGTAACCATTATGCAAAGCAATTGCATTCTGTTATTAATAGATGCACACAATCTTCAGTACTGACTGTCCACCTCCGTAGACATTTGAACACCTGAAGATTCATACCATGATAAAGTTCCTGAATGAATCCACAAGGGATTCCTGATCTTACATAAACAAGAAGAACATCAGAAAGATACAGCTAAGTAAAGTGCATCTTGCCCTCTGGCATGGGGGAATACGCCTGCTTACGTTTTGAGGTTTGGGCTTTGGCTGTGACTGAGCCCAAGACATTTTCTTCTGCTGGTCCAAAGATAGTGGAGGCGTATTACCTTTTTAAAAACAGTTCTGTGGATAAAGAAACAGCCTCCCCAAACAACCATCAGAAGGCCAAGTCTCATTTGACTCTGTGCTCAGGAAGTGCAGTTACAGCAAGACATTTTGCCCGTTCTCACCTTACTGGCTTTCTCATGTCCCTTCTACCCTGGATTTGTTCCCTCTGTAAAGCACTTCTTCAAGATTCTAGCCTTCATGTATCTTGGTTTCTCCTTTTTGATTTTTCGTTCACTCTCATTACTACATTACCAAAACTAAAAAAAGCAAAACATTTTAAATACAGCAGTGTGTACATGACTGTCTCAAACTCACTAGCTATCCCAACAAGGACCTACTGTATAGCACAGGGAAGTCTGCTCAATGTTATGTGGCAGCCTGGATAGGAGAGGGGTTTGGGGGAGAATTGTTCAGTTGCTCATTCCGTGTCCAACTCTGTGTGACACCATGGACTGCAGCATGCCAGGCTTCCCTATTCTTGACCATCTCCCAGAGCTTGCTTAAACTCATGTCCATTGAGTCAGTGATGCCATGCAACCATCTCATTTTCTGTCATCC
Organism: Bos mutus; assembly: GCF_027580195.1. Classification (NCBI taxonomy): domain Eukaryota; kingdom Metazoa; phylum Chordata; class Mammalia; order Artiodactyla; family Bovidae; genus Bos; species Bos mutus. The sequence continues at coordinate 6,137,093 of NC_091629.1, forward strand.
CCTTCTCCTCCTGCTTTCATTCTTTCCCAGCATCAGGGTCTTTTCCAATGAGTCAGCTCTTCACATCAGGTGGCCAGAGTATTGGAGCTTCATCGTCAGTCCTTCCAATGAATATTAAGGGGTGATTTCCTTTAGGATTGACTGGTTTGATCTCCTGACTGTCCAAGAGATTCTCAAGAGTCTTCTCCAAGGGGGAGAATGGATACATGTATTATATCTATAGCTGAGTCTCTTTACTGTTCACCTGAAACTATCACAACATTGTTAATCAGCTATACCCCAATAAAAAATAAAAAATTAAACAAAAAAATGAAACAGTGTTGGTAGTTAATACCAAAGCAGTCCTGTTTAGTCAAAGGCATGGTTTTTGCAGTAGTCATGTATGGATGTGAGAGTTGGACCATAAAGAAGAGCTGAGAGCTGAAGAATTGATGCTTTTGAACTGTGGTGTTCAAAAGAGAAGACTCTTGAGAGTCCCTTGGACTGCAAGGAGATCAAACCAGTCAGTCTTAAAGGAAATCAGTCCTGAATATTTAGGACTGAAAATCAGTCCTGAAAGGACTGATGCTGAAGCTGAAGCTCCAATACTTTGGCCACCTGATGTGAAGAACTGACTCATTAGAAAAGACCCTGATGCTGGGAAGGATTGAAGGGAGGAGGAGAAGGGGATTTCAGAATGAGATGGTTGGATGACATCACCAACTCGATGGACATGAGTTTGAGCAAGCTCCAGGAGTTAGTGATGGACAGGGAAGCCTGGCTTGCTGCAGTCCATAGGGTCACAGAGTCAGACACGACTGAATGACTAAACTGAACTGATTTTCCAGTAGTCATGTATGGATGTGAGAGTTGGACCATAAAGAAGGCTGAGCACCAGAGAACTGATGCTTTTGAGCCGTGGTGCTGGTGAAGACTCTTGAGAGTCCCTTGGACTGCAAGGAGATCTAACCAGTCAATCCTAAAGGAAATCAATCCTGAATATTCACTGGAAGGACTGATGCTGAAACTGAACCTCCAATATTTTGGCCACCTAATGCAAAGAGCCAACTTAATAGAAAAGACCCTGATGCTGGGAAAGACTGAAGGCAGGAGGAGAAGGGGATGACAGAGGACTAGATGGTTGGATGGCATCATCAACTCAATGGACATGGGTTTGAGCAAGCTCTGGGAGATGGTGAAGGACAGGGAAGCCTGGTGTGCTGCAGTCCATGGGGTCACAAAGACTTGGAGAAGACTGACCCCCTGAACGACAACAACAACACATAAAACAGATAACCAACGAGGACCTATTGTATATCACAGAGAGCTCTACTCAGTTTTATATAATAACCTATATGGGAAAAGAATCTGAAAAGAATGGAGATATGTATGTATATAGAATGGATTCACTTTGCTGGACACCTGAAACTAACACAACACTGTGAGTCAAATATACTTCAGTGAAATTTTTCAAAAAATTGTTTCCTGCTGGAACAAGGCTTTATATCTCTTTAGAACAAATCTCTCCAACTCCTAATAAGTATCTCAGATTCTAAGGGGTCATTCGTATGACTTCCTTCCATTAAATTTGCAGTTTCCTAAAGTACCTTTATTCAGTCCAATGGGTCATGAGCATTGAGGGGCCCAATGACAACCAGTAACAACCCACGAGAGAGAAGAAGCCACATTTTGTTGGTTTTCGAATTTCTAGCATCCAGCACAGAGACTAGACTCTGGACTTGGTTGGTTTGGTGTGCAGCTTCTGAAGGACATGATACTCACTCAATAGCTGAGGTGGGGGAATATGATACACAGAGTATTTTAAGAAGATAGATTTTTCTAGACTTTTCAGACTAGGTGGGTAACGAATGAAAACCTCCTAACTAGGAACATTCCCCCCACCTCTTGAATCTATTTAAAATAAAGGAGGACACACTAAAAAGAAAAACTAATGGACATGGAGCAGAACACTGTGAAGACCTCCCCATGGCACCTGCCTCTTGTTGGTAGAAAAGCTTTAGCCTCTGAGGCTTTGCCCAAGTCCCAAAGAGCAAACGTAATCAGAGAAATGCGAAAATGCTGAAATAAATGAAAACAGTCCAAGACAAAATAACAATAGTTAAAACATCAAAGTCAGCTCCTCCTCAAGGGCTGTAGATAACATTCTGAGCCATATCCTGGAGTTCTGCAGATACTGAAACCCCCACCAGGTGGAAGAAGTTAACCGCATGCTGACTATACCTATGTAGACCCCAGACCAGTTGAAACCTGATGGTTGATGATACTGACTCCTAAAACCACCCGCTTAGCTCACCACCAACCAATCCAGAAGGATGTACACCAGCTATCAGGCATCTCACACCCTCACCCCCAACGGTGCCTTTAAGAACCCTTCCCTGAATTTGGGGGAGAATGAATGCATGTATATGTGTGGCTGAGTCACTCTGCTGTGCACCTGAAACTCACCACATTGTTCGTTGGCTATGCTCCAATAATATACGTTTTTTTAAAATTATTTTTGTCCTTAGGAAACCTAACCCACATATTTTTATTTTTCTAGTTTACCAAGAAATGCATTCATTTTTTGCAAAGTCAGTTTAGATGTTTTTGTGAAGGTATATTTTAGATGTGATTAGTATTTAAAGCAGTAACTTTGAATAAAACTGATTTCCCCCCATAATGTCCATGGGCCTCATCCAATCAGCTGAAGACTGCAAGCCCAAATATTGAGGTTCCTCAAAGTGGAAGGATGTTTTCAAATTGTGCTAGAGAAGACTCTTGAGAGTCCTTTGGACTGCAAGGAGATCAAACCAGTCAATCCAAAAGGAAATCAACCCTGAATATTCATTGGAAGGACTGATACTGAAACTGAAGCTCCAATATTTGGGCCACCTGATGCAAAGAGCGATTGCTCGGAAAAGACCCTAATGCTGGGAAGGACTGAAGGCGGGAGGAGAAAGGGGCAGCACAGGACAAGATGCTTGGATGGCGTCACCGACTCAGTGGACATGAATTGGAGCTAACTCCAAAAGACAGTGGAGGACAGAGGAGCCCTGAAGACTGCAGTCCATGGGGTCGCAAAGAGTGGAACACAACTTGGTGACTGAACAGCAACCGAAAAGTGGAAGGAGTTCAAGTCTGAAGCATAGAAACCCTGGCTGAGTTTCCAGACTATTGTTCTGGGGATTCAGGTTCAAGACTGCAACATCAACTCTTCCCTGAATCTCCAGTCTGCTGGCTCACTCTACAGATTTCAGGTCTCCTGACAGACGGATAGATAAATAGCGAATCCCCTACTGTCTTTATTCCCCCTCTGGAGAACCTTAAAAATTCTACTGTATTCTAGCAGTGTGGTTCTAGTTATGTTTCACTATATCCAGGCAGCAGGAATATAGTTATGTTTATTATAGTAAAATACATTGTGGTAGTCATCTTGTAAGTCAAATCATTATGCTCTACACCTTAAACTTATACACTGCTGCATGTTAATTACATCTCAATAAAACTGGAAGGGAAAAAAATTGCAATTTGGGAAACAGAGATTCAGGTTAAACTGAAAGAGTGTTCCAAAAAGGAGTCAGGGGTTTATGAAGACAAAAGGCCACAGGTTGTCAAAAATTGCCTGATGAGAACTGTGAACGACTCTGATACAAGCCAGGAAATATTTGTCCTTACGGAATCACAAGTTATTTAGGGAGGGTGGTCCAAGAAGTAGCTTGAGTTTTTGGCAGATATTCTGGAGGACTTCATTAGGACAACAAATGATCAGAAGGTCAGATTCCATCTAGGCTGAGACATGCCTGTGTCACACTCGTTAATGGCCTCCTGGCTCTGTTTCAGAGAGCTCTTTAGGGAGCATTATTGTTGTTGAGTGGCTAAGTCATGTTCAACTCTTTGTGACCCAATGGACTGCAGCACGCCAGGCTTTCCTATCCTTCACTATCTCATGGAGTTTGTTCAAATTAGGGAACGTTACCGACTCCATGGTTTTTCTTTCACAAAAGGCAGTATGAAATCTGTCCCTGACTTCTGCTGAAGTGAACAACTGTAACAGGGAAGACCCTTTTGTATTCTATTACAAGTTCAGCACTAAAGGGATGTTGCCTTTATGCTTATATGATACATAGTTGCTCATCGCTGGGAGCCTTGCCTCCCGCATAATAAGGATTAAGCTTAAACACCTGTGTTTACCTCCCAGGAAACAACCTGACCAAGCCCGCCTGTCAATGACTGCAGGAAGGGAATTAACACATTCCCTTCAGAGGCTGATGGGAACCAGGAAAGGTTTGACTTTACTCTTTCTCCTTTTAGTGTAAACCAAGCCTGAATT